>NC_137636.1:21079176-21679176 GCF_963383615.2 Lipophrys pholis | reverse complement strand
CCATCCATCTTATGTTTGTAGACACTTTTATTGAACGTCCTCACTTTCCAGGCATAGGGGTGTAGTTCATGTATGTCAATGGGATAATTAGTTCTGCCAATCTGACATCGAAGTGCAATGGAAAAGCGAGAGATGAGGCAATCGGAGCATCTGCCTCAGTCTATGGAGCAATAAAAGCGTATCTCCTCCGTGAATGAGTGAAGGTAAGACGCACTGCAGTGAACACATCTGATCTGAGTGCTCACCCTGTGACAAGAGTGCAAGAAAAACAAAACGTAATTAAAAAAACAAAAAACCCTCACCTTCTAGAGACCTTCACCGTACATCCCATGCCTTTACCCACCCAGTGGACAGAACTCAAAATACATCCTCACTTTTCCATGAAATTATTTTACTGATGGAAACTGGGGATGCAACAATACCAATACCAGTATCGAGTATTGGGTCCGATACTGCACAAAGTACTCATACTCGCACTCATAGAACATCCCTGACACAATCTAGCGAGTAGTAAGTGACATCGTCCGACACGTTCCACAGCAATACAGATTGTTTGTGTATGGAGTATAAATGATGCTTAATGGTGTTTAATAAGAACTTGTATCAGTCGTCAACATCGGGTAAGTAGCTAAAGGTTAGTACTTGTACTTGTTCTGATCCTTTAAAAAAAAACCTGTTATCGGTGCATCCCTAGTTAGGACTTCCTTTTTGTCCACATTTTGATGTGGCGTCCAGTGAGGCAGCAATCTGTCCCACTGGCACTAGTGTACACCGCTGTAGTCCAACAGGTAATATATCAGGTTACATGCAACCCTACAAAACTTATAGCACACTTGTAAGTATCCGTATTTGTCACATTTCTGTGGTTCCATTGTTAGACTGGACAGATTTCAGGCTGGAGATTCAAATAAACTTGACTCTCCTCAACTTGCAAAACTGTGTTCTTAGAATTATTTGTATGGTTGTGTGTGACATTAGATCCGTAAGTATGTCTTTACTCACTAATTCAAAAATATAATTATCTGAAAAGGTGGAAGTAATGATTGTGGGAGTAGGAATGAGAGAAGATCACTAAATACATACACATTTGAATGTATGAATCAAGCATGAATGTCCGCTTTATGCAAAGTCAAAGATGAATCCTGTAACGGTCCAACTGATGTTGAGATCGTCTGACTAATGTGACTATAATTCCTGGAAAGACTAAACTCAGAGGGATTGATACACATGGGACCACGAATACCCGGGAGCAACATAATGGAAAACCATCAAATATGTCTCTGTGCCAGATGAAAGAGAATTAATCTTTTTACCAGCAGAATGTCTTTAATCTTCACTGATCACAACATTTCAAGTGTTTTCTTTGAGAGTTGCTGAGAGTTCCTTCTTTTGTTCTTGCTACTCAAACATTTGGAGTCTGCACAAGCAATATTTCATGAAGGCATTCGGGGAAAAAAAAAAAAAAGTCTCTGTTGCTGCTACTTAAATTTCAGAGTGAGGAACGCCTGACCGATCGAGCGCAGAATGCTCCACCGATTGAAATTACTACCAAAGCCCCTGGAGCATTGATCTCAATTTCTGCAGGTTTGGGTAAACACCACCTTATACGCCTACAAATCAAGTAATTAACACTTAAAACAGAACGGCGCCTCGGCAGGATCAAGGTTGGATGTCGCATTTAATATGAGCTTGGAGCCAAATTGGAAAGGGAGATATCCTGGGATGAAGGTGAGAAGAAGAGAAGGAGAAATGATCATTTGCACTGCGTGTGACTGGTCTGGAGGTGAGAAGGAGGTGCCATCAGAATCAACAATGAGACGGGCAGACATGGCCGGCAGTGCTGTGACACTGACACGATCAGCGTCATCCTCAGAACTACGCCGCTCACATGTCCTCCTCCTCCTCTCACCTGCTGCCTCTGCTTCGTAATCTATCCAGCTCCCTCCTGTTTTCATTTGGTGCCGCTCGGCATCCTGTTTTATTCCCAGCTCCTCTGATCCGTTCTCTTTTCTTGTACCCCGCGCCGTCTCATATTGCTCTTTACTGTTCTGTTACTATTGTCCTCAATTAAACAAGGGGAACATGTCACTGTACCGACAATTCTCTGTGAATAACTACGCCTGAGGCAGGTTTTTTTTTCTGAGCAGAGGATCCTGTAGGAATGCAAGGCTAAAGGTACAGGTGGATGAATATTCAACAGACGTGGCTGGAAATAACAATGTGGATTTGTACCAACTGAGGATGAGAGACCAGTCTCCTCCAGTCCATCTACCCATCGGCAAGAGGAAGCACTGGCACACCACAGTGGGAGTTAGACAAGTCTTAACCTAGTGACTTCTGAAACTTCGTGACCTTTGGGTGAAGAAAGCCTGAATACAGTGAAAACTCGCCTATCTTTGTTCTGTTCGCTGTTTTCAGCAATTTCATCACGAGTTCATTTTCAAACAAACATTCGAAATGAAGTGAGAACAAAGTTGCTTGCTCGTTTTGGCTGACATCACTTCAACCCGTCAATCTTCTATCCTCACCTGATCCAAGAGTGGAACATCTGGAATTGATCCCAGTAAAACTCTCAGAGTTCATCTTTGGCAAGTCTCCAATGCATTACATACAGACCGTGACACACTCAGATAATTACAGATAAACTACAGATAATTTATATATAATTTAATTTATAATTTATATATAATTTATAATAACAATATACATGTTTCAATCCTGGACACAAAGGTAAACTTGGAGAGGTTTGCATATGAAAACTGGGTGCCAATCACATCATCATACCAGATACTAGACCAAGCTATTCATTACACCACACATCTAGTGCAGGGAATAAATATATTCATATATTTTCATGCAACCTTTACACAGATGTTTTTTTTTATAGGTATAGTGTAGGTACTGCTGGCCTTGAGCCAATTTTGATTGAAATTGAAAATTCAATTTTGATGATAAGTTGAAATGAGAAATAAAGTCTGTCTGTCTGTCTGTCTGTCTGTCTGCCTGTCTAACTATCCATCTATCCATCTATCCATCTATCCATCCATCCATCAAGACTGGATTCAAACAGACTTCGGCCAAATTCTATCAACCCCTGGAAAGACAGCCAGTCCATCACAGGGCAAACACACAACCACTGTTACAATGAACTTAAAACAGAAATCAAATCAACCTAACATATATGTCGTGGATTTTGGAAAAGAAAAGAAGCAATATCTACCCAGTAAGGCCATGAAGCAGATACAGATGGCGAAGAGGGAGCTGAAGCTCAGGCCAACGTCCTCCCTGTAGATGGCCAGCGTGGTCTCGCAGTGGCGTCCCCTGAAGCCCTCAGGGCAGTGGCAGGTGAACTTGGAGGGCGACTGGGCCACACAGGTCCCGCGGTGGCACGGCCTCGTGGCGCAGAGCGTGTAGACGCAGGACTTTTTAGTCCCGTTTACACGGATCATGTGACCAGGAGGACACCTGCAGGAAACAAAAGGACATTTGATGCACTGACACAAGGCCTGTCCAGAAGTAGTCGCAGATGAAATGAATGGAAATGAAAGAGAAGTTAAATACTGCAAAAATGTAAGGGTTTGTCATGATTTTCTTTTTAATTTGTGACACATTTCAACTTGAAGTAATAACTGAGGAGCTTTTCTACCTCTGATTGTCTTAACTCCTTCATGCAAAACGATTTTTCTTGGATGTTTGGTCCATTTCCAAATCTTACCAAGAATGTTGATGAATTAAAAAAAAAGACCACACATCGCAATGAGACATGGCGAGGCGAGACACAAGACAGGACACAGGCAGATGTGGGATGTTTACTGCAACGTGAATATAAAAAAAATTAATAATAAGTTAGTAGCTTAATGCCTAAAAGTGACAGATTTGACTGAGGTACTGTGAACATGAGCCACAAACAAATGCAATCTACTCTAAGATTTGTAGTTTTATGAAGTGGTTTTTCATTCATATAGCACTTTTCCACCTCTAGCCAAAGCACTTTACATTTCACGGCATCTGCCGTCCTTTTAGTGTTGCTCCTTCTCCCGTGTCTCCATTCCTTTGCAGAGTCTGCATGACCAACTCTGGCTGAGCCACGCACCTGAGATCCTTCATCGTCAAGAACAGTAAAGAGACTCTGGCTCTTCCTCCACTCATCACCAGATCATCCGTTTTGCCTTGTGGCATTTTGCGTCTCAGGCTATTGGATGTTTAGTTATTTTTCCTGTGACTCGTCTCTGTTCTCTGTTCAGATCTCTGTGTGGAGGATTCGCTTATCATGATGCCCCCAAATGATTATAACCGTTTCCTGTGAAGAAACAGTGAATGAGTTCAATCAGTGAAGTCACATGGACAAACACTTCAGCGGAGACGAAACTGCTGACTGAGGCTCTGGCAGTAACTAGGATGGTTTTATGCAGACAGGGGCACATTTTCTGCCTCACTTCAGAAAGCACCACTATAATTAAAAGCTCGTTTGGGTGTAACAGCTCAAACAAACATTTTACGAGCCCATTAATTCCACATTGCATTCAGTGTGTATGGCGGCGCTCTGGGCTGTACATTTTGATGACATCAGAGATGAGCCCTGCATCTGGTCTCCAGATATACGCTCATGCTTATAAATATTGATTAAATTTTACTGTGAAGCGGAAACATTAAAGTCAAACCGGCCTCAAAATTTATGTCATAACTGTCACAAAACTTATTTAGACCACGTAACAGATGGTTAACTGGATATGTCTCCTCCTAAACACAGACTCTGAGTTATGTCCACCTCCAGCTGAGCTGTTTACTGTAACTCATATGAGTATTTGCAATAACTGTTTCAGTTCTTAGTAGCCACTAGGGGAGCTGTAGAGCATTGATTACCCACTACAACAGCAGGTTGTCGGGGTACAGTGGTGATGCGATTTATATTTCTCATGCAGGCTCAGGCCATACCGTGTTTTAATTACATTCCCTACGGCAACTCCACTTGCCATATCTAATTACAGAGTCAACCACTGTGCTGCCGTGTTCATGTTCAGTCAGTCACGCAGAGATGTGACTCTACAAATGATGTAAGCTCTTTCTATGGGAGTTTACTGGTACCACATACTTTATCCCTCAATGTGGAGTTTCTGAAGATATGGAGTCAACAAACATCAGAGTGTGTCTGTGCGATGCTCTGAAGAGATGGTTTGATGCTATTGATGCTAGATTTAGCATCCAGGTGCATCTTTGTTGTCCAACATTCACTGGCACACATTTATGTTCACATTCAGCCAAATTTACGCTTGAGAGGGCTGGACTGGTAAAATAGAGACTTATTAACCTTTACATTTTAACTTTAATGATTTTCTTTATTGTGGTGCAGAGGAAAATGATAAAAATGACAATATTTTCCACAAAAAACAAACAATTACTACAGAAAATGACTCCAATGTAAACATAGACAGTGAAAAGCTTAAAAAAAACCTTCTAGTTTTTAAAAACTCAAACAGACAGCTTGGCTTTGACCAATGAAATACCTAGCTTTCATGCCAATATCTCAGCTCGGGTCTCAGGGTTGTGTTGTGGATGCTACTCTTCAAAAATGTGTCCAAAAGTCAATGTTTTTCCGAATTTTGTAATTTTTACAATTTATTTTGTGGTTTGGCAGACTGGAGCCAGTTGGCGGCCCACAGGCCTTATGTTTGACACCCCTGACTTAGAACACAATGCAAACTTTCAATATTACTGAGAGCTCCCATCTGGAAGTAAACAGACTGATTTGCCAAGCAAGGCCTGGCAAACTGTCTGTCAGCATCTTGACAACAAGCATCATATGCTCAACAGGATTGAAATGTAGTCCATCCATCCATCTTCTCTACCTAATTCATCCAGACTGGGTTCACTGGTTGCTGGGAGCTGATCCCAGCTAACACTCAGCGAAAGACAGAATCCATCACTGGGCTAACACAGAAAGACACATTATCACACACCTACTCATACCTCTGGGCGTTTTAGGCCCCGTTTACACGACAATGATTCAAGTGGAAATACATTGTTTTTGCATTTTCTTTTCAGGAAGTTTCATGTTTACACGGCAACATTTTGAAAACGAATACTGAAACAGCAGGAACGCTAAAATCAATGTAGTGAGCATGCCAGGCCACAAGTTGATGCTGTTGTTTGTTTTTGTAGTGAAACCACACACACACACACACACACACACACACACACACACACACACACACACACACACACACACACACACACACACACACACACACACACACACACACACACACACACGCGCACACACACACACACACACACACACACACACAGCAGAGAACAATCCGTTCTCACAGACATTCGTATGAACAGACAGCCAAGTTGGATCGTTATTAAAGTGACTGTCAACTATAAAACTACCAAGTCCCAGGAGAATATGGACTGGGAGTCATGACACTCTGGAGGAAACATTGTTCTTATTGTCCAGCTACTGAGCACGTGCAGGGTTACTAATTACCACAGCCATGATGCGCATGCACAGTATACAGTACTTCTAAAAGGTTGCGATTTCCCCCGGTTCCACAGAGACGGGGACAAATTTCCTTTTGAAAATTTCCACCTTGGGAGCTGTTTTCAGAAAGTTGTGATTTCAATGGTTTCAAGCCCCATTGTCCTTTGAACGGACACCCAAAACGTGACAAGTTTTCAATTTTCACTCGAAAACATTGTGCAAACAAGGTCAACCGCTAGCCTGGAAAACTTGGGGTTACAGAGAAGGCTTTTCCACCAATAAGAACCACGGGCTAGTTTGGAGCCAGGGCCAGATTTATCGCTACATACAAGGCGGAAGAGACAGTGACTCTCGAACTGCAGGGTCCCTGCGCTGTCCTGTCAACTGTGTTGGATATATAATTCAGAAGCAGGTTTCCATTGTGGTTTCTTTTCACGCTTTTCATGGGAACATCATTGTAACTAACTTCACTTCCAGGTCTTGTTTCGCGTCCTGACCGCAGCCTGAGGTCTGCATGCGGCTGCGCGCTCCACTATGAGACGCCCCACTATTTTCTACTCCACAGAACTTCTCTATAATGAAGCGATACTTTTGGTTCATCAGCAACTACTAAACAAACTACATACTACTCTAAATGATAGCTAGGATG
This sequence comes from Lipophrys pholis, assembly GCF_963383615.2. Taxonomy (NCBI): domain Eukaryota; kingdom Metazoa; phylum Chordata; class Actinopteri; order Blenniiformes; family Blenniidae; genus Lipophrys; species Lipophrys pholis. The sequence goes on along the minus strand of NC_137636.1, from coordinate 21,672,043 downwards.
TTTTTTGTCATAAAATATGCCTTTTGATGGCGCTTCCTCTGTAAGGGAACTTTAATCAGCGTGTGTTTACGTAGGTTGCCATTGGAAACGGCTTTAGAGCCGCGTTCTATCATTCTATACCGCCATTCTTCTCCGATGTTGAAGCATTTGATTCAGACACGTCCAGAAATAAAGTGAAAGGAGCAGAAATTCACAATTGAATGCCGAAATGTAGAAAAATAACCCTCAAGCTCATTCCCGCGTTATTATTATTATAATTCTTTTTTTTTTTTTCTCAATGGCCACTCCGGGGCTCCAGACTAAACCAAGACGGACGTGAAAAAACACAATAGAGCAACGAGGAGACGACAATGTTTTCTGGCTCTTTGGTCTGTATCCGAGGTTCAGGCCAGAATAGATGGAGCGACCCGGATCAAACCGATGTTTGCAATCCGCCTCCTCGTACCTGTATGAGCGCTACATTGGTGAAATCAGTGACGTACGACATTTTGGAGTGACGTAATGACGTGGCTGTCACTTGGCTCCGTTGACGATTGAAAAACAAAAAACCCTCACAGAGAGCTCGGAGAAAAGCTACTCATACTGAGGAAAAACGTCCAAACTCCCCACTGAAAGGTCCCAGCAGCCAACACAGTTTGACCTAAAAACATTACAGGTAATCAATAATCCTGATAGGATCCTGAATAACGTGATTTTTCTTCAATGATCCTAAAGTTTCCAAAGACGTACAACGAGCTTGTCAAAACTGGGGGATCATGCATGCATGTCAAAAATAGCCAACATCTCAGTGCAAAACATTCTGGGGTCGATCCATGAAATGAGACAGATGATGTTACTGATCACACAATCTGATCACTTTATTCAATGTTCATCTAAATTGGACAATCTTATTTCTCAATGGGACAGAATTGAATGAAAACAGTGACCATGTAAATGCAGAATATCAATGCACACCCCACTGAATCACACGGCCTCATCCAGCTTGCTCTTTCTCGTTGTGCATTTAGCTTTTAGCGGAGTCAGGACGGACACGGGTGCCCAACACACCACCGACTGCGAGACACTAAAATGCTAAATGGGGTTCATATCTTTTATGCCACAATAGCAGTCTCTAAGCTATATATTACGTGATGTGTCTTTCCACCCATTCACATTCACATGCACACACTGAGACATTAAACCTGATGGCTACCATGCAAGATGCTGGCCAATTATGATGAAATCCATCATTGGATACATGGACAGGCACAGTTCTCCACCAAAGCTGCTCCAGAGTCTTCTTGCACCTTTTTACCTGAACTGACTTTTCAAGACATTAAACAGAAGCTTTTCTGTAGGATCCGTTTCAGTGGGGTCAGCCCATATACACACAGTCAACCTCTGCAATTCAACAACTTCAAACACCCTCTTACAGAATTATTAAAGAGTTTCTCACATCCCAAATCTTATTGGAAAAATTGCTTCCGGTCAATATTCTATTTATGCCTAAGTATATCAAAAAACATCACGTAGTCAGATTTTGCTGAGTCCTTGGGTTGACCATTGTTTAAACACTTTAGCAGTGTGAACTGTGAAAAGGTAGCAGGTTCCTTAAAAGTAACATGTTCATTACTATTGGATATTTCATCGTCAATCAAATTAACATCTGTATCAGAAAAAAAACACGAAAAAAATATGAAGGCAAAAGTGGGCACAAGGTGCTAATTCACTATGATGGCCTACATTATTATATTTAATAATAATAATAATAATAATAATAATAATAATATAGGTTATTCTGGCTTGAACAGCAAAACCCAAACTGATCACGCAAGAGTTTAATGAGGTTGCGGTCAGGACTTCCATCACCCCCCATAGTCAGATAAAGAAACCAGCAGAGAGTTGATGTATTGGATGGTTGAGTGTGTTCCCAGACCGTGGAGATATGGGATTGCCGGTGGTTGCAGCAATCAGAAAAACATTCTTCACGTAGTTTGACTCATCATTGTCATCTAGTTTCATTTATGAGCACAATATTTTTCCACAAGTTCATGTTGAAGTGCACATGTTGCTGACATCAGCACAAACTGGCCGAAAGGCAATGGCAGTCAACAGAACCTGTGTCTGTGGAACTAGAATTGTGATACCCTACACTACCTCCCCTCTGTGTATGTCCATCATAATCCACTGTTCCAGTCTGTCTGTCAGTACCTGGACCGTCACCTAGGACTGCTAACTTACCTTATGATACACTCGAGATCAGAGATAAGGTTGATTTCTTGGCATTTCCCTGAGCAGCCAAATGAGACCAGGGACATCCGTTCTGTTCCGTATTGTCTGAGCAGAGAGCGGTGCGAAACACTCTGGCTCCGTCTCTGTGAAGATGGCGCAAACACTGTTCCGGGTCACTGCGGCTGTGGTAACTAGTTGTGCACATGCTCAGTAGATGAACAATCAGAACAATGTTTCCTCCAGAGTGTCATGACTCCCAGTCCAGATTCTTCTGGGACTTGGTAGTTTTATAGTTGACAGTCACTGTAATAACAATCCAACTTGGTCGTCTGTCTATACAAATGTCCGTGTGCTGCCTTTGTTAATGTTTAGAGCGGATTGTTCTCTGCTGGATGTGTGTGTGTGGTGTCTTTACTAAAACAACCAACAACCTTCAGTTTAAACATGATCTGTGTTTGAGTCCTCCGTCCATGCTCCCTGACAACCTGTAAGATTGTGGATTAACTTTACTTATGGAAAGCCAGGACTTTGACATGATTGTTCCAGGTTGTTTTGGTACATAAATGCAACCAAATATAACGACTGCTGTCATTATTCACTGGCTAAATGTGCTCCTGTTTCCTTCTGTTTTAGATACAGGTTGGTCTTTTGAAAAAGGCTATGTATTAATATAAGGTATTATGTTTCAGTAGTGAGCAAAAATGTCTTTGTTCAGTTGTTTCAATAACAGGGTGGGATGAAGATTTTAAGCCGTCATTTTCATTTGGCCCGTCGTGTTCATCAGCTAGTTTTAGTTGAGTTTAGCTGCTGCACGCTGGGTGGATGATTAGCAGTGTTTGAAATACTAAAAACAGCTGTCTGCTGGCGTACAAACAGAATTCAGGTCCTAATAAGCATGAACCATAACAAAAAGATGAAAGTGATTAAAATGCAAGCGAGAGTGGAGAGTCGAGGGGAAATTACAATCTGTAAAACATCACATGGAATGGATTGTACTGTATGTGCGAACATCTTTTCCCCTTTTACTGGAATCAAATTACGGCTTTTGCACTTTCCTGAGGTAGCTGCTTCTCTGCATGTATCGACGTGATTTCTATTCTTTACATGGCTATGTATGCTCAACGTCATTTGTTATTGGGGGTTTTCTGTATAACTGTTCTGGTACTTCTGTTTCTCTCAGCATGGCTGTTGTTCCGTCTTCAGATTTCTTGCTTTGGTGCTGTAAGTTTGCCTCTGCGGTGTCATTTTTTGTGAATTCTGTAACATCTTGCCAAAATTAGCCAGCTGGCTCTCACTGGCACAGTTACACAATATTATGTGTTGTCTTTATGAATAAATGGGTGAAATGAAAGCAATAATTTTATTCATGTGTAAATATTTGAATCGGTCCACATTTATAACACATTTTTAAAAGTGAAATGTCAAACTTTTTGTAGATGTTTTTGTTTTTGGGGAGCTGGCAGAACTTAGCCACTTCATTTTGATAAGTACATTATATTTCTGTCTAACTGTATGACTGTTGTGAGAAGTTGATGTGATGTGAGATGTTTAAACTGCTGCCAAAAGAGGAGAAAACACTGTGTCTCTGCTTGAAATGGCCTGATTTTAGTAGTTATCGCCGTTATCTGCATCCTTACCAGAGAGTGTTCAAACAACATCCCTCAAGCCGTTTCAGCCCAGAAGTACGACTTTGACGCACTTCCCCAAGACAATGGAAATCTTTGAAATGTTCACTTTTCCTGCAGCAGCTGTAAAAAGCTGCTATTTAAAAGGTAATTAGCAGTTGGGAGGGATTATTAAGCCGCAGACAAACCTCCGCGCTCAGTATTCATCACGCCTGGTTGGAGTCTGTGTGGGTGTCGAATGCAGGACACCTGTCAGTCAACTACACAACACTGCGTCTGCGCTCTCTCTCTCTCTCTTTCATCATTGCCCGTTATTAGTAATGACTCCCATCAGCGCCGTGACGGGCGTCTTATCAGAGCCGAGCTGCCGCCGCCGCCGCCGCCGCCGCCGCCGCGCTCACTCACTGCAATTAGTGACAGGTGTGGTGCTCGCAAAGAGTCTGATGCCTGACTCATTTCTGTTTTGGAGCACTTTTCACAGTCGTTTTAAAGATCAGGTTAGTTAAGCAGATTTCCACCTCAATTTTCATGCTGCCACACAAACGGTGTTTCTTTCCGATGGTTTTCCAAGAGATCCCAGAGTTTCATTAATGAGCAGTGAGGCTGGGGAAAAGCAAAAAAATAAATAAATAAAAACTTTTGATTATGCCTGCAGGGGAGCCAGAGTTCATCCCAAAGCAGTCATAATGAAGCTTTACACTGCAAATACTGTGTTTGCAAATTAAGAATTCTTGTTATTTTTGGTTTTGCTTATCAGTTTAGCACTGTGTCACACAGAATATCAACTCCTAAGATGGAAAATCCAAAACAACATTCGCTACACCTGTCCAGTTGTTCTTGAACAGTTAAGGAGAATGAACAGAGCACAAATGGCCTGACATTCAGTATTTCTCTCTCCGGTTTATGTGGCAATCACATAAGGTAGTGATAGCTCCACTATACTGTAAGTACTACTATGAATATGGTGAGTCAGTGATAAGTTACAGCTGGAGTTTTCCTGGGGAAGTCTAGGAATTTCTCTGTTAACTGGACAGAAACTTCAATTGAAAAAGCAAAAAACATTCAAAAAACAGTCACAATTTTGTGGTGTTTATAGCCAGGTTTCTAAAACATTGTCAATTAACATTTTTGTCTGCTTTGAAAGCCATTTGAAGCCTTTAACCACAATCTTCAACAATTACAACAGATTTTAAATTCAGCTTAAATACACTGTTCTCTGCTCCGTTAGTGTTTTAGTGTTGCCGTCAAGACCACCACTCCAGGTCGAGTCAAAACCAAGACCAAAGCAATCCAACACCGAGACAAGACCGTGGGTACGTCCGAAAAGTCCCTCCTATCTCCTTATCAATGGACTTTACCTTAACCCCGTGGATGACGTCAAGGGCAGGTGTTAGAAGGCTTCCTAAAGTAGTTAGTGAAAGGCGATCACGGTGGTGTGGCAGTCGGACCGCACGTTCACTCAGTGACATCATAATAATGCGACTGCGGCGCAAGTTGGTGACGTCCACCATGGTGGGGGAAAGAACTACAAGTTTCCGAAAATTGACTACAAAAAGCCGACATCGTGAGTTTCCCTGAACGCTCGGATGAAAAGCTTTAAACGTTGTCGCCGCAAGGAATTGAGGGGCAGCATGAGCTCGCCTCCTTCGCTAAAGGAAGCATCAGTGGTTCCTATGCTAAAGGAGGCTCTAAAGGAAGCAACAGGCCTACTTTCCTTTGCTTATTGAGAATTCGGACAGTCCTTATCATGGCCGCCACACAAAACACTTCTGGGGTTAAGGAAAAGTCGATAGATAAGGAGATAGGAGGGACAATTCGGATATACCCCAAGACTTTACTAGACTTTTCTGGCAGAGCTGGCGACTGACAAGTCAATGGATGTTTTTATTGCCTCTGTGAAACTGTGAAAAGACTGGTTTGGATCAATGCATGTTCATGTGTTAGAATGGACCAGCCCAGTCTATCACCAAAAACTTGAATATTGCTGGTCAAAGACGATTTCGATCTAATCTGACTGAGGTTGAGCGATTTCTCAAAGAAGAATGGGCATCAATTTAAGCTGGTAGAGGCATAAACCAAAAGACTGCACTGAGTATTGACTTGGGGGGGGGGGGGGGGGGGGGGGGTTTGCATGTCACTTTAAATCTTGTCCAAGCATTTTGTAATTGTGCACATGAGCTCGACACACTACGACATTGTCACCTTGCATTTTCTACATCTATTATATGGAGAGAAAAAAAAGTATGGAGCCTCACATGCTCATTACTGAATTGAGGTGTTTCAGTTTCCCTCCAATTAGATGTACAAAAACATTTTGGCTTCCAACATGGCAGCACTTTGTCGAAGACCCTTCCTATTCCAACATGACTGAGCTGTAGCACACAAAGCCGGTCCATGAAGGCTGGTCTGATGAGTTTACTGGAAGAACTTGACGCGCCCACACAGAGCTCCGACCTCAACCTCTTCAGCACTTTTGGGATGAACTGGAATGCAGAGATTGTGAGCCAGACATTCTCGCCTGACCTCATGAAAGCGCTGCATAATGAAAGGGCGCCAATTCCCACAAAAACACTCCAAAACATTTTGCAAAGTCTTTAAAGACGAGTGGAAGCTGCAAATACGGGGGACCAAGTCCATTTAATGCAGTTCCTGTTCCAACATAAACCATCACAAGTGATGAACTTTGCTCCTGCTTAATTCAAAATCCATCAAATAATGTAGAAATCATTTAAACCCTACATTGGACTGAGATTATTTTAAATGCCAATGCCATTTTAATGCTAGCAACATACTTTAAAACAAACTTCATCACATCCAAGGCTGTTCTTATGTGTTTCTTTGTGCACCAAGGGGCAATATTACTGTGTGTAGAGTCAAATGAGCAATTTCCAGAAGTCTCTCCCTCTTTCCTTCTTTTTCTTCCTCTCTCCAACATCATCCGGTGGCAATTTTTCCACTCCATGAAAAATGAATTAGGAAACAAATTAGGTATGAAATTAGAAAAAGGACCAAATTTCACACTGAGTACATAACTTTTCATTTTTATTTGTGCAATATTTGGTGTTGGAAGGAAAGTTTGACAGAGTTTTTAATGTAGACTTCTGCTGCAGTCGAGAGTTTTATTACAAATGTTTCTCCAATATAACTGGAGGTCCGACCTGATGCCGCAGTAGGCTTCAATAAAACACTGGATTCCAGCTGGACGCTCCTCTCTGCCTGTCAGACTTGAAATGAAAGTTTTCTGCAGTGAAGCGTTCCTTCAACAATCAGTTTTTTCCTCTGATTCAGGAGGTCTGGGTGTTTTACTACCATTCCTAAATTGTAGTAATTTCATACTAATACATTCTCCATCCGGTACACAGATCTGGTGAGCCTATTACCAAACATTTACAGAAAACTCGCCTTTCACTCACATTTAAACAAAGATGTCCAATATCTTTTCATTCGATCATAGTTCAATTTCATGAACCTGAGAACATGAAGCTCGGGTGTGTTAAAGCAGAAGCAGGTTAAAACCTTGCAGGAGCGCGGCCCTGCAGGATTCTGAGTACACCTCTGGCTCATTGGAGTTGTGGGCGAGCAGATGAGCACATTTCTCTTCACAAAACTAAGAAATCGCATGTACCACAACATGGTGTTGGCTTGCTCGCTGTGGATTTCCTCCGTAGATTACAATTAGGCCCAGAGCAGCATAGCAAATCTATCTAAACGAAAACATCCACAATGGACAAAGTGCTGTACAGAGTTCAAATTAACTAGCAGTAGGGGAGTAAAGAAAAAAAGAAAAAAAAAGCATTAATAAGATTTTTTCATGAAAAAACATGTAGAATTAAAAAGTCAACAGCGCACATGGTGTCTCGAAGGCCAAAGAGAAAAAGTGGGGTTTAAAAAAACAGACTGGGAGGGGGCCTTAGCGTCACAGATTTTTGTGCAACACTCCAGAAAAAGTGCAATGGTGAAAAGCCTCTAACTAGCATAACTCTGATTTTGCCTTTTCAGCCTGGAATTCAAGCAAAAAAAAAAATAAAAAATCTGTTAACGTGACATTTAGCAAGTCCGACATCATCCAAGATTTGTCTAATAAGGAGCAATTACACCTGCACAGTGTGATCTCTGGAGCATAGCTGTCACTCAGTCGGGATTTAAAAAGACGTTAAATGGAGGTTTTCTGGTTGGCTGGTGAGGTTACTCTGATCACTGTGAGGTAGTTGTTTTAGAGAAGTGTGGATCGTTTATAACCATTGATATGTCACCGGGTGCGTAATAACTCTACTTTAATACTTCTTCATACAGACTTTACAGGAGATTCGTACACTGTACGTCAGCATGTACAACTCTAATCATCTTTCATGGCTGGGGTCGAGTGGTAGAGAGAGCGAGAGAGAAGAGAGAGAGAGAGAGCAGGGCAGGCAAACAAGTGGACCGTGTGTGTGTGTGGTCGGTGTGTGTCAGTAGTAAGGGGGTTAAAAACCCCAGCAGGAGTGAGCCAGATGAGAGTTATATATATATATATATAATAGAGTGACGATGGGTCCGAGTGTGAGAATGAGAGCCATTGTGAGGAAAAGAAAAAAGAAATCGGTGGATGGATGATTTGAGTGAGTGGATCAGAGCAGTGGAAAATAAGTAGAAGGTGAGATTAAAAGCTTGGGGGCTGCACTGGCTGAATGGAGGCTGATGTTTCCAATGGCAGAAAAATAGCCGAGATTAGTGGATGTGGCTCCGAGCACTGTTTGATTCGCCCCTTTGCCACAGGAGAGGGTTGTTACCCCTTGCTCTTCTCACCGAACGTTTCCCATTTCCTGCTGACAAACTACGTAACATCTGCACAGAAAGTAATACAGAACTGCAAGCGGAATGTTGACCAAGCAAAAGTGTGATTCTGACTGGGGTTGAGGGGCTGAGAAAGAATTTCCACCTCCAAAACTTTGTGATTGAGCAGGGGTCGTCACTTCCTCGTTCATTATCTTTTAAAGGCCGTTATTAATAGAAACGTGGTTGAAAAATGACAGTTCAACAAAAAATGAAACAAATCACTGAATACTCTCACCGTACAACTCTGGGGTTGATATATCTTATTAGCAGTTAGTAGATGTTAGTCAGGCGTCACACTAACACAGGGCCCTGCATTCTAATTAACAATCTTCACTCTGATTCAACACACACTTCTTAAAACTTTTTTTTTTTACAGATTATTCTCTCCTTTTGGATGTAATGCATTTTCATGATTCGACCGATCACTTCTTTGAAATTTCTTCTCCTTTATTAGTAAGAGTGGTGCCCATGGGAACTGAAACAACAGTTATTATAGTCATCTGTTTAATAGTTGTTATATTGGACAGCTGGATTTATCCCCACACTGAGCGTAAGGCAGTGGGAGAGCACATCGTTATCCACAGCGACCTGACAGAAACACCTGCATACATCTATCTTCATCCTGTTTTCATCTCTCAGTGTGACAATACATTCATTTGGTTACATGTTGTAAAGCTTTGCATTTTAATGTACATAGCATTGTTGTCTAAAACATTCCACCTTCTGTCTTCAACACAAATCTCCAGCAGGTAAATGGCTGCAGTTTCACAGCGGCAAATAATTGAACCAATAAAATCCCAAAGAGAACTCGTGTCATTATTACATGCAGATCCTGGAGGGACTAAAAGACACGAGAAGTGAAAATGGAAAGCTTCCGTCCCATTTTGGGTGTTTGTTTCTATGACAACAGTGTTTGGAGCCACTAACAAACACAACTTTTTGAAAATGGTTCCCAAAGTGGAACGAGCCCGCTTCAAGAACCACCTTAAATTCAACCTCCGATGCAGAGACGAGGATATAACACTGAAAAGCCTCAGCATCAAAACTCCGCCATTACACCTAAAATAATACCACACGAAGAATTCATCCTCGCAACCGAACTCAACAAATTCAGTACCTGGGACGCAAAGCAGAACTTCGAAACACAGTAGCAGGCATGTTAAAATCAGCAAAGCTCACCCTCAGCAACATCGCGAAGAAAGAAGAAAAAGTAATACAGGCGCTCAGACAAGGTGAAACCATCACTATTTTACGTGCTGATAGAGGAAGGACAGCTGTCATCATAGACACAGACAAATATGACAAATACCTAATACCCACAGCCAGTATCACCCCACAAATATATGGAACTCCAAAAATATACAACAAATGGCACCCCACGGCGCCCCATAGTGGACAGCATTAGAGCTGTCACCGACAACCTCTCAAAAGCTCTGGGAGATATTATCAAACCCCTCCTTGGCACAACAGAGCATCACTGTAAAACTCAAAACAACGGGCACAAGATCTCCACAAACAGATGAAATCCTCATTTCACATGATGTCATATCGCTATTCACTAAAACCCTCGTTGATGTCACATTACATATTGTACAAGGATGCTTAAAATAGGACAGGACTTTAAATAAACGCACAAACCTTTCGTTGCCAAACCTGAGGAAGGCTGGCAGACGCAGCCGAAACATGTCAGCCAGGTAAAAATATTTTCCTGCATTCACCTGTCGTTAAAAAAGAATCCATAGCATATGCAACTGGTAGTCATAGCTGACAGCCACGCACTGTCTGTTCTCTGTCAGGCAGAGTTAGGACCGACCGCACAGAGCTGATCTGAGTCCACATGACAGTGTATCCATGACCAAGCAGCGAAATGAGTTTACTTACTCATCTGTATTTCAAAGGGAAGCCATCAATTTCAGAAGAAAACAAAATGGACACGTAATTTGTGATGACCTTCAACCAGTTTGGCACTTGCAGATTGTCTGGCAGTCACATCACATTTTTCAGACGCGAATTTATTTATTTATTTTTCATCCGGAAAGGAGCAGCAATAAAAACAAGTTCAGTCAGGCTACACCAACGCCCACAAACCCTGAGAAGACAGTCTGCTGGGTCTGAATTATTAAAAAAAAAAAAAAACAACAACTAAGAGACTAAGGTCAGAGAATAAGCTGTTCAAAATTAACTACGAACAATTTGAGATGTTTATTCATCCTGAATAGTTGCGTACTGTCTGATTCATGAATCTTCCCCTGAAACAAATGATTACAGCTTTGACCTCCATATATTGAGCTTCCATGGGGAGACTGATTCACACAGAAAGACATCATGAATACATCTGCATGACAAATCCTTGTGTCCAACCTGATGTGGAGTTTATAAACCCAAAAGTGGCTGCAATTACATGGATCATAAGCAAACAGATTTCAATTATATTGCACTTTTTACATTGTCACCCATCCATTGGAAGGAATTAGGGGTAAGTGTCATGCTCAAGGACACTTTAAGGCAGGGGCAGTGGGAGCTGGTGGATCAAACCTGCTACCTTCCAACTGAGAGATAACTAACTTTACCTGCAGGGTCTCATCAGAAAAGGGAGCAAAAGAGCAATCAACATTGTCACTTCACTGGGTTATTTCTAATTACCTTTGCCAGTGAAAGCTGGGTCGAAGGTAATGTTTTTGTCTGCATGTATTTATGTATTTATTGGTATGTATGTATGTATATTCACTCCATTGTAGACACGCTGGAGCTCTGCAGTGAGACATCTATCAGGGCTGAAGCTGCCATTAGCCGTCTGCTTGCACACTGCTCGCTCCGCTCCCCGCCCCCCTTCTCCACTCTCAGCCAATCACGGCCCAACTCACTCTAAAGTTTTGTTCAAGTAACAAAAGAATAGGAGCCATCAGAACATCCTCATTTAACCACAACATTTCAACAAACGTGAAGCTACAGTATTTAAAAAAAACACGAGAGAGGAGGGAATGATGGTGGTGGATCAAATAACTTTGTGATCCATTGGTTTCCATGGTGACAAATCTGGTGTTGGCAAAGTTATGCGCTCTACCCTTTGCCTGTTCTATATGGTGTATATTTCCAAAATGTATTTCATCGTTTGATTATTCATCCATTCATCCATGTGCTAGGCCGGCTTCATGTCCAGATCAGAGGGTATCTTACCAAACGCAGTGTGAGAGGCAGGGTGCACCCTGGACGGGTCACCAGTCCATCACAAGGCTGACTCAGAGATAACCACAGACAATACATTCAAAGTCAACAAAAGACCTACCAAGCATGCGCTTGGCCTGTGGGAGGAAACATGATGAGAGACTCAGGCTCTGTTTTCAAGTGAAGTTAGAAAACCTTTCTAGCATCTTGAGTGTCCATTTACACAACAACGGTGCTCTGAGTTATTGAAAATTCAACTTTTTATAAATGGCCCCCAAGGTGGAACTTTTGGAAAACGCTCTGACTCTGTTTCCATGGAAACGGTGGAAAACACAACGCTCCTTCCCCACAGGAAACCCGCTGCTACAGCCCCATGCACACTATGGGCGTAGTAACTAATAGTTCTGCACACGCTCAGTAGATGGACAATCCAAACAATGTTTCCTCCAGAGTGTCATGACTCCCAGTCCATCTTCTCCTCGTACTTTAGTTTTATAGTTGACAGTCACCGTCTGTCCATTCACATCAAGTAAAACGGGGGTTCAGAAAGTCCCAACTGCTGCTGTCTGTATCATTGGAGAGTGTGTGAAGAGATTTTCCAGCTTCAAGTTCATGAATGTACACAAAGTTGCAGCTCTCACATCTTGGCGGTTGTGAAGAAGAACCAGCAGCGTCTCCACTCGGCGGACTCTCAGGAGGAAACTGCTAGCGTTCCACATTTCTGTGTGGTTCTCCAGCTGGACTATGGCACACGAAAAGCCACTTCAAAGGGTCATTACTTGGCCACTGTCTTCGCTCGCTGATAGAACTCTGCAGCAGCCGCTGTCTCAGGAGGCCACCTAGGATTCTGTTTGAGCTGCTGCACTCTGACTGACAGGAGATTCAGCATGCTGAGGGCACCAGATAGACAATTATATTGCAAAATATAATTTATTCAGTTTTTTTTTTTTTTTTTTTTTTTACTTTTCTCTCACTTTTTCACTGTGTTATAGTTAAGACTGCCTTTATTTGCTATATACATTTTGCTTTAAGGAGGAGCACCTTACGCCAGTTATGATGTGACTGAACATTGACAAGATTTATGTATCTATCTAAAGTCCGAATCCAGCCAGTTGTAATTACGGCAACATCCTTGCCACCACCTTCCAGCATCAGAATCCAAGTCTGTGGAATCCTCCTTTAGTCAAACACAAGAAATACTACAATCTAATGGAAACTGAAGATAAACAGACCAAATCAAAGAATATTGCAGCATTTCTGGCTCTTGGAGGAATAAATAACTGTGGTGGTCTGCATTCCCAAAGAACCAAACTGTCATGGCATCCGTAAGTGATAGAAATATCTTCCTCTCATTCTCAAATAAGGAATGATGACTTTCCTCGAAAAAATAGCTGCAAATATGTCCAAAGATCAAGAGTGTCAGGTTTTCCTGGGAGGTGTTGCACACTTGTTTGTGACAAGGGTGAAGACCCAGAGAGTCGAAGTTGAAGAAAAGCATTCAACAAGAAGTATGACTGGACAGAGCACTACTACTATCAATTAATCTCACACCAACTTCTACAATTCTTGATAGAAATTTGTCCCAGATTCTTTAAGCACTCGGCTGCCAAACTACTTCAAAGACCTTCAAATGAGTTTCAACCTCCAAGTAGAAAATTGCCATGGGAGGATCAACCGGCAGCTGCAGCTTTTAAAATGATCATTGGCACATTCTCTGGGAAGAATAAGGCCCAAATACATATGACAGCATTTCAAGTGAAAATGCTTAGTTTTTTGTGTTTTAGTTTCAGAATCATTCCATGTTTCCTCAGCAACATTTTGAAAACAACGTTCATTTCCACAGAAATGGCAGAAACACTGAAAATGCTTAAGTTTTTCATGTTGGGCCTCTCGTTGGTGCTGTTGTTTCTTTTTGTAATGAAACCACACACACACACATGCAGCAGAGAACGATACACTAAAAACCTTAACGATGGGAGTACAAGGACACTGGTACGGACAGACGACCAAGTTGGATTGTTATTATGGTGACTGCGACAATAGTTTTCCATTTTCACTTAGAAAGTATCTGGTGTAAACACGGCCTTTGACTTGTTCATGTCAAAGAAACCAGACTACCCATTCCTTTTTTTTGTCGCTCAGAGCTTCTCTTGGAGGCTCCATTGAAAAACGTTTGGAACCACTGCCGTACGGAGTGCAGAAGGCAGGTAAGTAGAAAAACCTGCATAGATAATGTTTTCTGTCGAAATGGCAAATGTTAAGTTTCACTCAAGGATACAGTTTGGATAATCTCATAAGTCTCCCAGCAAATCTCCAACCATTTGACCACTGAGCCCCCCAAATGTATAAAACTTTGTCCTTTTGCTCTCGACTCATATATACACGATGTTGAAAGTATTACAAGCCTAACCTATGACCTACTACTAATAACATGTACAATTGATAACAGACTGCCACACTTTTCTATGACTTTTACATTGTTCTGCTCAAAAATGACTGCCAGAGTCTTTCACTCGCTACAAGACAAAACAAGAGCTTTTCGGTTTCTTTAATGTGATCAGAATTTTAAATGTGTCGGGGCCAGGCCATTTTAAAGTTGTGAACAGAAATAATATCAACATCATGAATAGAGAAACATCTTCAAACACAGCAAGTAGGGTCAAATGCCCCCGTTACCAAGTGCTCACGTGGAGCGGCTGACTGGGGACGGTTACATCCAGCATGTGCTGGGTTTCGTGTGCGTGTACCTGCATTCGTGCACTCTCCACAAGTCGACGCAGGTGAAGGGTGGGCTGCATTGGTTCCGCTTGCAGGAGTCAGACGAGCAGCCGGCAGAGAGGCCTTGCACGCTGACCTGGGAGACCCCGTCTCGTGGCTGGCTGTCCAGCGGCATGTAGCGACCATTGAGGCGTAGATCCCTCATGCAGCCTGCAGGGAATACACAATGGAAATGAGGACGCCGTGAAGCAAGTAAACAGTTACCTGAACACGTCAACAGAAACTAAAAGTTAAATCAGCGTTCATACTTGGTGTATCAGGTCGGCAAATTTCAGAAAGTCAGTTCCTGTAATATGGGATTACTGTGTTGCTATGACAGCCATAAACAAACTGCTTATAAAAAGGGAAGCTATATTCATCAAAGGCTGCTGATGCACCTTAGTTTTGGGAAAAACAGGCTAAAGGTATTGTTACAGTGTGGTGTCTGCCATGTGATGTCAGGATGAATGAGTTCGTGCAACGATTCAGCGGAGGAAAATTAAGTTAAGGCTCTGTTTGCATTTTCAAGGGAAAAACATAAGTTTTGGGTGTGGGTTTCCTGAAGAACGGTAATCGAAGCTACTAAATATGCAACTTTGTGATCCTTCTGACTTTTGGGGTTTCAAGCAGGAGGTGTCAGAAAAGTTAGCGCAGGAATAACTGGCTTGTGGCAGGCAAGGGTTCATAGCGATGTCGCTATTTGATCCTTCGATGTCGACTCTTCCTATTATTGTGAAGGATCTGTTGTACTTGTTGGGTTTCTCTCTGTTAAAAGCACCTAGAAGTGATTGTATTGTATGTGGTGCTATATCAATAAAGTTTAATTGATTTGAATTGAACAAAATTTAATTGAATTGAATTGAAGCAGAATTCGCCAAGTGTTGGATTGCGTTTTCACTTGAAAAGTTGTCGCCTAAACGGGGTCTAAATGTATTATCATGAATAAAATCCAGCTCTAAAAATTGTGTAAGACAAAATTAGATCAATCAAGTTCCAGTATTTGTCACTGTATTCTTAGATAAATGTGCCAAATGTGAAGGTATTACAACATGACTGAAAATATGTTATTTCCAAAACTGTTATTAAATTGAGAAACAGATAATTTCTAATCAGAAAACATCTCACACCAACATGGGTTTTGGCATGCATGTGATTCAATAAGTGGACAACAAAAGATGCCTCTTATACCTGTCGCGGGTTATTTATCCACATTTGGCATTCATTTTCTCCGTCAACATACAACCACTGTGGAAATGTCACTTTTTACATTTCAAATTCTCTGACATTGAGATGTGCAGACTTTCAGGGCAGCGTTAGTTCAGTAAATTCCTCCTCCTGTTTAAAAGGCAGTCGAATAACTTTTGTGACATGGCACTTCATTTAGCTGGAATTAGAGCTCACGGAGGATTGGATGTGATAAATTACAGATGTGTAATCCTGCTGATGATGTGCTCATCTGTAATTGCTAGGTTGGAAAATTTAGTTGACACATCATTCAGCGGTTCTGTCACTTTTTAGGAAGCGACATTCACAAGTGTGTACACACACACACACACACACACACACACACACACACACACACACACACACACACACACACACACACACACACACACACACACACGTACACGTGTGCACTGGCACTTTCCCTGCCACCACCAATCATATCTGTGTCTTTTGAAGGGCAATGCTTTTAAAATCCATTTAATAAACTCATGCATTGTCTTCCACTGCCTGGGGCGCAGCTGTCTACATCTCTCACTGTAAACTCCACAGAGCTCTTCCTCCTCTTCTCTTCCTCGCTCCAACCTCTTCCTCTCTCAGTTATCACACTGCGTTTTGCCATTCACTTGTTAAATTATGTTCTCGCTCAGACGCTTTTTCATGCCTGAATATTTCCACTATTTATGCTCTCGCCTCTGTTCAAACACCATGTACAGATGTCAGAACTTTGTCCTCATTGCATACGTCGGGGCAAACCGATTTAACAGAACACCGTACATTATGCTCTAATCATCAGCCTCGTGAAGTTGATTTGGCGTGGGTTTACACATTTTTAGAAAAAAAAGTTTCTATACCGATTCTTCAATTAAACCATGGTTGTCCTTGTATGTAGGTGAATTTATGGCACAAAAGAAATTATTCAGCATTTTGGAAGATGAACTTCTTGTGTGAACCAATTGTGTCTATAAGTTTTCTTTGTGAAATTGCAATACATTTACGTAATGATAAGAAATAGTATTTGAAGTATTCTTGTTTTTGTAGATTAATTGATGATTACAATTGTGTGGATCTCTCCTCCTCCTAGTCAGGCCCTCCTCCTTATAATCAGGAGTAGGTTTAGCTGTGAGGGTGGAAGGAGGAAGGAGGTAGGAGTGACAGTTTTTCTACTGCAGGCACAGTCACAGGCACAGGTTGAGGCCTGTAGAAACTACAATTTATGTTGAGTATTTGTATTATTCAAGAAAGTCAACCACATAGAATATTTTTTGTTTGTTTCAATAAATTCATTTTGAAACCTGGAAAATCTCTGCCTGAGTGCTTTTTACTTCCTGCGAGTCGAAAATCTCCTCTAAGGGCAAATCTTAATTTACATCTTTGGGACGAAAAGAGTTAATTTAATTGCTTGTTTTACTGTACTTCTTTTATTTCCTTGTAAAGCACAGAGTTGCCTCATGTCTGAATGCTGCTCTATAAACGTATATCGTTGCCTTACTATGGCTCTGATGTGCATGCAGAGTATCAGCTTTTCAGAAGTGTTGCGTTGTACCCCATTTCCATGGAGAGGAAGTTTTCAAAAAGTTCCACCTTGTGAGGAGTTTTCAAATAGTTGGGTTTTCAGCAGCTCCGAGCACCGTTGTCGTATAAACGAACCCTTAGAACACAATGAAAGTTTTCCATTTTGACATGAAAAGGTTAAAAAAAAAGGGTCTCAGTTTGGCCTTTCCTGTCCCAGATCACAAACATGAGGTGAGCTTCACCGTGACCTTTCACCTCTTGACCCGCCCTATCTGCTCGGTTCTCCTCAAAGTACGAGTGAAACATGTGAAGACTTTTCAGCCTTCTGGGGACAAGGTGTTAACAGGAACAGGATAGACTGATTTATGGACAAAAGGATAACTTGTAAACATAACGCCTCCAGTCTCTTCCTGTCACCTGCATGGCTGCATTAAAAGGAAGCAGCAGAGTTACCGAGGGTTATGTGTTCGAACATTTCAATGAATTCCAGAGTCATGTTGCTGCTGATTGTTTTTCAAAATGGCCCGAGACATGAAGTGGGAGCAATCTTCTTATATAACACATCTAAACATTGAATGAAGACATTTTCTAAAGTGTTACATTTGAACAGTTCTGTCCAAGATGGAACATTTTGAAAAACCCTCCTACTCCGTCTCCATGGAAATGGGGAAAACAAGTTTTCTGAAGTGCTGCTACTGCGGATGTCCACCGCGGCTATAGTAAACGCTTCTTCACATGTGCAAGTAGATGAACAATAACAACAATAGCATTGTAAGTACATTGTTTTCAGCATTTCTGCCATTTCCTTTGGAAGCAGACATTGTTTTCAAAACATAAACACAAAACTTTTTTTAAAGAATGATGTGTTTTCATGTGAAACACTGTCAGCTACAGGAAAACACACAACCTCAACCAAAACGTTATCAACCCTAAATTAACCGTCGATTGTGAGGTGACAGTGCTCACCACTGCACAGTGGTGCAGTGGTGAGCTGTATACTGTATGCTCAGCCATCAGCCAGTCAGAATTACAGGCACATACACCAGATAAATCAACGCTGTATGATGATATTTATTTATTATCCAAAGCAGTTGATTGTTGAGTGAAATTAAAGACCCAAACCGAAAAATGTCGCTCCAGACATCATTATCGGCACCTATTCATTGGTGAACAAATCTGCCCTCTAAACAAAATGAAAAACCATCACCTTGCCAATAAATCTTAGTTTGGCTGCATAGCAATGGTTTGTTGTTTCCAAACGGCGAGGGGTTGTTGGCTGTATGAGGACATTGGAAAAAAAAAAAAAAAAATGTGACGAGAACTCAACTCCAGACCACAAGGTTATAAATCTAAAAAATTCTAAGTGATATTTGTTTTCAGAAACTAAGTAAGACGCGTGTGTGAGTGTTAAAAACTGAACCAAGCAGAACTTTATTGAACGATGATAAGGAGGAAAGTGCTGCTGAAAGTAAGGTAAGAAATGTCACAGATATACTATATCACAGTCTGTCCAGGGGACCGTTCTAGAAAGTGATTAAATCCGAGTAGAGCTCTTTGGCAAAGCCAGTTTGTTTAGAAGACGCCAACTGTCGCTCAGAAGTCCAGTGTATCAACTGTAGAACATGGTGGAGGCATCATCATCCTGTGAGGCTGCTTCTGCTAATTTCTAAAGAAAAAGGAAAAGGCGCCAATAATTCCTAAGGGAGGAATGCATTTCCTAAAAAGTATGCAATGAAAAGTCTTGTTTCTCAACGACTGTGCAAAGCTTTGTCTACTAATTCTCATACCAGAAGACCATCATACTGCATTGAAGCTTTAAGTATAATAACGGAATAGAAATGCACCTCTCTAATGACAGAACCACTTATAGGAAGTCAATGAGCGAACCCCCGACATCCAACCGCAAATATCTGAAGATAAAAAAAAAAAAGCTCCTGCAAACCCAAAAGAGCCTGAATGCATCACAGTGGAAGACAGAAATTTACAGCAGACATGGGAAAGAAGCTTCGAGATCAGTGGAGTTAGAACAGCGGTGCTCCGGGGCCTGCATCCTGCATGTTTTAGATGTCTCCCTCCTTCAGCACACCTGAATCAACCTTTTAAAAAAAGCCCAATAAGAAGAATCTTATTGCAATCAGTTGCAACTGAGAGAGATCTGGAACATACAGGATGCTGTCGCTGGCCCTCCGGGACCGAAGTCTAACATGTGATCAAGACGCACACAGAAGAAGTTTGGAAGCTGCTGTTGCTGTCAAAGACTTTACAACCAATTATTCATGATGGCTGGCAATCAAATCATGGGGGACAACATTTACATTTACAACACTGCCGGGCATTTAAATCAACAAAATGAGCTGTACACGTGGAAAGAAAACCAGAAAAAGACACTTTGGTGTATACATTCACCGTCACCAACCCTGGTCTGGTGCGAATTCTACAAGGTTTGGCTTAACTGTAATGTTCAGGAATCAGGGGACAAGCGAGGAGCTCCACAACAGTTTTTAGATGCAATATTGTGCAAAAAGAAAATTGTTTGGAAACCACGACGTCACAGGAAATGCGTAAACTGGTTCATAAGCATGCGCACACAGGAAACACATTTTTATCACAACATGCTCATTTGTTACACAGCTGCTTTAACAAAACATTACATATCTGCGGTACACACAGAGCTGGGGGGCATGGCCATCGTCCCAGCTCACGAGGGAGTTGAATTTGGATGAATTAGCCATTAAACTGTCACATCAATCATTCATTAAGACATTGCAAATGTCACGGTTCTCCCCTGAAACGAGTACACATGAATAGATGAAAGAACCTATTTTAGGTTTCATTTCTCAGAAGAAATCTTGGTCATGTCAAGCCAACACGTCAAACATATCACAATATCTCTATTTCCAACACGCACACACACACACACACGCACGCACACGCAGACCAATTATCCGATAGGCGGAGTGGTGTTTAGTGGCTGGCGTTGTATTATCAGTCTGTACACATTCCTTCCGTTCTCCAGAGAAAATGTTTAACCCTAACAACTGGCTCACATCCATCTGAACCTCCTGAGTGAATTTATCCCAGATTGTTACTCTCGTTAAGAAATAAATATGTGCTTTTTCAAGTAACATAAACAGTCCTTCAAAAGAAAGACCGTGAGGATGAAACCACAGAACAAGCAATTAGCAGGATGGTTTTGCAGCACCAGGCCTGGATGGTATAGTTAAAAAAGTCCAATTTGCTCAAGAGGGTTTGATGGCCTATTCAAATGATTTCACTTAAATAGATTCCTCGTTCTGTGTGATATGCCTTTGAAATATGGCATTGCCTAAGAAGAGGAAGGTGCCATCTAAAATTTACTCTGTGCATTTAATATGGTCCAAGTTCGGCAACCTTGTTCTAATTTCTATATTAAGGATGACATTTATTTGAGTGATGCAATAAGCAAATCCAATCGAGCTTATTTAAACTACAAATAGCAGTAAATGTACTTCAGCTCTGCTTTGGAAAGTGAAAATAGGGGAGAAAAATTAAGTCAGAGAGGCTCATCGAGACTATTCCACTGAAGAATTGTAATTATTTATCCATTCATGAGTGGCTCTGTTGAACTGTGTCGCGTATGAAGCGCTGTAATATTTCATGGTCTTGTTGTGATAAGTCACAGTATATGTTCAGTACATTCCGAATGTATTCACAGTGTTTCCTTAAGTTACTGTTGTACTAGAAAATGCATAACATTCTACACTCAATACCCCATTTCTGGAAAATGTGTCAAAAATATATCGATAAGTAACAATATGTAAAGGTTTAATAAGTCCAGTATGAATCCAGAATCAAGCTTGTATTTTAGGGTTTGTAAAAAGGGCATTTAGAAATGGTATTCACAGTTAACATATACTTGTGATTTCAAGGTTATGGATTTATCATATAGTTTAACTTTTGGTTGAAAATTGATCCATTTTGACATTTGATGATAAATAAAGCTTACAGTTAGGACTTGTTTAGGCCAAAATGACCAAATTTCTAGTGAAGCTGCTGCAGGTTTATACTGCTGGGAGACTTTTACAACACTGAGGTTCTTTCCTTTACCACTCTCCATGTTTCTCTATTACATGTCACTCACATTTGTCTCTCTCCTGGTGTCTGTGCTCTAAACACCAACCAGAACAACAGAACGTCTCTGCCTCTGAGTCTGGTTCTGCAGGTTTCTCCCTGTTAAAAGGGAGTTTTTCCTCTCCATGTTTCCTATGTTTGCTCATGTGGAATTGTTGTTTTTTTTCTGTAAAAGTGTCTTGAAATGACTGTGTTGTATTTGGCACTATAGAAATAACACTTTATTGAAAAACTTGAAATACTCAAAATGTAATTTTTCTATTGTGAACTCTGATTGCTTTTCCTAATGTGATTCAAAATACACAAATGTAACTATATGTTCATGTAGGAGGCCTACAAAATTATTGTATATTGAAGTTATTTCTCGATTCACTAGTGTTGAACGAAGGGGAATGAGATTTGAATTTAATTTATTTTTCTTGTCTAATACTGTTAACCAAGGCATAATATTGTTTCTCTCCAGACAATACACTGTCCCTTTCTTCTCAGACAGTTCTTTAGAGTTATTCATTTAGCTGTTAATATCAGTTTAGTTTTAGTTTATAGTTGGAGTTCTATACATTCTACAATATACATTCTATGCATTCATACAATAGATTTTACGACTATGAGAGAATTCTTGGTCTGCATCAACATCAACCTGCAGGATCCGGTGAAAACATGAACTATAAAGGCTTAAGGTGATGATGAATGGATTAAAACACATTTTTCCCAGGGACATGGTCAAGCAGATGTGAATAGACTTCATTAATCAGGTCTGCATCTGGTAATTCACGCTAAAAGACCTGCACATGGCCACATTATCACGTAGATAATGGTGCCAGTTTTGCACTTTTGACTGAAAACAAGAACATAAAGGAGAAAAAAAAGAGAAAAAGCTCATTGTCACATGCACCAGTTGTCCTTCAGGTTTAATAGACTCCAGCTGCTCTCCTACAGACCTGCCTAACAGCTCTGAAATGAAGACATTCAAGCTGTAAAGTGCTTGTTTTGCACTAGATCTACACATATCTTCTCTGAGAGTATTGCTTTCATAACAAAAAGAAACTGCTGGAAATTACAAATTAATGGTGAATGGTTTTCACTGCTTGTCAATGACCAGTTAACAGAAAATTCCCTCAGGAATCCTGAACACGTAAGGCTTAGTTTACACGACAATGTTTTACGTGAAAACGTTTTAGTATCAGAAAAGTTCGACAAAAACAACAGAAACACCGAAAATGATGTGGTTTTCATGTTGGACCACGAGTTGGTGCTGTTAGTTATTTTTGTAATGACACCACACACACATGCAGCAGAGAACAATATGCTCTAAACATTAACAATGGGAGTACGCAGATATTGGTATGGACAGACGACAAAAAATGTAATTGTTATTACAGCAACTGTCAACTATAAAACTACCAAGTCCCAGGAGAATATGGACTGGGAGTCATGACACTCTGGAGGAAAACATTGTTCCGATTGTCCAGCTAGTGTGCAGAAGAGCTGTTTATTACAGCCGTGGTGCGTATGCGCACTAGCAGCGTTTCAGCCGTCCATACGTTTCTCTTTACACTTGAAAACATTGTTATGGAAATGGGAACTAAGACCAATGCCGTTCTGACCACCCACCTTGAAAGCTCTTGTTGATTCCAGAAGGAAACGTGTTTCCCAGCATCACCGCCGTGGGGTCGATAACGATCTCCCGGCTCCGCCCACGCAGTCCCGTGACCTCACGCGGCCCGCCGCCTCCGTCCATCCGCAGCGTCATCTCGTTGTCGTGTCGGTCCAGCAAGACCTCGTGCCACTCGCCATTGTCGAGGCGGTAGGTTGGTAGGGTGAGGTTGTAGTCCCCATCTCCGAGATTGTAGAAGGCGCAGAGGAGGCCCTGGAAGATCTGAGACAGAGAGTTTCATTAAATTACTGAACAACTTGTCTGTACAATGTCAATGTTCGACACAGTTTGTAGTTTGCTCTTCTAAACTTCAGGACAATCAAGTACCCAAAGTGTGTCTTTGCAACTTGAGCAACACCGTTGTTGAATGGCCTCAGTTCTTTTAGCTTGTGAATAAAACAGCCAGATGCCGACCTTCAGTCAGTTCTCTGACTGTGATACTTCACTTCCTCACTCGGTTTCTCCACCGACACGTCGTACTTCCCCGGTTTTCTGCTCACTGTCACATTGGTTTGTACTCAAAATCCACAACTTTCCAAGTGAAAATGCATGGTCTTTGCATTTTAGCTTGTTTCCACAAAAGCGGCAGAAATATTAAACAATGTAGTAAGCATGTGGGGCCACTAGTGCCTGCTGTTCATAAATAAAACCAGCTATGTGTGTGCAGAGAACACTACACCTTTAATGTTGAAGCTGCTTCAATTTGTTTTTCTTTGTAGTTTTGGTCCACGCAGTATAGACTGTTTCCATGTATGCAGATGATGGTGCAGTAAATGTTCACTTTACTAGAGAAGCGCTGTAAAATTCAACAATGTTATAAATGAATCGTTCTTGTGAATGGGCACAACAATTTACCATGGTTAACGGTGAGCATGCGCAGTAGCAGCGTAGACGCGTGTGTTGGATTTATGAGCCGACATGGAGCCTGAAACCCAGGTTTCAACACAAAGTAGAAAGATGTTCACTGCCTTGTTCAGTTAAATATCTAAATTTGTATGAAAAAAAATACAGAACTATAGCATTACCGGACAGCACCCAATACAAATAAATCATCATTTACATGCATTTCTCAGTTCAATTCACAAATCTGCCAGTTCAGCTACAATCATCCCATCAAAAACGCGGTGATAAATTGCTTGGCAGCATCTTGCCAGCTGTGCCCCAGCAGAATTGGATTTTGGTGCTCAAGTCATTCAAAATTACATCAGAACACTGAGAGCCTCTGTGCAGCCGCCTGCTCTTGTGGGATTATCGACAAATCTCCCAGTGAAGAGTTTTTAGGCACAACCTTTTTTCTTCCAAACCAAACCTGTCATCTTGTGTACCTTTGAGGAGAAATAGGCACCCTCTGAGAGTTTTTTTTTTTTTTTTTTTTTTCTTTCTCAATGCTTTGGGGCACAAACATTCAGCCGCCTTGTTTTGGGACCGAAGCTAAAGTCTCAGCAGCACAGACTTCAAAATCTCAGCAAATCAAATCAAAGCCACCTCCGCAGCCAGATGCCACTGGAGGTAAATTGGAAAATATTCTGAAGTGACCCGAGCCTGAGTCTCGGGTTTCCAAGCTAATGGGGATCAGAAGACAGGGACGATTCCACCAGGTTGGTAAAAGATTGGATCAATAGGCCAATTTGGCCGGTTGGACACGAAGCAAGATCAAGTCCATGGAGGTGATCAAAGAACAGAAAAAGTGAAAAAGTCCCACAGAATAAAAGTGACACATTCAGCATTAAATAACAAAGCAATGTAATGATTTCCTTCATATCGAACATGCATATGAACCATTTACAAAGCCAATGTAAAAAAAACATTTAATACAAATATTCATTTTCTCAATAATTGTAAAAAAGCCTATATACCAGCACATAAGAGGTAACTGCATTAATAGACCTTAAAAAATGAAAAACTAATACTACGCAACGATATATGCACAAACCGACTCCCTCTTGAGACACATTTGACAACAAAAAAAGAAATTCATTGAATTTATTCATCCACTGTTTGAATAAAAGTGTTGATCCCTGAGCAAAACCCTTGACCCCCCCCCCCCCCCCCCCCAATCAGGTTCCCAGAGTGCCTTAATGTGGCCGCCCACAGCATGTAAATGAAGAAAAAAAAGGATTTCACCAATGTATCAGTCAGTTTGGTTTATTGATTATAATAACAATAGTACTGTGATGATCAGTGTTGTCTCACAGCAAAACTGACTGCTGTTTGGTTCACTTCTGTTTGGTGTCATCTGTACTCATGTGTTTCCATTTCCTCCAGATTTTTCTTTGGTTTTGCTTTTTGTCACATCCAATTCATAGGAGTAGTGGACACAACACGACACCGAGTCTCTGAGACCGCTGTCCGCAAACTAGCATTAGCATCAAAACCATGCTGTCAGGGGGAGTTTAATAACATAAAAGAATATAAAAAATACATATAACAGCATATTAAAAACACAATAAAAAGCGCAATGAAACAGTTTAGAGCTAAAATTCACATTTGATAGACCAAATGAACTGACGAGCCTCAAACTCCGTCTGAGCTGAAATTCAAACTAAAACTGAACTAAAGTAAAGACTAGACGAAACACATCATCTGCTCTGTGAAAAATTGTAAACAGAACGTGTGGAGAAGTTTGCTGTCAGCTGTGTTTTTGTTGCAAATAAATCAAATATTAAACGAAGGCAGGTTGTGTTAACGCTGACATTTCGCCTTGTGATTTGTTGACTTGTACAAACACCGCCTGCTGTCAGCGCTGTCAAGACGACAGCGCGCTCACACTCTGTCCAGTCCGGGAAAAAGTGTAGACGGTGAGGAGAGGGCGAGACAGAAGAGAAAGACGGACAGAGCAGAAGAAATGACAACCAGCTGCTCCTTCCAGAGGTAGAACTGAAGATTACAACAATTATACTTTAACACACTAAAGGGAAATATGTCCAAAGGCTGTTTCAAGACTGATGGGTGCTTCTTCCTTATTTCAGTGTAAAACTGTTTCCTCCAAGTGTCCAAGTGAGCATCATTTTTCTCCCCTCCACCTCGTCTGATCTCGCATGCAAACAGAAAAAGAAGCCGAGACAAAGACGAGGAGAAGAGACGGGTGACTGCCATGAACTCTTCCTCTATTTGGCAGCTATAGCAATATAAACCAAGTTGTTTGAAAAAAAAAACTCTTCTGTCTTTCTCTTTTTGCCCATTTTCTCTCAAATTTGCTATTTTCCTTCCATGCGTCCCTCGTTCGCCTCGTCTCTGCTTGAAACAGCCGGGTGCGACGAGGAGCCGGAGAGCCGTGGCTCATTTCAAGCCTCTGTGATGAAGTTTTAATTATATTCAGGATCCATCGGGGCACCACTTTTTCTGTTTTTTTTTTTTTTTGAAGCAGCCACCTGATTTTACCCCCAATTAAAGTTGAACGTTGCAGTGGCACAATTTGGCTTCAGCTCGTCTTCCCCGGGGCGGGTACGTGAGCCAACGGGGTTCGATGGGTGTGTGTTTGTGTGTGCGTACGGAGGGAATGTCGCACGCTGGGTGTGCAACTGCATTTTTGAGTAAACAGTCCCAGTACAGGGACCGTTCCCGTCCCCCCCGATGCTTCCCAGAGACAGGCTGCTCGCACTGCTGCAGCCGCTCAGTAATGATGTGTTAATCTGCACCACATCTCCTCATTAAACAGAGGTGTGTGAATGCAGATTATGAGCATTTATGACCAGTTTAGGGATTTTTCCATCACCTGAATTGCCACTGGGTAATTCTGTACTCATTACCGGCTGCAGTTCTGTTCATGCAATTGTATAAACGACCTCTTCCTGACTGCATCAAGTGCTGGATATTGATTTGATCTGAGAGAGAAAAAAAGAAATCTGATATAGCATTTCTAGGAGCTAGATATGCCACGAGGCAAATGGCATCATTTTGAAGACTTACCTGCCTAGAGGCAAATGACTGTAATTTATGTTAAACACTGTGTAAACACCAGGCGCAGTTTAGATCGAAAGCTTCCCATGACTTACGGTTCTTTTGCTGTAGCGTTTCCCACAATAACATTGCAATTTCCTGACAATTTTAAGGACAACTGGGATGATCTCTACATGAGATTCATCTGAAACTATGCACATCCTCCATTTCTATTTATTCTCCAGACAGTCACAAATCAGACTTTTCACCTCCTTTGAAAGTTCTGCTGACCTGCTGTGCGCTGACAGTTTAGTCCAGTGTGTCATTGCGCCTGTCAACCTCCAGTCAAGGTAATCTGCCTTGTAAAAATAAATGAGCCAAATGGTGTGAACTTAATGAGGCATCAAAATTGCAGAGCAGCCGTCTCTAGTGCCAGTAAGATTTGAATGTCTTATTTCAATCCTTGTTTTTTCTTGAAGACATCCGTTCTGGTAGAGCCCGTTACTTGTGTTGGGAGTAAACAAACTACCCAACATAATCACAGGCTGCAGAGAAAGTGCCGTCTTGATTGTTCCAATGAGTGGGTATTGTACACTGGTTGTTGATGAGCTGAAAGGAAGACATTTAAAGTTGGATGTTGAACTTGCCCTGCATGTACTCGTCAGGGTGTGAGGGAGGGATGCACGAACAGACAAACAGATTTATGGTTTCTCCAGGATGTGCCCTGCTTTTCATGCAATGTTGGTTCAGACAGGCTTCTGACTAGTTCAGTGGTGAAATGTCCAGGAGTTACCCTAACTTTCCCTCAGTGTTGACTGGGAAGGGTTACAAGTCTATTGAGGATAAAGTCAGGACAGACTTGATTGATTTGTGGAAGACTGTTCAGATAGATGGGACAGTGGTTGGATGGAACGTTGATTGATGATTGTCTAAAATCCACTCGGCCTATCACTCAATGCTGGTTTTGATATGCTCCAGCTTCCCACGGCCTTATGGATAAAGTGGATTCATTGTTTGACTGACAACCTCTCCAAGGTTTACCCTGCTTTTTGCATGGTGTTTGAAAAGCTGGCCTCCAGCTCCATGCAACCCCAGCATGAATACAGCGGAAACACATGAGATGGATGAAAGAAGCGAGTTGCTATACATCATTCATCCAATCTTAGTCTGGATGGATGGATGGATGCACAAAAGCGGTGACCTTTTAAAAAAAGAAGAAAGAGATATGGAGAGCTGGATGAGCGAGTTAGGGCTGTCTGGGGTCACGATCTCCAGCAAGAATTAACAACAAAAAAAAACAAAATAAAACCTTCCGAAGTTGATTTGTGGTAAAATTTGGGCGAGACAATTTGAGAAGCAGAGAGTTAAAAATGAGCATAACCTTCACGGGCTGATGGCAGTTTTATTGTGTCTGGCTGTTTGCAGACATGCACACTCATCACCCAGCATGTTGAAATAAAGTTAAGCCCTCATATGCTTTCTTTTCACTCAGTACAGAAGATACCATGGCTTTATATGTAACAACGGGGGAAAAAAAGCAATATACAAAGCAAAATGTGTGTTATAGGTCTCGAGAACTTTCCTTCAATCTCAGAGAACATGTGCAGTGTTTCCTCTAAGAATCTTTTCAACAGCGGGGGGAAGGCTTTCCCTCACCACTGACAGAGAGGAAGTGTGTGACTGCTCAGTGTATAGACCCACTGTCCATCATCTTTGCATGAAGTTGTAGAGCTCATTAACATCAAATCTCGAACAACCCACAAACCACACCACATGGGTTTAACCAAAACAAAAACTGTTTGGTAAACTATTGATAATGCTGTCCATGCATTTTGGCTTTGTGAACACACCCAGACGTTTAGGTCGGCGGTCATGAGCAGGATCTCAGAGATACTCGGCCTCAGTATCCTTGTCTGCTCATCACTACTAGGCGATAAATCAACATTACATCTGCCTCATCATTTAAAGCCTCTCATATCACTAGCACTGACTACTGCATCAACAACTCTGAAAAAAAACAACAACCTGGTGATCATTTATACAAAACGAAATGTTTGCCTCCGATTATTGTGGTTGCTCTCTCTCTCTATATATATATCTATGTCAATATTGCACAAAAAAACAAAACCCCAAAACAAAACCCCCATGATAATCACTGAGATCTTGACAAGATAGAAATGTGAAACTGAGGTGTTGAGAAAACAACAAAACAAAAAAAAACTAAAATAAAAACTGAATTAAAGCTTTGAAATTTAGGACACAAGGTGAGCAAACCAATCACAGGCCAATTTAATTCAGATTATGAAGCAGACATGCATAAAGCTTCATGCACTGATGGGAGCGTCCACAGAATATTTCCAAGTAATCTCAAGGTCTCTGCTTCAGACACTGACAAATACAAGTCAAGACTTTCTGTTTGTTTTTGTGGTTTTCTCTATATTGTGTTTTCCTTGCACAGCTTCCCCCCGGTGCACAGACATAGTGAGATGAAGTTCACACCGATAGGATTTGTGATCTGCACTGTGCACATCAAAGCAGCGAGGAGACTTCACATTAAAATAAACCCACACAGAGACCAGACTTTGCTCTCTGACTCTCACCGCCCACAGGAACAGAAACCGAGTCTTATCAGAGCCATTGAGCCGATAACATGTCGACAAGACAGAGTCCAGGCCCAAGAGGCTTAGCACAAACACCTGAAGAATGCACTTAAACATTTTGGATATCATATTTGAACCTTTAAAAAAAAGCCGACAAGGCCCGAGAAGAACGACAACATTGTTTGTGGTGAAGAAAAGAAGAATAAACACAATAAGTACTTCGCCGGGAGTGTCTGAGATACTCAGAAACGTGTTCTGCGTGTACTGAATGTCCATATTTCTTGAGAAAAGCAACATATTCATCCAGAAAGGATCACTCCGGATGAAAAGCAGCCTTGTGGAGATCACTTTAACAGGCACCTTTTCTCATAAGATGTACTGGATTCTTTGAGTATGAGTTGAAAAAAATCCACCATGTGGACAAGTTGAAGTATTTTGGGGTCTTTCTTGCAAGAGACCACGCTGAGGACAAGAAGCTGTCTGTTTTCATGTTAGTTAGGTAAAAGGAATTTGGCCCTGTTTACATGAATACATCTGTTTCAAGTGGAAACGGAAAACCTTCGTTGGATTTTATGTGGTATGCTGCTCAGAGCAACTTTTTCAACCAAAATGAAGATTTATAATATACACACACACACGGACACACACACACAGACACGGACACACACGTGTATATAATACATACAAAGATGTATAGAAAATAAATACAAAATCATATTTTACTTCAGGGGCCACATACAGTCCAGTTTCATCTTGAGCGGGCGAAAGTATTCCAAAGCTATAATGACCTTTGAATTTACACATGAAAGTTTGTTGTGGCGCACAGCGTGTGTGATTAAATTGTCTATAATGTTGCAAGATCGAACAGGTAGCACTGAAGAGGACTACAATCTCAACATAAAGTCAACTTTAATGAGGCAAATACAATGAAACGTATAATGTGTAATATCTATCATTGTACCCACGGCGAAGGGCACACTATGCAGGGCACTGCGCTCGGGCCCTATGAAAGAGCCAACAGTCGCTGGATGATATCCCCACCCTCATGAACGACTGGGAAATCTGGCACTCACTAGTGAACACCATCTTGACTGCGGGCGACCGAAAGATGGATGGATAGATAGACAGTATATATATATATATATACGTACTGTATATATAAATCCTATACAACCACTCGGTAGAGGGTGTCCACTCTTATCGAGTCCCCTCGTCTGAAGTTCTACTGTAAACACATATTTTAAGCGGCTTTGAGCAAGCTGTGCACAATTTTTTCAGCACTATTGACTGTCCAAATGACGGCTTGACAGCTCGCTGCCTAAACTATGCATGTTTTCCAATAGAAACGCACCCCCGCGGTCTTCCATTCATGCACAGTGCGCCTATTGGGAACTATACTGTAACTAGTTTTTGTGCACATGCTCAGTAGATGAACAATAACAGCAATATTTCCTCCAGAGTGCCATGACTTCCAGTCCATGTTCTCCTGGGACTTGGTGGTTTTATAGAAGACAGGCACCGTGATGACAAATCAACTTGGTCGTCTGTTCACATGAATATCTGTGTACTCCCATTGTTGATGTTTAGAGCGGATTGTTCTCTGCTACATGTGTGTATGGTTTCATTACAAAAACAAACAACAGCACCCGCTAGTGGCCCAACATGAAAACTACATTGTTTTCTGCCTTTCTGCCGTTTCTGTTAAAAGGGAAAGGGACATCGTTTTCAAAATCTTTCCTTGTAAACACAAAAATCTTCTGCAATAAAAATGCAAAACGATGCATTTTCACTTGAAACATTGTCGTGTAAACGGGGCCTTAAAGTAGAGCCATTAATCACCAGCGCTGAGCTGAGCCAACTGAGATGGTTAGAGCATCTAAATAGTTTCCTGGTCACCATCAATGATAAGTGTCGGACAACATTGACGAAGTCTCACAGGCTGAAGAAATCTAATCAATACAATAAAATCCCTCTCTCTGGCCTCTGTGATTGCATGTTAATTAAACAAATAAAAAAACTGGTGGAACGGATAAACAACAGAGATTTGAAAAGAGCATGAAAATGTAAAGTGTCTCTATGGTCAAGCAGCTCAATCTTCCCTGAACGAGAACAAGGATTTTATCCTCAAGCGACTGTCCATTCAATCCTTTCCAGAAGATCTGATATTGACATTTGACCTTATGTGACTCTAAAAACAGCTGTCATAACTGTCATTCATAACGAGGGGGTCTCTTAAAGATTGTAATTATTGTCATTGCAGCAGTTACAAGCACAACGGAGGCAAAGAAACTTGTATACCATATATAATTACCCCCTGAACGCTCCCCCCGTCTGTCAGTCCATTAAAACAGAGGAAGTCTGTTGACAAGGTGAAATGTCCTAAAAATATCGAGAGGCGAAGCTGTTGCCAGAGTTTCTTGATATATGATGTGTTCACTTTTTATATCTAATTCAAAACCAGCATGTGGGGGCTTCATTAGCTGAGGGGGATTTTGAAGCACCGCATCAATTCTGTGACCTTTATGCATAATTCTCCTACCGAAAACAAACCAATTCATTCTGAGAAAAGAAATCAAAGAAATAAGCAGGTGATGTTTAAAAACTGTAGATGATTGCCCGTAAGCTTACAACAACAGCAAGAACAACAATAGTTTGATATGAAATAAGCGGTTGTTCTTTGACATTTTAAGATGAAAGATAATAGACAATTAAAGCTATATGAACACTGGACGGTATTACTCTGACCTCCGGTAGCACTGTGGGGAGCTATCAGGCTCCTCTCATGTGGAACCAGCTCCCACTTTCAGTTAGGGAGGCTGACACAGTCTCTACTTTTAATGCTCGGCTCAAGATTTTTCTATTTACTAAAGCTTACAGTTAGGGCTGTTTCTTGAGGCCCGGGATTGGGGAACCCTGCTCTAGACCTTTTACCAGTGGAGCTGCCACTACCCCTCTCTCTCTGCCCAGCTCTTATCACTTCTGCCCCCCTCTCTCAGGCTCTCTCTATCTAACTCTGCCTCTACTACTATGCCCCCCCTCAGCCTCTCTCTGCCCCTCCTCTATCTCTCACAGTAGAGTTGGTGATTTGAAGCCTCCTACCTTGATCAGTCTGCAGCAGTTGAATGGAGACCTCCTATTCGGACAAGTTACTGCATCCCTACCCCCTACCCAGACCAGCGTCTTTTTCCCTCCCTAGTTCTGCCTGTCTGCCCTATCCTTTTCTCTCCTCTATCCTCACCCCAACTGGAATAGCATAAAGCTGCCACCTCTGAGCCTGGTTCTGAAAACATTTCATCCTATGAGATGGAGTTTTGCCTTTCCATCGTCTCTTATGCTTGCTCATGTGGATTTGTTGGCATGGCAGAGAGGTGATTAAGCCCCTGATGTGAATCAGGTGTGCTGCCTCACCTCTGTGCCCATAAAGGAGGAGCCGCCCGGACAGGCGGGAGACACAGGGCTGAAAAGTCTGTCTGAGTTCTCAGTTTTGGTTTGTGGGTTTTCATTTATTTAATAAAAGCATGGCGTTCCAAAGTCCTGACTAATAAAGTTGAATTGAATTGAATTACGGATGACAGTGCGATCATTTTAGATATGTTTCGAAATGTTTTAAGGCATTGTCACGGGGCAACTGTGGCTCGATTGGTATAACGGGTTGTCTCTCAATCAGGAGGTTGCAGGTTCAATCCCCCATCTGTCCATATGTTGGGCAAGACACTGAACCCCAAATTGCTCCCAGTGGATAGACTGAGCGCCTTGCACAGCAGCCGCCTCCATGTTTGTGTGAATGGGTGAATGTGATTAACAATGAAGAACACTTGGGAACTGCAGTGGAAAAGCACTATATAAGTGAAATCGATTTCCCATTACAAAGATACTTAAAAAAAGTTGAGAGAGAAGAAATAAAAACTTTACATGGTATCATGTTGAAATATGAATTTATTGTACTTTCATTCATCCATTCATTCATTTTCTTCCGCTTGTCCATTTCCAGGTCGCCAGTCTGAGCACCATCACCCAGATCACAATGCACCGATTAAGAACCTTCCTGCAGGTGGTGAGCCCACAGGAAGGTGACGCCCGGCATGGGACATGAACCCACTACCCTGAGATTGTGAGTCTCATGCTCTACCAACTGAGCTAGCCGGGGGACATTGATTGTACTTACGATGCATTTTAGTTAATTACAGTAGGCTAAAAGATAATCAGAATCAAAAATACCTTTTTAATTCCTGGGGGATGTGTTCCTTTCAGAATTTTCTCGTATCTTATTTAATTTGCTATTAACTATAACTTTCTAGTCTATAACTTTAGAGATTTTATTAATATTAATTTTTTTTATAGGTGCTTTAACTTGAGTTTTGACGGTTTTAAATGTCCAATTTAATCTTTTTATTATTTATTTGTGTAATTAATTTGTATTTCATTCATTTCTGATAAGCAGAGAATAGCATATCCTTTAAAGGGGTCATATTATCCAGCTTTTCAACAATTTCACGTCGGTCTCGCTGGTCCAAAGCGTTGTATCCAAAGTTTATTGCCCCAAATCCAGCTTTCCCTTGAGTTTCAGTCATTTGAATATTGGATCATATGTGCTGCATTCAGAATTGGCTGTGTGAGTCGGATTGTCTCCGCCCACACATGCCCACTTTGGGAAGAGGAGGAAGTACTTTCTCTCGTGGTGCCATGTGCCAGAGCAAAGTTGCTAATTGTAGGAGGGTCAAAGGGAGGGCCTACCTTGATTGTGATTGGCTAAACCCCGGATGACACTATATAGGGCTTGATTTCTGTTTCGCTCTTTGGAGCGCACACTTTTTTAAAAATTGAAACAAGCCAGGGAGAGAGATGACAGATTTTCTTCACCTCTGGGGCATCATTCCCAGGTATGGAGACACATGAGGACACATGGGGACTTTTTAATGGAAAACCATTTGAAAGTGAATTTTGCATAATATGCTTTTTCTTAAACTGTGATGTATTTCCTATTTCTTTGTAATCTTGAAGTCTTATTATTAAATTGAAATGCAAATATAAAAAGTGCTTTATAAATATATTATGATTCATAGAGCTGTGTAGAGGTGAACCTAATAAAGTCCATAATCATCTCAGGTTTGATTTCTTCCAATTATTCCGCAGTGGGTTGTGGACACGTTCACGGAATTGAAGTCACATTCAGGCAACTTGCGCCCTGAAAGTCTCCTCCTCTGAACCGGAGGCTCCTGCCTCACTTTACTCTGTATTTATGTTCACTCATCACTCTGGTGGAGAGCACCGACCCCAAGTGAGCAGAGCGAGCCCGAATGTGGGTCACTCTCACTGTGAAGTAATGAGTCTGAGGAAAACGGCTCTGCTGCCTTCACAGGGACACATTACCAATTCTTAGGAGGCTAACGCAAACACCAGCCAAAGGGAAGTTCTTGGGTATTTGTTCAAGGCTCATGGTCCAAACTTGATTAATAATGCATCATAGGAGAGATAACTTAGAAATAATTACCATGTATTGTGGGTCACAGTTCTCTTTTCACCAGATTTTGCATGTTATGATTCTTTGATTGTGTTCAGTTAGTTCATCCATCCATCCATCCATCCATCCATCCATCCATTAAAACTGAGGATATTCTCACAGTGAGCTGATAACTGCTACACAAAACTAATCTATAAGTAACCTTTTTTCAATTGTCATGTGACTCATATCAATAGTTAGTACATACATCTGTGACCACTAGATGTCACTGAATGACTATAGAATGCTGCTACAGAAAAACCTCCATTATTACTTATTCAACTGGCAGAGAGAGAAAAATGTCTTCAGAAAGAAAAAGATGCGTCAAGCCGAAATTAAACAAAAAAAAAAAATGTGTCAAAGAAAATTGTGAAGAAAATCAGAGAAACTGTTACCGTGATGAAGAAAACAAAGTTAGCTAATCTTGGGCTAAATGCATGAGGGCCAGAGCTGAGGGGAACAAATACACAGAAGGTTGTGGAACAGATGCTGTTGGACTAGGATTATCCAGGCTGCAGTGTGATTTATATATAGATGTGTTTTTCTCTACGTGAATAATTTTTGTGACTTAGTCAGAAAAATATGGTATACAATAAATTGTATGCATGTATGATGTATTTCATATATATTGGTGTTTCTTTTAATCTCAAATTTGGTCTCACAAGTGTAGAAGTGACTGTCATCCTTAAGACAAATCATTAAAGCAACCATTGAAAAAAACTTAGTGACTCAGATAAGAGTCACACTGTGAATCCGGTACCAAAGCATAGCATAGCATAGCATAGCATAGCATAGCATAGCATAGCATAGCAATTGCAACTTTATCTAAAATCGCTTTAAAATTGACATCAACAAAATGGTTGAAATGAAGTGCTGTACATGAGGAGTACCATTTTAAACACAAATCATAAAATTAGGAATGAGATATGAACAACAAGACACAATACAGTCTGAGAGGATAGACCCGGAGAAGTAAATAAACTAGGAAAACAGATTCCCTAAGATTGAGCCCTGAGGAACTCCACATAACAGGGTAGCAGCGGAAGACTTGGCATCATAAATGTTAATGGTCATAGTTCCATTTGACAGATAGGACCTCAGTCACTCCAGAGCACAACCACACATGCTCACAAAATGTTTTATACCAGGAGTGTAAAACAAAAGACCCGTGGGCCAAAACTGGCTCAGGGAACAAGAGCTATGATTAGACTGCTGTGAGACAGATTAGTTTTACCTTTCTGATTGTGTTGTTGGAATAGTAATCCTAAACCGGTTTTTCATGTAACTAAAACCCTTAATAAAGCCGACTCGGTGCTGTGAAGATCTCCACGACATTAGGGTATGAGGATACCTCATGTTGATTCGCTTAGGGACACCTTTATGTTGTTTGGGTCTGTGGAATTGAAGCTATAGAGCCAACTGCAAACTGATGTTAAAGAATAAACGTAGCTGAGTTGTCATGTGAAAAAGGAAGCTCTTGATTCTGAGTCACTGACCCTACAACCTGATGTTTTGAGACCTGTGAAAAAGGGCTCTGCTATCCGTCTGAGTTGGAAGTCCTGAAACATCTTGACAAACAGTTTTATTTGTTTGCAGACAGTCGCTCAACGGAAGAACAAATACACACAGTTGGAAAAAAGAACCATATATGTACCGTCTTCAGCAGAGAGGAGAGTGTATTGAATAGGTTGTGAACATCTTTGACAAAAGATCGTGGTTATTCTAAAGCAGGGGTGGGGAAACTGATCCTGACATAGAAAACTAGGACTGCTGTGGATATTGGATATTCAACAATGAACTCATGTCTACTCATTATTGATGGATCTCTTAATAAAAAGCAGTATGCCTTATGGCTTTGATGAGCTTCTTTTCTTGAAAAGGATCGCTCAGCTTCTTGTATGTCTCGTTGTTTTCTTTCTAATGATGACAATCGAAGCTACACACCTAGAACATAGTCGTCTGTTCGCCACAATCTGAGCACAGAGCTTTACCTGAGACTGCATGTCTGGCTGGACAAATCAGAACAAGGATAAACCCACAAGTACTGATTACATGCATTGAAAATGAATAAACCAGGGCAACCATCAAATAAATCAAACCAGTTGGAATGTATTCATCAAATTAAAATTTCACATTTAAACTGATTTCACACACGTTACGGATTGTTTTATTGCATCTGATTATTTTCTGGGTGTATTTATGTGGAGCCAGGACTTAAATTGTCTCAGGCCTTCTATATAGATTGGTTACAATCGATGTTCTTCTATGAAACATTGTTAATCTAATTTTAGGTTAATTCACTTTTACTATCAAAACAACTCACATTATCACAAATATCTTGTCTTCATAATTACACAAATTAACATTATGGTGCCAAATTGTTGCAGTTTGGTTCACATGGTTTTGTTTTTAGTGTCTTGAACCACCCAAAGCCTCTTTTAATCCAAAATAGGTAAAGCCTTATCACTTCCTTTTTTTGTATTGTATGTCGCAAATGTACATGTATTGTACATATGTTGTACATATATATGGGTTGTTTCTCAGCTTACACAACCAACACATTTCTTAGGCCCTGTTTGCATGACAGCATTTTCCAGTGAAAACTGAAAACTCTAAGTGTTTTGGGTTTTTTGTTTACGGGAAAATAGTGCTTGGAGACACTGAAAATCTAATTGTTTCTAAAAAGGCTCCCAAGGGTGGAACCTTTTTGAGAACACTCTGACTCCATCTCCATGGAAACGGGGGGGGAAACACAACTTTTCTGAAATGCTGCCACTGCACATGCGTCCCACGGTTGGAGGTCATAGTTCTTCTGCACACACGTGAGTAGATGGATGTGTGAGGTAGGTGAGTGCAGCCACCCGAGGCTCTTCAGGAGCTGTGACCCTCATCGGCTCCCCTGAGTGCCCAATGTGGCTGCCCACTGCATCCCAGAAATAGGATGAGTAAATCTGGAAAAACACATTTCTCTAAGGGGATTAACAAAGTATGATCAGTTTAGTTTTGCATCCTCTAAATATCTAATTATTCTTTATTAGTGAATACTGTGTAACGTATCTGGAAACCTCTGACAGCAGAGAGGTACTTTGATGCTGATAACTGAAATTTTAGTTGAAAGAACAAATAGAAACCAAATTTTATTCATTTGCATCCAACAATGGAACAACAGAAAACTCAATATTGCAAAACTGGAACTAAATCAGTAATTGCAGCGGGAATAAGTAGGTTAGAAAATAAATTCCTGACCACGTTATTGAAATTGAGGTCGTGCAAAAATAATTGTTCCACAATGTCCAAACACACTGTAATTTGTTCCTCTGATTAAATGCAGACGGCGCCATTACAATGAAGAAGACATTACCATTAGGCACAGAGAGGGAGCGGCAGTGTTTCCATGATGGGTGGCTGCTACATGAGATTACAAGTATTTCCATGCTGAAGAAATAAAAGTACCATTTATGGTGGATGGATGATGTGAGCGAGCCCCCCGTGTTGCTGTGCTGCAGGAGCAGTGTGACATTTAAGAGGAAATGCATGAGTAGAGAGGAGAAACAGATGGATGACAGATGGGGATCCAAAGAGAACAGCCAGTGTAATGGCAGCTGTGGTATGGATGATTACTATTCCAGGCGCTGACGTTTGATCAATACGCATGGCCGCAGCGTGAGGTGGGAGACGGGAGACGGCGGGAGAGTGAGTCGGACGGAAGGGCTGCGTGATCTCAGAAAATAAAGTCAGGTGAGATGAAGAAACGTGGCAGATAAGAGTCATTTATGTGAGAGACGAGCAACACAAAATGAGTGAAAAATAATGAAGCTTTCCAAGACAAATTAGCAAATGAACCATTTAGTTTGTCCTGATTTAGCAAAGCGAGCTTTACTGCTGTGACATGATGATGGAGACACTGTTTCCTCAAGGAGCTTGGTCACTACACTGTAGTATAGATGGGGCTGGGAAATATGGCAAAAAATATGATTCCAATTTATTTATTGTTTTTACATTTACATGCTTTACAAATACAGAGCGCTATCCCTACTAAACTACCCACCTGCTTGCCGACCTCTCGACATTAGAGATGGACTGACACCAGTATCAGCTATTGGATCCGATACTGCACAGCATCGTCATACTTGTACTCGTAAAAGATCCCCATAACAACTGGCGAATATTACATGACGTCTTCGACAACATTAGTAGCGCGTAAAGAAGAGAGTGAATCTGAGGGCCATCAGCACGAGCCACTTTTGAAATGGGTAAACCAGGTCTGTGTGAACGAGCTCCACAGACAGTCTTCTTCTCACTGACATTTCACAAAGGCTTCTTTCACACGGCAGGGAAATGTGACCCATAGCTCAACGTTGCAATTCAGATTTTTGCCCAGCAGACCCAGGCCTCCATCATATGTGTTTCCAAATCAGATATGTATTCCAAGCCACTGCCATGTGACTGACATCGCAGGGAAGTGCTGGTGGAATTGGCTCTGCCAAAATGTAAAAAGCTGTGCTCTCTTTTCTCCTCAATCTCCGTTTTTCCCTCAACATGTTGTCTGTTGATCAACCACATGAAAATGGATAAACATGCTGAACAGCGTTGCCATACTGGGCGGGTCTCCACCTATTGGGGAGGGAATTCTCGTACCTTTTTACTTTGTTTAGTGCAGTTGTGAGCTTATGACACGTCCTTCATTACACATAAAATAGCTTGATGTTTTAAATATGATTCCTACAGAGAATGAGAACTGGGCTGGTTTTTATTGAGGTGGGAGAGTTTACATTGTGTCTCGGCTGGAAACAGAGTCAGCTCTGGCAACCCTGGTGCTGACCAGCGTGGTGTCCATATTTCCTTTGGTGAACAGCATGCTCGGCGTGAAGTCACGCCGTCTTCTGCGCATGCGCTCTGGGGTTTGAAAACTGTCACACAGCAGTCTGATGGCAGTCGTGTTTAAAATGTAGCGTGCACGAGAAACGTAAAGAAATCAGGTCTCAGTAAGAATTCAGAAATGAGCATCAGGACCTGTCGTGTGAACGTCGCTAAAAGGCCCCTTCATACTCCATAAGAACAAGAAGAAAGTTCAGCACTTCCAGAGTCTTGCCTCAACAAAACAGCGTCATTTTCTTCGGCAACCTCCCTCTAGCCGAAGACATTTAGTTCAGCAGTGCCAACCATCCGGGCCAAAGTATCTCTGTGCAACACTGCCGAAACTTCGGCACTGCTATGTGACTACATTGTGCCTGGTACTGTTGTCAAATAAATAAGGCGCATTAGTTTGACTAGATCTGATCTGTGTTGATGGCTTTGGGAAAGACCCACTCACACGTGGACAACATGGAAACTCCAGACAGAAAAGCCACCGAAGCCCAGAAAGGAGCCTGGAACTCTTACTGTGACATTGTGTTTCTGAAAAACTTACTTTGGATGAATCACTGTTTCTAGACTCAGGTTTTGTTATGTACATTTTAAGAAGGTGGTCTGATGGAAAGCCTAACATAATTCACTGCACCGGAGATCAATTTGAATAATTTACATGAATTTACACTCCTCTGCTATGCACAGATATTGGCGGAGAAAAAATACAATTAAGGTTGTGATATTCCACCTTTCACAGAGAAAGCAATAACACTTTTTATATATTTGATTGCTTTTCACTGTTAAATCCAAGTTTGTTTTGAACAACAGGTATTAGAGGTACGTCATGCAGTTTTGTCTTTTTTTTTACAAACTGTACAGGTTAATACATTGTTACAGGTAATGATTAATTACCTATCAAAGGAAGTTAGCTCTTTGGCAGCAGCCGCCTCACAGTGGGAGTAAAACGAGCTTCAAAAAAAAAAAAAAGAAAAGAAGAGAGGTTGGCAGCCTGCGCTGCTTTCTGGACCTGTTAGGTTCTGAACAATGGACCGTGTCCAGTTACAGAGGCTGCACATTTGTAGACCAGGTACTCAATGAACTGTAAAAACCCAGAAAGGCAGACACTTGATTCTCTAAAGCAGTTGTGTCAAACATAAGGCCTGTGGACCAAAACCAGCCCGCAAGAGGCTATAATCCGGCCCAACCACCAAGCAAATTGTGAGAAAATGCCTCAGAATTTTTTTTTAACACATTTCTTCATCGTAGTGGACAGAACACAAGACTGAGACCCAAGCTGAGATATCTATCGGCGATGCTGCCATGGAAGCTGGTTGCTTTCAAACTCGTGTGAAAACACACAGAATGCAAAAGCTATAGGAGAAGTTTTTTGGACATTTCACTACATTTTGCACCAGAAGGTTTAATTCAATTTGGCTTTAAAACTGACATAGTTTTCAAAAAACTGTCATGTGAAGATTTTCTGAAACAAAAATGTTTCACAGTTAAGCGGGGCCATAGACAATGGATGGACTAATGAGAACTATACTGGCTGAAATTAAGGCCACATAATACATTTCCT
Organism: Lipophrys pholis; assembly: GCF_963383615.2. Classification (NCBI taxonomy): domain Eukaryota; kingdom Metazoa; phylum Chordata; class Actinopteri; order Blenniiformes; family Blenniidae; genus Lipophrys; species Lipophrys pholis. The sequence continues at coordinate 21,630,558 of NC_137636.1, read as the reverse complement.
GAATCTGAGTCTGCTGGAAGCTTTTTCTTCTGGTTAACACACTATGGTTAACACACTGTTCCAAATCGACTGTCACTCCTGTCCACACATGTACAATCATTGATTCTTTGCCCTCTATAGTTTGAATTGAAGTGCTGCGTGACAATGATGTTGTAATTGGTGCTCCTTAAGTGAAATATAAATATTTAACTGGTTCAGGTTTTCTATCTTTAGCTTTCACACAATCCTGATGAATTAACTAACACTCAAAGGAAATCCAACAACCACTTACAGCACATACTGTAAAAAAAGAGCATCTTTTTTTTTTCTTCCTTTTTCTGTCCCAGATTCTAATTCCAGCCTCTGAAAGGAGCTTTAATCTTGTGGCACACAAGAGGTGATGTGGCTTTGTGCACCACGTCTGCAGCCAATCACTGAAAAAAGAGAATAATCCAGCAGAGCAGTGCAGGAACAGCGCAGCAACCTACTAAGATCCAGAGCAGGCACTCAATACGGCGTGTCTGTCCCAGTTAGGAGCTCACTAAAAGGATGAGCTACCAGGATCCAGCTGACAATGTCTGCTATTTACATGTGACTTTACTGGGTTTAAAGGACTGCAGTGCTCTCTTCAGTTCAATATAAGGCAGTGGATTCGTAAAAATAACGACTCATGTGAAATTGGCTGGAGAGTCACCGGTTTTGGGATGTATTGATACATACGATTGAACTTATTGGACTGTTATTATATTACTATATTATTGTAATTATATTACTTCTGAATAATGGGATAGTATGTCTGGCTCATGATGAGAAAGATGAAGTGTACCACAAACGTGTACCAAGTGAGGTACATAGACTATGGCTTCATTGAAGCAGTGGAGAAAATTAGAGCTGAATGAATGTTTCGTGGTGAAAGTAATGAAATGAAACAATGAAAGTTTCAAACTTCAATCTGGTAAAACACAAATCCACCAAACACCCCGATATGGAGCGTGAACCCAAAGAGTTTATGCTCAGGGAACAGAAACTTAACGTTTCAGAATATAAGAAAGGTAGGTATTGGTATTGGTACTGGTACTGGTATTTCACTTATAATGTTTTACGAGGTTCCTTCAACAGTTTTTGTAATTGTACAGCGTGTGGTGGAGGGTCGTCAAAGTTTTCAAAAAGGTTAAAATTTGAGTCTCTCAGGTAAAGGGTTGGGAACCACGGGCCTCAAGGCAAGAGAAGTGGATTTGGATGCAGGAGCTTGCAGAAATAGATTCCCACAGTGGACAAGTCACCACAGTGGGTGACTGAGCAAGACCCCTGACCCCATCAACTCCCCAGAGCACCCCAATGTGGCCGCCCATCGCAGCCTGGAAATAGGTTGGGTCAATGCAGAAACATTTTTTTCCCCCCAAGGAGACTAATAAAGTATGATTAATTCAGTTTTCGAAAAATGTGTCCAAAGTATCATTCTTGTGTCACAATTTGAAATATTTTATTGAATTATTAAGTGATGTGGGGAAAAAATTATCTGTAATTATAAAACAAATTCATTTTGTGTTCTGTCATGTAGGACCCAAAAACGAAGGTACCAAAGATGACAAGACTAATTTGAGGTTGTTGGAATTGGAGTCTTGAATTCAAGAATCCTTCTACAATGTAGAGCAGACTTGGAAAACTTATTATCTTTTTGTTTTCTTTTAAACGCTCCTGTCTATGTACTGCATGTAGGTTGGAGTGTGTGTGTCGATCTGAGTTTAGCTTGGCTGTAATGTTTTGGAAAATGAAGGATCAGACGGGACGCAGCCTTTCTTATGGCGCTTTTCCACTAGTACCCACTCAGCCCTACTCCACTCGGCTCGCCTCGCCTCAGTTCCGCTCGTTTTCCATTACAATATATTACCACCGAGTCATCGGAGCTTCTCCCAGCCGTGCACCCCCGATGGAGTCTGTATCTCCTGATGTGGAGCAAACATGCATTGCATATCAGCTCAAATAATACATTAACTACAATAGATTTACATATATTTATTAATGATATTACAAAATGTGGATTGTTGCAATCGTGGAAAAGTGCGTTTCGAGGCCATCGGAGAAGCCTCAAGAAGAAGCTTCAAGAAGAAGCAGGTGAAAATGAAACCTCTCGACACTCAAGAGGCGTCGGATCAAAAGTGTAAATAAACTCACACTGCCTCATGAGGCTGCCAGAAGCCAGACATATTCCCAGTTTTAACATCTCCCAGCTCATACTGGTCTCACCTCCAGTCGCAGGTATTCGCTCTGCTCCTTGGAGATCAGACTGAGGATGATGCTGCTGTGTTTCCGAGTTCGGATCAGGACTTGGATCCAGGTCCTCCGGGCCGGCAGCGGGGACGCCAGTTGGTAGTGCACGTGACTGTGGCCATCGAAGGAATACTCTTGGACCTCTGTTTACACACACACACACACACACACACACACACACACACACACACACACACACACACACACACACACACACACACACACACACACACACACACACACACACACACACACACACACACACACACACACACACACACACACACACACACACACACACACACACACACACACACACACACACACACACACACACACACAACCTGTCAGATATTGCAATAACAACAACTCATCAGAATACACAGACATAATACAAATTAGAAGGTGTGAGTTAAAAGTCCCAACAGTCCTCTCTTATGCACAGAACTCTGGGAAGAATAGGATATGTAAAATACACAAACTAGAATATGTATGTGTGGTTTAGTTTTGGGTCATGCTCGTGTCTTCTCTCTAAGAAGAGTGAAGCTCTGTGCAGAATAAACCACACACAGCTAAAATGTTCCTAAATCCTTTCTTCCATCTCATGGCTTATGCACGTTACATTCTCTCCAGTCTATTGCTTCCAGGCCTCTCTTTGTCTGTCTCGAGTGGTTGGTGAGATCCCGCTCGGAGGCAGCGTGAGATCAAATGTTTTTTCATTTCTCCCAGGCCTGAGATATGCAACCGATCGACCATGTCCTCTCCAAACTCCCCCAAACTCTTGTGTTTTAGAGTGTTTTTAAAGTCCACAGGGAATGTTTACATCAGATTTGGAGATATGGAAGCATATTAAAACCATCAATTTTTTTCAACTGCGTTCTTCCACAGTTTGCTCTGGACGGTGGAGTTCAGGAAACATACCTACAGAACTGGAGGACTTATCAAATCTCTGGGTACGTTATGGATTACATCGGTAAAGAAAACTTCATCTTTCAGAGCGTATTACCTGCAGCAACTTTCAAAGTTCTGTTGAAAACAACCACGAGATGTGAATGCAAAGTTTACTCCCAACATAATTCCATAGTGGAGCGTCTGAAGGGAAAATACTAGTGAAAACCAACTTTGGAAGAGCTGCATTTCTATATATTTTTTTTATTTATTTATTAATCTATTTATAATTCAAAGTTTTATTGTATTTTAATAATTCAAACAAAACATACAAACAAACATGTATCGGCAGGGCATATATAATGGAGGTAAAAAAATTAAAAAATAAATAAAACTCTAAAACAAAAACAAGGCTGGGAGGTATGTAAACAGGCAAGACAGGCGAATCAACACATCTGTTGACTAAAACAAACCCATTTTTTGGCCATAATATTATATATTATATTATATATAATATTGACCTTGTAGTTCCACATTCAAAAGGTAAATCATCCTAATTTTCATGTTATCATAAACTCAGTTGTCCAAAATGTAATTTCAGATTTCACACCGTGCCATCAGCAGAAGTGTAGTACTTGAACAGATTTGCTTTTACTTGCTATTACCCAACGTGAGAAACCAAGCAGTTACTTGGCGAGCACAAAGCTAACAGTTGGTTCTGGCGCGTGATGAAGAGGCGGCAGCTCAACAACTGCTTGATTGTTTTGATAACAACAATAAGGCCATGCTTACATGACAGTCCAAGTGACTTTGTGAAGTGTGTTTTTGTTTCAGGACAGGTACTACTGTGTTACTGTGTCACGTGTGTTATTTCCAACGCTGAGTCGCACAAACCACTCGGTGGTGTCTGATGAGCCACACTCTTGGATTCACTAACTCCTATCGTACATGCAGGAGAATATTTAATCTCCTGAAGACAATTTAGTACCTCCACTAACACAAGCAGACGTGTGCTCACGTCAGGTTGTTTTGGGGATTCAACATTACAACTGTATCAAACTTTAGTGTGCATGTCCGATATGGAATTTAATTTTTGGTGGTAATACACTGGGCTGAGGCCTCTCTGTGGATAGAAGAAAAGCTGAAAACACAATCAGAGAGGCTTTATCTGTAAGTACTTAAGGAGGGCTTTAGAAGAGACAGAGGAGAGATAACATGTCCTCAGCCAGGCTTAAACTAAATACATTGCACTGCATGGTCTGTTTCTTAACCCTCTAAGCTCCTAATGGGCATCACTCTCCCTCTTTCTTTGGCTTTTCTGATATGTGCAGAGCGAGGATCTTACTTCAGAAACTACCTCACTGCTTTTTTAAAGTCATAGATATGACACTCTTTGTTGAGTGAGCCATTTATTCATCAGTTCACTGCTACTTTCGGGAAAAAGCACATGTTGTTTTCCCATCAAGCTCTGCTATAGCGGATAAACTGAGTCCATGTAATGGCCAGTGGGTGTATTGGTCTAAGAATGAGATGGGTTCAGGAGCGTCGGTGGTGCAAAAGCAAAGAGAAGTTTTGAGGCAATGGAAAGTGATTGTGTTGTCTTGGTATTTTTGAGGTTGCATCATTAACAAAGTGCCACCGGCAGCTGGACACTGAACATACATTCTTGTTGTAGGAATTTGTCAAACAATCCTGATTTTCTGTTTCCCAAAAACGGCCCGCAAGAGGCTCCAATCCGGCCACCAAAAAAAATTGAATAGTTTTGAAGAAAACATAAATTTTCTATCAGTGACACTGTCATGAAAGATAAACTGGCATACGCCTAAAAGCCATGCTGTCAGGGGGAGTTTGTAAAAACATGCAGAATGCAACAACCATAATAGAAGTTTTTGAGACATTTCACTGTATTTTTCACTAGAATGTTTCATTAAAAGTGGCTTAATTTGTAATAAGGAATTGTTTGTTTTCTGAAAATAGACATTTTCATTATATATAGTTGCGCAACAACAATGAAAAAATGTAAATTTAAAAGTTATCATGGCACTATTTTACCAGTCTGGCCCACTCAAGGTGAAACTGGACTGTAATGTGGCCTTTGAATTAAAATTTGTTGGACACCCTGTTCGATAACTTACGTATATTGACAAGTCTGCAGTTGCTCACAGGACACACAAACACAAAGACATTTGGACCATGGTAGAAAATCCACGTACGTACGAGAGGACCATGCAAACTCCCAACAGAAAGGCCTCACCAGCTTCAAACGCACAACCTTTTTGTGAGTCTTAACATTACTAACCACTACACCACCGTGCAGCCCCTTGTTTACTCTAGAAATCACAGCCTATTTTCAGATTTTTTTTTTCTTTTTCATGCATTTCATACAATTCTAGAATACAAACCATTTTTTTTTCATTCATTTGTTTACTTGCTATTGGTTTTATGTCTGGACACCCTCACATTATCTGTACTAGAGTCAGTCAGAGTCCTACCACAATTACTTAAAAGACAAGACCTAAACAGGAGTGGAGAGCCTAGCAGAGAGTGCTGCAATCAGCAGACAGCATCACTTCGACTACACTCCTTAACTTGAAAGATGTGTGCAATAGGCAGTGTAGGACCCGGGTCATTAAGGATTCCATCGGAGTTCTGCAACAGCTGCAGTTGGGAAACTATCTCCACATACATAAGGCCAACACAGACAGGCTCATGAGGAGCCTCTTGAATCGGAAAGGATCCTTGACGTGGCCCCACCGAGACTGTGCATGCTGTAAATATACAGCATTCATTTGGAATCCGCCAGGAAAACTTGAAGAGTGTGACCCGTTTCAGCTCCATTTCAACAAATTGACTACATAAGGCGAAGAGGATGTCATGAGGCAGATGGTGTTGTGTGGCTATGCTGCTCTGAACAGCAGCGGGTAATGACACAATTAATCAACCGTGGGTGATAAGTTACAGCATTGGTTGTGATCAATTGAGGATTTAAGCCCTTTTAGAGTTTAGATTATTGTATTAGTCATCTTCTATGACCACTTTAAAGAGTCAGTGTTGAATTGTGTCTGGAGCGAATCCCAGCTGACAACAGTCAGAAGGCAAGTGCATCTTCAACAGATCGACGGTCCTTCACAAGACCTTGTTAGACGATCATCAACACTCAAACCAGCATCTAAACTCAAAGCTCTGTCATCCAAGTCAAATGAGCAAAAAAAAAATATTTCGGCTGAAGACAGAAGAATAATGTTGAAACATGTCAAAGCTTTGGTGTAACGGCATTCCTGGAAAGAAGACAAAGCAAAATACTAATTGAAAAACAAATTGAAGGCAAAATAAACTTTATTGAATTATTGAGTCAAATAATCCCCAGTTACAACATTGGGTGGTCAAACTTTCAGGATTGAGTAATAAGTCCAGGCTTTTGGCTGGGAAATACCTCAATAAAAAACATGACGTATCGTAATAGTGCTTGATACACAACAAGATACTGACCTAGTCTTGTTATGTCTTTTACAACCTCTACTTTTAGGATTAAGACCTTTCCATTCAATACAGCTTAAAGTTAGAGCTGGTTCAGAACCCCCTGGACCATTTTCTAGAAAAGCTGCTGTAGGTTTAGACTGCTGGAAGCCCTTTACGGCACTGAGCTTCTTTCCTTTGTCACTACCCATGTTTCACCCCAACGTATCACTAATTCTCTCTGTGTCTCTCTGTTCTGCAGGTTTCTTCCTCTACTTGTTGATCTGGAATTATTAGTTATTCTCTGTAAAAGTGCCTTGAAATGACTGTGTTGTATTTGGCACTATAGAAATTAAATAAATATTGTTGAGCTCTGCTATTATGTGGTTGAGACGCCATGACCGCCACCATATTTGGTAAGCACATACAATGTTAGTATTCACTATATTAACCAGATATTCACTGAGTTTGACTTAAGTTTTGGCTTTCAGGAATTTATTTTGCCGTTTCCCTGAATATGTCAGTGCGCTTGTGGTTTGGCGTACCTTCTTCACACTGGTGTCCCGTGTATCCCGGCACACACTGGCAGCTGAAGGAGCCCCACTCTCCGTGACAGCGACCCCGGTGGCCGCAGGATGGATAGCCCATGTTGACACAGCTGCTATCAGTGGTCAAGCAGCCTGGAGAGCTGGACTGCGGAGCCCAGATCATACAGCTGGACGGGAGAGATAGACCACAGAGAAAAAACAGGACGTTTAGTGGAAGTGAAGATGACCAGGAGAAGATGATGAGCGGCAACAAGGAAAGGAGACAAAAGTCCGTTGAAAGGGAAAGTCGGGGAAAAAAAGTGAATCAAGTTGGAATAGAGTGTGGGCGTACGAAGAGACGTCAACAAGTAAGTAGCTTACAAACTGAAGACAAAGGCACAAACTGGCAGGAGAGAAAAGGGGATTGGTGAAAACACAGGACAGTAGGGAGATGAAAGAGGAAACAACACATGAGACTCAAACAGGATCAATATAAAAGGAAATTTAAAACCACTCTGAAGATAAGAAACTAAAGTCTCACTGGGCTGCAACAAATTGAAACTCGCAAAGGAGTCGCAGGACCTGGCAAATGTGTCGCTTCAAAAACTTTGCATGACTTTATTTAGCAAAATAGTCTCCTCGTCATCTCAAGCTGTCTCGAAGCCCTCTCATTTAGTTTCGGCAAATTTGAAAGTACTGGAAGTGAGGAACGAGCCTTCAACATATCGGTCTCATCTAATATTCAGATTGGGGGTCTTCATCCTGCTGCTGCTGCTCTTCTTTTATGAGTTCCATTTTGCTTGATGTCTCATGACAATATGATTGCTTGACTGGGCAGAGAACCCATGTTCATGTGGTCAAGAATACGTAATTGTCTTGCGACTGCAGGGCTGATCACTCCATACTGAAATTGAATTAACGTTGCAACCAATATTTGCAATACACATAAAAAGTCACCAAAAAAGTGACTGAGCTCCAATATATGATATATTTACAGGCCCTGTGCGTTCATAGTTCTGCATGCCACGTGAGAATTAAAGCAGCCCAGCGGCACAAGATCGTATTGGAGATGCATCGTACCTCACTGCATTATTTTATTATAACAGGTGTCAAGACATAAACCACAAGCTGAAAAGCACACAAATCAAGAGACGAAAAACAACAAAGTCAATCGATTGGCAGGCCTGCATGTGAAAAACAAAACAAAACAAAAATACTGTGCAGTTGTGTGCAGTTCCCCTAACCACTCACTTGAACCAGGTTTGAATCCCTCCCCACAATCTCTCCTCTCTCCCCAATTGGAAGTACAGTGCAGAAAGTCTCCTTCACTCAGTCTGGTTCTGCATGTTACTTCCTGCTTGTCCAACAAGAGACTGGACAAGCTGATCAACAGAACGGAACCACTGCTTGGCAGAGGACTGGACTTACTTAGAACTGTGGTGGAGAGGGGCGACGCTGAACAAACTCAAAGCTATAATGGACAATAGCAGACACCCCCCTCCACTGTCTCCTGGAGCGTCAGAGAAGCAGCTCTAGTGGTCGGCTGCTGTCACTTCGCTGCAGAACAAAGAGATTCAGGAGATCCTTCGTCCCCGCTGCTATAAGACTTTTTAATGCCTCCTGAACACACACACACACACACACACACACACACACACACACACACACACACACACACACACACACACACACACACACACACACACACACACACACACACACACACACACACACACACACAGACAGACAGACAGACAGACAGACAGACAGACAGACAGACACACACACACACAATCAATCATAATCATCATTTTAATCACTTTTTTAAAATTTCTTTGAAATCCCAATTTAACTAATTCTTTATATATATTTTAAACCTACTATTTTGCACTTTCTTAACTTATTTACGTAACAGTGGTGTATGAATGGAAGTGTGGTTGACGTTTTTACGGATTTATGGATTAAGAAAGTGCTATCTATCTATCTATCTATCTCTCTATCTATCTACCGACCTATATCTATCTAAAAGTGCCTTGAAACGACTGTGTTGTATTTGGCGCAATAGAAATAAAATTTTATTGAATTGGGTTTGCTTAAATTTTGGTCCAGGAAGAGAGGGACCACTGTTTATTGCGTAAGAACAAATGTATATTCATAGCAACTCATGACGCGATTGCAATACTTGCATTACATTATTGCACATTACAAATTAAACTAATTTCAGGCCAGCTCAGGGTCAACAGTGCCCCCCCCCCCCCAATAAATCATATCTTTAGGTGACTATAAACCAGTTCAGTGATTCCAATTGACCAATATGCAGATTCACACAATTTGCGTATCTCCGACCACTCACAAGCTGCTGCAGGACAGTGTCATAGAGCATTAGGTCATTATGTCAGGAAACCAAACATCGAACCTCTGTTCTGTCAGGGGAATTACATTACCAGCTGGAAACATGGAGGACACCTCAATTTGTTCCCTTCCTAAAAACATACCATAAAGTACGCCACTAAATCGGACCTTTTCTCTCTGTGTCACCCGAACATTCTCGGTTCTGTCGGTGTTGCAAAGTACTGTAAAAACTAATAGTGACTTATACCAGTCAGGAGCTGCTGATTGGCTCTGACCTCCGGCAAAGAGGCGTCTTATTGGCTGCTGACCTTTAAACGCTCCTCTGTTTGTTGCACTTTCGGCTGATTGCATTGATCGTGATGGACCGAGGCACTAGCATTAGCAATCAACAACAGAAAGACATATTGGCATTTCTGTAATACATTTCACCAAGTGTCTGTGTTCGCGAGGGTGTGTGTGTGTGTGTGTGTGTGTGTGCGTGTGTGTGTGCGTGTGATACATGAATCAAATGCAAAAGAACACCTGCTTCTGCATAAATGACAAATTGTGTGACTTCCCCACAGAGACACACAATAGGCTGAACTATCTGCTGAGATTCATTTCAGGTGTTGCCTCTCTGCGGGCGCAGAGTGAAAAAGAAATTCTCAAACAAAATACATAGTATCTGGCTGGAGCGTGTTATGCAGCCAGTTTCAAAGAAAGAAAAAATGCTGAATCTAGCAAAACTTTGGACTTGGAAGAAGTAATATGATTGAGATTGACAAATAGAACTCAAGTTTATTGTCACTTCAGGAGCACAAAATCACCTTAAAAGCTGAGAAGATATAGATTGATGCTGACACCAAAAAAGTATTGTTTTTGTGAGTCAGGAGCACCATCAAATGCAATGTGGTTATGTGAAGAAGTATCATCTTTTTCCTTGGAAATTATCTCACCATTCACATAAAGAAATCAAATACAAAGTGAACATAATATTGCTTATGCAATTTTGTTTATACGGCAACGTTTTGGAGACGATGTCTGCTTACACGTTAATGGCCGAAACGTGGAAAACGATGTAGTGAGCATGACAGGCCACTAGTGGGTACTTTTGGAATGTTGGCGACTACACAGACATTTGTATGGACAGACGTTCCAGGAGAACATGGACCGGGAGTCATGAAACTGGAGGAAACATTGTTCTGATTGTCCATCTACTGAGCATGTGCACAACTACTAGTTACTATGGCTGCGGTGACCAGGAGCAGAGTTTCTGCCGTCAACTTGGGATGGCACCTGATTTTTTTAGAAAACACCAATTGTTTTGTTACAAGTTTCTTAAGAGTAGCGACACAACACAACACTCAACAAAATGTTTTTGTCTTGTTTTGTTCAGTACTTCTTTGACATCAAGCTAATTTGCATCTCATTCTGAAGCTATTCTTCACTCCCCATTGGTGCGAGTAATTCTGAAGGCTTATCCACACAGAAACTGTTGTGGTCTAATTTATCTGTCTGACCTTTATGACCCCTGTTCAATTTTGCAGGTCAGTGGATCAACAACCGCTTTTACATCCTGACTTCCACTTACAGCTGACCAGGCTCTGTCAGGTCAGCCTGTCTCTACAGGGACATTTATTTAAAAACAAAAACATTATTATTATTAATAGAGTTTACTTATTGATTTTGCTGTTTGCACTTTTGATCTCATTTTTAACATTGATTTGTAAATCCTTTATTTGTTGAATAATCATAATACGGAATGATTTTTGATTAGTTTTACAGCACTTTCATCACTTGATGTTATGTTTGAGAGCTTATTTGACTAAAGTGATTTGAAACTCAGCTGGTTTGTCCGAGTAAAACCAACTGCATTTAGCTGCACTAGTCCTGCAGTCCTGAGCAAAAGTCAGTTCATAATTAAAAAGCTGCCCTGCACTTCTTCAATTGAAGATTTTTGGCAACTTTTATTACATTTAGTAAAATTCAATCACAGTACTCAGCAAGGACAAAGGTGTTAAAAAAGTGGGTGGGTGGATGGATGGATGGATGGATGGATGGATGGATGGATGGATGGATGGATGGATGGATGGATGGATTGTGTTCTCAGGAAGTAAAAATACCACGATAATCCTGCACATGCATTTAGCTGAGACGCAGTGAATATGTAGCTGTCACTATGGGGCTAATTTTCCATCTATTATTATCTTCTGAGTGAGTCATATCAAAGAAATGAAAACCATTTTCACTTGTTTTGAAGCTGGTGCTATATTTAAAAAAAACAAAAACAAAACAAGCATCTTCTTTTCATTTAAACCAGACATGCCTGAATCATGTCTGGCTCCTTTGAAACAGGACAATGTGTAATAATAAATGCTTTTTAATGTTCTCTTACTTCTGTTACAAGACAAACTTTCATGGAGAGAAACCTGGACAACCCAACTTGGTCATACTCATATGTCCAGCGACTCTAACTGTAATTCATCGTGGAAATAATGGAGTGCCAGAAGTGTCAAAACCACAGGAAAGTTAAAGCAGTGGTGTCCATATGAGAGATGAAGACAGAAAGATGAGCAGAACATGGATGTGAGAGTTAAAAACAGACATGGATGAATGACAGGCAGGGGAAAGGCAGCAAACTCCAGAATAGAAACATCAGTAGAAAAGTGACTTTTTTCCTTGGACACACCAGTTTTATCTTCAAATTCCACTCAGTCCATCTCACTCTCTCTTTTTTTACTCCCACTCAGCTATGTTTCAACATTGAGCCGTCCATCTATATGCAGCTTTATCCATTTCAGGGTTCCGGAGGCTGGAGCTGATCCCAGCTGACACTGCGTGACTGCTGGGTACACATTGGACAGGTGACCACACCATCACAGGGCAAGAGGGAGAGACACTCACACACACCTATGGGCAATTGAGAGTCACCTATTAGCCTCAAACACTGTAGATGCATCACGACTGTGGGAGAGAACCAGACGTGGAAAAAAAACCCAACACATGCACACGCAGGGAGAACATGCAACGCCACATAAAAAAACTATTCAGTTCTTTATCGATGCTCATTTGGAAATGAAACTTGTAGTATTAACCACAGAAGACGTGCCAACGTTGCTTCTGCTGCTGGGTTGAGATTCACTCCAGAGCGGATCAAAAACCCAACATTCAGTCAGAGTTACCGCTGCTGTGTGTGCAGATGTTTCTGCACATTGGTCGTATTTCCTCCGTTTGAGGAAATATCCACTTTGCCAGTATTGCAAGTTGCCCCATTGTCATACATTCGCTGCACTGGTGAATGACTTCACCATGCATGTGGCGTAGCTTGCGTAAGTTATGCAACATGCAATCGTGCATGGCGATGTCATTCACGACCACTGGAGTTGATAAGGGCATTCCAGGGAATTGAAACAATGGGAACCGGTTCTCAGCAAGAATCAGTTTTCGATTCCCATCCCTACTCAGGCTCCATTTATACAACATTTTCAAGTGAAACTGAAAAACGTGTAGCTTTTTTGGGGTTCTTCTACACGACAACAGTACTTTGAATCACTGAAACCACAAATGTTTGAAAACAGCTCAGACTCTGTCTCAGTGAAAATGTGAAAACGCTACTTTTCTGAAGCGCTGCTACTGCACATGCACACCACGGTTATCGTAACTAGTTTTTGTGCACATGCTCAGTAGCTGGACAATCAGAACAATGTTTCCTGCAGAGTGTCATGACTCCCAGTCCATCTTCTCCTGGGACTTGGTAGTTTTATAGTTGACAGTCACTGTAATAACAATCCAACTTGGTCATCTGTCCATACGAATGTCCGCGTTCTCCCACTGTCAATGTTTAGAGCGAATTGTTCTCTGCTGGATGTGTTTGTGGTTTCATTACAAACAAAAACCCACAGCACCAACTAGTGGCCCAATGTGAAAACCACAGTTATCAGGGTTTCTGCCGTTTCCCTGTACATCGTTTTCAAAACGTTGCCACGTAAACGTGAAACTTTTCTGACACTAAAAGGCAAAAACAGTGCTCTTTCACTTCAAATGTCACGTAAACGGGGCCTCCATTTTCTTGTTTGCAGGTGAGAAGCTGTGCTTCACACTCCAGTACATTGAACAAAGCTGACATGGCCACGCTATGATGCACAGCGATGAAAGAGAAACATCTAATGTACCTTCAGCACATCATGAGCACTCACACACTAAGTGAAACAGATGATGCTATGGCAACAAATATGACACATTACCACAGTCTGTGGCAAGAAAACCGTGCCAAAGGAAAAATAAGACAAAAAGCAGAAAAAAAAAGGAAGTCAGACAATGTCTGAAAATGTCCATCAACATTATTAATCATCAGTACGCCTACTGCTGCATGCTCTTTGGAGATTTATTATCCTCGTGTCCGCCCACTCGCATCATGCAGATTTTCTTCATTAGTACACAGTGTTTGTGCAGCCTCCCGCTACGTCTCAGGCTAAGGTAAACCACAATAACACCAAGTGTTTAGCACAGCAAGAGAAAAAAATTTAGATCCTTTTTATACGCCCTCTCTCGAGATTCAACATCTTTATAGAGCTTTAAAAGGGTCTCCTGAATGTGTACGGATAGATTTTGTCTTTGAGACAAGGCAGCATTTCCAGAAGCCACACTTACAATACCTGAAATCCTAGTGGCTTCGCCTATTCAACCAGACTACAAGACAAGAGTTATTAGACTAACTGGCACTGCTTTTCATTAGAACAGATCTACCAGGATTCATCTGTTCTTCACCAGAAAACATCTACACATGCACAGACTCACACATTATATTGATGCAGGATGCAGGCCAGTGGTTCTTGACAATACAAGAGGACGAAAAGAAAGAAATTAAAGATTAAGACCCAGACAACATTTCAAGTGAAAATTCATCCTTTTTTGCATTTTTAATTTAGAAAAGTTGACATGACAATGTTTTGTTTATACGGAAGTTGCAGACATGCTGAAAATCATGTAACTAACATGTTTGGCCACTAGTTGATGCTGTTGTTTGTTTTCGTAATGAAATCACACACACATGCAGCAGAGAACAATCTGCTCCAAACGTTAACAACAGTAGTACACAGACATTCGTATGGACAAACCACCAAGTTGGATTGTTATTACAGTGACAACTATAAAACTACCAAGTCTCAGGAGGATATGGACTGGGAGTCATGCCACTCTTAGGCCGCCATTGTTGTTCTTGTCCCTCTCCAAGGAAACCGGGGTTGATTTCCCTTCCGTTTTCATGGAGGTGCATTTTTAAAAGCTAGAATTTTCAGCAGCCACCGAGCATTGTTATCGCGTAAACAGACACCCCAAATTTTTATTTGAAAACATTGTCGCAAAACCTAGTAGGCTTTCTTAACCAGCAAGGTTGGAATTAACATAAATGTCGCCGCAATCTTGTACAATCCGTGAATTTGAGACTTTGAGCAGACGTGACGGATGCATCAGCTGAAAGCGTTCCGAACTAAGACATTCACCAAAATGCAACACTGTGACAGTGACCTGTGGATTCGTCTAACCCGAGACTACCGACACACCAATGCAGCACAAATGATTTCACCAAGGATGCACCAATAATGATACAAGTATCAGCTATCGGTTCCGATACTGCACATGTAAATCATACTCATGAAAGATCCCCGATACGATCCAGTCACTGTTTTGTGACGTCATCCATTAGTAACGTCAGTGGCAGGTCGATGAGAGAGGACGAGCCACATTGGCGGTTTTGGAGATTATTTAATATTAATGAGAACGACAAAAGTAAGACAGACTGTACATTTTGTTCTGACAAAATTTTAAGAGGAGAAAAAAGATGAAGCAACTTCATTAGAGGAGACATTTGGACCAGCAGAGTTAGTCCATTGTTGCTCAGTAGTTTAACTGCTAAGTGGATCAGGGGGATTTTACTCTGATCCGTGCTACATGCTACATGCTAAAGAGTTTCGGTGCTCACACACCAGCGATGCTACATTGCTAAACATGATGAAGTCTGACTGATACACTCATAAGCAGCAAGCTCGATCCGTCGGGCAACAGTCTACAATAGATAATCGCTACGCACTGCGCTATGTGTACTGTAGACAAAGATGTAAACGGAAGCATTCAAGGTATTTGGAGGAGACGGATCATTGACAAAGAGGCTGTGTGGAGGTGGTTTTGTTGCGACGCATATCCTCTGTGTCTCATTTGCATATGGAGTATAAATTACAGTTGAAAGCATTTAATAAGTACTCCTATCGGTATTTGGTATCAGCAGGTAGCTAAAGGTTAGCACTCTAATTGTACTCGTCCTTTGAAAATGTGGTATCAGTGCATCCCAAGTTTTTACGATTTTAATTCAAATGCAATTGCCATTTCCTATGAAGCTACGTCAGCTCAATGCAATTAGACCTTTTCATTGAATTAACAGCTATAATTCTTATAAAACTTTGTAGAGGAATTACTGTATTTATTGTTTTTTACCTAATGATTGTGCTTTCAGATGTTGCTGAGAATAGGTGGGTCTACCAGCATTTAGCTTCACTATAATTTTTTTGTTATTGCAAATCTTAGTTCCAGAGAGGGGGGCGCAGCTTATTTTTTTGAGGTAATCTGTAGGGGAGCCAAGATAAAAGGTTGAGCAGAAATCAATTATAACTTATTTTCCTGCTCCCAAACCTTGTAGATACCTCTGACATGAAGCTCTAACAAGCAGTGATACCGTTCCATCTACCTTAACCCAAGAGCGTCTCCCTCGCACTCCGGCTTTTCCCCAAACAGGGGGAGGTCATCACCCAATTGGAAGATTGTGACTCTAGATAGCTTTCTTTTCCCCTTCAGTACACAAGTTAAATGGATTCAGCTGTCAAGATACGTTTCACTATGAGGTGAGATGATTCAGGAGCCCCTGTGTGTACCTGTGGAAAGAAAACTTAAAAAGGCACACAGCAAGTCTACTCGGTGCGCCTCGGGCTACAACACACTGGGGCCACTATTAACAACCCTGGCTTGTGTACTCAGTGTGCTCGGTTTACGGCAACGGCAGGCTCAACCAACCTCAAGGTCAAAGCCCCAGCTAATATTGACCTTGAAATATGAGCTTTCTATGAAGGTTCTTCTAGTCGGGGAATAAGTGATGGTTAAAGAAAACACCTGGTTCTTAGATTTTACAGTAAATGGAGAATTAGATGCACTTTTTAAAATTAATAAATATTTCACATATTTGAAAAACACAAAAATATAATAAATGCTGCTCACCTGCATTGAACCATGCATAGACCAACAGATGGCTCATTCTTCCTCCTTATCAACAATGTATTATTTTAACATCCTTCATTCGAAAACATGAAGAGTTACTGTAAATGCTTAATCAGCTCTGGTCCTACCTGCATGAGTTAATTTCCTAATATTTAATCAGGAGATGTTTTCCAGTGAGTTTGTCCATCAGTTAGTTTGGAATATCAACACACCGTGTGTCCCAATTCAATGGAACTTGGTAGAAAGTTCTGGAAGACCACATTCCATACAGGGTGGACATAGGATACAGGGCAGAGTAATAAATTATTTACCAGTTTCTCTAACACTCCAGCATCTCAGTGGCCTCCAGAGCGTGAGGAAATCTGGAGGTCACGGAACGTAATTTCCCAGAATTATTTCTGTTTAATTTTTGATTTCTGGTGTGTGTGTGTGTGTGTGTGTGTGTGTGTGTGTGTGTGTGTGTGTGTGTGTGTGTGTGTGTGTGTGTGTGTGTGTGAAATCCTCACACACCCAGCAACAGTGGAGACACATATCCAGATTAATATGTGTAGATTTACTTTGAATGGATGTGGTGAATGTGAGTGTCAGTTGTGTGAAATTAATTTCAAATTATTCTGGAAAGGTTCTTATTCTGGTGGTGAATATCATTGTAGTACTTCCTACCCTTTCTCAGACATGTTGGAATAGATATACGTGTTATAGGTGTGCATGTATACAAGTATGAATTTCTAGAAAGGTGTGTCTACACGTAGATATAGATTACTTATTTTGTGTAAATGTATTTTCATCAAATATAGATGTTTTTATCTATATGCATCATGTACAAGGGGCTTATACATGTGTGTATATGTGTGCACATCTTTGAATATGTGTAGATACATATAGATACATTCTAATTAGTAGATATAGAATATATTTCTTTTTGTATCCATCTGTATTTTGTATATATTCAGACATGTCTGAAATGAATTAATACTAATAAAACTATTCATTAGGAAAGACACTCTCACCTCTATAAAGACAATTTTGGTTTATTTTACAGTGGTCACTTCTGATTAAACATATGAAAATGACCATAAAAGTCAGGAGAACCTTTTCATTTTTGACATGATTGTAATAATTACACTGCAGAAGAGTTTAGTAACGCCTTAATTGAGACCCCATTTTCAAAAAGTTATGTTTTCAGTGGCTGAACATCGTTGTTGCGTAAACGGACCTCAAAACGCTCTGAAACTTACGGCCTTGGGCCTAAGTCTACTAGACATTGCTTGCATCTGTTTAAAAAGCTGTGGTCAAACTTTGATCTGTCACTTCAATGTCTGTCATTCACTATTACCACGTGCTTATGATTAGATGTGCTCATGTGAAGACAATGATAAGCTGAATGAGTAAGTGAGTGAGCCCAGTGAATACTGCCTCACTGTAATGAAGTACAGCAGTGCAAATCGCTATTCCTGTTGCTGTTAGAATTTCCTATACATCACATGGTTATGGTTATTAGAAGTATGCAGCCCAGTCCTATCACTAGTGACATGATGGGAATTATTTTTTTTTTAAATTAAAATGTTGTAGATGTCAGAAAACCTTTTACAATGTTGAGAAATCCAAAAAAAGACATTTATATGTGACTACTCGCTACATGATTGGACACTCAACAGTTTCATACTGATAGAGGGAAATTTAACAGTTGACCACAGGTTTATTTGATGCCGAGCAAAACTTGCAACACAAAATGCAATTTTATTCAGGATTTCAGGCTTTAGAAGGCTGAGAGTTCACACAAGGCTATCATACCACAGGCCAGTGTTCACACAGAAATGATTCGGGTTTAGTTGGGGTCGGGCTTCAATTGTCATGGCTTAGCATGGACTGCTTGACTTTTTAACTCCAACAGAGCAGCAGAAGGTTACTTGAAAGTCTTGACTTAATGGCAGCGCTGGGCAGGAGTGGAGAGGTTCATATTCCATTTCACTCTTAGAGTCCGTGTGTGTTGCATTTGAAAATACTTTGAGGTTACAGTTGAAAGCGTAAAAACCTTCTCTTACGCGGCACAAGGGCACGGTGAATGTTGAAACCTGTTATTAATCCATTTATCAGCTGGAGTGCAGGTGTGAGTTTGCTTGCATGCTAGTGTGCTAATGGTTATGTGGTTATTTAGATTTGTGTGTGTGTGTGTGTGTGTGTGTGTGTGTGTGTGTGTGTGTGTGTGTGTTACCTTGCTGTCCACGATGAGGTTGCGGATGCAGCCAGTGAAGTGTTTGTGCTGGAGCTGGGAGTAGATGTAGGGAATGTCCTCATTCACACCGCCAAGCTGGAGCACTTGACTCATGTTCAGATGTCTAAAACACACACAGAAGAAGGCACACACATGTAATAACAAGCACTGCTCACAATAACACGCTGTTCCATATTACACAAGTGGCTTTTGAATTCAGTGCTATGAATACGCTCACAATTGAAACCGATGACATTCAAAACATAATTTAACCTCTATCAACATGGATAAGAAAGTAACGATAACCATAACCGGAAAATGTTTTACTTTGTTTGCCTACAAATTTCAAAGTAGCAGGGACACATAGAAAAATTTGTTATTGATCTCATCAAATTTGGATGGAATCTCAGTATTTGATATATATATATATATATATTTTCATTCAAACAGTTTTTGGTTGATGAATAAGTCAAGAAATGGATGTGAAATGAAATAAAAATGCATCTTTTTTGCGTTTTCATTCTAGAAAAGTTTCGCGTTTACACAGCAACATTTTGAAAAGGATGTCTTTTCATCTTGGCCTGGCGACCAAGTTGGATTGTTATTACAGTGACTGTCAAGTATAAAACCACCAAGTCCCATGAGAACATGGACTGGGAGTCATGACACTCGGGAGGAAACATTGTTGTGATTGTCCAGCTACTGAGCATGTGCAGTTCACAGAAGCAGGCATTTTCAAAAAATTGGGGTTTTCCCCTGTAAACTCCAAACAGCGCCAACTCATGGCCTGGCATGCCAACTGCATAATTTTCTGCCCTCGCTGTAGAAACAGACACGGTTATGAAATCACTCTTATTTGGCAACGTATGCTATACTTTGCGGCAAGAGTTCAAGAAATGATAATAATCATGCAGCTGCTTTGATAACTTCCGGAAAGCTTAAAGCCTAATTATATATATTTTTTAAAAGGCATGGTTTTAACAACTCCTATGTAGCTCTGTCTCAATCAGTTTTAAATATTCACTGTCACATTATATGCACTTTATTAAAGATTCTCCTTCCTTCTGTAAAGTTACTGTCATCCTCATTCAGCTTTTCACATTCCATATCCTAACCTTCTTTATTTTTTCCTTGCCTAACTTGAATCCATTTTTTTAAACATGATGTTCCCAGGAGAGTCATAATTCACTTCATTAATAACTTCCCATGAGCCGACTACCCTTTTCCACTGTCTATAAATTAATCTTACATGATTTATCATTGGCGTAGCCTAACCTCACCCTTCCTAATGAAAGATACTCCACTCAGACCATTCCTTTTGAATGCATACATCCAGCAGTAAAAAAAGATGTCACCAGGGAGCCATACATCTGGGAGATTCATGGACCCTCGCATATTTTTTAATATTCGTAATACACACTTATTATCTATAGTTTTACTGACAGGGACTCATAGGACACAAATGCACAACATGAAGACAGACTTTGTGATTCCATCCCCATGCTTGGTTTTAAGTGTTCGATATACAGGTGGACAGACAGCTTGGCAAACCAAACCAAACAAAAAGTGCCAAAATGCAAACAACCAGAACAAAAACTGGGCAAGCATACAAGACAAGAAGGCTGGCAGGGTAACATGTATTGTACAAGGACACACACCACAGAGAGACCAACAAGGAATTCACAAGACTGAGGATAACACATATATATAAGTGGGAAGGGGAGTGATTATCACAGCTGATAATGCTGAAGTGTAAGCAGGACGAGGAAGCACAGAAGAGTGTCAGACACAAAACAGACACCTGAAGAGCGACGTTGCGAAGGACATTGACACGTCATGAACCATGAAACAAGATGCATTGCAGAATCACAACCTGACATGACGTGAAACCAAGGAACCTTGAGGGGAATAAACCTCAGGAAAACAAACCATGAAGACCTCAGAAAAGACAGAACACAGCACCAGTGATGCTCACAAACCTGGAGGAGGTTGGACTGTAGAGAAGATCTTTTATGATCCATGTTGCTCTGTTCATACAAACTATTCCTCTTTTTTTTTTTTTTTTTTCTACATAGTCACATTTTCTGAATGGGCTTTAGAATATGAATATTTAACAATTGACCATCCAAACATTTTTGTAACACGCATAATTCCAATGTACAAAAGTAAGACAGACTGTAAATTATGTTCCGACAAAATATCAAGAGGAGGAGAAAGATAGTCCTTACAACACCAGCAACTCAATCACCAGAGACATTTGGACCAACAGAGTTAGAACAATGTTACTCAGCAGTTTAACTGCTCAGCGGATCAGGAGGCTTTTAGTCTGAGCCATGCTACATGCTACATGCTACATGCAAAGACTTTCAGGCTCACACACCAGCGATGCTACATGCTAAGCATGATTAAAGTCTGACTGATACACATTAACAGTGAGCTTGGTTCCTCGGTCTACAGTCTAAAACATTCACCAGGTAGTGTGCAGATAGAGGCGGTAGTATACTGGAGCATTTAAGGCTGTTGGAGGTGACGTAGCATCGACGCATTCTCTGTGACAAGGTGATTCACGACAATTTGTGGCCTTCGCATATTGCTTTTGTATGAGTAATAACTAGGCTTCATGACATTTATTAGTAAAGGTTTGTACTCATCAATTAAAAAAGTGATATAACAGCATCCATAATGTCCACCATAGCAGTTTTTTTATTGTGACCCTCACTTTGCAAGAAATGGTCAATGAATGCAATGCTGATCTTTTTTGGAAATAAAAACAGTTGTACTTCAGGCAAAACAAAACTGAAAATAAAAGACTACTATTATGTCCTTCACAAAAGTTGAGATGCAGAATGATGCAGCAGGTCAACAGGTCACTACAAGCTGATGAGCTTCCATACACATGCACCCTTTTCGATCCAACCTTCTCGTACTTTGCATCGTATGAATCTGGCAGAGCTCATGGGAACAATCCAAGGCACAGTGCCCTCGAGAAAAAACAGCTGCTGGACAAGTATTTCTATAACCAACGGGAGTGGGAGGGCCAAATAAGAGCAACCGTCAGAATCAATGATGTACAGAAGAAGTGCTTGAAAATTCAGCAAGGAAATAGTTGGCTGAGCAACAGGAAGCCTGAAGAATTTTCAGGTATAAACAATGTCTCCTCCTCAATTATTGGTTGGGAAACCAATTGTTTGTCCCACAGAAAGGCAAAGGATGCAAGTATTTCACATTTTCTTTGGAATTTAAGTGACTTTCCGAATTAGCAAATTGACGATCCCATGATAAGATGCTGCTTAAGAGGCCTGGGCACAGGAAGAGATTTAAGTACTGACTTGGAACAGAAGTGGGATGTTTATTGCCCTCCAAAAAGCAATTAACTTAGTGTCAACTTTCAAAGAAAAAAAAGAAAAAGGAATTGCATGAGAAATAAAATAGAATGGCAAAGATTGAGCAGCAAAACAGAAATCAAGTGGAAACTAAAAACAATCCCGGTAGAGACGTCTGGGATCCTGATGCGAGACATTTTGCGGGCCGCTGATGCAGTGTAACTCAACATCTCACCGACTTTAAACGTTGACTTTGCTTGGCCTTTGTAGGGAAAGGTCGGTAAACAACATCCTGTTGTTCGTTGCATAACTTGAGGAACGAAGGTTGAGTTTTTCTTACTGTGTCACTCATAGAAGGCCAGACAGAATTGAAACATCTGAATTGAATAGATACCCCAGACCAATTTTCGATGGTAGATCTTTGGGTCATGATCGCTAGAGACTGTCTTGAAACAGAAAGTAAAAGTTGGAGAGGGGGGGGGGTTGACCTGCTTTCATCCACACTGCAGGATCTTCATCAACATTTGCATTGGAGGGGCTACTCATATCACATTTGCTTCTGCTACACCTTACAAGATCCAGGGTTTCAATCCCTCCCCACAATCTGTTTGTCTGTCCTTTTCTCTCCTTCTATCATCTAACCTCAACCAGGACAGCAGAAAGTCTCTTCCTCTGAATCGGGTTCTGCAGGTTTCTTCTTGTTAAAGAGAGCTTTTTTCTTTCCACGGTCACCTCCACTTGCTCATGTTGAATTGTTGATTTTTTTTCTCTGTTGTATTTGGTGCTACTGAGATAAAATTGTATTGATGGATTGAGTGAATACCGTCCCAAAACTGTGAGAAAGGCTCAACAGCCCTGAGGCAAAGGTACGGCTGTGGTATATGTGACTCTCCAGTCAAGGCGAGACAACAGAAGCAAAATCAGAACCACAAAGTGTCTTTATCGAGGCGTCTGTGTCTACCTGTCAGTGTTGGGCGTGACGCCCGTCACTTCACATGACGAGTGGTCCTCGGTGGTCAACCAGCTGCCCAGACCCTCCATTTCCATCACCGCCGCCCCCGAACATCGATCCAAGGTGAAACGCACTTCCTGGAGAGAAGGAATTAACACAGAACTGTTGTCATTTTAAAAATGATCTATGAAGCCTAGTTAACTCCGCATTATAAGCGACCTTATAATCAAGTGGTTATTACTGCAGTGGGAGCAGCGTTTGAATCGCACAGCGTTCATTAAGGCCAGTTAGTATGCCGTTACTCGCTACGTCTTTTGTTTATGTCAGTGGCATAAAACAACATTCCAACTCTGAAACACGTGAACTGATGCCCCCATTGCCTTAAATGGAGACGGAAGCAGAAGCCATGACAACCGTCTTTAATCACTTTAATTTAATCAACTGCGAAGTCATAAACAATGCTGAAGTGTTTGCTGAACCAACAGAAGTTGGGAGAGGTAGATTTTTTTTTTTTAAATGACATTTTCATTTCATTTTCAGGCAAGCAACAACACAACAGCTCACATAGAGCACTATATACCTTTGTTTAGATCCAAATCTTTGTCAGTTCTTGATAGTAAATATGTAAGGTATCAGCTCAGAATACATACATCCTCGTCTAGACAAATGAGGGAGTTGTGTACAAAAACAGATTGCGCTGACTTTGTGAATCCCTGTAAGAGCATTGATGATATTGTGGGTACGACATATTGTAAATAAAGGTCCCAGACTCTATAGAATACATCCAACCTTGACTGAGACATACAAGTAGTTCACATGGAATTCAGTCCCTGACTATATTGTGCCAAAAGGACAAGATATTTTTCCTTGCAGCAAAGGTCAAGATATTTCTGTTGGTAAATACCATTGTCTGTGAGGCCAAGTAAGAGACACTTAGGATCCAGCTGGATTGGAAGGGACAGGTAGATTTAAACCATGATGGGGTTTGGACCTGGTGTGACATGATGCGCATGAGAAAAAAAAAACTTGACCGACTGCTAATGGCATTATGGAAATTTGCTCTATTGCTTTTCTAAAAAACTCTCTTTTACATAATGTCACCTATTGTTTCTTGATTATATTAACTGTTTTTGGTTTGCACTGAAACAATTGCATTTAAATATTTGTATGTTCATGCTGCCTTTTAACCAAGTTGCCTTTATGCTACTACTGCACATTCACACGACATCAGCAGTAACTAGTTCTCCTGCACATGCTCAGTAGCCGGACAATAAGAACGTTAGTTTTATAGTTGATAGTCGCTGTAATAACAATCCAACTTGGTCGTCTGTTCATTCAAATGTTTGCGTTCTCTCATTGTTAATGTTTAGAGTGTATTGTTTTCGTGTAAACAAGACCTGAAATATAAATAAATCCCTGGATTAGATAAAGATGTATAATAAATTCAGGGATATTATTCTGACACTTCATTTATTGCTCTTTTTATTTTAACCCTCATATCAATCATTGTCTTTCTCTTGCGTTTATAAGGAATTGTGTAGAGCATTACAAAAGTAGAATTACAACATGAATAAAAGCTTTGTTGGCTTTGTTGGCAGCTCCTCAAGAATAGATTAACCAAACCTTTTTAACTGCTACAGCATTGGGGACACAATAATCAGTCACAAGTTTAAGTTTTGAACCTCAACAAAGTGCTAAAAAACTAACAAAAACTTCAGAAAGCGCAATGTCTTTTTCAGATTGAGTGTTTTTATTGATTATATAAGCCATTCAAAGAGAAGCTATGATTGACTTGAGCTCGATAATTTAAACAGCTTTGTGCTCATGGGCACATTGGTTTTTAAATATATTATCATGTTGACATAACAGAAAGTAAACCACTGACTACTAAGACCAGCACAATTATTTCAAGACTATGCACATCCATATTTCCATGTAAACAACAGCACTTCGTCATGATTTATATACATTCTGCTTGGGTCAGATCAGCGGTGTCAAACACAATTTTATATAAGGGTCACATGCAGATCAATTTCATCTGGAGTGGGCTGAACTGGTAAAATAGAGCCTTTCAAATTTAAACTTTAAAGGTTTTCTTTATTGTGGCGCAGAGTATACGTGGTCTATATTTTCTATATTTTCACAAAACCAAACAATTACTACAGAAAATGTTAATCTTTACATAAAGCCAATTTTAATGTAACGTTCTGGTGTAAAATACAATGTAATGCTCAGAAAAATTCTCCTACAGCTGTCGCATTGTGGGTGTTTTTAGAAACTCCCCCTGACGGCGCAGCTTTGAGGCTAGTTTGATAACAAAAACAAATGTACAAATGTAAGCAGTCTACGTCAGGGCTCGCCACATGTGATCGGATCACGTGAATCGCATATTAATGGCAGGTGGGGACTAAGACGACTAAAACTACTACTACTAATAATAACAATAAATCCTCGTGACCTGAACACATTTTCAGATGTTTGTCAGTTGCAGACTGAGGTTTTACTTATCTACTGTCCACATTTTCTGAAGAAACAGTTAAACTGTTTGTTTGGACCTTGTTATTCCCAGTTTGTCATCAGTGTTGTGTGCAGCTCTAATGTGTTCAAAAAACACTGCTTCTTGGCTGCAGAATAAATCGCCAGACATCAGAATGTCCTGTCACACAAGCAGGTTGGATAAGCTGCTGCTACTGCTGCTGCCGCTGCTGCTGCCGGGTATTCAGGACAAATGAATAGATTCACGTGATTTTGAATAATACCATTGTGATGCAGAATAATCCCCGTTGTAATAACCAAAGTCTCGGTGCATTCTGGTATTCATGCGATTTCGAGCAAATCTAGGCGCATGCATTCATTTTGGGCTGTGCTCCTTTTCAATATTGAGCAAATGTACTCTGAGTTTACACATGCATCGATGTGCAGCAGACTGTGAAGTGATTTCTCCCATTTTTTCCAAAAGAAAGCTGGAACACAACCGGTGTGTAGTTGCTATAATGACCGATTTTGTACTAAAAATGAATATTTTGGACAAGACGGTGTAACAGGTGTGAAGCATATTTTCCGATGGCTTAGGACCCGTTTCCATGGCAACAATTTAAAGTGAAAAGACAAACCTTTCGTTGCGTTTTGAGTGGTCGTTTACATGACAATGGTGCTCAGAACCACTTGAAACACACGTTTTTTAAAGGTGGAACTTTTCAAAAACGCTCAGTCTCCATTGAAATGGTGGGAAACAACACGCTTTGGAAATGCTCGCGCTCCGTCTCCATGTAGACGATGGGTGGGCATTCCTTGTCCTCGAGGGCTGCAGTCCTGCGTGTTTTTAATGTTTCCCTGCTCCAACATACTTGAATTTAATGAAAGTATCATGAAGAAGCTCTGCAGAAAACCTGATGACGAGCCAATCATGACTATCAGCTGTGTAGTAAGTACACAATAAAACCACGCAGGACTGCAGCCCTCCAGGACCAGGAGTTACCACCTCTGGCGTAGATGATGGAAACGCTGCTGGAGTGCACGGAGCCACTGTGGAAATGTTTGAAAACGGTCAGGCTTCGTCCATAAGAATGTCTATTTAATTCCATTGCTAATGTTTATAGCG
Organism: Lipophrys pholis; assembly: GCF_963383615.2. Classification (NCBI taxonomy): domain Eukaryota; kingdom Metazoa; phylum Chordata; class Actinopteri; order Blenniiformes; family Blenniidae; genus Lipophrys; species Lipophrys pholis. The sequence goes on along the minus strand of NC_137636.1, from coordinate 21,603,752 downwards.
TCTAGTTCTCTGCTGCATGTGTAAGTATTTTAATTACAAAAACAAACAACACTGCAAACCAGTGTCCTGGAATACTAACTACATTATTTTTAGTGTTTCTGCCATTTCCATGCAAACAAACATCGTTTTCAGAGTGGGAATGTCAAAATGGTGCGTTTTCACTTGACACTTTGACGTGTAAACAAGACGTAAGAGGTTAGCTGGCAGGTGAAAACAGGTGGGGGAATGGAGGAACATGATGATTCTTTAAGTATGAAGTTAAAAGAAGCACCTCAAACTGTAAAGAGCAATTATTGGATTTCAGCTTTTATAAGACAATTATGAAAGGGCTTTAATGCTGGCAGAGTGCGAACAAGAATGAGCTTCAGTCACTGTGCTTTTAGGGAAATGGTCCGCCATGAGATGAGCTTGGGACGCCGGGATAAAAGAGTGCCGCGACGCAGCCAGTCCAGCTGCTTTAAGGTGTCCGTGGCCCACAGCGAGACCATTAAGCCTTGAGCCCGGGTGATATCAAAGCCTCTAAAAATAGGATGGCCAACTGTTGATATTTAAGAAGCGGGAGGAAAAACTGAGAGGAAGCAGTTATATGTGAATCCTTGGAGGTGAAGAGCTGCTGGCAGTTCTCGCTGAAATAAAGATTAGCTTAATTTCACTCTCATTTAATTCACTGGAAATTATCCTGGGCAGGGAGTGTCAAAGGAGGGCTATTGCAATCATTTGTCTCTCTCTTTCCACAGTTATCTCCGTTTGTACTGTACAGCGCAGACAGTTTTACAATGCCTAATCGCTAACATCTTCCCCATTTGGATCCAGGGGAAATAACTGTATTAATTATGTGCGCATGGAGCCAAATAGGTGTTGTTTGGAGTCTTTGATATAAAATAATCAGAAAAGCTCAGTTGTAAAGTTAAAAACCTAATTATGTTAATCTTTCATTACATAGACAAGTATTACCACTTGAAACACCAAAGAAGAATACTTCTTTAGAAACATGCTGTTCATATCAAACAGCTATTATTCCTTTATAGAGAGTCAGCTCAGACAGCTGAAATGATTCTGCCGCAAGTCGCTGAAAATGTGAGTTTTCTTCAATAAACTCAACCTCAAACTAAACACACAATGCTATTATACCTATTTGTTTTTTTCAAACTGATGTAAAAAAAAAAGCAATAAAACCAGTTCATTACTCTAAACACAATGTTGTTTCTATGCCAGGCCACTAGTTGGTGCTATAATAAAATCACACAGATGCATGCAGAGAACAATACACTACCAACATTACCAATGGGGAAAAATTAGGCAATCTGGCTCGAAGATACTGCTGAGTGGTGCATCATGGGGGATTTGGAAGAAGGCATACGCAATGCTGACTGAAAAAACATCTATTGTAACAGTGCTGGGGTTCGACTTTTCATTTCTTGGCTTACCATATCTCACATAACAACATTTTCTAAAACATTGTCATCAAGACACAAAGAGTGACAAAAAAAAAAGCAACAAAGGCAGCCGTCAAATAATCGTGAGCGAGATTGTTTTTTTAGATTGAGTTTCCAGTCATATTTCAGGGACATCTGATGGCTGATATGGACTTGAAAAGATGGAACGGCAGCAAAAAACAAAAACTAGGGCCATTGTTTAAGTTTATTTGCACATCTACTCTGACAGGCGATATAAAGTGAAGAGAAGCACGATGTGCAGGCGAGATTTAAAAAACCCCTGGAGGCTTGTAGGGAGACTGTGCCTTCGCGTTATTGTGTGTGTGCTATGTAAATAGTGTGTGTTCCTTATGATTGAGTGTCGAATGACTATTATGCAGTTGTTTTTTTGAATTAGATAAATAATTAAATCTTCAAATCCCCCCAAATCCCCGCTCCCCGGGTTTGTATTAATTAAGGCAAAATAGAGAAACAGGTGGAAGCGGTATTCTTCTAACCAATTCAGGAATCATTACCACCTGCTGAAAGCAATCCTCCTCAAAGTGAAAACACAAAACGTCTAGCGTTTTGAGGGTGCTCAGAGCCACCGAAAACAGAACTTTCGGACAACGGCTCTCAACATGGAACTTTTAGAAACTCCATCTCTGGTAACGGGGAAAAAAAAAACTTTTTTCATGAAAAAACTAACAGCACCAACCTTTGGCCCAACATGAAAACCACACTGTTTTCAGCTTTTCTGCTGTTTCCATGGAAACAGACATCGTTTTCAAAACGTTGCCGTGGCCAGAGACTAATACGGCGACTGCTCCAACTAAAGATGAAGGTAGCAGAACCTTCACGTGCTGAAGGTTGTGAGGTGAGCCTGAATAGATTGGACTTGTTCCTCTGTAAATCCCACAGATGACCCATTGGATCGAGATCTGGGGGGTTTTGCGGCAACACAACACCTGAAATGCTTCCTAAACTATTCGAGCAGAACATTTCCACAGTGCCTCTACCGGTTTGCCTTCTTCCCACAGTGCATCTTGGCATCATGCCATTCCCAAGTCAGTGGTTTTCAGACTGCTGATTCTTCCAGGGCTGAGAGCAACTATAGCTTCAGGTGAAGAACGACACAAAGTCTCCATGACCGTCAGATTTCTGAAGGGGATCTGCAGGTTGGCTGGTGTCAAATAGCATGTGTAAACCATCAGAATACTGATTCATAATCAGAAAGAGAGTGTACATAATCTGATTTGCGTGGGAGGCGTGCCAAGAAAAAAGAAAACCTCCGCTGAGCAAAGAGAACATGACACTCGAATTACATTGAGCCAATGACAAGCATATGGTCCTTGCAGGGTCAACTAGGTAGCTTCCACCCCGGCGTCTGGTGACAATCAGCTGCCCACGGCGGCTGCTGGACGATGAAGGCGCTCCAGGCTAGAGGGAGACTTCCCTCACTCACAGTCATTAGCAGACAAAACTTGATTTCCAGAGGGCCTTGCGGAAATCACTCCCTTGTCAATGGTCTTCAAGGTAAAATAAGCAAGGCAGACGGGGCGTCAGCAAACAATTGACCAACACAAGGATTTAATCTGCAGGTGGATCAAAGGGAATCAGCTCACGCTGGTCTGCTGAAACATTTTCATTCTGAATCCGATATTTCTTCCCTCATAGTGTCGGAAGATAGACAATTAAATGTCCAGTCACATGTTTAGTCAAAGGCTCCGTTTGCACGCCGTTTCAAGATGTGGAAAAGCAGCGTTTTTGTATTTTTGTTTCAGTAAAGTTCGGCCTTCAAAACAACGTCCATTTACAGGGAAATGTCAAAAATTCTGAAAACGATGCAGTTAGCATACTAGCCCACTAGTTGATGCTGTTGTTTGTTATTGTAATGAAAACCACAAACACATGCAGCAGAGAACAATCCACTGTAAACATTAACAATGGGAGTACACTGACATTCTTATGGACAGATGACCAAGTTAGATTGTTCTAACCGTGACTGTCAACTATAAATCTACCAAGTCTCAGGAGAAGATGGACTGGGAGTCATGACACTCTGGAGGAAACTTTGTTCTTATTGTTCAGCTACCGAGCATGTGCAGAACAACTAGTTACTACAGCCGTTAGGATGGTCCAAAATATAGGTCCCCAAAAAAGTTACTAAGTTACTTATACTAATTATGGTACTACCCCCCCCCCCCCCCCCGCCCCGTCACCCGTCCCCCACGTCCCCCGTCCCCCGTCCCAAATGTATTCATTTTGCCATTCTGATATGTGTGAAATTTCACCTCAATATCTTCAGATTTAGAGGTGGATCGACACACATCACAAGTTTGACCTATTTTTGCATAATTTGCCGACTTCGTGATAGTCATAAACACACACAAATGTTCTGGAAATGTAAATACACTGTATGACTCAGAATTCAGAGCAATTTGATAACAAAAGCATATATTTCAGTCGAAGTGTTGTACACTGATCTGAACAATCTGCAATGTATTTCCTAAGTAAGCTGTTATTGTTAAGCTGTCCCATTTAGTAAATGTAATGTTTTTTGCAATGAAAGTTGTCAGTACCCCTGGCCCCCCAGGGGTACTGACAACTTTATAAAAATTTTATAAACATTTTTTTTATAAAAAAATCTACCAAAATATGGTAACATTTCAAAATCTGACGTCCTGTAAGGCACCTCTTAATATTATTTGATTGAAAAAATATTTGAATGTTCATTTGAATGATAAAATAAATACAATTAGAGGGTATCATCAATAGTACATTTTTTGGGACCACCCTCACGGCCATAGTGCGCATGAGCAGTTGCAGCGTTTCTGAAAAGTTGTTTTCAAAAAGCACTGTCGTAATGTCAACAGACATCTAAAACGCAATGAATGTTTTCCATTTTCACTTGAAAATGCCGTTGTCCAAACGGAGGCTTTGAATTACAAATAAAATGCTAAATGTTAAATCAGATTAAAATTTTGTGTAGCTCGACCACTTTCACAGTCAGTACCTACGTAATACATTTTGGTTGACACTGAACTTCAGTCAGCTTGATTGCTTTATATAAAGCCCTGTGTTTTATTTTAACAGTTTTAATCTCCACTCGTCCATTTTCATGATTTCTTGTCACAAATGACAAGACATAAGCGTGCTTGGAAAACTTCCGGGGATATTTCCCACTGAATTCCAGCTCCGATAGTTTTAGGCACCTTTCACACGACAACGTTTTCAAGTGAAAACACTAAACTTTTTTGGTGTTTGGGTTGAAACAACAACGGGGCTCATAGCCACTGAAAATGACTTCCAGAGTGGAACCTTTTTAACAATGCTCAGAAAACTTTTCTGAACCGCTGCTACTGCTAATTCATGCGCACCATATGCGTAAATAGTTCTTCTGCACATGCTCAGTAGATGGATAATATGTACTCGCCACTGTTAATGTTGATAGAGCACTGGTATCTGCGAGCATGTGTGTGTAAATTCATTACAAAAACAACAGCAACCACTGTTTTCAGTGTTAGTGCCGTTTGGTGAGTAAATGGACATCATTTTCAAAACGTTGCCGCATAGACGCAAAACTTTCTTGAAACGAAAATGCAAAAACAATGCGTTTCCACCTTAAATGCGGTTGTGTGAATGGGGCCTAATACTCTCGTAGCAACCATCTATATTGAATGGCTATATATAACCTTGCAAAAGGTTAACTATCTATATTGAATCGCTACATATAAAACGTTGCAAAAGGTTAACTACCTATATTGCAGGAAAAAAATACAATGTTTTTGTTTTTTTCCAGATAAAAGTGGAAAACTGAACAAACAAAACAACATCAGCATGCTTTTTTTCCCCCTCAAAAAATCTGCCAGTGCAGCACAGTGTGAGTATACTCGGGTCTCATTTGCAAAGTAAGTGTCGGTTGGTGAGAAATGGATGAAGTGTCCCACCTTGCTGTTGCTGTGGACGTCCAGCCGATGCCAACGTCTGTCTGCGACGTTCACGTTGCCTGGCAACTGTAGCACCACTGTGCCCGAGCCGTGGTTGATTTTCAGGGTGGGCGTCCCATCTATTAGCTCTGGACGGAGAAAGAGAGGGAAAATGTTAGAGGGACTCGGCGAGGGGGTGACATTCTTTCTTTGAAATCATTAGTTCTTAAAGAAATGGCTCGTGAGGACTGTTATTTAAGCCTATTTTAGGGTTTGTTGACAATCAATATTCAGAGCTGGCTCTCAAGCCTCTGTACTGTAACAGGCTGCTGCTCGCCAAACAACTACGCTGTGGATGAGATGTCATATATTAAAGAATGCACACTGACAGCCTGGTGCATAACGTACGGAATTGCTAATATTGTCTGTGTATATTATCTTTAATGAGGATTATTGCAGTGCAAGCTGTCGCCATCTATTTTTTTTTGCTCTCACATCTCTCGGCAGTCAACAAACATCAGACAAAAGTTATTACATTGTATTTTCTGACTTACTCAAATGGGAAATTAAAAGTTAATGAAGTGGTTAAGACTGCCTTGTGTGCTCTGCACCATACGTGAGGAAGCATGGGAACGCGCATCCAGCGCCAACCGGCGGCGGCAATTCATCATCGTGCCTGGATTTTAAAAGTTCACGTGACGCTGAGCAGTGAGCACTGAAAGAAACTTCTCCTTTTATATAGCAGCGGCTCCAGTCTGCCGCAGAGCTCAACTTTGTAAATGTCAATCCCATCGTACTAGGACGGTGTTTCAATTATAGCCGTTCACGGAAATATTTTTAGTTCCGTAGCGCCCCACACGAGCTCTTCCAGCAAAAAGGCAAAAGGATTTTGTTGCTTTCAAAAAGCCCGTCAAAGTCAGACGGCTGCTTTGAATCGTTGCGTCCATTGTGTTGGTATAACGCAGTCCTTCCCAACTGGAATTACTTTAAAGGGTCGTGCTACATTTTCCTTAAGCCTGGCACACACTACAGGATTTTTAAAATCTTCACAGATCAAGAGAACACACCCTTGATGATCACAAAAGACAGATCGCACAAGATCTTCCTCTTCTGATCTGATAGTGCGATGTGACTGCAGAGCTCACCACACACTATCCGATCCGTCAGCAGAGTAGCAGGCTCTTCACCATAGACTTCTATAAAACTACATCTATAGGTCTATGTTATTCACGCTCAATATTCCAACTGTCAAGTAGTCAAACATGACTTCAGTGGATGCAAACAAACATGTCGCCAGAAATGAACCTCGGCCTATGTTATGACTCTGGATGCTCTTTTATCGAGATAACTTCAGGATTAACCCTGGGATTTCCAGACTGCGAAGCAGATTCACGTCTTACTGGGATAAATCACCTCGTTACTCTGATGTTTAACTCTGGAGTAGAGAACGAAAGCGTCGTCGACTGACCAATCAGATCTCTTGGAAAATGACCTGCCTATTTTTACAATACCTTGCTTGGTGCTCGGTTGCCACCGCCCACGTGGTGAACTCAGAGCGAGTTTAGAGTGTTTAAAGCGATCTGTATGACGTCATAAAACAAATCCTCGTCACTGAAGCGTTGAAGGATGTTCTTGTTCTTGACTTGTTCCCAAGTCTGTTTAGTTTCATAAGGGTTTATCTGTAATAATGGGGTTAATAATGATGGTCATGTCTGATAGAACTGCAGAAACATGAATTTATGGAGCGCACATCTACTCTGCCGTCAAGATGATGAATTAATATTCCAACACAAAATGCATTCACACGGGGGAAACAGCCTCAAAACAAATTGGCAGAAAATATAAAGTTAAAGAAGAGCAGTGAGGAATGATGAAGTGAAACGGAGTGATCACAGTGCCGTGCAGGTCCGCTTATATCGTCCGATGAATTAAACTCGTATAATCTCATGAAGTCAGGCATTAACAAGTCTGGAACTTTCTGGCTTGGGCTGCAGCAGCAATGTCGCTCTTCAGCGGGTTGGCTGTCTTACCGGTTCACATGACGTCACACACCGTGCTGCTCGGCTCCTCTCGGAGCAGAACACACACTACAGGATTTCGCCTTGCAAATATTGAACATGTTCATTATCGCCGATCTCTCCTTCCGAGACCTCCCGAGCGGATCGGACCGGCCAAAATCTTTAACACACCCCACACCACAGGAAAATCAGACACATTTTTTTTTTGGCAGACATCCGACAACCGGGCCTGTGGTCCCGATGCTCAGGAGGGTGAGATCGGGACTGAAATCGCACCGATTATCCTGTAGTGTGTGCCGGCCTTTAGTCTGAACAAGAAGAATAGAGCAGTGAAATTACAGTAGAGCTGGTCTACCGTTTTCTCACGCCATGGTAGCAAACGTGGGGGAAAAAAAAAAGAAAAGAAAAAAAAAGTGGTGTTCTTCCATTCAATTCAAGAAATTCAACCATGGTGACTCCACAAAAAATGTTGTAATTATGTTTTGAAATTACAGCCTATGTCAATGCTGCAGCGTGTCTCTGCTGGCTGTATTCAATTAAAAATAATAATAGGCAGTCACACTTCATGTCCGATAGCTTATTGCTCCCAATTCTTTCCCCCACGACTGCCCTGAAGCCGCACACCCACACGAACACTGCCAGGAGCGAGGATTCAGCTGGTCGTGAAGACTTTAGTTCCCTCAGTTTAAGTTTGAAAACTCGCACTTGGCTCTCTTCTACCGTTAACTTCTACTTTCACAAACTGAGGCCGTTTCAACAGGTGGTGGAAATTCAATTAGGCCTCCTCCTCTGAGTCTGGTTCTTCAAGTTTCTCGTCCTCTCAGTCTGTATCAGATCACTCCATTTGCAATTGAATACACCGGTTTTTGTGTGATATACTTAAAGTATTATTCTTAGTTAATTACCTAGCAAATGCATGAAAACCTAAAAGGCTGTCTATTTATCTACTTCCTGGGGCGTGGAATTGAAGACGCTTGTGAAGTGTCAGGTGGGGAGAGACTTTCGATTAATACGACAAATCTATAGAGATGGTGTGTGTGTGTGTGTGTGTGTGTGTGTGTGTGTGTGTGTGTGTGTGTGTGTGTGTGTGTGTGTGTGTGTGTGTGTGTGTGTGTGTGTGTGTGTGTATAAAGCTTTTGTCACCCCGGCTCGTTACTTCAGTTACGTCAGTCTGCCTATCAGCACTCTTTCATCTCCCATCTCTCTTTCCTCTCACCTCTTGACTGATCTTCACTCTTTCATTAACTTCTTCTTGTTTTTTTCTTTTTACTGTAACCGACATTTCCCAATGTGCAGCTCCCAAACAAATTCACCGGCGCTTTCTACTGACATTTCCTCTTTTTTTCCTACCATGGTATTTGTCAAACAGTTTTCATGTCAGACCACTTGTGACTCGAATGGTGATGCACTGATTCCAGTGTGTAATAACTTTACCTCCACCCTGCGGCTGATTCCAAACACACAATCTCACTGGAGCTTCACCTTCAGCTAAAAGAAATAAGGTGTTCTTGAGCAGACGATAAGCTGCTCTCCTCTAATTGCCTTGTCGGAGCTCAGATGTCCGTCTGTGATGAGTTTCCCATGCAGCATTATGTTTTTTTTTTTTTTTCTGTCTTAAGTTTGCTGCTCGCATTTTGTTTCTTCTCAACTTTCAATTACCTGCAAGTTGATTTGGCTTGCTCCAGCTGCAAGATGAGGCGCTGCCGCTGCTGTTACACTTCAGGAATCATCCAATTAATTTGAATACATTGGCCGAGGCCATACAATTGACCAAAGAGAATAGAGTCGATTCTATATATCACTTCAATCCAAAGCTTTCCTCCTTTGTTTAACTTTATCGTTGTTGTGTTTCGGCTGTGCTTGAAGCCCCGGGACATTCATTCCCTTCTCATTTACTGTCCTGCCCAGGATCCTTCAGGGTTTTTCACTCCTTCATCCAACACGTCTATTCCACTTTAATTCTTGTTCCCAACCCAGTTTCAGGAGGGATTTCTGTCTTGTCGCAAACCGCAATTTATGCAACCACTACTCATTTGTCTCCTCTTGTTTTCCTAATCCATTTCTGATTCTTTTGGTGAAGTCTCCTTTGAACACCTTTGCCATCTGATCACCTCTCTTTGTATAAAAACCTGGCATGTTTCACGTATCTAAAACTCGAGTCCATCCTGTGGAGTACATTTGACTTCACGATTCAACTCTAATGACGATAAGCACTTTGCACATGTTTGAAACAGACAACAAATCACTTATTAAGTCAAAACTGCTCTCCTAATGAAACCTGTTCATCTTCCACCTCCTTCTGTGCGAGCCCGTCTGGCTTTTTCTCTGTATTTGCCGCAGCAACACCCAAACCAGAAGCTGCAAACGCTTCAGTCAAAATGCAGATCACACAAGAGTCGTAATGACGAAGCCAGAGCAGAGAGCACGCCACACATTTTTAATCTAAATATAAATACGCAAAGGGAGTAGCAAAAACATTCCTTGCTATGGAGTGCTGGGCAGTAAACCGTAAAGAATGAAGAAAAACAAGCCATTCCACATTATGCTCAAAAATAACGTCTTGTCCAATTTCCAGACTTTTTAACGCTTTTTTGGTCCCTAAAACTAAAACATTGAATCGAAGTTGTTTTAAGACATTTGCTGAATCCCTTGAGGAGATACTGAGCATCAAAATATGCTGTGATGGGCCTTATTGTCCTCTTCCAGGACAGCAAACATTTGGATAACTGTTCAATTGAAACCTGGGATTTTCTTAATGGCTGATTACAGAAACTTAATCGCCCCTGTACGTGGAAGTTTAATCACGGCTCCAGCTCCATGTTGGTGATTCTCACACACAGCACAACAGAGAGCTGCTCATACCCCGTAAGGACTCATATCGCACCCAGAGGACCCCCCCCCCCCCCCCCGGGCCACATTCTTACAGGAGACAGCTGAATCGCTGTGAGAAACAGTAACCAACTGAACGGAAAGAGGAGGTGGCAGGTGGACGAATAAAGCAGTTTTTCCTTGTTTTTCCCAGTTTTTCGCTCCCACTGTCCTTTTTTTCTTTTCTTTTCATTGAAACAAAACATCCTCTACATTTGCAAAATCAAGGCGTATAAAATAAAACTATGTTTCTGGCTTTTCTGTCTTGCTTTGGATTCTGGGGTTTAACTTATTAAGGTTGTTCCTCACCTCAGAGCAGGACTCGGATCACCACATCAAATTCTGATGTGAACCCAACCGTATGTCCTTGACGCTCATTTTGAGGGTCTATCTAACACAAAATACCTCTATGGCCTGGTTGGCACGCCATTCTAAGTGAAAAGGCATCGTTTTTGCATTTTCATTTCAGAAAAGTTTCACGTTTACACGGCCACATTTTGAAAATAATGTCCATTTACATGGAAACGTCAGAAATACTGAAAAATTGAATAGGTACATTGATTCTAATGTACAAAAATACAATGTACTGTATTTAACCTGTAAAAGTGCACTTTGTACGATTGATATTCTTGTCAGGCTTCCAACCTAAAATAATGTTGAAAGGAAAAACAATCAGTTCAAGCAAATATTTTTGGTTTCTGTATTTTACAACAAGCTCCATACACCTAGAGCTAAATCAGAGGTGTCATTAATTTTAATTCAGGTGCCACAGTCAGCCCAATTTCATGTCGAGTGGGCTGGACCTGAAACATAGTGCCATAATACCCTTTAAATTTACACTTAAAAGGTTGTCTTTGTTGTGGTGCAGAATGCATGTGATGACAATGCCAATATTTTTATAAAATCAAACAAGTAGTACAGAAAATGACTACAATTTTAACATAAAGCCGATTTTAATAACACCCTCTGGTACAAAATTTGTGAAATGTCAAAAAACTTCTATAGTATTCCAGTTATTTTTACAAACTCACCCTAACAGCATGGCTTTGAGGCTAATGCTAGTTAGCTAGCTTTCATGGCAGCATCTCGTGTGTCAGTGTTGTTTTGTGTCCACGACTACTAAGAAAGCCATGTTCAGTTTCTTTGCCATTTTCGCAAGGTGCTTGGTCGTCTATTGGGCCGGATTGGAGCCTCTTGTGAGCTGGTTTTGGCCCACGGGCCTCGTGTTTCACACTATTGATCTAAAACGGTTACCCCATGTAAAACAGAACGAACAATCCAAACACTGGCTGTGGCACAAATACAGTCAAATAAAGTCAACATCATTTGGTTATTGTTATATGTAGTTTGCCGTCTGTCAGAAGATATAACAAAATCCTTGAACAAAGCGTGGTGTTTTTACCTTCATATGTAAAATGGTTAGCTGTACCTATAATCTCTTGTCCCTGTTCATCACTTTTTCCTTACTTTTAATTTGCCTGTATTGCTCATTTCTCATTCAATTCCCTCACTGAACTCCCATCTGTTGACAACACGACCGTCTTCCCCAACTTATTGCTAATTCACACAAACTCAAAATCATTTGAAGTCTCCACTCTTGTTTCTTTACTTTTTACTTTGTCCTTCTCTCTTTTTACTGCCTCTTGCCACTCAACCTTCTTCTTTCTCTCGCTTCCTATTGTGTCACTTCTTGCTACATTACTCTTTTGAGATCTCTGCCGTCTTTAGAAAATGTCACGCCAGTCTTGACAAGTAGGCTTGTGAGCTGTGCCAGGTCACTATTCAGCCCACTCTACCATTTTAAGCAGTTTTCTGGAGCCTCTCTGAGTGTGTGCATTAGGAATGTGCAGGTTGATTATAGAGACCTTGTGAAATTCTTTTCAGTTTTTGAAAGAATTGACCTGAAGAATGGGAAATTACAAATGGATTTTGAAGACAGTTTTCATTAATAATAATAATAATAATAATAATGCGTTGGTTTTAAATAGCGCTTTTCTTGACACTTAAAGACGCTTAACATTGCATTATTCATTCACTCCATACTGGATGGTGGGTCGTCGTGTTAACGTGGTTTCAGTGTACAAAGCTGAATACTATTATACTTATTATTTTATTTGTATTGCATTTAAAAAGCGAGAAGAAACAAAACTATCTTGAAGTGAAGAACCGTGGCAGTTGACAAACTTTATCAAAGAGAACCGCGACTTGTATATTTGCTGATGTGATTCACTCACTTCTGTTGTGTTTGTTAATGAGCTAAAAGGCTCACAGTTGTGTGAAGCTGTGTACGGGTCCGTGTTTTTGTTTGTTTGTCGGATGCCGTGATTATTCATTAGCGATGTCTCGCAACAAATCTGCTTTAAAACAGAGAGGAATTATTATAAGAAGCAGCGTGTTAGCAGTGGTGAGATGAGCCGGGCGGGTCATGTCTGTCGGCTACAATCACAGAACTATCAGTAACCAATAGTCGGCTGTGGTTTCCTTCACTAACAAGCAGCTTGATTCAGTCCTGCGTGAGTCGAGTCTCTTGGCAGCAGGGAATAAAGAACAACAGTGATCTGAATTAAATATCTGTTTCAAGAATTGTGTGAGAAAGCGCGCATCGTCTTCGGGCTGTATTAACAAAGGACACACTAGTCAGATGTGACTGATTCACGTGAAATCTTTGAGGATTTTCTTCTCTGTTGCAAGTGTCAGTCCACTTTGATGCATCAACTCGGAGCTGCAACTCCTCCCGCTTCTTGCAAGTGCAAAGAAAATCATCCTTTATGTGAGGACAGTGGCAGGTCTTTAATGGGAGACTCACTGTGTTTAAATCGGCGTTGCGCAATGAGCTAAGATGACCTCTTGTTGACTCCACTCTCTCTCTGAATATATACTGTTGGCACTTCTGCTCCCTCCGTTCTCAGGGAAAAATTACCCTGACAACGCTGCTTTAGACCTTATTTCAGCATGAAAAAACTGTTCTGTTCGGGTCTCAGATCTGTTATTGTGATTACTGGTGTGATATAAATCTTCATTCCACCGAAAGCAGATGGAACAATTAGTTCCACACAGAGCTCCTCAATGACCTCAAAAGGTTCCTGTTCCCATTGTTGCCAGTGTTTTAATCTCAACCTGAAGGATTGTGCAAATAATGCTGAAAAATGATGAGTGTAAATGCACTATATTTCCAAATTGGGGGGAGATGACAGGAAGAAGACCCAAGTCGTGCAACACCACAAAAGCAGAAGAGAGGCTGCTTTTCAAGTTCAAAAATACACAGAGACATGAGAAGTGTCATCATTTTACTAAATTTCTAAAACTCTACCCAGTTATCTCTACCCCATATAAATGTTTCATGTGTTACTTTGTATTTGCCATTAACTTCGTTAGGAAAAAAAATGTCAGGACTTGGAGAAGTTACCAAATGTGTCCGATGAAGGCTCAACATGTTTCAGTGAAACAAAACTTTGCTTTTTTTTTTACCACATTTAGGGCCTGTTTACACAAGAACGTTTTTAAGTGAAAATCGAAAACATTCATTGTGTTTCGATTGTCTGTTTGCGCAACAAAAATGCCAGGAGCCACTGAAAACACACATTTTGGAAAATGCTCAAAAGAGAATCCCCAATTCCAATGCTCAGGGAAGCTAAAGTAGAAGTTAAATGGAAGTTAACAGTTTAAAAGAGGCGTACACATTCATCCTAATAGAAATGAAGAAGAAAGGAGTGTGAGAGGCTAGCTGGGAGGCCAGCGGCATGGCAGGCCAAATGGGAGCATCTTCATAAAGGCCTTTAAACGCTCTGGGTGTACTCGGGTCAGGACAAGACTTTGCTCTTAAAGGAGCTCGTCCACATGACCATGCTTCTCTTCTGCTGCTCATACGTAATTCATTACCTCCTACTTTGAGACAGACGAGGAGAGGAGGAGGAGAGAGAGTAAGAAAGAATGAGCGAGCTTAGAAAGCGTGTGCTTTGTGTGCTGGGCGAGTTTGAACTCCCACCGAGTTTGGGCTTTTTAAATATGAAAAATGTCCTGCGCTTCTGACGGCCTGAGGATACACAGGAGTCAAACTGAGAGCATATGGACTGCATAAAAAAGCATTACAAATCACACTGGTACACCCCAGTAATGGCTGCAGCCGCCATTAGTGTGTGAATGTGTGAGTGAATGGGTGAATGTGATGAACGATGGAAAGCGCTTTGGGGCTGCTCACACGGCTGTAAGGCGCTATATAAATGAAGTCCATTAACCATTTACTATTCACCATTTAGAGCTGTTGGCGCTTTCCAATTTTATGCAAATTAGGCGTGGTGCGCTGTGTTAGCATATTGTTATAAGCTATTATGCAAGCCACCGATTAAAGCTCGACGAGCCGTGCAATGACTTTCTCGGCCCTAACCAGAACCATCACAACTGAAGGCCTGACAGCCACCATATCCTTTACGAAGGGGGTCTCAAAGTGAGGCATGTGCACAACTACTAGTTACTATGGCCGTGGTGACCAGGACCGTTTCAGAAAAGTTGTGTGTTCACACGTCTGAGCTTTTTCCAAATATCTCCAAAGTTTCAGAAAAGTTGTCTGTGGCACTGAGCTTTGTTGTCCTGTGAACAGACATTTTAAGTCTTAACCATCGATATCAGATCATAATAACCTGTGGGTCCACTATGGATCCTTTTTAAGCCTTTTTTCCCTGGATGTACTGGAAAGTCACGCACACTCATAACTTGCATGAGCCAAATCTTAATCCTAGTCTTAATCTGACTTTAAAACATATCTTCTAATATGAGAAATCCCACCATGAAACTTCATTTCAGTTCCTGGAAATGCAAGTGTCCATAAAGTTAATGTGTAACAGACACAGACAGTCTCCTATAGACTAATGTCCAAAGTAGTCAGCCTGTGTAGGAACCAGCAGGAGAAGCAGCCAGCGGAGAACAGAGAGCTTCTTCAATCGCCGGCCGGTCAGCAAGCGAGCCCACCCTGCAGCTGATGCATATTGGATCTCCACGTCCAGCAGCGGCTCCGATTTGAAAGCCATTGTGGTGCTAAGCTGTGGGGAGGCAGTGGTGCAGCAGCTCTGTGGAAATGGAAGCTCACGCCAAAGTGCATCTACGTATTTATGCGAGTTGCTTGCTGGAGCCTGTTTCATTCTCATTCATGGTCTTTATTCTTCACCTCATCCGGCTTTCTGACAGGAGCTCCATGTGAACACACACAAGCTCCTCCAGGCTAAGTGCAGGGACTCTTTCCCCCAGGGCTGAGAAGGAAAGTTTAGAAAACACAAACCGTCTCGCCGACGCCTATCTCTGTCCCCGGAGGCGAACATTTCTCCATTCCACAAGGGTATTGTAATTACACAAATTTAATTTGTCTTGTTAATTTGTGTATTGATTGGACAAGCGCTGGCCTCTGGCTCATCGCCTTCGCATGTGTGTGTGTGTGTGTGTGTGTGTGTGTGTGTGTGTGTGTGTGTGTGTGTGTGTGTGTGTGTGTGTGTGTGTTTGTTTGTTTTCACTAATGCACCTCAGAGCAGGTCTAACGCTTCCAGTCATGTTTGTCATTTGTTGTTGATCTTGTTGGTCACAAATCATTACGGTTACAAACAATCTCCAGGTACAGCCGAGGTTAACGTGTGGTATGGATGATTGAGCCTTAAGGACGAGCGGTGCACAATCCACTATGACGTGCTTAAAAACTAAACAATCAAATCCAATGTATATTTGAGTGAGAACAATCACAAAGCTAAACCTTCCCAGGGGTCCGGGGGCCGTACATTCATGCATGGAAATAAAACATGCAAGATGTGTAAAACCATGTTTGAATGTCATTTCTTCAGTAATGGTACATTTGTTATCTAAAGATGAATACTGATATCTTTGATGCTCACAAATCATCATGTCATCATACATGGAATAAAAAAATCCATATGTCACTATAAGGAGGTGGCAGATTGAGAAGATTTATCTATATTTATTCTATGATTTTTATAGCTGCTATGAGAGATGCTGGCAGATTACATTTCATTGCATTATTATACAATGACAATAAGGCTTCTTCCTCATTTAAATAGTAACATATGTGAGCACAAGTATCTACAGTATAGTTCATAAGTATAAGTACAAATAAGTGGAATTAATGCATGTCCTTCACCATATATCAATCAGCATTTTTAAAGTTCACGATGACACACACAACTGAGCTCCCGTTCAATCGTTTCAAGTGAAAATGCATAATTTTGTCGTTTTTTTTTTCCAGAAAAGGTTCACATGTGCACGGCAATATTTTAAAAACGATGTCCATCTACACAGAAACGACAGAAATGCTTCAAACGATATTGCGTTCATGTTGGGCCACTGGCTGTTTTTGTAATGAAACCACACACACATGCAGCAGAGAACAATCTGCTCTAAACATTAACAATGGGAGTACGTGGACATTCGTGTGGACAGACGACCAAGTTAGATTGTTATTATGGTGACTATCTACTTACACGTGTGAAGAAGAACTATTTACTACGATGGTGATTCGTATGCACAGTAGCAGCATTCTACAAATATCATTCCAGCAGCACATAAGAAGGCAATGAAGCTCCAAACAGAATCAATTTGAATTTTGTGGATATTAAGTGTCAGATCGCATCTGTGGCTGGCTGAGTGATATTTTGATTGATGATACCGAAGCTCCCTACATACATGAACAATCGGTCGCCAACAAAGCTATTTTCCCATTTCCAGTCATCAAAGAGGAAAACAACATTTCCTGGAGTTGATGTTTCTTTATGAATATTACTGCCGTGCAGCTATGAGCTCTAAAACCCACTAGCCTTTCTGTATCATGGTAAAATATGGCCTGAAATAGATTTTGAATAATTTAAACAAACATATCTGAGATTGGATAAAAACTGAACAACAAAGACGGAGGGGGAAAAAAAGGTGATGGGCACTGTCAGGATAGGACAGATCTATAAGAAAGTATTAAGAATTTAACAACGTGTAACATGTTAATAGCAACCAGGATATTGCAAACCTCATGATCCACCAGGCCAACACAGTGACTTCTTCTTTTTTTTTTTTTTTAAGTTGACAGCTAAAATCAAATGGGACGCCATCAACTGCTCTGCAGAAATGTCCCCTCGAGGCTGTGCAACTGCTGTTCCAACGCATATTGTCAACAAAAAAACACCTCTCTCCCAACCACTCGCCAATCACAGCCACAATGTCATCTCGCGTAGCTCGAGCAGTAATGCAGTTTTCAAAAAACTAAAAACAAAACAAGAACTTTATGAGACATTTTGGCTCGACCGAGGTTGCAGAAGTACTCTCGATCTCTACTCAAGTAAAAGTGTTTGGGCCTGGGCCGTGCTGTTGGGGTACTTTCTGTGTGTGAGTGAGAGCTCTCGTCGCCGTGCGGATCTTTGTTGTGATGTCGCAGCTGAAGATTTGCTCACTTGTGGACAGGAGAGTCTGCTGGACGCTTCCAAGATCCAGTCCTGTGTTAAAAGTCGATGTGTGGACATTATGTTTGCTATAAACTCTCCATTTTCTTAAATGTATCTATTTATTTTTAATTCATTCATTTCAGACATTTAAAACATTTTGTGTAATCACATACATCACCAATATCCATATCCATATCCGCAGACACACACACACACACACACACACACGCACACACACACACACACACACACACACACACACACACACACACACACACACACACACACACACATCCAAAAATATATACACTATTTAATATACACAATATATAATCTATGTTTAAGAATGCCCACACATAGATAACATACATACAGACACACCTCATATATCTGATTTACATGCCTGAAAAGGGGTAGAAAAAAGTAAACTTATCAAATCCTACCCCTTCTCCAATATTTAATAGTTATATTTTAAAATGATTTCCCCCCCTATATTGGGGAGCTTAATGTGGTTGCACAATCACATCTTAGAAATAGAATAGGTAAATATGTAAAGAGGAATTTCCACGAGAGTATTAATAAATTATGTTTTCTTTTTCTTTGAAACCAAAATCCATGTAGCGTCCTTTTGGGAATCCACCACTTTATGACACGCACGCACGCACGCACGCACGCACGCACGCACGCACGCACGCACGCACGCACGCACGCACGCACGCACGCACGCACGCACGCACGCACGCACGCAGTATACAAGAAACAAATGCACACAACTACATATTCTGAGAAAAAGGTGTATATATTATTTCTGTGCAGAAGCCAAAAGAATAGGCTACGTTTTGATTGGTTAAACAATTAACAAGCCAGTTTTGAGAATGTCGGAAGAGACTTTTTTGTTCAAATGTAGGGAAGAGAAGTTCAAAGACCATAAAAGTATGAATATTCAAATACAGATACCTGAGAAACCTCAGCGTCTCAACAAAGTAACAAAGTGAATTGTGTGAAGCTGAAAGGTTCAGGAAGTAAGCAAGAGTGAGTTTTAACCACACGCACGCACACAGGTGGAACAGCGACGCACAAAACGGGAAAAAAACTAACTTCCACCTCGATGTCAAACAAGGGCTTTTCACAAAAACACTGGCAGGGTGGTGGCTTGTATATTTTGTCCTCTAAAATTCAGCATTTATAGAACGATATTTATTAAAAACCAACAAAAAAAGCAAACAAACAAATCATCTCCATGGATCCCACTAAAACACTGATTACATGTCTGCACTGTTATTAGCTGGAAATGCAATTCTAAAATACAAGCAGCTGATAACAGTATAATTAATGGCAATGCTCATGTGAACGACTTTAAAGACTGGCTGCAGATTTGCGTCACGTTTTTACAACAGAGTCCACAGAAAGCAATCTGAATAACAGACAGAGCTTCCTAAAAATAACAAGGAGTGTTTTCACACAAAAGCAGCTCCATTAGGGAGCCGTTTGTTTGTGGCATGAGTTGCACTTCATGATCACTTACTTGCAAAAAGGTTACTCCACACTCATGAATAAAATATATTTGCACAGCACAGTTCAGTGAAACTAAACATTGTTGTCTGAACTGCGGCGGTTGTCTGGATGGGCTGCGTGCATAAAAAATGTCAAGCTGAAAACAAAGCGACCATCGAGATGAGCAACCCGAGCTTGTGACGGTTGTCTGCGGACTCTCTGACAGCTGTCTGGTCTGGTTCAAGAACTAATGTTCTGTTCATACGCAGTCAGTGAGAGTGGACGGCATTCTTACAGATCACCTGCCACTATCTGATGGTGTCCCACAAGGAAGTGTATTGGGTCCTACGCTGTTCAGTATTTATGTCAACTTTGCTCTTGTTGTCAGGTCTCATTCTGTCTCTGATTAAAGTGTCTGTCTCTTCCCCGGTTGTCACTTCTTAGTTATATTTTTCTATTAAAACATCTTGTCTCCATCATTGTACACTTGTCCTTCCTTTCTGCTCACCCTCTGTGCCTCTGATGAGGTTAATGCATTAGACGTGGCTCAGTCCCCCTCCCTGTGTGTTCAAACCCCTGTCCCCCATGTTTTGACGACAAATCGTCATTGTACCTTGAGCCTTGTGCCGTGACATCCCAATTTCCCCCCGTGTTAACAGTAATCTCACATTTGAAACCCACATAAATGTTCTGCTCAGGATGGTCAAATCCTGCATTGCTTTCCTTTACCAAAACAAATCCTCCTTCACACATTCAACCAAATTCTGTATAAATTACCAGAGGATCGTCCCAATCGTAGATTATGGCGATGCAATCTACAGATTTGCCTCGATAAGCTGGATGTTCTCCACCATGCGGCTATCCGCTTCATGACTGGAGCTCCGTTCAGGACTCACCACTGTTGCCTGGATTCCCTGATAAACTGGACAGACAAATTCCTGCTTTCATTTCATTAATAAAACACCTCTAAATCTACAGTCCATCCTCAATATTCACAACATAAATCTCAGTCTACGTTCTAGTAGATTCAGTCTGGTCACACCTTAAAGCTTGTACTTCCTTTGGTCGCAACTCATCTCAGTTTTCTGCTGCAGATACCTTCTGGACTCATCTGCAACACACCTGAAAACGCTCCACTTGTTCCATAAACACAACCAGTCGTGAAGGGTCACTGCATCTGCTTTTATAGTTTTTATCAATTTGTTTCTCAATATATATGACTGTAAATACCATCTTTCTTTTAGGATTGTGTGGCCTTTTTTTATTGTGTGCATGCATGTATATATTTGTTTCTCTGTTTTTATTATTTTCGTCTCCTTTCTGCTTCTTAACCAGCAAGTCATTGGACATGGCAAATGGTTCTCAATGGACCTACCTGGGAAAGTGAACAAAACAAAACAAAACAAACAAGTTATGTCCTCATGGAGATCTACGGCCTGGCATGTTTAGTGGGGGTGAATAGATGTAATGTTCAAGTCTTAACCTAGAACACAAAGGGTCAGCTCAGGTAGGGTATTATCATGCCCCGTGGACATCGGGACAAAAACCACCCGGGCTCTGCGTTAGCCCGGCGTAATCTCCTCTCCGAACAGTCAAAGATTGAATGTAGCGTGCATACAATGTTCCCAGTGTGTGTGTCTGTGTGTGTGTGTGTGTGTGTGTGTGTGTGTGTGTGTGTGTGTGTGTGTGTGTGTGTGTGTGTGTGTGTGTGTGTGTGTGTGTGTGTGTGTGTGTGTGTGTGTGTGTGTGTGTGTGTGTGTGTGTTTTACACCTTCTCTAGCCTACACAGCAGGACTGGCTCTGCACAGCTGCCCTCAGGCAGGATAAAGGGCGGATGAGTGGGTGGCTTTGGAACAGCAAACCGTCATCTCAATAAGTAGTTGAAGGTTTGCATGTGTGTGTGTGTGTCTTTGTGCGCGCGTGCGTGTGTGTGTGTGTGTGTGTGTGTGTGTGTGTGTATGAAGCTTTTGTGTTTGTGCAAGCGGGCGTGTGTACGCAATATGATCACGCTCAATGGGAAACATTAGTTAACAGAGGTTAATGAGGTCTACAGGCTCATACTCACATGTACAGATGCACAATAGCATTAAAGGATAAAAGTCGTGGAGGGGCGTTAGTGCCACTTGACATTCACCCATGAAAAAAAAAAAAAAAAAAAAAAAAAAGTTAAAATCATTGACCGCGCTCCTCTGACATTTCCTACTGACCTCTTCTCATCCTCCTGATGCTTCAAATCCACATTTCGCCTACTTTCATCCCCGTAACTATTACGGCCAGTTCCTCTTAAATACCACTTTGAACTTGAAGCGGCGCCACGGCCGCAGCTCAGGCACCTCGTGCTCTCGTGACACATCAGGACGGGAGCTTCAGTATTCAGCTCACAGCGTTTGATTTGGGGAGTGAATCACGCTGATTTATCGGACTCGTCTTGCAATTAGGCAATGATTGGCAGTTCTGGGAGCAAAGTGGGCGCCCGGAGCTGTGCGCTGCTCGTCTGCGGGGCGTTTGCCTGATGTAGCCAGAAGAAGAAGAAGAGTCTGTTTTTTTTTTTTTTTTTGTCGTTTTCGTGGTCAGAGAAATCAACTTGGTATCACCTCAATACCCTGAGAGGGAACAGAGTTCTGTCTTCAGTCTCTGTGTTGACTTTGTTGCTCTTTACATTATTTGTGTACTGAGACTTTTCAATGCTTTGACTTGAATCAATGAAACGGCAAAAATTGTCTTAATCTCTTGTGATTCTTTTCATCGCTTTGACCGCACCTCGTGCAGTGTGCAGTCGTAGAGACGTGAAGCGCCTGTTGTTTACATCTACATTTCATCAAATATTTTGAGTGGTCATTTTCCAATATCAGTTTCTAGATTCTTGTACCGCCCGTCTTTAAAGCAGACGTGGGTGTCGTGAGGCCCCGGGGGGCCGTGTGAGGCCCTTCAGTTCTGCTTGACCGGCCCTCAGGGTGTCACTGGGAAACACTGAACCACATAAAAAAAAGATAGTGTATTATTGGCTTTATTGCATGTACAATTGTCAAATGTTTCATGTTATTGGCTATTATTACATTATTTGTTGTTTTGAGCACCCTGGCCGGCAGAGCTCGCAATTGTTACACAAAATTGATGCTTTGCAGCGGGGAAAAGAAGAGGTGAAAAGATAAAGTTTTTATTTACTTTTGGACTGAACCTGACATTTAGAAAATATAATAATCATGATTTTCAAACTGCAGTTTGTTGTTAGAGCAGTTTGAGCTATACTATTATCTTTTTTTGCTCTTCAACCCTTTTTTCTTCATTTGTTTTCTTTTCCCCATTTATTGATTTTCCTTTACCCTCTTTTTCCTATTTTCTTTCTTATTTGGTTTAGATTTTTTAGACCTTTTTTTTTTTTTAATAAGTCCCGCCCCACCTTTTCTTCCTTTCCTGAAGAAAAAAAATGTCTCCGTGGAAACAGGGGGAAGCACAATCAGATCAATGTTTCCTCCAGAGTGTCATGACTCCCAGTCCATCTTCTCCTGGGACTTGGTAGTTTTATAGTTGACAGCCACTGTAATAACAATCCATCTTGGTCGTCTGTCTATTCAAATGTCCGTTTACTTCTCATTCTTAATGTTTAGGGAGTATTGCTCTCTGCTGTACGTGTGTGTGTGTGCTTTCATTACAAAAACAAACAATAGCACCAACTAGTGGCCCAAGCTGTTGGCTACATCATTTTCAATGTTTCTGTCATTTCCATGGAAACATGCACTGTTTTACAAACGTTGCCATATAAACGCGAAACTTTCCTGAAATGAAAATGCAAAAGTGATGCAATTTCACTTGGAACGTTGTCACGTAAACAGGGCCTTCAAAATCACGACAGTAGCCGTGTGCTATTAGTCTGAGGAAACTGCAACTTACTCAATGTTTTGAAGACACTTTGTCAAGCTTGATAGCTTCAATAACGACTCAGCCTTTTCAATAATTTTGGAGCTCATGTCGCAAAGCTAATTAAACAAAATTGAGAAAGAACGGAAACATTCACAACAATTTCTGCAGCCTGCAGTCAGTATCACAATATTTTTAGTAGGTAGTAGTTAGTAGAAAAGTAAAAATAAGAAATGTACGAGAAAGCTGACTATACTCGGACTAGATACTTAGATCAGCAGAGAAGTCCCTTTGTTGTACGTAATTCAGTTGGTATCAGCCTCAATAAAAAGTGAAATCACCCTATGATGCCAATGCTGATAGAACACAATTCAAAGACAATAATCTAATGACCTCTTTCTCTGGCACAGAGCGAGACATTTCATCATGGTGCTCTTCGGTACACTAATAGACTCACGTACAGAAAAGTAGTATTATTAAGCCTCCGGCACATTCTTGGCCTGCCGATGAATTTGTTACATGCAGCAGGTCAACCTTGAAACAAGTTAATTACAGCTCTAAATATGTACAGCCTGACTCTAATTACACACTGTGCAGTGACTCCACTAACGACTCAACAAACCTAATCCTGACTCTTTAGGAGCCAATAAACACACACACACACACACACACACACACACACACACACACACACACACACACACACACACACACACACACACACACACACACACACACACACACACACACACACACACACACACACACACACACACACACACACACACACACACACACACACACACACACACACACACAACCCGTGACACCAAGATAAACTGGAGAAATAATTCAGGAATTAAGCTGCAAATCTACTCAGAACACAAACACACACTTCCACAGTACGCACGCACACACACACACACACACACACACACACACACAAACACACACACACACACACACACACACACACACACACACACACACACACACACACACACACACACACACACACACACACACACACACACACACACACACACACACACACACACACACACGTGCGCCGCCCAGTCCTCTCAGGCAGACCTCACCTCCCACACATATTACTTTGGCAGTGATGGAACAACAGCATCCCTCTCAGGAGAGCGGACCAGTGCACGGGAAAAGAAAAGACACTGAGATATCCGTCTCTCAGATTAAAACACTAAATATACCGAGACAAACCGAGATAATTCTTCCTCTTTCCATCTGTCTGCCATCCCTGCCCACCATTCAACAAACTTTGTCTTCAAAAGTTCCAAACTATCGCCACAGCTACCGTTTTCCAATCCCAACCAACATATGTGACGCCTATTATCAGATCCTGCCGTTTCCTGTTTAACAGGCGCGTGCGTATGTGTGAGTTAATGCAAATTTCTTGCTATTATGGAGAACTGAATGTGTGTCATCAGTGTGGGGATTAAAATAAAGTCGTCACAGGAAAATCATTACGGCCTCGACCTGTGCTGTGGAAACTGGCAACTGGTTGGACTATAGTTACAAAGTAACGTAGAGTAAAAAAATAAAGTATGAATTAGCAGCAATTTCTCTTTAAAAACGAGTGCTGATGAAGACTAGAAGACGGGAGCACAAAGAGCACAAAGTGGGTACGTCTGTGGGTTTTTTTTTTTTTTTTAATGTCTGTAAAACACGTTGTGCTACAGAATGTATGAAAAGTGCTATAGAAATCAAGATTGATTTGATTTAGATTACACTGAATTGGTACCCTAAGGGAAATTTGGATAAAAATCTGTAACAGATACAGCAATATGCAAAAATCCAAAATTTACACTAAACAAAACTAAAACCGGGCCACAAGAGGCTTCACTCTGGGAAAACCACCAAACAAATTGAAGAAAATATAGATTTTTTTTTTTACTAATTTCTTCAGAATGATAAAAGACAATTTTGAAAAATCGAGCAGAGATATCGTGGCGCTGCCATGAAAGATAGCCACCTGATTGCTAACAAACTAACCTTAAAGTCATGTTGTCAGCTGGAGTTTGTAAAAACACCCAAAAAAGAAAGCAACAGGAGAAGTTTTTTTTAACATTTCACTGTATTTTCCCCCAAAATTGGCTTTCTGTTCAGATTGTAGTCATTTTCAGTAGTAATTGTTTGGTTTTGTGAAAATATAGACTTTTTCATCACGCATACTCTGTGACACAACAAAGAAAAACTCCCTGACCAACACATTTGGATCTCATAAAATAACAATTTTTCCTATAAATTACATAGAATATAGAATAAAAAAAGGCACATTTGAAATGTAGGACATGTATCTGCAAAAATGTATTGAAAGGTGCTCAAAGTTCTTTGTTAACTCCAGCCCAGTGACACAGCAGCTGCAGAGTTGGACTAATGGTGGTCACAGTACAGCATGCGAGATGAGACAGCAGGACCGTAATGCCGCAGCAAATGAATCCACACAGTGGATTGAACCTGAACTGGATTACATCCCTTTGAGAGTTTCTATAATTTTCCCTCAGCCTATTGGTGCAGCTACCTAAAGCAGTTTAAAGTACAAAGAGGAAGTGTGTTCTCACCTAATGAGTCAAATGTATCACATCCTTTAAGTCGATCTCCCATAACCTTTCAGGTACGTTAACACCTGAGGCCATTCCTGTTATGAGAGTCGACAGAAAACAATTCAATGATTTAACATTAACTTAACCTGACAGGGGTTTTTGCTATTCAATAGAACAATTTCTTTTGTTATTTTTTTGTCTGGAGCCACAGAACATGCTATTTATCTACACTGAAAAAAACACACACAAAAAAACCCCCTGAAACCTTAAAAACATGGTTGTGAACACGAAAACTTGGTTTCCATCCGTTTCCATTTGTTTGCCTTTCTTCTGTGGCTGTTAAACCTATCCACACATCTTCAAGTGATAATGTTAAAGTCACCACTTGAGTTTCATGTGTTTATACTTGTTTCTTTGCGTGACCTCTCCTGCCATATAATTCCACGCAGTTTTTTTTTGTTTTTTTTCCATGAAGACTTGCAGAAGACAAAATGCTCGGGAAGCTATGAGTTTTGCTAAAAGCGAGAGGCCTACTGATGTCAGCGCACAAGTCATATTACGTCTCGCCGGCTGGGTGAGTCGACAGAGTTTATAGTGTGAAGAAAAGAAACAGAAAAATGTGTTTGGGTCTGTAAGCCCTGATTGTTTTTCGGTTTCTTTCTTCGGTGTCACAAAAGCCCCCCCGAGCTTCTATTTACTATGTGTGCGCAGGCCCAGCTGGAGCCTGCTTTGTCTCTTTAGAGTAAAAGCTATGGCAGACTGAACCTTCTCCGTTTCTCTTTATCCTCTGATCTGAAATGGTTGTGTTCTTCTGCTTCACCTCATGATGACCATAAACAAGACTTCTGAACCTCCACCTCAGGCAAAGCAAACTCGGCCCAATGTACAAAATGTCTCCCAAGTATTGCTGAGATGTAAACTAATACCAGAAGGCCCGAAATACATGAGGTTTATGTGCTGTTGGTGCTATAGCTCCAAGACTGAGAGAACACAGTCTCCAGAGCTGAGTCCCTTGGGGGTGAAGCTTGACAGGAAGGTTTTGTCAGAACTTCCCTTCATTATTGAAGACGACTGCTGCCTTCTACAGTGTTGTGGTTAGCCAGAGGAGTGCGATCAGTTAGCGACAGAGAACGACTAAGTGCTGCACTGAAACCTAAAGTCAGGTCCTTTGCTTCGTGTGGCCACTCGCTCGCTCTCTCTGTGCTCAACTTGTACAACTTCCACCGCTGCTTCTCCGCACATCACATTAGTGCTGCTTACATCTCCTAAGTGTCATTCTTCCTGGGAACATCATGTGGAAACACAGGAAGCAACAGTGCTGATTGTTGTGAAAGAGGGCAAGTAGTTGAGAGACAACAGCATTTAATTCCCATGTTGTTATGGAGCCTTACGTTTACTAAACACTTGCAAATTAAAGTGACAGCCCAGCAACATCTTGTACTTACACCCACTCAGATGTTTCAACCTTTAAAGCATAGATTGTCCAACTTGAGGCCCGTGGGCCAAAACCGTCACGAAACGTGAACGCAAGTTACCTGGTTGCTATAAAACCAGCCTCAAAGCCAGGTGTTAGGGAGAGTTTATAAAAACACCCAGAATGCAACAGCGAGGAGAGAGGTTCTTCAGACATTTCACTGCATTTTACACATGGAGGCTTCATTAAAATTGGCTTTATGTTGAGATTGGAGTCATTTTCCATAGTAAGTGTTTGGTTTTGTGACAATATCTGAATTTCAATCACAATTACTCTGCGACCACAATAAAGAAAACTTTAAAGTACAAACGTACAGGTTATCAGGGCACTATTTTACTGTGCTGGTCTTGGTTTTGACTATGAATTTTATTTTTTAAAGTCTGTTGCTGATCGGCTCTGAATAGAGACACAAAGCACAGGACACACAGTATGGGGGGGGATTGGATCAATGTCAAGCATGATTTATCCACATAAAGAGCGCAGAGAGGGGTATGCTATAACAAATCATTTAAAAACGACAATAGCTATAAACTGCAAGCCGATCTATATTGTGCCATATAAAGTCTTACTACTGATAATACATTATTGGAATATTTCAATTAAAATGAAAAGCTGATCCATCAGCTGGTGCTTACAGACACCATATTGGCTGTAGTTGTTGTCAGTAAACTAAAGTTTACAGAGTAAAATGCAATACGTTTACACGTATCGCATAAAGATATGACAAGTCATGATCAAGTGTGAAAAATCATGCAAAATCACAATTCTACTGCCAATCACTAATTGTCCATCCGTCCATCCATTTATCATCCCTCCCTCCCTCTATGTGCAAATTACTATTCATCACTTATATAAAAAACAATGACAATAAAAAAAAACACTGTGCTGTGCAGTAGTGATTTTTTGAAGTTGTATCATTGATGTATGAAGGAATGTTGTCTTCTTCCAAAAATGTTTGAGGCATTAGCTAATGTGGCCTCTGAGTTAGCAGATTAAAAATCTTTTAGTGAGATTTTCTATTGTCGTCTCTGTTTTGCCCCTCTGGGTTGGATAAAGTATTTGAGTGTGATATCGTTTTTTGGTTTTCTGCCCGGGATGACACTTGTTGTGGTCTTACCCAGAGCCATGAAGTCCTCTTGGTCCCAGGCCTGCAGCTGGGCCAGTGGCCCGCTGTACAGCAGCAGTCCGTCGGCCACGTCCGTGATGAACTCCAGTGACACGTGACTCTCAAAGCAGGGCATCATGGGAGGAAACCAGGCATAGCCGTTGCCATGGAAACTGTGCTTGTTCTGCTGGCATTCAGGCCCTTCGAACTGAGCCGGGCACTGGCACCTAGGGAGGGAGGGGAAACCAAGAGGAGGAATTATAGCCATTAATGTGGATTTCATTTGGAAAATATGACTTAAAAACGGATCCAAGTCCGCCCCGAACCGCTTCCTCTGCTTAAGCTCGCTCATCATTTGCGTTAGCAGTGAGCCTGCGCTCGTCTCCCCGCCTCAGACAGCACTCCCCTCCGGCTACCAGTTTCTCACTCCGTTTGCTTCACGGATGCAGATGTTCTCATTAGTGGTGAAACCACAGGGAGAATCACTACATCACCAGGAAACTCCTTTCTCTGTATTTCCAGGCATTCAGACGCTCATTTGTACCACCGCTTCCTGCCACAATCTCACCTCTCACCCCCCTCTCCTCAGCTGCGTTTCATGATCGGGCTTATGAATTTAATATTTTCGCTGCTTTTTCTTCGTTCGAGCACCTTCTTGCAATGTGTGACCTTTTCTGTCCGTGTGAAGCATTTACCTCTGGATTGTGAGGTGACTTTTTTTTTTAATTAAATCATTACATTTCTGGCTTGTGTTACAGAAAAAGAAGCCGAATAAATCCACAGATTGGTAAAACAGTGAAATCTGACAGTTTTCGTTAATCTTGTCACCCTTGCTTGTTGAAGAGTTGTGTATGAATCAGTGTGGAGGCTTTCAACTCATTCCACATGTTGCTGGCAATTATCACGCACACGCACACCCACACACCCACACTGGGTATTTCTTTAGGATAATTCTTCAGTCCCTAATAAGTGAGTTTTTCATTGGTTTGTGTTATTCACACTTTAACTGCATCTCGAGATATTTTCAGATTTTCTGCCTCATGGAGCCGACAAAGCAACGAAAAGATGCGCTTCCTTCACACACACGCACACGCACACGCACACACACACACACACACACACACACACACACACACACACACACACACACGCACACACGCACACACGCACACACGCACACGAAGCATTGCTGTTTTGCAGACAGCTCATTTCTCATCCAAATGTTCCTTCATTCTCCTGCTGATTTTCCTGCCTCTGCTCTTGTCCAGGATTGAAAGACACACACACACACACGCACACACACACACACACACACACACACACACACACACACACACACACACACACACACACACACACACACACACACACACACACACACACACACACACACACACACACACACACACACACACACACACACACACACACACACACACACACACACACACACACACACTCAGGAATCATACATCTCACGTACATCACCACATCCAAGCAAATAAAGGAGGGATATGTCACTCGAGTACGGCTTGAATTGCACAAACACGTACACAAACCAACATGTTGGAGGAATGCTAATGTGCCATATAACACAGGAATGCAGATCGAACTCCACAAAGGTACGACGCCAGTGAAGGAGCTTCTGAAATTCAGTGTCCATCACATGCAGCCCTATCACGGCTGAGAGCTGAAGCAGTTTTCTCCGTTTGTGACGTTTCCAGTTTGATTTTTTGATGCTCTGTTACTTCCGCTGGCTTCATCTTATCTTCATTGTCAGTCTGAACGTTTTTCACTTTAACAGGCAAAACCCTCAAAAGCCAGTCAATCACAGAGCTGTGTCACGCACATTGACAATCAAAAGGTTAATTAAGAATTCATGTTTTTGGACTGTCGGTGGAACATGCAGGTCTGCTAGAGATGCACCGATGCCACTTCTTTTTTAACATTTAGCTACTTGCCAATACTGAGCTCTGATACAAGTACTTATTAATTGCCTTCAAGCTTTATTCATGCTCCATATGCGGATATGAAAAGGATATGCGTAGCCGCGGACCACCTCCACACAGCCTGCTGACGCTACGTCGCCTCCAACAGCCTTGAAAGCTCCAGTCAACGACTGCATCTACAGTTAGCATAGCGCAGTGCGTAACGATGATCTACGCACTGCGCTATGCTACTGTAGACTGTAGACTGAAGGAAAGATTTTGCAGTTAATGAGTGTATTAGTCACACTTTAATCATGTTTAGCATGTAGCATCGCTGGTGTGTGAGCCTGAAACTCTTTAGCGTGTAGCACGGCTCAGAGTAAAATCCTCCTAGTACTGACATTACGACATCGGGCTAACTCTGCTGGTCCAAATGTGTCTGGGGATAAAGTTGCTGATGATTAAGTTGCTGGTGTTGTACAAACGATCTTTTCCTCCTCTTGATATTTTGCCTGAACATAATGAGATGTCTCTTACTTTTGTCATTCTCATTGATATTAAAGAATCTCCAAACCGCCGATGTCCTCTCTCGTCAACCTGCTGCTGATGGATGACCGGCCAAGTTGTATCGAGGATCTTTTTCAAGTACAATTACACCGTGCAGTATCAGACCTGATACCAACATCAGTGCATCCCCAAGATCTGCAGTATGCATACTGTAGATATCATCTCACGAACAGAGCAGTTCACTTTAAGTCACTTTTCCTGACTTTTTCAGCTTTTGTGTCTCTGGTTTGTTGCCAACTGTTAAAAATAAGCTCCAGTGTCAACCGCGATAATGATACCTTCGCAACACATTCCGCAGCCCCATTATCACAGTATATAACATTTTCTTAACATTTAAAACATCATCATGATGAAAAAGAAAAGGAAGCCAAAGATAGAGCTCATAAATCACGGCTGCCGGTTTTTGATCTGCGTGGTTATGATGCACGTGGCTCCAAGCTCTACATTATATAGCTGCTTATTCAATTAGTGAAGTGTAATGAGTGATTACTCCATTAATTCCTCAAGTACTGCGTGGTTTGACTGCCAGAGCACGATAATGGTTTAATGTACAAAGTACTTGTGGCACAGATGAGAGCCAGTAATGGAAACCATCATCAGGTTTTCCAAATTTAACCAAATAAAAGGACTCAGAAAAGTGTGTTGTTGTTTTTTTAGATAAATTATTCTAATCATCAATGATTCAGGTGGAAAATGAAACAAGGTTGTTTTTGAACAATGTCCAATCATTTGTATCGCCAGTCAGGGGCAGCAGGGAAACCGTCACGTCTGTATTTCCATTTCGGTCACCATAATTCTCCCAGCTCCAAACAATCGAAAGCATAGTTTTCGTCACAAATGCGAAGCACTGCAATCCTCTTAAGGCGGCTTTTGTTTTGCTCTTTCCTTGTCAGCGGGGGAATTGTGTTTGTTAGCGTTGGGCCGGGTGCTGTAATCCCGCCCGCTCCCCAAATCTCATTATTAATCCCAGTGCCTCCATTATCTGCATGCTCTTCCCTCCATCTTGCAGGGTAATCTGTTTGTGTGTGTCGGGCAGGGGTCATATCTGAAAGCCTCTGGAGCAGAAAACTATCCTGCAGCAATTCAATCTTTTATTAACTCTTATCTTTTCGCAGTTTGTTATTTCTCCCCCCTTCCTTCACTCTCCTCTTGTTGCAGTTTTTCCACTTTTGCCTCTGATTTTTCTTTCTTGTCATATTGTTTCATCATTTCATCTTTCCTATGTTTTATTCCCCCCATTTATATTCCTCTCGCCCCTTTTCCTTTTGTTCCGGGTTTTTTTTCAAATCTTTTCACGGGCACATTCATCCAGTCTTATCAATAACTCTTTTTCTTTTCCTGACATTCCTGGCCGTGTCTGTTCTCATCCTCTGATCCCGGAGAATCACACAGCAGACGTTAGCAGCGCTTGCTACTGTAACGTGATTGAAAATGTGACAATCACACCAACTTTTTTTTGGGGTGTGCTTCGCCTTGTTCTCTCCCTGCCGCCTATTTGGCTGCGAGTTCACAGAGAAATATTTCCACACACTTCCAGGCTGGCTCACATCCAGCTTTTAATAAAATAGATATGCACATGATGTTTCCAAAGTAGCAGTTTATCACCCCAAGCCTTCAAACCACGTTCACTGTATTCTGTTATGTAACTGCAAAATGAAACAGCAAAGCGCAATTAAAGTTATTTTTAGTTCTATTGTGAATTTTCCTTGGGTAACATAGCAAGCACATTGTCTGTTAAGTTGGATCCTTTTGAATTAAAGGTGCATGCTTGACTTCCTCTGTACACTATTTATCCAATTGAAAATCCATAGTCGAGGATTCTTAATGGACCATTTCTGATGCTTTCCATCAGGAACAGGGAAGGAAATTGCCTGATTCACTCTAAAATTACTATTCTTTGTTTCTATTCCACACAACATGCTAGGAAATATACTCTGTCTCGGTCTTATCCTTTTCTTTCCTTCTATCGTCTAACTCCAACTGGTACAGCAGAAATTCTCCACCTCTGAATCTGGTTCAGCAGGTTTCTTCCTGTTAAAGTTAGTTTTTTCTTTCCACCGTCTCCTCTACTTGCTCAGGTGATTTGTTTTCTTGATAAAAATGCCTTGAAATGACAGTGTTGTATTCTACAGAGAAAATCTATATTTTCTTCTGAGCATTTGCTTGCATGAGAAAATGTGACGAGTTAATTCATATTACTTTTGTTTCTCTCGATACCCTTTGCTGGTTGTTGTTGCTAATAATTATCTGTCATGTTATGTAATACATTACAATAAATTTAATGTTTGCTATGTGCTTGTGTATGTAATTCACAGTGAGTCCTGTTGTTGATTAAAATGTGAAAAACATATGTATTTCCAATCACAACCGGCTTGCTCTATTTTTGTTAATGGACTGATCACTATATTTCTTGATTCTCCCTTGTTTGACAGAATTGCTTACTTTCTTAGTTAGAAGGCTCCAGTTTACGACTGCGTCTACAGTACGCATAGCATAGCACGTAGCACAGCGCATAGTGTCTCTCTACGCACTGCACTGTGCCACTGTAGACTGTAGACCAAGGGACAGAGCTCGCTGTTAATGAGCATCTGTGTATCAGTCACACTCCAATAATTTGTAGCATGTAGCATCGCTGGTGTGTGAGCCTGAAACTCTTTAGCATGTAGCATGTAACATGGTTCAGTGTAAAATCCTCCTGATCCACTGAGCAGTTAAACTACTGAGTGTCATTGGGCTAACTGTGCTGGTTCAAATGTCTCTGGTGATGGAGTTATGTTACGTTTCTTATTCTGATTAATTTTAAAGAATAGTGAAATGTTTAAAATTGCTGACATTTCTTGTGCTCTCGTTATGTAGCAGTGGGGGATATTGCTCATGCACAACGCCACATAAGACTCACCGGGTTGTATCAGGTAGCTTTTACAAGTGCACCTGCAGTATCAGATACCCGATGCCGGTTTCAATATCAGTGCATCCCTATGGCTAATGATTAGCGCCTGGCTCCAATTTGAGCTAATGAATGACGGCTAACTTCTTGTTTCTTGTGTTCTGGAGATTTATTTCATGCATGCTGCCTCTAACGTTTTACGATGATGACTTCAGAAGACAACACTGTGTCATACGCGGTTACTTTGACTTCACACAATGTCACATTCATCTTATGTATGAAGGTTGTGAGCAGATTTCACATCTTAAATTAAATGATCGTCTTTGAATGTCCACACTGAGTTGCTTGTCAGCTTTAATCATGTAGGTTTGAAGATTTTTGACTGAAGCACGTGCGAATGTGTGGAAACCTTTTCAGTTAATGAGTCGACAGTCAAGTAAAGATCAAGTATTAATTCTCTCATTGACTCAGTCTGAATTTTTAACAGAGTCAATAGAAGATAGAGTCCACTCTCTTCCAAGTTTCCATGTCCTACTTGTTCCCAGTCAAACTGGATGGGGCCAGACTATAACTAACCCTTAAACTCATACTTCCAGTGAACAACAGAGAAACTTTGCCCCCTACAGCAAATGAATGTGAACACAGTTTTCCAGTATTCAACTCAGCTCATCCATCATTCTGCACGGCGAAGCTTAAAATTTTGACTGCAGACCAAACACAGTCCAGAGAGGTGGGGAGTTAAGCACTTTTGTTGTCAAGACATGAAACACGGAACATTTCACTTCTAAAAAAAACAGTTTGGGAACTCCAAATACGACAAATGTGCTTCATTATCAGGGAGATGGGTTTTAGTGTTACTAAACAATTATTAAGAGCTTCACTGAAGAATCTTTGTAAAGATGTATTAGGCAACAGAGTTGTGATAATTGTCTCAGAGGCTAATGCGGTAGAGTACCGAGGTCACAATTAATTGTGGTTGCAGGAGACAGACAACCTCCATAGTTATGGGGTTCTAATATATGAGCTGATTTTATCATTTATTTTATCATCTAGACGAAGATGGAGTCCGCGCGTTTTCAAAAAGTTGCATTGTCGTGTATATGAATACACAGATCTCAACAAAATTGTGTAAACGAAGTGTAAACAAGGCCTAAATATTTTTCTTGATGCATGACATTTGAAGCCATAGTGGACAGGTTTAGTTCTTGAAATTTAAAGTTTAAATTCTGAGGAAAACACAAGTAATGACATTTTCAACAATGTCTCTTTATACATAGAGCAGTGAAATCTCATTTGCTGCATTTCAAAGTGTAGCTTTGAGGCAAATATTAATGTTGTCAATAGGGTAGTTTTCACTGCACGTCTTGGCATTTTATATATGCTACGCTAACTGAAAAACTCCATTGCTCAATAATTAACCAGACAAATGAGCCACCGTTCTCTGTAAAATATCCTGTCAATGTCTTTTTGTGATCTTTAATACTTGCAAAAGGTCATATTGAATTTTTTTCTCCAGTTATGCTCCCTAATGCCAGATGTTTGACACCAATAACATCAAGGAAAGATGATATGATGGATGGAGGTTTAAAAACATTTAAAAACACTGTTGTCCACAATAAAATCAACAATTAAACTAACAATTAAAAAAAGTACAAAGTTGGAAACGCAGCGGTGGAAATAGTAAATTAAAGATATTCACATTAACGTATTTACTAGTGATTTGCCATATTTTTATTGTTAGCATTTCCCCCACTATGTACACATTTCTATTTTTATTTAAAATGCATTTTAGTAGCTCAAAATTTCATTTTTTATCAGAGAAAATCCCTTATTTAATCACATTAAATCACAAAATAAAAACATTTGTGTAATTTATACACATTGTTGTTTTGCTGACAAACACATTAAATCAAATACCTGCAACAAACAATAAAATGTGAATAAGAAGTAAAAATGTAATATGTAATGTAATATGTAACATGACAATCAGTTGTGTTAGAATGTAGCAGTAGTTGTCTGTTTGTTGTACATCCTCTTTCCAGACGAGTCAATATTGCTTAAGTGTCAGCTGTGCACACTGTACAAACATTTTAAGACACAGCAGAGTTGGAAAGGTTGAAGCTACAGACGTATTGATTTTATCCGGTGTCACACTCGTGAGATTCATCGCAGTTTCTGAACAGTGCGTCCAGTTATCAGAACTGTCTCAATATGCAAAGCGATACAACCTTGTTTGCAGATGAGATTGGCAGGGAGAGTGAAAGCAGAACACAGTTCTGTCCTTCACTCTCATAATTGTGCATTTTGTGTGTGAGTGTGTGTGTGTGTGAGAGTAATCTAGGGATTATGCCTCACGTGGATCCAGCCAGTCATGGCCGCCAGGGTCCAACAGTGAGACACATTACAGCCGGCCACACTCACATCCTGCCCTTTTCACTCGCTGCGTCTAATTAAATGAAGCTGAAGGTGAAAATTTACTTTCACAAGTCGCAGCGGAAAAGTTCAGTGGAGATGCGTATGCCGAGGTTTCATGTTCATCTGGTGTCTGATATGTTTTGACAAACTACGTCTGGGTATGCGTGTGTGTGTGTGTGTGTGTGTGTGTGTGTGTGTGTGTGTGTGTTTGTGTGTGTGTGTGTTGGTGAGTGTGGACTAAAACCACCCGTAACAGCAGCTGCTCTGACTTTGTTCTTTGTGAAATATGTACATCAACTCCTTATATATGTACTACAGATGGTCCTCCACACAAAGAAAACAAATGAACCACACTGTGATTAAAAAAAAAAAAAATCACAGATGATGCATAATGCAGGAATTGAAACACTTTTCACTATCACAAGAGTGTCAAACTCATTTTAATTTAGGTGACACGTCAGTTTGTTATGTTTGGCACCTCCGTATTGTCATGTCGGGGTACGTCAAAGCATGTGTGCAAATATTTGAGGAAAACTAGCATGTTGAAGGGATTATCTGTTTATAAAGCTCGATAAAGGTGTCATGCTGTTTGAAAGTGAAGGCAACATTTTGAAAGTGATGAGTTCCATCTTGTGACACTGCGCAATGTGCAATGAGCCCCAATTCCAACAGACCCTCTTTGGATGTGGTGTAACAGGCCAGTCCCATCATGGACATGCTTGACTGATACTGTCATGAACATATGGGGAAAAAATCTCAGGGCATTCCTTCGAGTACTTTACTGGCTCTATGTCACAAATGAAACCAAATAAGGGAGCAAAGTGTGTCTGACAGTGTACCATCAGAGACGTTTTCCTAATGTATGCAAGTTTTGTCCCCTCAGCTTCCTGAACATGCTACTCTGAACAACTGCTAACACAATATCCACCTCAGTAGTCAAATCATTTACCTCTAAAATGACAGACGGACTGCACTGTACAGGAAGAAGCTCCGTTTTATTCTTAAACAAGAATGAGAATTGACTGTTAATTTCATCATAACTTTCAAAGCCTGCACGGGGGTTGAGACAGTGATAAAAGCTGAGGCCCACACAGTGGCGTTGTACTTAATTGGTTGCAAAGAGCCCTTCACTTCCACCATTAAAGATCCGAGCCCGAGGATATGCGGAGCATCAGGCTGAATTACGCAAAGTTTAAACAGGGTCAACGTGTCTCGTCTGCCACGAGAAGCACCAAAGAGGCGATTTCGTCATCGCTGTTTGTAGCTGAAACGAGTTGTTGAGACGCTCTCACCCCATTTTTGGCCTTGTTTATGGGAGGATGTATGGTAATGAGGACGCTCTCCTCTTGCTCACTTGTTTGTTGGGTTTTGGAAACAAGAACTGGCAGTATGTGACAGCTAACAAGCTGGGTCTTTCATCTGGGGGGAGGTTGTGATGGGTGGGTTTCTATTTATGATGCTAGGAAACACAAAAGCTCCCAAGAGCTGTATTTTGAGTTTGACAACGCTGAAGGCGTTTAAGAAATCTTCTGTCTTCTGGCCTGTGGAAAGGCCAGGCAGTGAAGTCAGGTGTGGAAGCGATATCTGATATTGTAAAGTTGCAGGTTGTCAAGCCAAACACTCCACCATCTGGCCCTGAATCTAAAGCAATTCATAGTAAATCCAAGCCGTTTGCCGTTTGCCAGTCTCGCTCAGGCATTCTTCAATGTCACACAGCTTCTGCCGCTGATCATGTGAGAGCCGATATGTATAATTAGAAGCTGCAGAACTTGTGTGAACTTAACACATTTGAGTGCCGAACGTGTTTTGAGAAGCAAGCGACACCCTGGAATTTTTATGCGACATTTGGGGCCTTGAGGGGCTAAGAATGTTTGTTCTATATTGAGGAATCGCAAATTCTAAGGTCATGTTTCCACAACAACGTTTTTTTAAAGTGAAACTTGTAAACTCTGTTCATCTTTTGAGGTCCGTTTGCGCGACAGCGGCGCTCCGAGTGACTGACAACACAACTTTTTGAAATCGGCTCCCAAGGTGGAACTTTTTGTAAACACACCGACCTCATCTCTGTGCAGCCCGAAGAAAACAACTTTTGTAAAGTGCTGCTCCTACACCACAACCGCGGAAAACAGAGCCTAGAATGCCAAGAATGAAGACATATACTGTAGCTATATATAAGATAATCACATGGGAAGAACACAAACCTTGATATATCCACACCTCTTTCTATATTTAGCACATCACAACTTAAGCAACTTGAAGATGAGAAAGGAGTCACCAGTCATATATCACACATTCAGAAGTGGTTGAAGTTTTAAAAAAAAGAAGAAAAAAAGTGGTGGCACGTGTTCCATCAGTCAATACACTCACCAGCCAACACAGAAATATGCCTTACTTCTCAGACACTCAACAAAGTCCACCTGGGTCCAATTTAATTACTCCTAAACACGTTGGTGCTCACATCTCAAGCCCACTTTGACTAAATTGGGTTCACAGTTTTGATCATCCCATTTTCAATGGATTGTAAGTTATGGAATCACTTATGGATGCTTCAAGACAACATTTCCAGTTGTACTTTTCTTTGCATAGCTTCACTGTTTTTGATGAAAGGGACAAGTATGTTCAATTCTACCTCAAACAGATGATCTGCTTCTTGTTTGCTCTCAGACGTTGTGGGTGTATATTTGAAACGCTGAAATGGAAACAGCGCTCCACATGTCAACATCGACCGGCTGATTAGGGGTTATCCTTTGATTACCCGTTTTGTTTGACTGTAATTATAATGTAAGCGACAGTGACTGTTCATAATGGAGCTAAACGTCTTTAGATGGGTGGTTCATGAGAAGACGCTGATTGGACAAGTCTCACAAGACTGGTACAGAACTTTTCGGGGGCTGCGTCTTAGTTTTGTGGAGTGGGTTGCAGTGCAGCTTGATTTAAATGCCATCCTCAGATCACACACTGATCAGCCGTAACATTCTGAACATTTACAGGTGAGGGGAATAACCTCAACCTCGTTAAAGTTAGTCTACCAGAATCCACACAGGAAAAAATAAACATTTAGAGGCCAGTTTTAGTTGTTGATGGACATCTCTAATACATTGTCAATACTTTTCTGAATGAACTTTGTCATTACACTCGGACAAATACATTGTTCCAGCATTTATATTTCGTAAAAGGTGTGCAGGTTTGTTGACATCTCAGCATCACAGAAACGCCTGAAGATTCCCGGAGCAAAATCCTGTTTGTACACGCTATCTCGCGAGATCTCAAGTCGCACTGGAAAAACAATTAATGATCAGTTTCACAACATTTAAGACTATTCTCATGGCTTGAAAACTCTTTCTTAGAGAAAGTCGGGCTTTTTTTTCGGGCTGAATCGGTCAAATGTTGCTATTTTAGCTGGAGCTGCCGCGACGCCACTTTTGATTAACCAGAAACCCACGCGTTTCCGAAGATGACATCAGTTTGCAAAACCAAAACACAGTTTGATGGCTACAAATTCCATTTTGTTTGAAAATGTATCGACTGTGGTGTGATCGATTTAGGCAACTGCGGTTTGGAAATTAGTTTAGATGAGTGGTGATGGTCTTGCTTTCGTGTGTTGGTTTATTCTCTGTGCAGACGTCATACATTATATGGGAAGTACGTTTTAAATATTTTTTCTGGTTGAGCAACTTTAAGCAGAAAGCTTCAAGATCTGAAGAGGATGACGAGGGGTTCAGATCATCTCCAAACGTGAACACAGAGAGCAGAAACTCATTGATGCATTTGATGAATATAAAGCTGGAATATTTGGTCCAATCCAGCAAAAATTTTACACATCCTTGTCAGATCGAGGAGTTCAATATTGACTATTGATTTTATTGACCGAATGCATGCATGAATGGAAATGTACACTGGGAAGCTACAAATGAATTGCCGCTGGTGGGGTAAATAAAGTTGTCTGAACCGAAGTGAATTCTGTGTCAGTATAAACGGTGAGTTACAGTTTGTTGCTTAAGGTTCTGCAAAGGCAAAGACAAGTTATGGTCAGCACCAACAATGGGCAGCGAGTTTGTACTGTAATGCAATGGAGGAAGGTAGCCAGCTCTGATAAATCACAATCGTCTTCACTTTGCATGGATGGTCGTGACCAAGTGAAAGCCTCACCTGGGGAAGTCATGGACAAGAAGAAAACCTGCTGTAAAACCTTAAGTATTGCATCCATGGAGATGTGACACCAACCACCTAATGAAGCCTTGGTACAGACTTACTACACTCTTTCAGAGAGACCATGGTCTTTCACAGTGCACCAAACACCCCGAGACGGAGTGCAAACCCAAAGAGTTTCTCCTCAGAGGAAAGGTACTCATCCTTACAGAATATAATGAGAACACTGTGTTTCACATGTAGTGTGTTATGAAGCTCCTTCCAACAATTTGTTGTAATTGTACAGGGTGTGTTGTAAGGGCCACGCAAGTTTAGAAAGGTAAATATTTTGGTCCCTCAAGAAAAAGGTGGGGAATTACTGGTCTAGACAGGTTAGGGCTTTTGTGTTTGCAAGAAATCGACCTACAATAATTAGTGAACATCACCCCTTTAATTTCTTTCTGGTCTATTCTATTATAATTTCCCCAGTGGTTCCTCTCTTGATGGACTTTCATTCTCTCTCGTTACCGAATGTTGCACATGAGAGAAATACAAAGGTAATAGTGATCCTCACTGCTGTTGGAATTCGAGAGTGGACGGGACAAAGCTGATTTCCTGACATGTGGCCAGGCGGAGGAAAACTGCAGCTCTGGGATTTCTTCCTGTCAGGCACAAGCAAAAACCTCACATTGCAAGACGTTTAGTGATCTTTATGTCCGGGAAAGAGCATTCAAACCTGCCTGCTCACTGTGTGCTTTCTTTTCATTGCCATCATGTGATGCTGATTTCTTCGCAGTTGTGACGTCTACGCAGTGGAGAAGATTTCCATCAAGTCTCTAATGTCCTGAAGTCATTCGTTCCTGAATGTCTTTCTAAAGCCTCATGTCTTTCTGAATGACAAATTCATTGCAGAGTTAAGAAATATATGCGAGTACAGAGTGTGCATTCAGAACTGCTGCGGAGATTTCCTTCAGACCTTTGATCTGAACAGTTGCGAGATTAGGTTTAACTGTCTCTCACACACACACTGTATGGAGTGAATCTAACAAGGCAGTGGCACAGTGGTCAGCCACACTTAAAAAAAGAAGAAAAGGAGTTGGACTCAATCTGAATGGAAGCATTGATCTGTCCATTAATCCATCTGATTGAGCTGTTGAGAGGCTCCATGAGCCTTAGCAAGACATTAGCTAGGATGAGCTCCAGTCAACACAGCTCAGATAAATCAAAACCTGAATGGATGGATGTTTGAAAGGATGAAGTGATGACTGTAGCATGTATTTACTACGGCCATGGAAGCAGTGATTCAGACAAGCAGCTTTTTACCTCATATTCCTTGGGAGTTGTTTTCAAAATCTTGCATTTTCAGTGGCTCAGAGCACCATAGTCGTGTAACCAGACGCCCAGAACGGATCAAAACATTTCCCTTTTCAATTGAAAAGGTACGGAGCCTGAATGTTATTGCCTGTGTGGTTATTGTTGCTTCTTAACCCGTGTCTCTGGGTGCTGTTTTTAAGAAAAGTAGCATTTTCACCGTGGCCGTGTAAACGAACCCCAAAATGCAATGAAAGTTTTCCTTTTTCACTGGAAAACATTGTTGTGTAAACGCAACCCGAAGCGCCACTTTCTGTGTAACAAACAAACTGTTTCTGTGTGACACTTCTCAGACTGAGTGTGGGTGGTTGTGGTTGTTTCCCACTTTCATCCTGATTTACTTCTTCCGCCTCTCTGAGAATAAACGGTCCAATCTGATGGCCGCTGTTGTGATGGTCAACATGAGGCTCCGGACCTACTGACATAAAGGGATGAAGTTTATAGCTCAGCCTTTCAAACAGCTGCCCTGCAGCTATTGTTACACTGCCGACTGCAATTTCTCACCGCTCCCGTGTCCCCGCTCACCTCGCTTTTAACATTTCCCCCCTTCTTTTAAATAAATCATGACAGCCAGGGTTTTGACCTACTCCCCTGAACTGCTGATTCATTTCTATTCTCTCTGCGGAAAACATCATCTGGACCCACACTATGTAAACATCACAGCTTTGACACAAATGTACACGTTTTCTCTTTTAAACTCTTTCATTTCTGTTCCACTGTCGTTACCATGTGATGTGAGATCTTGCAGTATCCTAAAGATGGTCGTTTATCATATGATTTATAATAAAGCGCTGTTATAAACCCGATGAGTCAATGTTGGTTCTGGCATGATGAGCAGGATGAGAACTGGTGTAAGCAATGATCCCAAATTGGGTTAGGGTTAGAACCTCTGCAGGCGGCGACAACAAAGCAGCGAAAGCGGCAACAGGGAGAGAGAAGAGAGAAAAACCCTCCAGGTACACAATTAAAACGACCCACCTGCAGAGGCTTCAGCTTTATTCTCTCGGCACATACATGCACACCAGCACTCACACAAACCTTTTAATTCCAGTTAGGTTATTGTGTGTTACCATTTGTGATTTTCCCAGTACATCACTCTAACACTGCAGTAATGTTAAAGAATGAAGCGTGATGATGAATATCCAATATAGTTATTTGTTGATTTGACGTGGATTTGTTGGTATGGATCCAATTTAAAACAACTGTGTAAACACGTTTAAACACTCATTTCAGTCTCCTCTAACTTAATTAGGTTTAGGGTTAATCTTAACCATTTGATTACCATCGCGTGACTAATTCATATCATGTTTATCGCACGGAGCTCACCTGTATCCGTGCTGCGTGTCCACACACACGCCACCATTGAAGCAGGGGTTTCTGGGATACGCGGCGCAGGGCTGATGGGTCTGCTCTCTGCCCGGGCAGGCGCACACAGCTGAGGACTCCACTGTCACGGATACCAGACTCATCGTCCCACAATCCACCACTGTAGGCGTGTCCCGCACATTCAGGACACTGGTGCAGCCACCTGCGCTGGCACAGTCCGAGCCGGGACACTCGTCCACCCGAACCTGGAACACGCTGACTTGGAGGAAGGACTGGAGCTGTGTGGAGAAGGAGGAAGGATATGATGAGGAAAGTGTTAGAAGATATGTTCAGTAGAAACATGCTTAAGTTACTACACTTCTAAATATATGCAAGGGAAATGCACAACCAAAAGAGATTGTGTTTGTGGTCAATGTCAGATATAAATAAAAACATGATGCAATGATCTGTAAAAGTCCAAAACCCAATTTACTCACAATAGAAAGAAAAGAAACAGCAGAACACATTTTTTGAAAATAATGCAAACTCATAACAGATGACAGATAAGTGAACAAAGGCATCCTGGCAAATCACATTTGGCTCTCAAGCTAAGCAGTGACTGAAGCTTCAGACTGCTGCAAGTACTCTGTTGAAGTAACTAAGTTCATATGATGCTCGTGTCAAATTACAGACACTGAAGTTTGCATGATAGCGCTGGCGGAAGAGTAGTTCCTTGGAGTAGATCAAACAAACAGAGGTCACACTTAGATCACACAAGTGAAAATGCATTGTTTTTGTGTTTTCATTTCAGAAAAGTTTTGCGTTTAGGCAATTGTGTTTTTAAAATGACGTCCGTTTACACATAAATGGCAGAAACGCTGATGTGGTTAGTACATTTGGCTACCAGTGGGTGCTGTTGTTTGTTTTTGTAATGAAACCACACGCACCTGCAGCAGAGAGCAATCCGTTCTAAACATTAACAATGGGAGTAAACTGACATTGGCATGGACAGACGACCAGGTTGGATTGTTATTACAGTGACTGTCAACTATAAAACTACCAAGTCCCAGGAGAAGATGGACTGGGAGGCATGACACTCTGGAGGAAACATTGTTCTGATTGTCCATCTAATGAGCATGTGCAGAATAAATATTTATTCAGCCCTCCAAGTGTTTCCAAAGAGTTCTCCCTCCAAGAGTTTTCCCCTGTTTCCATGGAGACAGAGTTGTTGCATTTTCAAAAAGTTTCACCTTGGGAACCGCTTTCAACAAGTTGTTTTTTCAGTGGCCAGAAGCAGCATTGGCGGGTAAACAGACGAAATGTAACAAAAGTTCTCTGTGTACACTTGAAAAGGTTGTCGTATAAACGGGGCCTGGATGTTATTGCCTGTGTACTTCACCTTACATATGCAATAACTCAACAAAAATAGAGCGTTGAATACTATGTAAATAGATAAAAGAAAACAAAAACAAAAGTAGTACTTGTACAGGCACAGTGATTTAAATAACAAATGACTGTGAGAGG
This sequence comes from Lipophrys pholis, assembly GCF_963383615.2. Classification (NCBI taxonomy): domain Eukaryota; kingdom Metazoa; phylum Chordata; class Actinopteri; order Blenniiformes; family Blenniidae; genus Lipophrys; species Lipophrys pholis. The sequence continues at coordinate 21,559,469 of NC_137636.1, read as the reverse complement.
ATATTTTTTGCCTTGCAGAATTCTTCATTATGGTAGCGTGGAACATTCTAGTCAATTATCTTAAAAATCTAGGTCACAGTCAATGAGTACTTGGTAAGTTTAAGAACCAGTTGATGGAGGAGATGAGACGTTATGACAGCTGAGAAATGGACCCACCAAGTATTTATGTATGAGAGGAATTAAAGTAATTGGCCCACTTAAGTTGAAATCATGAAGTCCAATCCACCATTAAAGTGCTTTTAACTCTTCCACGATCCTTTAAATATAGTAAAATGCTCAAACAAGCGTTAAATAGTGTGCAATGATAGTGATTTCAAAGACTTTGAACACAGCCTGGTTGTTGGTTTAAGTATTTCATGGCCTGCTTAAGGCTGACATTTTCACTCACAACTCTGTACCCTACAGAGAGTTGTGAGTGAAAATTCCAGAGAATGGTGTGGAGAAACAAAATGTAGATACTGGTTAGGGAGGACAAGAAGGCAACGGGACTTGAAATGAGTCCTGTAACAACATGAACATGCAACAGGGTGAACTGGGGTGAATCCTCCAGCGAGAGTCACTGCTGTCAGATTAACACAGAGGCTAAGGGTTCAACCAGAATCACCAAAACTACACATAACCAGGACAAATCAAGACAACAGAGGGATGAAAAACCAGTCTGAATGTCTGCTCGATGTTCAGCTCACAACATTATGGATCCACTGAGCCTTGTACCTGTTTGGAGGGTTTACAGTATCGTCTGCACACATTATGTCGACCTGAGTATTGTTTCTACTCCTTTACCACCACAGTGTATGACCTTCTGATGGATGCTTCCAGCACAGGGGTGTCGAACATAAGGCCTGTGGGCCAAAACCGGCCCACAAGAGGCTCCAATCTAGCTGCTAAGCCACCAAGCAAATTGTAAAAATTTCAAAATAAACATTTCTTAATCGTAGCGACATGACGGAACACTGAGACCCAAGCTGAGATACCGGTGATGCTGCCATGAAAGCTAGCTACCTGGTTGCTATCAAACTAGCATCAAAGCCATGCTGTGCGCGGGAGTTTGTTAAAACACCCAGAATGCAATAGCTGAAAGAAAAGTTTTCTGGAAATTTCACTGTATTTTGCTCCTGCAGGTTTCAATTCCGTTGGCTTTCTCTAGAGATAGTTGTTTTTGGTAGTAATTGATTGGTTTTTGTGGTGCAGGTATATTCTGCACCACAACAACAACAAAAAAAACTTTAAAGTTTAAATTCAAAGGTTATTATGGTATTTTAGTACCAGTCCGACCCACTCAAGATGAAATTGTGCTGAATGTGGCCCTCCGACTAAAATCAGGTTGTGGAAAGGTGCATGGTCCTGCTAAAACAGTGGTGTCAAAGATCAAATCATGTCAACCTGCTTTCTTGAAAATGATGAGTTCACTAGTCTCACGTGGTCTCGACATTCACAGACCTCAGTCCAGCACAGACAATTTGGGAGATGGTAGAACAGAAGATTCACATCATTCACATGAAACCAGTTTGCAGCAACTGTGCGAGGTTGTCACACCAATGTGGGAAAAAATTGGGAAGAGGACTTTGTCAAGTCTATGGTCAAAGGAAAACATGAAGGAAAACAAGGTATACACTTGTATATTATTGATACAGAGTTGTATATCATGGATATACACTTGAACAAATACAACCGTATTAATAGAGAAAAATGCCAGAGCCAGTAGTAATTAGCTGCAGTAAAGTTAGTTCACCAAGTACTACTGCACCCCAATAATGTGTAAGGTTTGATAAAAAACAAGAAGAAAACCAAGTGGAGGACTTGACATCCCTGAAATAGCAGCACTCATTTCACCACTTTCTCCTGGAACTGCCTCTGCAACAAATGATCTTTTGCTAACATAATATACACAGGTCAGTAAGCATGTGTGCATACACAACAAAACACAGGAAAACAGGAACAAAAAAACATTGATGTGGAAATAGGAAACTCAATGAGTACAGCGAGGCGTCGAGGGTCAAAGAAATCTAGCTATTTTTCTGCACGAGTTGCTGGGAAAGTGGGCTAAATGTTGATGAGGCAGGGGCGAAACTCATTCTCCAGGTCGAACAGTTTGATAAAAGCTCTGGAAAGGAAAATTCAATGTAAATTGACTACGTAATGTGCACTCTGTGTGTGTGTGTGTGTGTGTGTGTGTGTGTGTGTGTGTGTGTGTGTGTGTGTGTGTGTGTGTGTTGTCCTTGCCTGGTTGGTGATAGTACCACTGGTTAAGTAGGTTTCAAGTAGTGAGCTTACTAGCACGTGCTATTGTAGAGAGATGCATGCCCCCTGATACGACTGGATAGTACGTAGTGTGAAATGCAGTGAAGACAAAAGCGGGTTGCGTTATGCTCAATGTTCCGCACTGATTGGACTTCAACTCAGTGGCTGGATTACAGCTCAGTTATTCAACTCATTCACACAAACTGACTGTAACTCTGGTGAGGATTATGTTTTCTGTTGTTTCTCACTGATGCTTCACACTATCCCGGTTTTAACTGTGTGCATGTGCCAATGCCAGCAGGGATGGTTTCACATTGACAATCAGCCTCTTTCATTCATTCGTAAGCTACCTGCAGCTCTCATGCTTGACTTTAATGCCGCAGTGGGTACGTGCAGCCACAGAGCAAATGAGCTCAAATGGAGAGAAGAGCTGCGTGGGAGTTTGAAGAATAGTGTCTACTGTTAATCAAGCATATAAAGTATCTATGGACACCATTCCCCGTACCCTTTGTTTATGTCACTGGACACTGAGACACGGTCGTTTAATCATTCAGTCAAGTGAAACAGTCTGTCAAGCAGAGAAAACAAGTTTCTATACAAAGACGTCTCGTTCAATATAGAGGAACAAGCTGCGGTTCGAGACTGAATGGAATTAATCTTGCTGTAACCTTGCTCGAAGTGTTTACTGTTAAACTGAAACAAAAACGGATATGTAGACACTCATGGTGCTGTCTTCTTTTAGAAAGTTGAGCCAATGAAAAGCAAGATCTGAGAATAAAACATTGCTTCACTAAATGTGAGTATTTACAGAACCCGGCCCGGTTTGTTCACAGTTTGTGAATAATGAGGGAACATAACCCCTTTTAAAGTAACCCGTCACCAAGTGATTACTATCACAGAGTTAATAATTCAGTTTACGAGCAGTGAGCTTGTTACTTGTTGAATATATATGAAAACATTTGGGGAGCTGCAGAGCCTCTGTGTCCGCTCTACTTCATTTGCTAAAGCATAGCATCAGCTAAAGCCATTGTTTCCAGAGCAGGACAGCTTTTTGATGACTCGGCTGAACGCCTTTTCACTGCAGGAAGCACTTTATTAATGCTGAGTAACTTTGGAGATATCGAACTGTATTTAATATCGGTATTTATCTACAGTCGCTACCTGAAGTACATTAGCAACCTTCAATAAAAGTTATATTCCCTTTTTTAGAAACTGTCTGTAAGTTCTCCAAACCATAATCAGATCTTTATCAATAAGAATTAATAACAACAATTGGTAATGTTAAGAGCATATTGTGTTCTGCTGCATGTGTGTGTGGTTTCATTCCAAAAATGAACAACAGCATCAACTAGTGGGCTGGCATGCTAACTACAACAATTTCAGCATTTCTGCTGTTTGCGTGGAAACAGACATCATTTTCAAGACGTTGCCGTGTAAATGAGAAACTTTTCTAGAACAGAAACGCAAAAACGATGTGCTTACACAAGAGTGCATGGACCACACATCAGAAGATACAGAGCCGAGTTCAATTTCTTCTGACAGAAAGAGCTGAGTGAAGAATATGACGCGACTTGTTGGGCAAGACCCTGGAGTGTCAGAACTTTCTTCTGTTTCTTCCGGAGTATGAATTGGCCTACAGTGTTATGGAGGTTGAACACCATCTGTAGGTCAACAGTGTTTACTGAAGCTGCAAATTCATTCAGTGCAGCTTCACAGCTGGATCGCTCTCCTTTTTTTTTTTTTAGGTTTTGGAGATTTTTCAGCATCAGCGGGGTTCACTCAGTACACCAAAACTTTTCCTGCTGCCAGTTGGCAGCAGAGCAACGACTGCAGTAACAACTATTTATTGAGGTGCGCTGTCTTTCAGGACTGTCCTGCTGTTTTGCTGCTCCTGCCTCCATCGCCTTCCAGCTTTTGATTTAGCTCCTCATCTGTGGACTCCGCTTCCAATAAACTCCACCGTGTATCAAACTGAAATCACTTCCTGCTTTGTGAAAAGGATCCACAAAGCTGTTCCCCTTTGAACTTCGCTGTTGACTTCCGTCTGAAAAAGTATGATCACAGTGGACATTAAACGCACATGCTGGGGAACTAATTCACAGGAATGATGTGAACCGGCTGGCTATTTCAAATGCAGTTAGCACTGTTTATGGCGGCTATTGTCCATAGTGAGAAGAAGAAAAAATTTTATTTGAAGAAGATTCTTGTTGGGAAAGTTCCTTTTGAAAGGACAAGTACAAGTAGTAACCTTTAAATACTTGCTACCTGTAGCTACAGTTGACAGTACGTAGTGTTCTATGTTATGTGTGTGCTCATGTTTAGCATGTAGTGAGCCCTGAAATGCTTTAGCATGTCGCACAGCTAAAGAGTAAAATCCTCTGATCCACTGAGCTGTTAAACTACAGAGCGGCATGGTTCTAACCAGTGATGCCGCTAACGCGTTAATCTCAGATATGACCACTTTTTTCAGTAACGAGTAATCTAACGCGTTACTATTTCTAAACCAATAATCAGATTAAAGTTACTTATCCAAGTCACGGTGCGTTACTATTATAGCGTCCCGCAGGACGAGTTTCTTGTCTGCAAAGCCGCTTTATTATCAAACAGAACCAGCAGCCCCTTCTTTCTGGTCCAAACGGACACACACACACAGTTGCTGGTGTTGCACCAAATGTCAGAACATGATTTAGAGTGTGTCTTACTTTTGTAATTCTTATTAATATTATAGAATCTTCAAACTGCCGACATCACTTGTCCTTTCTCGTCTACCTGCTGTAGACATTGCTGACGGATGACGTCATGAAATACTCGCTGCGTTGCACCAGGGATCTTTCACAAGTACGAGTACATCGCACATCAACGGACCCGATAACCAATACTGGTATTGGTGCAGCATCGATTGATGAAGATCTTTAGTAGTTTGAACAGATCCAACTGACTATGGATTAAACCAGGGAGACTCGGGACAGGTCAGTCCATCCCAAAGGTAACACCAAAAACACAATCGCACTCATTAATATTTATACCTACAGCCAAATCAGGGACATCGTTTAACTTTGAAAGTATATTTTTGGCTTGTGGGAGGAAGTCCGGGTACATGTAGAAAAATTTGTAATAATTAATTTTTTTTTTTTTTGCAGATTTCCATTCAGGCTCAAAACCTGAGATTTTCTTATATTCTTCTTCAAAAGTTGATTTTCCAGCCTTGCGCATCTTCACATGTGGAAAAAATTACTCCACTGGTCTTATCAAGTTGTGTGACTAAAGGAGAGCTGGCATTCATGTTGGTACCTCTTAACCTTGGCACACGAAGAAGGCCTTGACAGAAGAATACCCCCACCACCCCTTATTTCGGAATAACTTTTAAACTTGTCTACATTCAGCTGCGGCTTGTATAATGCTGTCGTGATCAGATTTTTAAAAATCTATCAATGCATTCCTCTGGAAAGTAATACTCCCTGCGTTTGAGGTTTGGGACCTCTAAAGAGTAAATGGTTTCAATGTGTCAGCACGCTTCAGTCTCTTTTCTATCTTGTCTCCCAAATGTGGAGATCAGAGGAACTCGGAGAGGGAGCAATTGAATCTTTTAAAAGCTGAACAGTGTGTTTAGCAAAGGGATAAAGGACCAGAGGGATGTATTGTTCCATGGACTATTGTGGCAATGCCTTGAGAAATCTCCACTCTCCGGTCTTCCAGGAGGGTGGAGATTGAGGGTGTCTCCCAGGGACACATTGATATAATGATAAGATGAACCCTGGTATCCGAGCACAATACCACCGATCTTTAAAAATTAAAAAAAAAACCTACGTAGTGTCATGAAACGTCAAGTGGAGCGTGTTGGATGGAAAACACTGAGGGATAGCTTTCATTATTGAGGTGGAGAAGGGAGAAATAAGCAGACATGGAGTGTGAAGGCTTTTTTTCCCCTTTTAAATCTTCTACTTCAGAGGTATTACCGGTGAACTGAAAACATTAATAATAAGCACTGCTTCATTTTATTCTGTCCCCTCTAACCCACCCCCAACACCACCACCACCATCTCATCCGGCTCTCGTTCATCCTCTCCCCTCGCCACGCTTTGCTTCGCATTCTGATCAATGTCTTCTGAGGAGGTTTTGGCTGAATTCAGATGAAACGCTTGGCACTCTCTTCACAAATCAAAATCACACCTGAAAGCATCGGCTCCCTCTTCTCCACCGTCTTCCCGCCCGTCTGTCTCTTTCTTCTCTTTCTGTGTCTCTCTTCTTCTACATCTTGCCTCAAAAAGAAGAACTATACACATTTTCTAGTTTTCTTTTTGCATGTGATATCTCCATCACGACCAAAGGAAAAAAGAAAACACCAAACAACGAGACAGATGGGGTTGAACTGGGTGGGTGGAGGGTTTTTGGGCACTGAGGGGGTGATTGACCTGAACTGACCACTGGACTCCAGACATGTTCTGTGTTTTCCCCCTAACAGACACAAACATGCAAATTCAGACTGGCTCATCATTTCCTCTGAGGACAGCTCAACTCAGTCTTTCTATAAACACACAGTGTGTATTCCCCAAACACTGACCTTAACCTTGGAAATCACATGTTTACCTTGGTACACATAGTAATCAGGGTCTCGAGCTCTGCATTCCATAATATGCGAAAAGTATAATCAGCCCCCTGTTTTCAATCCCCACAAAGGATTCAAGAGCTTGCAGAGGCATGCCGGTACCTCCAACATTGGTCAGAGCCCCACACGTGCAATGGGAAGTATTGCATCTCTTAAAGTGAGATGAACAAGAGCACAGACCTAATGCATTCGTGATGCAGGACCTTCTTATTGATATGCACAAAAAACAAAAACAAAAAAAAAGAGTTCAGCATTATGACCCTCTTCCATAAACTAAGGTTTAAGTCCCTTCTCAAAATGTGTCTGTCTGTTTTGTCCTTTTCTCTCCTTTTTCTATCCACTAACCCAAGCTGGAACTGCAGAAGGTCTCCTCCTCCAGAGTTTGGTTCTGCAGGTTTCTTCCTTTTAAAAGGGAGTTTTTCCTTTCCACCAGTTTTTCTACTTGCTCATGCTGAATTGTTGGTTTTTCTCTGTATAAGTGCTTTGAAGTGTGTTTTACTTGGCGCTATAGAAATAAAGTTGAATTGAATGAGCCATAATTACAATGAGACAATGAGGCAAACAAGGCCACACTCACAAATGTGTTTTAGGCACTCGTACCTTCAGGGGACATGGCTTTGACTTGTCAATTTCAGTTTAACCTCAACCCTAATGCTGAGCATCCCCCTTAAATTAACCTTGAGATCTGTTTACCGGTAGATCGTGGCTTCAGGAAAACTATCATCGATTTTACTCGCGAGGACTTGCTTTACGCCTCATAGAATTAACACCTGTCCACATATGTACACGTCCAAAGACCAATAGTCATGGTACCACTATTCCTTAGTCATGTAACCTAACCTTAACCATTTCTCACCTTAATGTAATTCTATTAGCAGCACTAAAATCACATTTACTCCTAAACTCATGGAAGGTTATACGTTTGATGAATATTTCAAACAAGGTTTTGAACCCCACAAAGACGGTTAAACATGGAAACCCACACACATATCTAGGTCTACTTTTTGCATTCAGACTTGTGAAACGTGAAATGAGGTCTGACTGAAAGCCAGTGGCCAGGGAGCATCAGTGAGCTAAAATAAACTGTTTTTTACCAGCTGTCTTTTCTGCTGCGTTGATATGGGTTAGTTTTTTTTGTTTTTTTTAAGTTTTGCTTGTTCTGTCCTCTTTAAAGGGTGAAACATAGTTCAATTTGAAATGTAACTATCTACACCACAATCAGTGTAATATTCCGATCCTTCCTATTTGAAAAAGCTCTCTCTCTCTCTCGCTCTCCCTCGTATAACATCCACAGCACGGTGCCTCGGCCATAATCCACCCTGTGCATTTCAGTTAGAGTTAAATTAGGTTGGATTTGAAAGGATGTTCCACTCTCATAGACCATGAAGTGAGTAGAATATTTTTTTTTTTTTCCTCGTTGGCCAAGAAATAATCATCCGGGACAATGGCCTGAGTCAGGTCTCACTTTTCATGTCCCAAATAGCACAAATAGCTGTGACTGTTGATGTACAAGCTGAGGATGGTGTGAGACTGCAGGCCATTTGTGCTGACGCTGAAGAAAAGAGTTTAACTGTTTACTATGGGTGGGCTCCATTTTGTATGCGAGTGAGATCCTTAAGCAAAGTCGTTATTTTGCACCAACAACATCTATGTGGTCTAAAGATCATGCATAATTGTATCTGGCATATCCAAGTCAAACATTGTTTTTTTTTTAACAGATTATAAATACCAAAGATTACTAAGAGATGTCTTGGTTCTGGGGCCTTTGTGTACGGACAATGAATGTTTTATGTGCGTCTAGGAATGTTTTCTACGGTCACTTTGAATTCATTCCATGATCAAAAGACATTTTTATACCCTGTTCACCCATTATTTGTTTCCACTGAAAAACTATTGTTGTTGCATTTTCATTTCAGAAAAGTTACACACTTACACCACAGCATTTTGAAAACAATGAAGTCAGCATGTCGGACCGCTAGTTTGTTTTGTTGTTTGTGTTTTAAATGAAGCCACACACAGATGCAGCTGAGAAAAAATATGCAGTGAACACTCACAATGGGAGTAAATGGACAGACGACAAAGTTGGGTTGTTCCTACGATAACTGTCAACGATAAAACTACCAAGGAGAGAAGAAGAAACAGAATCCTTTGATTCATTATTCCCTGCTTCCATATCTATACCCAACGAAACTGCAGTCAGAGGTCCCGGCTTTCAGTAAAAAAAAAAGGAAAATAACATAAAAATAGACGGACGCCCAAATCACAATGAAAGTTCTATGTTTTTTGACATGAATACATCGGTGTGTAAACAGGACCTTAATGTCTTTACTTCTTAGTTTCGCTGCTGACCTTAAGCTGAGCAATATAATTTTGTGTCGCCCTCTGTTTCTAATACGATGGGCTGGTTACCTGCACACGGTGCATCATTTCTTTTATTCGAGTGACAGATGGGATAAGCTCCCCGCAAGGTTAGTTACACCCCCACAGGTATGCTCGACGGATGAACGCTTTGTGCCCGACACAAAATGAACTAACGGCGAGCAATTTCTTCAGGAGCCAGGTGTCCGTGCATATCGTAACGTGAAGGTCGATTATCCGGAGAGAAGGGAATTCTTTTAAGAAGAGGAGACGGATCGAGATGTGCATGAAGTGAAAGTGAGAGTTGTAAGTGAGGTTCGGAATAAGAATGACTGTTGTCCAGGTCCTGAATGCAGTCGGAGTGGACAGTGTTACTGAACTGCAGCAAAAGTCAACCTGTGCACCTGGATACTGTCGGTGCCATCTGCTTCAAGTGAATTTGCTTTGGTCGTAACCAACCATACAGGCAGATTCCGTTTTATGTTCCGATAGCTGCTCTAACATGTTAACATCGGTGCTGATGAAGATGAGCTGTGACTGTGCGACATCTGTTCGAAGTGAATAGAGCACACAGAATATCTCCTAATAGATCCTCACTCAACCTCTCCGCAAGTAATAAGGTTACTGCTGATTCATGTATTTTCTTACAAGGTGGACTTTGTAGAGTTCTCAGAAGATTATAGTGAAACCCCTATACTTGACCGGAAAATTATACACACAATACTGTATGTTAATACCTGTGTTCTTAAAACATCTTCATTTTAGCTAGATTAGGGCCCCGGTTACATGGCAATGTTTTCAATTGGGAATGTAGAACTTTTGTACTGTTTTGGGTGCGTTTACACGAAAACAGTGGTCAGAGTCACCGAAAAAACCCCAACTTTTTTTAAGACGGTTCCCAAGGTGGAGATCATGAAAAATGCTCTGGCTTTGTCTCCGTGGCAACGGGGGAAAACACAACGTTTCTCAAACGCTGCTACCCACGTTATTCCCGTTATGTTTTATAAATTGAACTTTTTGAGAGTCATGAGAAAACTTGACAACTCTTGGAATTCTTGGAACTCTTGGAAGGAAGTGGCCCATATGTTTACAACTACAACTACTACAGTGAAAGCAACAGCAATGTACGGAAATCTTTATCTTTTAAATGGCAACTCTAAAAACATGTACATTTACTGCTGTACATCTTTTTGTGCCTTGATGTTGTACATATATATTGTATATAGGGTATATTTTATATAACTTTTCATCTTAATCTCTGAACATTTGTGTTGTTATAGTAGTTTTTCTTTCCTGTTTATGAAGCTAAACCATCAAGATGAAACTCAGTCGGTCTACTGGGTTGACACGTCTTAAAGTAAAACAAGGACGGGAGAGTTAAGTTCTGCTCCGTCCGTCCAGCTGCTGTGATCCACCTCCAGTGTGCGCCAACGGTCAATGTCAGCACTTTCAGCACGCAGCCCAGATCCAACGTGGTGGAGCGAACTTCAAACAGTGGAAAACTTTCTGCGAGCAGCAGCGATGCCTTCGCACCCCGAGGTAATTTCACACCTGCTGTGTGCGAAGTGGTTGAATTAAACTCTGCATTGTTCACAGGAGATCTGCTTCATTTGGACAGGCGGGAACGTCTCCCTCAAAATGAGGCGCAGCGTTCCCAGCTGCTGCCTGGCTCACCGACTTCTGCTCACAATGCTTCCATACCTACGGGGTGGGGGGGGGGGGGGGGGGGGGGGTTCAGGCTGCGAGCGGGCACTTGGAAACCAGCAATGTTTGCTTTTTACGCTCGCTTTTAAACAGCTTATGGATCCATGTGCTCAAATTCATTTTGTTTTCAGCTGCTTGTTAGAAATATAGAGTAGACAGAACTTTGAATATTACAAAGACACGTGGCATTTTTAAAGTAAATTCTTTAAACTAATGGATGTGGCTCAATGCATCCACTGGGAGCAGTTTAGGTTTCAGTGTCTTGCTCAAGGACACTTTTGACATGTGGAGATGGGGAATTGAACCTGGAGCCTTCTGTCTGAGAAACGACCACTCCACCAATCAAGCACAGCAGGCCCCAAATGTACCTAAAAGACAATTATTAACAGCAAACTGATTGTGTTTCTCCAACAAAATGAAACACTATTTTGCATAAAATGTGAAAATTGAGATCCAATTACATAAAAAAAAAACTATTTCCAGCATCTTCCAGGTTTTTCCCCAAGAGCTGCCTCAGAGCATTCAAAATAATTCAATCAAAAACACAATTCTTACAATAATTTTTAATTTTCTTTCCCTGTTATCACAATTTTAACCATCATACAACAAATAAAAAAAGATTTTAGTCAATAATCTGAGGTGATAATCCCTTGATGCAGACTGAACAAAAACAAACAGGACATAGAAGGAGCGTCCCGCTGGAACAGACACAACACGCTGAACGCAGCCGAACTCCTCTAACCAACACCAGGGTACAGATGAAGCTCTGTCCACGGGACAAAACTGCCATTGCATTACTCGTCATTCAAGCAGCTGTGTTGTTAATCAATCAGGAGCTGGGATACCACTCAATCAGCCTGACGGGACTTTATCGGATCTAAAACACCAACTTACCTTCTGTTTGTGTGCCGCCAGGTAGCCGTGGATCTTCTCCGGCTGGAGGAAAGAGGGCCCGCCCAGCACGGCAAAGCGCACGTCGAGCATGCGCTCCTTCACATCTATCAGGCTGAAGATGTTGACGTCTTCGGGTGGGACGGAGAGCATCTCGGACAGGAAGTCCACCAGCAGCTCGTAGCGGCTCCGGTGCTTCCCGCGCAGCTCGATGAACTCCTTCGCCGTGATGTCTGAGGGGAGAGAAAAAAACACACACACACACACACACACACACACACACACACACACACACACACACACACACACACACACACACACACACACACACACACACACACACACACACACACACACACACACACACACACACACACACACACACACACACACAGGATTACAACCGTATACAAGTGGCCTCATTATTTCAACCCCTGCTCAAAGATAAATCCAATTATTTTCCAAACGCTAATGTAAAAAGTTGTCTCAAGTCCTCAAGACTGAAGCTACGATTATAAATCATTGAAAGTGGCTCACTTTATTTAACACAACCTGGAGTTTCTAAGGTTATTGTGTGTCTTCAATGTGTGTGTTTACAGGTGAGCACCGGGACTGGGAGATGCATTTTAATACCTACAGCAATTAAACGTATTTACACTCTCAACGATTTGGCCTTCAGTGTCTAATCATCCTAAAGAGTAAGCTCATGAGGAAGCACAACATTTAATTCCTCCAACCCAGCAGCTGTGGTTTAATGTGTGAGGTTCAAGACTTGCTCAGCTCTGTTGAGACGGGATAAGCCACACTAAAGGTGAATTTCGTCAAGTGGCACAGGCTCTTAGCCGGTAACAGTGGGAACTTTATGAGTCAGTAAGTTCACCCACTTTATTGATTTAGCCTGATGGAGAGACAGAGGACTTTATATTTATATTGTAGCAAGCAATGTGTCCCAGAGTCTGACTCTTTTAATCTGTCTCAGTAATTTCGCTGCAAAGCCATTTTCATCGCTCTTTATTACATTTCTTTTAAAGACATCCACCGTTCTAAATTCTGCCATTTGTTACTAAAGCGAGTGAGTCAAGAAATACACAGATATGGGGTGCAGAAAAGTGCAAAGAGAGAGTAGATTATCCGTAATCAGCCCGTGGTCCCTCGGGGCTCCAGTAGGGGGAGATGTGCGCTGTTCCCTTATTCAGGGCAAGAAAGTAGGCGACAAAGCCGTGCTTCTCTGTTATTACACTCACTGCTGTTCATTTTCTTGAAAGTCAGCAGACACTCCCTCTGGGATCTTTATTACAACCTAATGTTTTCAAAAGCTGATTTCCTTTGCTGCATTTCTAAAACGATTTTACTGGAAATTGCAGAAATTGACAACTTACACTGCAAGTAGATTGCAAGCATAAAAAAAATAGCCTCTTAAAACTGAATGATGGGACCACCTGGAGTGATAGTAAATATGGCCAAAAAAACGCTATAATTGTTAAAAGTTATCCTTCGATTTTAATATTTTAGTTTCAAACCATGGAGTGTTGTGATGTTCATCAATCAGCCATCGAACCAGACAATGTGACGTCTGCAACGCGTCTTAGAGAAATGGTTATTTGTGGCTGTCCAAGCTGGAACAATGAGGCTCGTTTATGCAATGTTTTCAAGTAAAAATAAAATAAAATGTTAATGCTATGTTAACATGACAATGGTGCTTGGAGCCACTCAAAATGCAACTTTTTGAAAACTGCCCCCAAAATGCAACTTTTTGAAAAAGCTCTGACTCCATCTGCATGGCAACTTCTTTAAACGCTGCGACTGTCCATGCGCACCAGGGCCATAGTAACTACTTCCTCTGCACATGCTCAGTCGCCGGACAATGAGAACAATGTTTCCTCCACAGTGCCGGATTCAACCAGGGATTTGGTAGTTTTATAGTTGACAGTCACTGTTATAACAATTCAACTTGGTCGTCTGTCCACTAGAATGTACGTGTTCTCCCGTTGTTAATGTTTAGAGCAGATTGTTCCCTGTGCCCGTGTGTGTGTGGTTTCAATACAAATACTTGCCTTTTTTTTTTTTTTTTTGAAAATCCTCCACTGCCAGAAAATCAAGAAAGAGCATTACTGTTCTATATTAGATTATATTTCGTCGCTGCATCGATGCAGAATTATCTACGTGCGCATCACAATGCATCGTCGAAAAGCAGTGGCGGCTGGTCAATAGATGCCCCCCCCCCCCCCATATGCAAGAATGTTTTTTTTTTATATAGAAAATATATGAATAAACTGTCATACTGTCGAAATTTGTTTATGCCAACAAACTAACAACTGGCCCTGAACTGTATTCACGTCATTTTTTACATATAATCATAAATAAAAGAGAGGATTTCTTGATTTCTCTCTCTAGTAGTCTAGTAGTCTGTGTGTGTGTGAGCAGCTTGGGGAAATGAGGAAAGCCGCTCTGAGGAGGCAGAGTTCAGAAGCGATCTCACCAATTACTGATTAACACCAGAGTGACTGACATAACATTAAACTCATCAGCATCATTTCATGTCCGAGACTTGGGACGCTTTTTAAATCGCCCCTGGCCAGACCTGTTCAGTGATTGGCTTAAAGTCAGTTCTGGTTTGTTCTCGCGTGTTTCTACGAGATGTTGAGATGAAGACAACAAACGTTGAGTCTCTGATTATTAGCTTTGTTACATCTCTTCTAATTTACCGGTTTGAAAGAAGAAATTTGTCTTAAAAGCTGCGAGACAGGTTCAACTTTCTCCAGTACAGTTATTTTTTTGGAGGTTTCTTTCAAAGCATTCTAAAATAATAATGAAGAGCCCCACACCTAAGAAATTCATCACCAGCTGCCACTGTCGAAACGATTATATTCAACACGCTTTCACTTGAAATGTTAGAAACAGAGCCCAAGACTAAAATCTGGTCTGGTTCTGCAGAAATTCTCCTCCTCCGAGTCTGGTTCTCCAGGTCTCTCCACCCCTGGTACGCTCCTGGCTTTGATATAAGATCCCTATTTACTCCTCAAGGTTTTGTGAAGATGAAGTAACCTACTACAATTATTCTTATAAAAAGACTGATTCAGAAAGCTAGTAAAAAATACTTCTCATGCCGTGTATAAAATGTATTTTTTTTTGTTGCAGACGTGGGTGCGTGGTTGTCATTTTAGGCTAAAAATATGAAAGAAAGAAATAAAGTGAAGCAATCCTTCAACTTGAGGACCGACTCCAAGGACCACCACAAACAGCTCCACATCACAAAAATGTTCCAGACTCAAAACTGATTGGTTCATAGAAGAGTATAAAAAACACACACACACACACACACACAAAGATGGAAAAAAAAAAAGGGGGGGGAAGTGGGGGGGTTGTTGGGGGGTTGGTAGCATGATTGAGTCGAGTTGGTGAGTGCATAGAGGGAGACCGAGCCTCGGCATGAGGAGACAGGACGGGGGCTCAGAACGGGCTCAGTGGATACAGCGTGAGGAATCCAGGCTAATGTCAGCTCCCATCAGTCAATCCAGAGGGAGAAGCGAGGACACGGGCAGACGGAGAGACAGTCGGGGGAGGGTGAGGGGCGTGTGGCGGGGGTAAGAGTAGTAACTCCTAACGCAGAGTGGCAGCCTTTGCACCTGGCTTTGATCCAACCTCACATCTCACTTCTGCTTTCTCCTTCCCAGAGGCGTTGTCAGAGGCAGCATGCAGACGTCCAGTGATTCCACACACACACAGAAAAAAAAAAAAAAAGAGGCTAAATATCCGACCAGAGCTCTAGTAAACTGTTGTGAGTGTGACTGAGACCATGCAGGAACAGAGAACATACAACATCAATGTCGTTTTGGTACGAGTTGCAATTTTTTCATCCTGAAGGCAGCTGTTTTTAAAAAGGTGGGCTTTTTTTCAAGTTTCAACAGCACTTGAAGATTTGGAAAATGTTCAACACACTGATGTGATTTTATTCCTCCAATGAAAGACAACTCACCGTCCTTGTCCATGGAACCGCCATGGAACTTTGGCCATACATACTAACTGGAGACCTCCAACATGGAACAACCCGCAAATGTTTAGTAAAACATGAAGTAAAAATGTATAAAACTATTGAAAAGAAAAAAAGGTAATATTGCAAATGTCTTGGAAATGAAGCAGCGACCACTGATTCTAGTAATGAAACTTTTCACCATGAGTCGTGATGAAGACACAGAATGCAAACTATCCTGCTTCCAGAACGCCATTATCTAGAATGAAGTCATAATAACATCAATTCGCCGCAGTTCACGCCAGACTGAAACACATGGTTGACATGGAAACTAAATTGAGTACACGCGTACAGTTGGGATGCACCGATTCCACCTTTTTAAATACTGATAGAAATACTTAGTAAAATGGTAAAATAGTAAAATCCTCCTGATCCACGGAGCAGTTAAACTACTGAGCGACATCGGGCTAACTCTGCTGGTCCAAATGTCTCTCGTGATGAAGTTGCGAGTGTTATGTTATGAAATATATATAGTAATTTTCATGCCATTTTGACTGTGTGTAGTTCAGTGTTCGAACCAAGCAGCAATCCAGTGACACGAGCAGCTGTCACAATGGCCACCAAGGCAAACTCATTCAGATGTGACGTCACATTGTGAAACACCATCTTGAGGAGGACATTTTAGCTGAGAGATGTGTGATGAACAAGTGACGACGACCAAAACACGGAGCCATATCTTTACACATCCGGCGATAAAAGGCATTTCGTAGAGGAGTTGGAACAGATTCCTCTGTCTCTGGCAACACAAATATGAAGTAGTTAGAGCAATAAAGCAGAGCCGAACGTAGGAGAGGCATTGGAAATACTTATTATGCTTGCATTTGAGCTGCTCCGTTCATGGAGCACACCAGGCTCATAAAGTGACATCCACAGGGGCCGTATTAGTGATGAATAGGGTACGATCGGTGTGGGAGTCCCTGCTATCTCGGGCTTGATCCCAAACTAATATATTTCCCCGGTTCCTGCATATTGATCCCACGATGCCTGCGTCCTGGAGGGCAGACAGATGCAGAAAGACAGATAGGGAATTATATTTCGTAACATCTCAGTTCCGCGTCTCTCGTTAAAGGACGATCTCCCGACTGGAACCGTTTCTAAAGTCATCATGTATGCAAACGGCCGCTCCAGTCCTCTGTACGTGTGTGCTTCTCCATTTTACTTTCAGCTTTGTGCTATGTGGACATTTGAAGGACTTTTTGTTTACCGCATTTCTCACCTTTCCATCAATATTGAGAAAGAAGGAGGGAGCCTTAATCTCAACCAGGCAGATTTAACTAACGCTTTTTTTTTTTTTTTTTTGTGCCATCCTTATTGCATTCCACATTTGTTCTTGAAATGGGATTTAGAATGTCAAGGAGGGTGTAAGTAATGCTATAAGTAGAATATTTTCATAATCCCCGAGACTGAGCATCAATGGGAGTGTTCACTCCAAAGCTCTCTGTGGAGAAATCCCATCCTGGAAATGGCTACTCTGACATATCCTCAAGCACGTGCATGCACGTGCGTGTGTCTGCATGCGTGTGCATGCGCGCATTTGAGGAGCTCATTAATCTTTGACAGGGATGCACCGATACCACTTTTTTTTTCTAAAGGACAACTTTTCGTTACTTCCCAATAACGAGTACAGATACGAGTATTTATTAAATAGCATAAAGCCAAATGTATACTCTATATGCAAACAATGTGCCAAGGCTGTGTGGTGCCGCAAACCACCTCCACACAGCCCCTGCACCGACGCTACTTCACCTTCAATAGCCACGGATGCTTCAAGATATGACTGTGTGTACGGCGCATATTATGCAGTGCATAGCATCTATCTACGCACTGCGCTACGTGTACTGGAGACCAGTGATTCCCAGCGTGCCGTGAGAGATAGTTGTTGAATTCCTGCTCCTGACATTTGACGGTTGATCAAGAGATGCACACACCCTTCCTTGCCAGCAGGGTGGCAGTAAGAAGCACATCAACGCTGACGCTTTTAAATTTAAGACAATAAAATTAGTGACATGTAGCAGTGCAAGAGTAAGGACGCAAGCTACCAAAAGAAGAAGTGACGCGCGGGAGAGGGTGCAGTGAAAGTAAGCAATGGATGAATATTTGAAGAGGAAAAATCCTGACTATCTTTCTCGCTTTTGATATTATTAAAATACCTTTGTGCTATTTTTACAAACTGAAATATTTTCTTTAGAACAAAATCTGTAAAAAGTGTAATTATTGTCATTAACTGTGCTGTATAAAGCTACAATATTTCGTTTTGAGACTTTCTTGATTGGTAGTGTGACACGGGATATTAGGGATGGAAGAAATGTGCTGTGGCTCAAAAAAGGTTGAAAAACACGGCTGTAGACCGAGGGACCGAGCTCACTGCTAATGTCTCTGCTGACCAAGTTGCTGGTGTTGTACCATCTATCTTTCTCTTCTTGATATTTTGTCAGAAACATAGTTTACAGTCACTCTTCCTTTTGTTGGTCTCATTAATATTAAACAATCTCCAAACCGCCCATGTCGCTCGTCCTCTCGTCTTCCTGCTGCTGGCGTTGCTGATGGATGAGGTCAAGTGATACTCGCCGGGTGGTATCAGGGATCTTTTATGAGTACCCCATGCAGTGTCAGGACCAATACCAGATACTAGCATCAGTGAATCCCTAATTCTGCAAAGAGCCACATCATACAAATATTACATTTTCTTTGGAAGCTTCTAATTTTTCCTTTGAGAATGTCTGGTGGTTGAGCTTAAAAGCAGTCCAGTGATTTTTGACATTATCGTTGGACACCTGTGCTCTTGAGCTTTTAATCTCTGTTACAACCAGGGTCTTTCAAATCAATAACATCTGCTGCTAACAGGCCCTCAATGACATTGAAAGTGTTTCAAAACCTTCAATGAAGTGACTGCCCTGCAGGGACAAGCTATTGACAAATCTATTATCTAAAATCAAGAGCTTTCATCGTCTAAACGGGTAGAAGATCCTCTCATATGTTATTTCCATTATTTCTCTAGTTTTGCACGGGAATTGATTTCCACAAATATTGAAACGTGTGAAAAGCGGTTCTCTCCGCTGTCTCTGCATTCAATGCACATTAATTTCGAGAGGAAAATCCTTTTATCTGTTTAGATGAGGCTTGACTCTCATTTCCACCGCTTCCTTTCTGCCTCTCCTCGTCTTCGGAGAACGTCGGCTGGGCCCTCCGTCGGCTTCTATTTCACTATCTCCCAAATCGTAAAAATCCTTCAGCCATGTCCCATTCCTCTGAAGCGAATTTAATTCAGAGCCGACAGCCGATGTGCTGTACATCAGGTAATGATGGATGCTGCTCAACATGTGAGGAGAATGTGCTGCCTGAGCAAAAACCGCCACTAATTATTTTGCCGGCATAAGTAATGGAAACGGCGTTTTGGGGCAGCACACCACCAGGACGAGAGATCTCACCAGACAGGGGAGACGGATTCCTAATGAGTGTAATCTTTTACAAAAAAAAAACTATTTACCGTAGAGTGCAACCGTCCTTTGAAACACTGCAAACAACCGGAGCAAACAGTAATCAACACTCATTTATTCTCCACGACTGGAGACAAGTCTGCAATTAATGACCACATACATTCTCCAGCAGTGTCTCGTCAGCAGGCGTCAACCCAAATTGGAATTGTTATGGGTTCGACCTGTTGCAGTAATAGTGCAGACCATCAATCGGTGGCGGGAGACAGGCAGAGGGATGGAAAATTATGCCGTTAGCTGTTACAGTCTGGCGTGAAGGCTGCAACCGAAGCAGCTCTGCACTTGGATATGAATGTCAAAACAGAAACTAAAGTCTTTGTCCAATCTGACTGCTTTTTACATATCCCCCTTCAGGAAATTACAACCACACTCAAGTAGGGATGGGGCCGATCCAATCCAGAATCGGTATCGGGTTTCGATACCAACAAAATTCATGTATCGGAAGTTTCTGGTCCGTGAGCCTCGTCTGTGCTTCACTGTCTGCTGAAATGACTCCACGAGAGATTCCTTGCCGGCTGCAAAATGTGGAATGGATTTCCTGAATGGAGGCGGGTCTCAATCAGACACAGGGTAGCGAGTCAGGGAATCCATTCCTTAGTTTGCAGCCAGGGAGCAGGCGAGCTGGGCAGCACTATGGCTATCCGACTTTTCTTGAGAACATGTCGCTGTTTGGACGTATTTTACGCTCAAAGCAACAGAAACGTGCAAAGTTTGCAAAGTCATTACAGCGAGGCGGCCGCTCTGCAGCCAAGCGTCACTGTTATAAAAAGCCAGCTCGCCGAGGAGAACATCACTGCCATCACAACAATGAAAAGCAGCTCCTCCTCGCTGTAGCAGGCGATTCACACCTCGGTGAAGCCGCCCCCTACTCCACACAAAACTCTATGAAAATAGTCCCAATCATTTGTGCTGTGTTGGTAAAGAATTTCCCCAGGGATTAATAAAGTGATTCTGAGGAATAATTTTAAAGAAATAACAAGTTTATTATGAGATGATGACGTCACACAGATCCCCACATTGTCCAAACTGAAGAAAAATAGTTTGCACTGTTTCCTTTTCTGACCTTATACTAACCTCAAGTTGCCTTTTGGGAGCATGCATGTATACATTTGTACATTTTATACTTGCCCGTAGAGAGGAATGTATTACAGCCTCATATAATGATGATAATAATAATAAAGCAAAAAGGGCTCTGGTATCGGAATAGTATCGGTATCGGCAGATATCCAAATTCAGCTATTGGGATCGGATCGGAGGTGGAAAAATGTGGATCGTGCGTCCCTAGACTCAAAGAACTACAACAACCGCAGTCAAAAGGTGAAGACAAAATTATTATTATTTTTGGTTTAATTAGGCTTATTTTACGCGACAATGTTTCAAGTGAAAACATTGTTTCTGTGTTTTGGTTTTACACAGCAATGTTTTAAAAACGGGTCCCCCGGCTAGCTCAGTTGGTAGAGCACGAGACTCGCAATCTCAGGGTAGTGGGTTCATGTCCCACGCCGGGCGCCACTTTCCTGTGGGTTCACCACCTGGAGGTTGTTAATTGGTTTAATGTGATCTGGGTGACAGTGCTCAGACTGCCACCACCCAGAAACGGATAAGCGGGAGAAATTGGATGAATGTTTTAAAAACGATGTCCTTTTACGCAGAAAAGAATGTGGGAAGCACGCCAGGCCGCGAGTTGGCGCCGTTGTTTGTTTTTGTAATGAAGCCACACACACATGCAGCAGAGAACAATACGGGCGTACTACTACAGCTGTGGTGCGCATGCTCAGTCACAGCGCTTTTTAGCCATTAATACAGCGACAGAGTTGAACATTTTAAAAAGGTTTTATATGGAGATGGAGTCGGACCATTTTCAAAAAGTTCTACTATTGGAGCCAATTTCAAAACGTTGTGTTCACAGTGGCTCTGACCACCTTTGTCATGTAAATTGCCAACCAAAGCCTAACAAAAGTTTGCCAGTCCAACCACATGGCACCAATAATATGTAAAAAAAAAAAAGACATGTTCAGAGTGTCATTTCTGAATGACTGGATTGGCTTTTACCTGCCAGACGCAGGGATCCCGAGTTGTAGATGGCCTCGTCCCGCAGTTCCCTCACATGAATGGTGATGGTGGAGACGGCGTCCGGCCACATTCCATCCGACACTCGGACGTGAAACTGGTACGTCCCGGGCGGGGCGTTCTCCTTGATGATCAGAAATCCTGTGCGCTTGTTCAGGATGAAGTAACTGCGGTAAAAGAACCAGAGGACAAAGACACGCAGCAGTCAGAAAAACCCTGACCCATGTAGGTAGCTGCTTTTGTCGTAAATCAGCCGGCCTGCACGCTCTGTGGGGATGGAGACGTTTAACCTGCCGCCTTCATTTTTCTTAACCCTGAAATCCTGTCTCTTACACATTCATCCAAAAGCTCTTCAGCGCACAAAGGCAAGCCACTGGCGTTTGGTGGATTAAAAAGAAGCAGTTCTTCAAAGAAGAATAAACCAATAACCTAAAGCATTTTTGGAAGGACTGAGGTCACTGCCGTTTGTCTCGTCTTAACTCTGTAACAATGACCCCGCTGGAAGGGTTCGTTTGGAACATCCAGCGTGCCATTACAGGCGATGAATGTGATTGTGGAGTGAAAAACAGCCTCAGTTATTCTCTAATGAATAAAAGCTGAAGAGGGTCACATTTATGAATCTGCGAGTTCAAACCTCAGAGTCAAACTCATCAGGTTATGTATTTTCCTGAAACCTTTGGTGTAAAGAAATGTCTGCCTGGTGAACTGCAAAGAAAAAACAAAACAAAAAAAACAAACAAGAGTTCAGAGTGTGTGTGTGGAGGATGGCTCATTCACCAAGCCACTGCTATACACAGATGATAAAAGCCTGTGAGGTCATGGGTGTCAACACAGACGTGTTAATTTGGCCTGTCGAATGTCCACAACACTGGGTGTTTTTAGAAACTCCACCTGATAGCATGGCTTTGAGACTAGTTTTGATAGCAACCAGGTAACTATCTCTCATGTCCGTGACTCTTAAGGAATTTTGTAAAAAAAAACAAAAAAAAAACATCTGTTTTCTTCAAATTTTCTATTTTCTTGGTGGTTTGGCCGGTTTTGGCCCACAGACGTTGAAACATCTCCGGCAAACAGAAAGCAGCCGTCGGCTGACTCATCACATAGGCAGAGATCTCTTTGTTGCACTTATAAACAATATTGTGAATATGATTACAACCAGGAAACAGACTACGTGAATGCTCAGGTACACTGTTAAAGTTACGCTGTTTCAGTGAAAAGAGAAACATTTCACACCCACAGACTCCGCAGAACCCGCCACAAATAACCTCACCTCCCCCACAGCAGTGCATTTCATCCTGTGTTTTAGTGTTTACTCTATTTTCTGGTGTTAATCAATTACCCCCGGGACAATAATAGAATGTGAGCAGGGACGGGGCATTAGGGAGAGCGAGGCAAGGTGAAAAATGAGACTGAGTAATAGGCGCGAAGACGTGCGAGGAGGCAATTTTACTTGGTCCTTCTCCATGCTTCCCCATGTACAGTAAATGAGCTCATTCAAGTTTAATTAGAGAGGAAATCCAAGGCAGAACCTTGGAAAATGAAATAATAAAGCACTTGAGCTGCATTAACTCATTATATACTTCTTTGCTGTGGCGTGGGCCCTATTCCAACCGCTCGCTATCAGCTTACACTTCACTCACTTTTACAATTCAGTCAAACTTCAGACTTTATTGGAGACTTTACAGACTCTTTGTCAACCACTTATATCACTGGCAACTTCTTGTCCAGTTATGACAGAACCCCTTGAAGCAAAACTTTGGGAAAAACTGTTCAAGAACCAAACGTTATACACACAGTTCTTTTCTTCAATACATGAAGGCCTTGGTGAGCTGAAGATCGTTGCTTCAAGAGTCAACATATCTGAACATATATTCACATTAAATGGTGCAACTTTGACTTCGAGCAACACACTGAGACCAGGACTTAACCTGGACCAGGACTTGAACTGCTTTTTTTTACGCGGAATGTCTCTAAAATCAGGACCATATACACTCAGAGTGACACTGAGAAATGACTCCATCATTTGTTTCTTCCAGAGTGGACTATTGTAACTCCTGATTGTCAGGGTGAAACAATAACTGTTTCAGAAGACTGTCAGTCCCCTGACGCAGTAGCTACTTTGGAGGTTAGGCTCAAGACTTTTCTATTTTATAAATCTTACAATGAGAGCTGCTTCAGGACACCCGGCACCGTTTTCAAGTCCATCTGATGGAGGTTTAGACTGCTGGAAGTTTAGACTACTGGGAGAGCTTTACAACAATGAGCTTCTCTCTCACGCTTATCACTTCCCAAACATTTCTACAAAAGCATTAGATCTCCATCTTCCTCTGTACCTTCCTGCAGGATCTCTGACAATGGGACTGAAACTGGCTTTTGTGCAGCAGAAATCAGTCAGCTGTTGTTGGAGGTTTCATTCTTGTTAAATAACCTTCCCTTTGGCTTGTTGGTGTTCCATTGCTTTGATTTTCTTTACATTTCTTGTGCTATAAAACAATACAGTTGAATTGAAATTTCCAGTCTGTCTTATCCTTTCTATCTCCCCAACTCCAACCAGAACAGCAGAACGTCTCCTCCTCTGGGTCTGGTTCTGCAGGTTTCTTCCTGTTAAAAGTGAGATTTTCCTTTCCTCCATCTCCTCTACTTGCTCGGGTGGAATTGTTGGTTTTTCTCTGTATAAGTACCTTGAGATGACCGTGTTGTATTTGGCCCAATTGAAATGACATTGACTTGAATTTCTTTATAGTTAAAAAAAAAAACAACCAGCACATCACAATGTGTTTATCCCAAAACTGAATTTCTCAGATGAAGTAAAGTGAAACTATCCAGAGCCGAGAAGAGGCTCTTTGCAGAAAAAATGTCTTCTGAACTCAGCCTAGGTTTGACACATAGAGGGATGAGAGCTGTCATGAAATGTTAATGCTGTATATTACATGGAGGCTGAACCTTGACTCAGAGAGACAAAGGAGAGGAGTTTGTCATTTTGAGCTCAGCGCAGCTCGAGAAGAGGAAGACTGAGGTGCTGCGGTGACACTGCAAGCGGGTTTTTTTGGGACTTGTGAGAAATTCATCGGCTCGTTGTAACTTTGGGCAAAGACTCAAGGGGAGCATTTCTTTTAAAACACAGACGAGCCTCTTCATTCGGCTGCAGGAAAACACATTACCAAAGGCGAAACAGGCAAAGAGAGAAGATGACATTAATTAGTTTAGGAAGGAAAAATGAGTCGGGGTGGTGGAAAGATGAACAATTCACTCAGGGGTGTTGTAGCTTTCATTATTTAAATGTCTACGTCCATGACAACAAGAAACAACAAGGCAAGACTGGCTGGAGAATGGAGAACGTATAATAGCTCCGGGCATGAAACAACGTGTAACATAATGATCTCTATCAGGTTTGCTCGACATATTGTGCATCCCAACTAGCAAGAGTCCATCATTTATCATTATCAGCACAGACTTCAGGCTCCTGCAGGTCTGTGGGATCGCTCTGCAGAACCACGAGCATCAGCCTCTATAAACAAAAACAAAGACTCTCATCAGCATGCACCTAAAATCTGTCTGAGGATTAAAGAGGATCAATCTTTGATTCTCATTTCCTGTCACAGTGAGGATGCTGCAATGTTTCAGATTAAATGTGAACCAACTTTCAAGTAACGCAGTGATCGAACAGTACGTGCGAGTGATGCCTTTTGGATGTGAGGTCAGCAATCCCACTGCTGGGAACGTTCTCACGGTAGGACGTCAACGCAATGAGGCTGGTGTCAAATTACATGGTGTATATTGGTAGTCAAGCCGGGCGCCGCCTTCCCGTGGGCTCACCACCCACAGGAAAGGTTCTTAACCGGTGCAATGTGATCTGGGTGACAGTGCTCAGACTGCCACCCCCGTGACCCGGAAATGGATAAGCGGGAGAAAATGGATGGCTATTGGTAGTCAGCACTGCCCCAGAACAGATGCATACATTTCAAACATAAACATCGAAAAGGCATTACTGTGTTAATCCTTCTATTCACCTTCAGTGGGAACAGTGTTGTTGATCACTCTTTTTTGCCGGTACATTGAAATCTGGTGTTGGCTTTGTTGCTGCAATTCTCAGAATACGATCTAAAGTGGCCATCACTCATCTAGGATCAGTGGATGATTTGTTTCATTTCATTTCATTTTTTCCCCCCAAAATGCTCATACTATCTATGTTTTAAGACAAGACAATGATTTTTTTCAAACTTGAAGTCATGTGTGACACATTCCTGATCCCTCAAATGATTCTATTTACCTTGGCACGTGTCCCTCAAAGACATACGTCTTGTTGTCCCAATCATCAGGGTCAGGAGAGTAGACCTTCCCCAGCACTGTGGTCGGCATGCGGCCTGAAAAGAGAAAGAAATTCCTCAGTTTAACATCTCAGAGGGCCAGTGACCGTGGTCTGGATGATATTCTTATTGCCTGGGATGCGTTGGAGAGATATAGGAGCAAAGTGCTGCGACCTTCCATTGATTCTCTGGCTATTGTCACTAGGACGCGCTTAAGTGACACGTGCATATTCCACTCATATCAAAACATGGACTCACAAGGTGTAAGACTCTTGAGAACTGGGACACGGAAAAAAAAAAAAAAAAAAAAAGAAGAGAATGGATATATAGGAAGGCCTGAGTGTGCATGCCTCAGGCTTCACTCCCAAAAAGTGACATTGTAGGTGGTTGAAAATGTATGAGACACACGTTTTTTGAATGCAAAATGATGATAACGAAATGAGGAAAAAATATTGTTGTCATTGTCTCTTCTCCATTTCCTCACACCGAATCATGTGGGAATTATTCACAATTCTAAAGGCCGTCCTTGACATGGTAGATTCCAGCCTATTGTTTGTCTCTGCCACAAAGTTTTGAAGAAAGGTTGGACTGAAACAAACTGTTCACAGCAACAACGCGGCGCTCATCCATTTACATTACGATCGGCACAACAAGAATAAAACCATTTCCGGATAAGCAGCGGAAAGAGTTTCAGTGTTTGATCAGTTGAATTTTTCCATCAGTCGACTGTTCAGTATTCAATAAAAACTTGAGAGGGATTCTGACTCCCAGTCTGGATAATGGAGTGTGTGGTTTGTTTGCAAGCCGTAGCCCACATGCAATCGACTGAGGAAGAATAAGCGGCATAACTGTGATTAACTGCGTGTCAAACGGAGCAATGGTTCGCCTTCGTGGCCCTCAGAATAGCACCATGGGAGTCGTTCGGACTAAACACCGATCACACAGGCAATGACAATGCAGCCGCAGCGGGCGGACTGAGGCAGAGGAGAAAAACATCATAAAAACCCTGTGTGTGTGTGTGTGTGTGTGTGTGTGTGTGTGTGTGTGTGTGTGTGTGTGTGTGTGTGTGTGTGTGTGTGTGTGTGTGTGTGTGTGTGTGTGTGTGTGTGTGTGTGTGTGTGTGCGTGTGTGTGTGCATGTGTTTGTGTCTGTGTCTGTGTGTGCGTGTTAATTGCTGCACACTGATTAGGAATTTATTGACTGGCACTACAAGCTTCACCTACATATACAGAAAGAAATGAAGGGCAAAGTTGAAGGTAGTTATGCAGACACTTTACTTTGTTCATAATGTTTCTGTCTCTGACGGGAACAGTCTGGCATGAGAGCTAACCAGTGGTGTAGTGCTCCTTGGAGAAGTGGACATATTCTCTATTTTTGCCTTCTTTTAAAGCAGCTCAGAAACACAATTTGCGGCATGTAAGAAGACTCGATTTAATGAAAATTTAAGCATAGTATTTGCTCAATGTCACATAATTGCGGTATAATTGATCAATTACCATCATTTGCTTCATCATGACCCGTACTACTCTGCCTCTGATTGGCTCATCAGCCTGCGAGTACAAGCCAATTAGAGGCAGAGTAGGATGGGTCACGGCTTTGTCATCCTAGGGAAAAAAACAGTTAGATAAATAGCTAGATACTGCTGACTGGTGCATCAGTAAGTAATGCTGACTGAAACATAAGTGGGTATACGCCGTATGCCCTGGACTACCCCGCTGCAGATAATCCTCTCACCTCTGTGGCTATTGATGAAAATCTTCTTCTCCCCCGCGACGTGTGCATGATCGTTTTGGTCGCCAATGGTCACGGTCAGCGTGCTGGTCACCGTTTTGGCCGGACGCCCGCTGTCACTCATGATGATGGGTAATAGAAACTCCTTCTGGCGCTCGCGGTCGAAGGTCCTAAGAGCTGTGAGCGTCGCCGTGCCGTTGAGGTTGTCTTGAAGGTAGAAGTCTTTGCTGTGGCGGTACTCGGAGGGGACGTTGAAGTGAAACGGCGGCCCGTTCTCCGGAGAGTCTGGGTCCACGGCTCGCAGGAGGGTGGATGTTTGGTTCATTCTTACTATCTAAACAAGGGAGAAAGTGGATGAGGCGTGTTTAGTAAAGATGTACTGTTGACAAGTACGAGTACAAACCTTCAGCTACTTGCTGATACAGAGTAGATAATGTTTAATTCACACTTAAACTTCCACTTTGTAATTTTCCTGGACTGAGCATTGCGACACATCTGATAAAAATATCAAGACATAGTTTGGTTATATTTAAAATTCCAGTTATTTATTAAGTTATTACCAATGGTTTAATAAAGATTGCTCTGCCACATACTTTTCAGTCTTTTGCAAAAGATCCTTCTGGTGATTGAGAGGTCATCAGAGTTTTCCATCCAAATACTCTGAGACTGTAGCATGTGTTATGTGCTACTCTAACAGGCCTGTACGTACGTCCTGCTGAGGCTGAATCTATGAAGTGGTCAACAACGTTTTGTCCAACCGGCACAGCATCATCTGTAGGCTTCACAGGACTCATGATCTCCGTACTTCTCCTCAAATTCTGTGCCACATCGAACGCATAAATAGAGCCTGTGCAGAGGTGATTTGCAGCAACGTATAGGCTTCGCATATTGTTTGTGTATAGAGCATAAATTAGGCTTTACAGCAAGCTCAGTCGAGCATCATCGAGACATCAATCATGTTTAGCATGTAGCATCACTGGTGTGTGAGCCCTGAAAATGTTTAGCATGTAGCACGACTCAGAGTAAAAGCCTCCTGATCCACTGGGCATTTAAACTACTGAGCGACATCGGGCGAACTGCTGGTCCATATGTCTCTCGTGATTAAGTTGCTGGCGTACGAACTATCTTTCGCCTCCCCTTATATTTTGTCAGAACATAATTTACATTACTTACTTTTGTCATTCTCATTAATATTAAAGAATTGAAGACACCGCTCGTCCTCTCTTGTCTACCTACTGCTGATGTTGATGATGTGCTGTAATATGTAATACTCGCTGGCAGGAGCACAACTACCTACTTTCAGAGACCCCCCCCCCCCCCCCCCCCCCCCCCCCCCCCCGCACCTCTCCATTTTTATCTCCTTGTCTTCGGATCACAACAGCATTCAAATGAAAAATCTTGTGCACCAGCACTGGGGGCATGCGCTGGAGAGCCTCTAGTGTGTCTGTGCTTGGAAGGTGAAGGAGCGGAGGGGCGCTTAATCAGTGACGTGCCTCTGCTATTGATTGGATCAATTCCACATGCACAAACAGCTGCTAAATACAGAAAATGCAGGACTCAAAATATTTGTCCCATTGCTGCGGTGCCCCTATGTGCCGCATATAGTGCATACCCCCTTTTTGCACCCCCTGCTCGCCGGGTTGTATCGGGGAGCTTTGAGGAGCACCCCATGCATCGGACCCAATAATGGCATTGGTGCATCCCGAATGTTTAGGATGATTTTCTATGATGTTCAAAATGTTCTAAATCAAATCAAGACTCTCTTGACAAGACAACAAAAATGAGTGTATCCGCAAAACTTTCCTTCACTTTTGGGGGTCCGTTTACATGACACCGCTGGTTGGATCCACTGCATCCATGACTTTTTTATACCGGCACCCAAGGTGGAACATTTCTTTCACGGTCACGGTTCCCTCTGCAGAGACTGCCCAAGGCTATGGAGCACTGTTTCATTTCACAAACAAGCAACAGCACTCTCCCGTGGCCCGGTATACTAACTACATTGTTGTCAGTGCGTCCGCTGCTGCAGTGGAAACGCAACACTATTTTTTTTTCGGACTTGCTGTTTTTACATGAAACGTTGTTGTGTTAACGGGGCCCAAGTCACACTCACCTGTGGTCCTGCCACGTTCTCAAACACTATCGGTGTGTACACGGCTTCAAACTCTGGTCCGTTATCATTCACATCCAGCAGTGGAAGCTGAACCGTTGCGCTGCCAGATAAAGGTGGAACACCGTGATCAGTGGCGATGATGACCAGATGATGCTGCGATGTCTTCTCCCGATCTAAAGGCCGAGCCACCGACAGCACTCCCGACTGATCGATAGTGAATAGGCCTTCAGAGTCCGACTCCTCGGATAAACTGTAGGTGATGTCACGGTTCTGGCCCGAGTCTGAGTCACTGGCTACCAAACGGGCCACACTGGTTCCCACACTGATGTCCTCGGGGAGCGGAGCGAGTGACAGGAAGTGTGGGATGAAGACTGGAGCGTGATCATTATAGTCTTCGACCTCCACCACACAGTGCAGGAGGCTGGAGAAGTCCAAGTCTTCCACCTGGGAAGAGAATGATGTGTTAAAGGCGATATAGGAAAGACGAAAAGCTAAACATGAAGAATGTTGTTGGAATAGAACAGGGGAATAGAAGTTCAGTGGACAATAAACATCATTTAAATATTTCCTGTTTCCATCTATAACAGACCAGGGTATTCTGCAGCCCACGAGCCAAATGTGGCCATT
Organism: Lipophrys pholis; assembly: GCF_963383615.2. Lineage (NCBI taxonomy): Eukaryota > Metazoa > Chordata > Actinopteri > Blenniiformes > Blenniidae > Lipophrys > Lipophrys pholis. The sequence continues at coordinate 21,529,298 of NC_137636.1, read as the reverse complement.
GAGATCAGTGTACACCAAAAGGTGTCAAATGTCTGGCCCGTGGGCCAGAACTGTCTCTCCAGAACCGAGCCGCAGGATGAACTTGTGTTGACATTGTATGTATCAATGTATTAATTTGACCACTAGGGGCACACTTATGTGGGGAGTCATATTGGAAATGTAAATTGTGTAATAAAAATCTATTGTAATCTGTAAATTGTGAAGCACTTGGTGAACTGAGACAGATAAACAGTTATTTTATTCATTCACATGTTTAGTTAAGGAGAGTTCATAAAATTTGAATTTCTTAATAATATATTTATACTTTCTTGCACGAAAACAAAAACACATATTTAGAGTTGTAGACTTTTATAGATTATAATGCTCTTATTTACTGGTCTGGCCCACATTGACTTGCGCTATATGTGGCCCTGAAGTGAAATGAGTTTGACACCCCTGGTGTACATGGTGCATGAAATACAAATGCTTTGCTTTATTTGGGAACTCTGTAGCTTTGATTTATGAAACACAAAACCATTCAAGCACTTGAATAGTCCAAACAGTTTATCAGTGGACAAAGTGCTAATTTATGTACAAAGTGCTCATAGTGACAATGGTAAACAAATCAGGGGTAAACGCATAAATCAAATAAGGAATGAGCTCTATCAAAATAACAAACAAAAATCACCCTAGTCCAACTTACCTAACAAACCAAAACAGCAAAATACACACAAAGTCTTGCCTCCCTGTCTAAAATAAACAAGAGAAAAAAGTTTAACTTAAAGTCACAGCTCATTCCACTCCAAGCACACGATACTTGCTCTATGCCGGGTGAGAAACACGGAAAGGTGGCCACGCCACGCCACGCCACGCCACGCCACGCCACGCCACGCCACAGCATGCCGCGCCCCTCTGACCCACTCTGCCACTGGCAACATCGTCTTTCCCTCCACAAGTACCGATATAATTGGTGGATTCGGCCATTCAGGTCTTTGGGACGGCACAGCCTTAGATACATACCGTAATTTTTGGACTGTAAGAAGCAACTTTTTTCACACTCTTTGAACCCTGCGACTTATATAATGACGCAGCTACTTTATGGATTTTTCCGGGTTAACGGGGCTTCATGCCGCCACATTCTACTTCTGCATGTAAATACATGCTATTTTGAGTGCCTCTGCTTCTCCAGACCTTTGCCCTAAAAGTGATATTTCTGCTCTTCGTGACCTCGTCTTGTGCTGCTTTCCATCGTCCAGAACTCCAGCAGCTGACGACCGTGATTGTCCCCCCCCCCAGACAGATTTGCAGGAATTAATGAAAATATGAGCAATCCCCATATTCCCCCAGTGAAATTCCTGCCCTGTTACAACGTGGACACCCGCGGCTTATAGTCAAGCCTATATAAGTCCTTTTTTTTAAATTTTTTTTTTATTTTGCAGGCGCCGCTTATATTTAGGTGCGTGCAATAGTCCGGAAAATACGGTACTTAATCGGCACATCATGGAGAAGCACACAGAAAAGACACAGAAACAACCACAGTCATAACAAACATCTGTATCCATATTGACACAGAATTTCTAGCTGTACCAGCCAATGTGGTCAAAGTTTCTAATGCGGCCATTTTGGAAAATTCATTTCGCACCGAGGCTCAAGAGGGTTCTTCAACATATCAGCTGCCAGTTTGTGACATTCAGTGTGATCCTATTAGGTTGCTTTAGGTCAGGTTTTTGAAAGATTGGAGCCCGATTTTCTTCTGAATTCAACACAGTTACAGTACCGGAGGCAGTAAAGCAACCCCACTGTGTTCCTTACCGTAGGTCTTTACATTGATATACTGCAGCAGCAGAGACCTGTGCATCTGGAAACAATCTTTACCCCTTCATGTAGAAAAATCCACTTGATAAATTGGGTGCACTGAAAATCAAGGGGCAGTGGGGCCTTAGGGCAGGGGTGTCAAACATCAGGGCCAGAACCAGTCTGCAGGAGGCTCCAATCCAGCCAAACCACCAAGGTAATTGTAAAAATTTTTAAGAAAACACAGCCTTTTTTATTAAACAGTTTTCTTAAGAGTAGCGACACAACACAACACTGAGACCCGAGCTGAAATATTGGTGATACTGCCATGAAAGATAGCAACCTGGCTGCTATCAAACTGGCCTTAAAGCCATTGGGTCAGGGGGTGGTTGTAAAAACCTCCAAAATGCAACAGTGACGGGAGAAGTTTTTTAGACATTCGTTTGCTTCAGTGAAAAAATAGACATTTTCATCACGTATACTCTGCACCACAACAAAGAAAAAAGTTAAATTTGGTAGGTTATTCTGGTACAAATTTACCAGTACACACCACTCTAGCTGAAATGGGGCTGCATGTGGATCCTGAACTAAAATGTTTGATACCCCTGGTTTAAAGACAAATGTTCTTGTTAGTGTCAGAAAATGTTTTGTAAGGTTCCGTTTTTGAGTTGAACAATGAGCCAAAGCTCAGAGCCAGAAGCACAAAAGACGGACTGTTTTAAAAATGGCCTTAAATGAATCCTGACTATAAACCAGAGTGTTAGAAAAAAACATCAGAAAGGAGCAAAAAGCTCCTAGAGGGACAGGAGAGACGTTTAGAAGCTTTGTGACTACATAGTAGAAAAAGGTACAAGACATTTCTCAGTGTTAATTTTCTTTTCATATTTTTTCTTTCACTCAACAAAATGTTTCCTTCTTAGTTTTATTCAGTACTCCTCTGTACTTCAAGGTTGTTTTTCACTGTATGTTGCACCACAAGGTTACATTAAAATTGGTTTTATTCTAAGATTGTAGTTATTTTCAGACGTAATTGTTTGTTTTTTGTAAAAATATCAACATTTTCATCACATGCGCTCTGCACCACAACAAAGAAAACTTTAAAGTTTAAATTTAAAACATATCACGACACTATTTTAATTGTCAAGATGACATTTTAGCTGTATGCGGCCCCTGAACTGAAATGTGTTTGCCACCCCTGACCTAGAGGTTTGAGAAACAGACTTGGAATCAGGAGTTCACAGGGTTGATTTCCACAGGTCAAGTCACCACTGTGATTCCGTGAGCAAGACCTTTGACCTCCATCAGCGCCACAGAATGCTTTAATAGAATAGACTAGAATAGACTAGAATAGACTAGAATAGACTAGAATAGACTAGAATAGACTAGAATAGAATAGAATAGAAATACGCACTTGACCCCAAGGGGGCAATTCTTTTTTTTTTTTTTTTTTGGGCTGTATCCTAGAAAAGTAAAGAGTAAAATGCAGAAGAATGATTTTTTTCCCCAAGGGGTTTTATAAAGTATAATTTATTCTGTCTTCTTAAAACATACCTTTACTATGTCACAAAATAGAAAAATTAATCAACACATCATGAAATCGCATCGTACCTCAAGGTTTCCAAAGCACTCTACAATTTTTCATCCAAATACTTTCTCAAAGCAGATTGTAGGTTTCCACCAAAAGGGGGGGTTGGGACACACATACAATAGCCTTGTTAATGCTACATATATTATTTACAGTTATCACACTGATCCAAATACTTTCCAACTGTTATTAGATTAAACCAGCCTTAGCAGCTCTATCTAGACAGTAACATGATTTTCAAGCAGGAACATGAATTAACAAAGAAGCAACAACAAAAGAAGAACATGATTTGATAGTTGAACGAATGAGAGCAGAAAACAAGAAACATCAGCAACACATCTCATTGATGAGGAGTGGAAATATGTGTGTGTGTGTGTGTGTGTGTGTGTGGTTTGTCCACTGGGTGTGGGTGGAACTGGTGTAGGGTGCCTGTAGCGACACCCCATATAGCTAAGCCCAAGCCAGAAAGCACCAGACGGAGAATGCAGAGAAGAAGGATAAAGGGAGCAGGGCCCCAGGCATCAACCCAAGCCGCCAGGCCGAGACCAGGCGGAACAGGGCCCCCGGGCCGAGAATCCCCACAAACCCGGCGGCGAAGCCCGCAGCACCCCCGGGGGCCAGTCCCCCACCGCCACCGCCCCAACCCGGCAGGGCAGTGAAGGCCCCAGCCGGCACGCCCCGGACCAAGATGCATACCAGAGACTCAATCACTCGCACTCCCACCACACTGAGTGTGACTGATCGACCAGCATCCACGTACCTTCAGCGTCAGGTTGAATCTCTGCTCACTGTGCCGCTCGTAGTCCAGACGTTTCTTGAGCCGCAGAGTGCCACGCTGCTCCTGCTTGTGACTGACCATGAAGAACTTCTGCTCCTGGTCTCCAGCCACAACGCTGAAGGTCAGCTGGGCATTTTCTCCAGTGTCTCTGTCCTCCGCAGCCAGCTCCAGGACCTGAGATCAAGCAGTCGGATGTTGTGAATAGAGTCTGCATCACTTAGGGAGTCAAATTCTTCTGAGAGATACACTGAACGACTGAAGCTGTGGCTCACTTTTGCTATATTTTCATTTTTTTCCTTTCACTAGATTGTTAGACGGTGCACAGATGGCATGTTGATCCACACTGGAGCTACTTTAAGATGGACCATAAGTAGGACTTCAGTAGTTTCCAGTCCTTGAAGGTCAAAGATTATCATGATGTTGTCGTGCTTTGTTGTGCATCATCTCTCTTGCGAGAAACCCAATGATTCGTAAACAACCACCACAAAAGGCTAAGCTTACAGGTGAAATTTGCAAATTTTCCAAAAATAGTGTAAGAATCTGTTTCCATGACAAAGATGAGAAGTAAAAATGGATAGTCTTTGCGTGTTTGTTTCAGAAAAGTTTTTGTTTCAGAAAAAAGAAAACGAATGAATGAGTGTTATTTTTGTAGATAAAATGATGAAACTCTGGCTGAGTTGGTCGAGCCCCCAACTTGCCGTGTCCTTTGTCAAGATAATGAACCCCAATTTTATCCCAATAGTGTGTGAATATTTGCACCAATGCCATTGTGAGTGTGTGAATGTTCGTGTCCGTGCTAAACCGGTGTGGCAATGCACAACGAAGCCACTAAAGACCCACCTCTGCATTTGGCTCTGCGTTCTCAGAGATCCTGGCCAGGCACGAGTGATCCACGAATCTTGGAGCGTGATCGTTCACGTCTTTAATGTGAACGGTGACGGTTCCAGTTCCTGTCATACCTCCCCCATCTCTGGCCTCCACTAACAAGAGGTAGGACTCCACCTGCTCTCTGTCAAGACCCCCCATGCCCACCGTGATGGTCCCTGTGGTGGGGTTGATGGTGAACATCTCTGTGAAGGTGGGCACTCCTCCCACCTCCATGTTGGTGCCATCTAGAATACCGACCATCCTGTACGAGAGCACCGCGTTCTGCCCCACGGCGGAGTCGTCCAGGTCGGTCGCCGTCATCTCCATCACGGACGTCCCCACCATCGAGTTCTCTGTCACATCCCCGTGGCAGCTGGGGGCGCAGGTGAAGACGGGCGCGTTGTCGTTGATGTCCCACACATTGATGATAACGTCCGTGAAGCCCGTCAAACCTTCACCACCCTCATCTGTAGCCAGGACTACGAAACGCCAAACGGCACGCTCCTCCCGGTCCAGAGTCCGCTGGGCATAGATCTTTCCAGTGACCTCATCAATTATGAATTCGCTCTCGGCACCCTGGCCGTGAAGGGAGTAACGCAGGGCCTCCTGGTCAGCATCCTTATCTGGGTCAGACGCCGTTACCTGCAACAGGGAAACACAGAAGCTAATGACTGGCGTTTATTTCTCCTAACTAATTAACCATATATGTGAAAACAATTATGAGCTGTCAAGTAGGTAAATACAGTCGTTTCAAACTCAACCTTCACCTCTTCTGCCTTTCTTCTTCCATCTGCTCCTTCTCACTCATCCAAAACACATTAGCAGTAATTACGCCCTCGGCAGGCCGATGGCCTTTCAACTTAACTAAAGAATTGCAGAGTGATGGGGAGCTGGAGTTGACTGAAAGCATGTTCTCTCATATGAAGAGAGGTGAAGCAGCAGGCGTACTATGAATAAGTCCTGTCTCAGATGATATAGACTGTGTTAATGACAAAGACATGTATTTTTAATGTAGAACAGTAATTCTCAATGCTGGCCCTGGGGGAGCACCGCCCTGCATGTTTTATGTCAGCCTTACACTAAAGGACTTTTCATGAATTTCACCTCAATCTGTCGGAATAAAATTAGGTTTCGAGAGAGATGTGTTACTACATGAAGACAGGCTTTTTGTATCAATACATTTAGCATTAATGTGGTTATTACTATTTAGTTGTGGGTTACGCAAACATGTCACAAGCAATACGGTGGGATCTTCTTTTATTTTTTTTAATTTTGAGCAAGAAAGCAGAAGAAGCAAACTTAAAATACTGACACCATGGCTCTGACTGACAAGCACTCTCAGTGACATGTACTTAGATATTGTGTACTTATTTAATAAGTAGCTTTACTTGTTACTTGATAGTGGTTATGTGTATCTTATTTGATGTAGGATACAGCAAGGCAACAACTATTTATTAATGAAAGAATGATGATGGAGAAGTTAGCAACAAACCAGCCTGTCTAACAGAGATGTCAAACATAAGGCCCGTGGATCAAAATAAGCCTGCAAGAGGCCCCAATACGGCCAAACCGCCAAGTAAATGTTAAAGATTTCAAATAAAATATTGATTTATATTTCTTGAGAGTAGCAGCTGAGATCTCGTGACGCTGACGTGAAAGCTAGCAACCCGGTTGCTATCAAACTAGCCTCAAAGCCATGCTGTCAGGGGGAGTTTGTAAAAACACACAGAGTGCAACAGCTAGAGAAGTTTTATGAACATTTCACTGTATTGTGCAACAGAAGGTTTCATTAAATTTGGCCTCATGTTGAGACTAGAGCGATAGCGAATTTTTTGGTTTTGTGAAAATATCGACATTATCATCACATATACCCTGCGCCACCTCAAAGAACTGTTAAAGTTTTTAATTCAAGCTTTATTACGGTACTATTTATTGATAATTTTGACTAAAGCTTAAGGTCATAGCTGCCTCAGCAAACTTGACAAGTGTTTTCACAAGCTTAACAGTAACTGTGGTAAATTTTGTAATAGTAGGTCACTAGTGTGCTGCGTGGCATTACAGTAATAGTGTGTGATGATTGGGAGGGAGGCGGTAGCCCCCAGCTGCTTTGTTACGTGTTCACTTTTTCAGCCGTTCCTCTTATTTGTGACTTAAAATCATCTCCAAAGACAATGTGTGACATTTCAGCGTGGTGTCAAACGACAGAAGCACGAGGCGAGGCGAAGCGAGAAGCAGGTCTTGTTTCAAGCTGTCAGGTGACAAATGTCCAGGTGCTGCTTTCTTCCAGGAATCTGTCGACTTTATCCAGATCAGGCTCAGATTAATTCCAAGAGGTGCTTGAAAATTTTTCCGTTTTCCGAAACAGACGACTAAAATCTGCATTGTTGTACCTTATAATGAAAGTTGACACGTTGGCCTCATTTGTTGTTGTTTTTACCTGCTCTATTTTCAGCCTCTTTTTCTACTTTATATCTGAAAGAAGCTAAACCCTCATGGCTAAATACAGTCTTAAACCAGGTCTAAATACAGTGTTAAACCAGGTCTAAATACAGTCTTAAACCAGGTGTAAATACAGTCTAAAAATCAGGTCTAAATAGAGCCCAAAACCAGGTCTGAGTGCAGTCTAAAACCAGGTCTAAATACAGCTTAAGACCAGGTCTAAAACCAGGTCTAAAAAGTCTAAAACCAGGTCTAAAGGCATTACAAATACAGTCTAAAGCAAATTGAAATCATGTCTAATAACAGTTTTAAACCAGGTCCAAAAACAGTCTAAACCAGATCTAAACACAGTCTAAAACCAGATCTAAATACAGTTTGAAACCAGGTCTAATATAATGCCTAAATACAGTGCAGAAATAGTTTGTTCTGCTGTGAACAGATTTCATCAATCAATCGTTAAAGATCTCGGATTTTAAGATGGGATTCATTTCCTTGAAGGGTTGAACAAGCAATATGTGAAGTAGTCAGATCATTAAAAAAGAAAAAAAACAATGAAAACCTGAAGTTGTATCATGTAGATTAGACGTGGGCATCGTGTGGCCCTTTAGCTCTGCTTGAAAATGAGTGGCCCATCCCTGATGTAGATTGAAGTTGGTTGGAGTGTACCTGTAAGACAAACACCGGTGATCCGTCCAGCTCCTCAGTCACACTGCCGTAGTACTCGTTGACAGTGAACACTGGAGCCTCGTCGTTCTTGTTCACCACGTTCACCGTCACTGTGGTGTAATCCTCCCACTTCCCATCTGAAGCCAGGACGTGGAGCTTGTACCTGAGAGAAAATGTCATTAAGAACACGCAAAATAAACATTCTTTCCTATATTAACTTCATGGAAACAGTCCAAGACATACATTGGAAGATCTACATATGCCAGCAATTCAATATTTAGTCCTCGAAGCTGATGTGTCTCAAGAAGAAAAATGTCAAGTACAAGATGTGAGTGACATTGACAAAGGTCTGGCTGTGGTGGCTAGAAAACAGTTTTAACTATGCAGCTCTGGGGGGGGGGCAACCCTGAGCTGTAGTAATCAGAACATACCAAAACCCAGTGAGAAGAAATAAAACCAGTGAACCTGCAACAAGGTCATAGGCATCCGAGGAACACTGACACATTACATGCGTGTAGGCTGGGTTATGTGGATTGATCCAGCAGAAAATCTACTGTAGTGCTGTAGATGCAGTTCAGGCAGCAGAAAAGAACTTGGTCTGCAGGGCTGCACACTTTGAGGTCGCTTTGCACACAGAATCTAGCTGAACATGACGTGATCGGATGAATCACTCCATCACCAAAAGACCAGGATGATGTTGTCGATCAGTATGCCTTTGTCTTGCATGCTTTAAATATTTACCTCCCTTCATGCAACTGAGTCTAATGTCATCATCAAGCTCACAGGCGAGCTCAACAAGGAGCTCTTCTGTCATGGTGCACGTGACAGGAGAGTCAAGAGACAAAAATGAGTGACAGGGAAGTCTTGACTCTTGCCATCATGAAGATGTTTCTTTGACACCCATAAGGGGGCAAACATCCCTCCTTGCAACGGACTAGCAAATGTGTGCAGCAAGTAAAACTTGTTCTAGTGTGTACTTGACCTTGAAATGATCCGGACATCAATAAAGCACACCTACCACAACCTACTGGATCAAGGACCTGGTGTTCACAACTTTCTATCAGATATTACAATAATTGCATTCTGGGAGCAAAGACTTGACCTCGCTGGTCAAGTCTTTGACCAGCGAGTTTGTAACATCAAACATTTCAAGTAAAATATATTTTCTGTCTCAAAGGATCATCACCTGAGTGTGTGCTCACCGTTTGTTTTGTTCATAATCCAGAGGCTGGGCGATAAAGATGGTGCCGACTTCTGGTTCCACATCAAACACTCCTCCTGTGTTTCCTGATGTGATCTGATAGCGCAGCTTCGCATTTCCACCTACAGACCAGGGTGACACGAGGGAGCGCCAATGAATTTCGGATACTGACAAAGCACTGTATGATTAAGTGTTTTTGGAGCAGTGGTGAAAACGTGGCTGATTCTCTCTCCAGAATGTGCATGATGGCTGCATTGAAGGTCCCAAAGAGCCCATTTTATTGTGTTTGCACCATCAGGCTGCTCAGGCTCTTACAACAGAATTAGATACGGAGATTAGATATGAGGGAGAGTCTTTAAACATGCCGGGTTTGTCTTTAACACACAAGATCTTAAAGGAAATAATGCGTATAGCAAAAAATGTAATTCAAAATGATATTGAAATGAATTTTGCTTGGAATAATGCAGAGCAATTTGCAATAATTAAATACATGTACTAATTTTACACGATTTCTAAAGTGGGGGTAAACAAACAAAGAAACATTTATGATTTAAGGTCCCATTTGCACAATGTTTTAAGGTGAAAATAGAAAACTTTAGTTGCGTGCTGAGTTTCCTCTTACATGACAACAGTGCTGAGAGTCACTGAAAACCTTAACATTTTGAAAACGGCTCCCCTGGTGGAACTTTTTCAAAACACTGCAATACCATCTCCCTGAAGATGGCGGAAACGCTGCGGCGGTGCATGCGCACCACGGCCGTAGTAAATAGTTCAAATGAGACCCCGTTTGTCACAAACCAGATCGATGTTCACAAGCTAAACCAAATAAGTGATTAAAACCTCAAAATCAAAGAGGCTTACTGACTAAAAACTAAAAACTGACTAAAACAGTGAAACAGTGAAATGGAGCTGCCGCTACATAAACTGGCTTTAGCAGCCAAAATACTGCCTGTGTTCAGTCTGTTCCACTGACCGCGCGCCACCCCCTTGCCAGAGGACGTGGGCACAAGAACCCGACCCAGTGCTTGACTTTGCTGTGAAGGTGGAGACTTGCGGCGGTGTGTATTAGCGTCAAATAAAAAAAAAAAGGAAAGAAAGAAAGAAAAAGGTACATTTGAAGCAGCAGCAGCGAGGACTTAGGAATGGTGGCCGGCCACTCAGCAGTTTATAACAACGTTTTATTGAAAGCACTTTGGTTAAAAGTTAATACTCAGTTTATGACAAAGTTTTACTGAAAGGTTTTCTTACAGTATATGTGGCAGTGCCATAAAATAAGTAATTTTGAATGTCAGTACATCACAATGTAGGAATGTTGTTCAAAAAACATCTGTAGGAAAAATAAAAAAAATAAATGTGTACTGGCCTAAGTACTCGCTATCAGTATCGATGAGTACCCAAATGCAAGGACTCATACACTACAAATACATTTGCATGTGGCAATGCAACAGTGATTCTAGTTGAAAATTGACCCACAGGTACCTGGGAGCCTGTAGAACAAGAATGTGGTGCAGTTTGCTGAGAATTTGATTTCCGATGAATTTCTGATACAATAAACTTGTACAGTACTGTTGTTGTGATTCATGCTTGCAGCTGAGGTGTACTTGAACACACCATGAAGCTCCCGTCGGCTTCTGACTGCTTTGCGCGACATAAACAGGCATTCTTAGTTTAAACCGCTGATGGCGTTACTCCAGTTCTCAGACCGGCAGCACGGCGACACACGTTCTTCTAGTGCTTGGCGAGCAAACGTAAAGTGAACCTGAAAGTAAACTGGAATCAAGCAAAGCTGTGGACCTAAGACTGCAACTTCACACAATGTAAACCATTTAACTGGTGTGGAAACATCCTGCAAAACGTGTAAAGTTGAGAACGTCTCTTAGAAAAAAAGCCTCTGCTGCTTTCACATAGATAAACCTTCCCTGTAGGATTCACTCTGATTGGCTGTCTTCCCAACTTGACCCGCATTGAGAAGAGCTCTGATTGGATGTCTTGTCCGTTCGTCCTGTCCTATCGTGTTCGTCTGGTTTTGAGTCAGTTATATTTCATTGCAATCTTTGTTTTCAGTATTTTTCGCGATAGTCTTAGTCAACGAAATTTACACCGATACAAAGAAGGCTGGTAAAACTAGATGGAAAGGAGATTGGAGAAATTTGGGATTACAGCCTAATTGTGTTGGTAAAGCACGCACGGTGTGGGACGATAGAACACAGAATACACATAAAATACCACACAAGATTTAAGTTTTTTTAGGACAGTGGGATATTTGTGAGACATTTCAAGTTACGACTGTTGAAAGAAAATTGCGTTTGACGTTCAAATGATCAGCAGTTGTGTGTAAAGGCCCACGGGTGTGAAGTAGACAAAGAAAGTTCCAGCTTAAGACCCAAGGCATTAAAACCTGTGATTTCAAATGAAAACATTAATTAACCCTCAGACCCTTAAACTTGGAAAAAAAAAAAAAAAAACATGTTAAAATTCAAACTGTGAATAAAGTATTTGGCTCTGGTAATGTCATCTGTTAGAATTAACCCTTCGGTGAAGCACCATCGATTGCTTTGTATTGATATGTCATAAAAAATATTCACAGTCAATCAGTGCAAGGTCGTGTGAAAAAAGAGGATAAACACAGTAGCTTCAGCTCGTTCTTGTCTTTCTTTTTTCCCACCTCCGCACTTTTAACATCATCCCCATTCACGAAGCAGCATCCGGCACTCTTTGAAACTGAATGTGTGTTTCGCCATGAAATGTTTTCGTGAGGTTCTGTCCTGAAGAAGCCTCATTGTGCAGCGGAGAATAGCACCAATGCAAGCTATTGATCTGCTGCCTTTCATTGCAGGTACTGTCATATCTACAGAATAAATTGCTTGCAGGAGTCTACAGATGGGAATGAGTCACAAGTGTTTACACTGACAACAGAAGCGGTGAGATTGACAGAATAATCAATCGGGCTGCTTCCTGCAACACGCGGCGTTAAGCTAGATATCTAAGTGTGAAAAGTATAAAAATTGGTAAATATTTTGTGATTTATGGCTTAAACTGTGTCTAAATGAGTAAAATATCTCTAAATATCTCTCACTGTTACAGCAAAGAATGCTCAACAGGCCCACCATATATCATAAACCTCTGTGAAACAGAAATGCATGTGTTATTGTATTTGGTGCTATATAAATAAAGTTGAATTGAATTATTAATCCGATTCACAGAGTGGGAGGCAAAGCAGAAAAACACATCAGACAGAGTCGGAGCGTTTTCTACAAGTTGGTGTTTCCTGTTTCCTCGGAGACGGAGCGTTTTCAAATAGTTGCATTTTCTGTGATCCTGAGCGCCACTGTCGTGTAAACAGACACCCAAAACAAAACTATATACGATTATTAATGTTGAATGGTGGGATAGTCCATTGTTTTAGGTAGGCCTAAATCTGTTAAGGCCTTCGTCTATCTACCAAATGGCTTCTTTTTCCCCCTCCAAGCAATTTTATGAAAGTCGATCAAATGCTGATCAACAAAATGTTCCCCCTCAATGCAATCACTGCTAAAGCCACGGTCTGCATCTCAATCACCGCTGCATCTTCCGGGGAGAGCAGAAACCTCTGAAGACGCGCTGAGATTCAGAACTTATTAGCAAGATGAAAGTCAAGGAAGGAGAGAGGAGAATGCTCTAATCCAGATCGTTTTGTACCGTCCATCTGTTTTCATTTTAAATGAGACATCAGGGGATATATGCAATTGCATCCCTTCTTTTCATTCTCACTTCTTCTCTCTTGCTCTTGCTCTCTCTCTCTAGTTGTATGAATCTCTTAAGTATTTAGAAAAACCGCCGAAACCCAGAGGGGAAAAGAAAGAACATGGGGAGTAATACAGCAGTTAGAATAAACAAACAAATGGAGGGAAAATTAATGTTTTTTTTTTCCCAGTAGTGCAAAGCTTGAAACGCTTTCATCTCCCTCGGTACTGAACTTTACTGAAACCAGAGTGAGGAGGCATCAGAGCAGGGAGGGGAGTAAACCACACACACACACACACACACACACACACACACACACACACACACACACACACACACACACACACACACACACACACACACACACACACACACACACACACACACACACACACACACACCTCAAACATAAAGTTTACAGCTCGGCTTTTGTCACGAGTGCACGACCGATGCGATAATGTGTTTGATATGAGGAAAAAGAACAGAAACAGAAGCTCTAATAAGTTAAAAAGGAATTTTGCAAATAAAAGTCATAACGAGCCAGCCGAGGAAATGAGCTTGGATGTTAGGTTGCTGGAAGGAATGCACCGCTGCTGATATCGATACCAGTGTCGGGCTTCAGGTATTGTAGGAAGATAAGCTACAATCTGTTGGATGTTGTTCAGAGAAAACAGATGAAGGAAATAAAGACAGCATAAGAAGTCACAGCAAAACGGCTGCAAACTACAAAACTAGGGATGCACCGATACCGGTATTAGGTCTGATAGTACTTGTCCCCGACACAATCCGGCGAGTATTACGTGACGCCATCCATCACCAACGTCAGTAGCAGGTAGATGGGAGAAGGGGAGCGATGTCGGCAGTTTGGAGATTTTTTAATATTAAGGATAATGACAAAGGTAAAGACAGACTGTAAATTATGTTCTGACAAAATATCAAGAGGAGGAGAAAGAACTGTGTTTTCAGTGTCTCATTGTATTGATCATTTTAGGTTATACTGATTGGCACTGAACAAAAATATGTATATTTACATATTTTCATGGTATATTAAAAACTGATAAAACACAATGATGTTTTTTTTTTTTTTTTTTTTTACTTGTTCTTCTAATACTTTCATAATGTGACTCAAACCACTATAAAGTAATTTTGGCTTTCAAAGCACAACATCATCTTTCATTTGATGTGCAACCAAAACTAAACAAACAAAGACACACTGTGGCTTCTTAACATCTCAGTAGGTGATGATGACCTTACTTTGGACTCCTGCTGGCTGGGGTAAAATGAGACATAACATTTGTAAGCAGGAATACGGATTAGGCCGAGCTTCCTTATTCATTGAACCTTTAGTAAGATGCAGTAAGAACGCCACCTCACCGCACTCACATGGTGAGAGTTGGCTGACTTGAAGTACGACGACAGCCCAAAATGTTGACACCGTTTTTAACCCAGTGCTGACAGTCAACCCCCTCCTTGTTTCACACTGAGGAGTTCCTTCGTATTCCCAGGTGAACCATAACGCGCTCCGAACGAGGGGAATTTCATCCGAGTCCAGGGCATAAAGTGATAGTGTAATTGATTGTGTAAAAGGGGGAAATTAAACAATTCTGTCTGGATTAAAATGTTATCAAAGGCAGTTAAGATTAAAATCACTGGAATGGTGAGGGGAAGGGAAAAAAAAATAAAAAATCGACCAACACATGACTTCACCTTCGTTTAACATCTTCACACTTCACAAAGTGGAATCACCCGTCCGATGAGTTTACAGTTAAAGCTGCTGGTGACGTCGTACTGTTTGAAATCTCGAGAGACAGCAAAGCTACGGCAGGTTGGCTTTTAGCTTTGTGGACATTTAAAATATACCTACAATAAATCTAAAATGCTTTTTGCTGTCACTTGACTGCAGAATGTCCCTGAAACTATAGTTTGATTGTTGCAGACACCAGCTAGCTGCTCGAAAATGCTAAAATGAGCGCCAGCTTAAACACATTGTTTTTACATTTTTGTTTCAGGAAACGTTCATAATTTACACGGCAATGTTTTGAAAACAATGTCAATTAACACAAAAACGGCAAAACCAATGTAGTTAGCATGTTGGGCCACTAGCAGGTGATGCTGTTTGCTTTTGTAATGAAGCCACACACACATGCAGCAGAGACCAATCCGCTCTACCGATTACCAATGGGAGTACACGGACATTATTATGGACAGATGTCCGTTAGATCGTTATTACCGTGACTGTCATCTATAAAACCACCAAGTCCCAGGAGAAGATGAACTGGGAGTCATGACACTCTGGAGGAAACACTGTTCTGATTGTCCAGCTGCTGAGCACGTGCACAACTACTTGTTACTCCGGCCGTGGTAGACGGCATTTCAGCAAACTTTACCACTGTTTCCATGGCGACGGAGTCGGCCCATTTTCAAAAACTTGGAAGCAGTTTTCAAAAAGTTTCACTCAAGTCTATTAAAGTGCACCACTGAAAGAGGGGTTTCATATAATGTTTTTTTTTTTTTTCTTCTTCTCCACAGCAGATCCAAAAATACACTGTTAGGTTTTCAAAAAGCCACAAATATTGTGGTGACAAAAAGCATATTGCTCACTGACGTTTCAAAAAAAGAGAGACGGATCAATGACAAAACATCCAAAGAGTAAATTCAGAAACTCAAAGTTGGACTGGAAAACAGTTTAATTGAAAATACTACCAGTTTGCAATTGAATTGTAGCTGCAAAGCAAAACAAAAGAAAAAAAACAAAACATTTTCAAGGACATCCACCGGCTGGAGTCGGCTTCTTCAGGAAAGCTCAACCGTGAGAAAAGCTTCAAGAAAAGGGTTTTCAAGCCAAAAGTTGTGAAAGCAGAAATTTGAAAGCTGAATCGCTTTTTTCTTTGCCTTACATTGAAGGCTTGTATTAAATTTAATTTTGGGTTGTAATTTTTTTACACTGGCTGGATCAGACATATGGTGGTACTCTTCATAACTCCATGACATGTTTCATAGTGCTCTACACTTTCTTCTCTCAAAGCAAAAGCAAGTCAGACAAAAGCAGTGAAGGCGGATTCATTCGCTGAAACAGATCTCACACTCGAATGATGAGAATCTCAACGGCCCCACCGTCAGTCCTTTTTGAATGCAATGTTAACACAACATATCCACGTGAAAACGCTAAACTTTGGTTTAAGTTTTGTGGGTCCGTTCCAACCCCTAACCCCAGAGCACAGTGTGTCATTAAGTATTTGGTTGGAGCTCCTTTCGCCCTGTTCAGATGTTTCTAAAGTCCAGGTTGCTTCGATAGACGCCTCTGGAGTTTCTTTTCTTCTTGTCAATATCCCAGAGACTCTCTACGGTCAGGCCAGGTTGCTTGTCGATCAAGCACAGTGATAGAATGGTCCTTAAAAGCAGGTACTGGTGGGTTCAGCAGTGTAGACAGGTAGTAAGTCCTGCCTTGTCATTGAGGTTTTGAGGTTTTTGGTCTTTTTCTCTCCACAAGGGTTGCCTCTGAAATAATGAAGTTAATCATAATGATCAGGCCTGACACAACTGCAGAAACATGAATTTTATGGAGCGCACATCTACGTCATGGTAATGAATTAATATTACAAAAACCAAACGCACTCGCACGGAGGAAACGGCCTTAAAACAAGTTGAAGGAAAATATAAACTAAAAGAAGAGCGGTGAGGAAGCTCCGCCTGAAACGTTTCTGTCATTATAAAGTAAAACTGAATGGTCGCTGTGCCGGTGCCTGTCAGTTTATATCGTCCGGTGAATTCCTTTTGTATAATCTCCCGAAGTCCCGAAGTTGTTTAACCTAACAAGTCAGCAATTTTCTGGCTTTGGCAACTGTGTTGCTTTTAGCCTGGTTGATGTGTTTTAATACTTCATATTTTCAGAGAATAACTGCTCCTCTATGGTAAGGTAAGCTGTTCTGCAAGGTTTCTACTTGTGTGATTTGTCAGATGCTGCAAACTGCCCCTTTCAAGTGCACGTGCACACTGAGCCTGAAGGCAAACCTCAGGGTTAAACTACCGAGTTGTTAACCTGCTTCGAGTTTAACGCTCATCAGGATCGTGCATGTCTGGGTGAGTCAACAGAGAGATATCTTGGATACGTTTATCACGGGTCGTCCTACAGGCCCCGGGTAGATGGCTGTGTTGACTTTGAACTTGATAAAGATGGAGTGAAGCAAGAGCAGCAGATAACATGGCTCCTGTAGAAACTTCTCAGCGGACCTCAGCTCGGATTCGAAACCACTCCAATCCTCCCCCAGACTCTGGGACCTTGATTCCCAAAACGAAATGAAAAATATACTCTCATCTGAAAAGAGGTGCCGTAGTTGTCGCCCAGGCCTAGGATATATCTCTGTGTGGTTCCACCTGAAGCATTAACTCCAGTTGTAGTCCAGTTTGTTTTTCTTCAACCAATTTTTTTTTTCTGCCAACTCAACTCTGAACAACCAGCTGCTTCTTTGTGCAGCGTGTCAATGTCTTCGGTACCATTTTAAAATGGTCACTTTTCTCCATGATTCAGTCTATTGAGAGTCCATTTAAAGACTTAGGAAACTGCAGACCATCCTGCAACTCTTCAATGATATTCTAATTCATTGAGATCCACCTGTACATGGCTCCAAATGCATCCATCAGCATAAATTAAAGTAAATTCTTGCACCAACATATGGGCCCTCTATATAATTAGAGGTAGAAATGTACAGGCATGGTCTTTTGGCTTGGTTTTTAGTAAAACTGTACATCAGATGAAGTCAGGCACTAAAACAAGCAGGTTCACAAGCTGTGACCGAATAACTGGACACCAGCACACTGCATGAGCTACATATACTTATCAGTTAACAGAAATGTCACTGTCTTCAAATGCTGCTTGAGACATGTCCCAGAAGAAAAAGGAAACACGAGCAATAAGAGCATCTCCAGTGTAAGCACCCTGAATTGCTTTCTGACAATTGAGCACTCATCAATGTAACACCAGCGAAAAAACACCAAACACAAACCAAAACCGTGGCCCAAAAACTGAGGTTCAGTCCAAACATTGGACTTCCTGTACTATTGCACCCTTAGTAATTACAATATTTAGATCCCATCCTTTCACAGTAAGCCACCCACCTTCATCCCCGTCGTTGGCGCTGACTGTGAGAATTGCAAAGCCGATGTCAGCGTCCTCGTCCACGTCGACCTCGTAGGACGTCTGAGCAAACACGGGCTTGTTATCGTTCACATCACTGATGAAAACACGAACGTAGGCCGTGTCTGAAAAGAGAACGCAGAAAAATACAAAGAATTAAAAACATGCGGTTGGTCTTATTCTGTCAACATGAACATCTGTCTTCATCTGCTTTTGGGTGGCAACAGTTTAGTCACTTTTGTTTGGCGCGCATGCACGCACGCACGCACGCACGCACGCACGCACGCACGCACGCACGCACGCACGCACGCACGCACACACACACACACACACACACCCCCGGAAGGGAAAGCAGACGTTTCCTCGTGCAATCAAAACCCAAAATAATCTCCTTTTTTCTGTTGTTTACTACTTTTTTTTATTACATCTGTCATCTGTCTGGGCTATTTAAAACAGTTTTACCATTAAACTCAGCAGCTTCCCCTTTACGTCAGCAACCAACCACGGGCTGGAGTGCCGTACAATGCACCCTGAGGGCATTAGTGTATGGCTCGGTAGTTGAGCACCCTAACATGCTACACTTGCTTTGATATCCGTATCAAAACGAGCGTAATTTGCAACACAGCTTTGAGATGAGATCAATTATTCAAAGGAAGGGTGGATGAGCTCGGTATACAGTTCGTGGCACAGATAGTGAGCTAACGCAGGCCTCGGAGCGAGAACAAAAACAAGTCGCAGATGCCGGCGCATCCTCGCACGTGTTAGGAATCTGTCGGCGGAGGGGAGAGGCGGAGGGTGAAAGTGGAGAGACAGATGCAGCAGCCGTCCCCTCGTCCTCCCTCGTCCTCTCTAATGATGCCCGCTCAGCCATGTTTTCACACTTCCACAGACATGCATGCGTCATGTACCTCGTGTGCACCCCACACAACAGCCTGAGTAGCGCCGCTCTCCGCTGAAAAACAGCGAGTCAACAAGGTTATTTTTGTGGCCACTCGACAACACAGAGCTGTCTGGAGTCGGCACGGTCCCCTGATCTTTGGCAAGTGTGTGCATGAACAACAGTGTGTCTTCCTCTCGATTCCTTACTTCACCCAAAACGCTTATTTATGGCAGATGTGTACAAAAGTGCCTCTGGAAATTGAAATCTCAAGAAATGTCCATGTTTTCCCATCATATTTTGAGTCAAAGTCTTCTCTTTATTTATGTATTTTTGTAGTGATGCATGTGTACTGTAGGCTGTCGACTGAGGGACTGAGCTCACCATGTGCCGCCACAAGCTCCAGCTCACTGTTAATGAGCGTATCAGTGATGCTTTAATCATGTTTAGCATGTAGCATCACTGGTGCGTGATCTCTGAAACGCTTTAGCATGTAGCATGTAGCATGGCTCGGACTAAAAGCCTCCTGATCCACTGAGCAGTTAAACTGCTGAGCAATATCGGGCTAACTCTGCTCGTCCAAGAGTCCCTTCTGATTAAGTTGCTGGTGTTGTACCAACTATCTTTCTCCTTCTCTTGATATTTTGCCAGAACCTTATTTTCAGTCTGTCTTACTTTTGTCATTCTCAGTAATATCAATGAATCTCCCAACTGTGGACATCACTCATCCTTTCTTGTCTATCTGCTGCTGACGTTGAAGAAAATATGTTGAAAAAACACAACTTTACAATTATGGTTAGGTCTGAGGTTGTTCAAAAGATTTGATGCAGCAGAAGTGTTAAACAGTATTGAGATAATGTAATTTTTGAACACTTTCTATGTTCTTTTAAAGGACTGGAGGCATTTTTTCAATCTGGGAAACTTTATTTCTTCATACGTGGACATTGCATGCGGCGTTCCTCAGGGGTCAGTACTGGGTCCAAAACTCTTCATCTTCTATATGAATGGCATCTGCCAAGATTCATACATTTTAAATTTGGTTTTATTTACAGTTGACACAGGTATTTCTTGTTAA
This sequence comes from Lipophrys pholis, assembly GCF_963383615.2. Classification (NCBI taxonomy): domain Eukaryota; kingdom Metazoa; phylum Chordata; class Actinopteri; order Blenniiformes; family Blenniidae; genus Lipophrys; species Lipophrys pholis. The sequence goes on along the minus strand of NC_137636.1, from coordinate 21,509,180 downwards.
AGAGACTAACTGCAGTCCTAAAAAGAACCTTTTGCACCTCATTTTTGAAGTGTAAATATTTTTTGTAAAAAAAACAAAAAGTCTGGTTTATAAATCAAATAAACATGTTTTATTTTTTGGATAACCTTTCTGAAGTCTTCGTTAATGTCCACCAACTCGCACATTTGCAGAACATATACTTACTACGGCCGTGATGCGCAGTAGCAGCATTTCAGGAAGGTTGGGTTTTACCCAGTTTGCATGGAGAGGGAGTAGTATTTTGAAAAAGATGTGTTTTTCGACCCACATATAAGATGTCCCAGGATATATCACTGTTGGTAGCAACGGGCAGTTTCCTAGATCTGCTTTACTGTATATCTGATGATTCTTTTTATCTCTGGTTTTCTTTGACGTGCAAATGTGATTTTGATGACTTCAGAGCAGGTACAGTAATCCTCAGAGTAATGATCTTCCTCTGCAAAAAAGACAAGAAGCACTAAATGATGACAAATCATTGACTTTTACTTCATTTCGATCAGTATCAGAGTTTTCTGCATCATGTTAGAGACAAAACTGTAAATGACTTCAACTGTTTTCACCTTGCTAACAGGCCTACATATCGGATTACGCACACGCCTGCTTCTCCTCCAGGTTGCAGGTGAAAATCCAAAAGGCTTTGTCACTGCACTTGTTTTTCAAGCACAGCTCCATCAGAACTGGCAGAGATCATGAAAGTGAGCGCTTGCACTCTGATTTATGGCTCCGGCTGTGTTTCATTTCATGCCCCGGCTCAGTTTTCTCTAACATAATTTACAGTTTCCATCCACCTTCTGAAGCCCACATGACACCGTCGCCTCCGTCGATTCTTATCACGCTGCACCTCGGGAGTCTGGGCTAATTTTTCATCCCTACATTTGATACACACACACTTATGAACTCCTTCTTATCGGATGCCAAGAGATTTAATATGATTCTTGATTGAAATCAGAACAGCTTGATTAGCTCCTCCCACTTTTTGCAACTCTAAATTGCCCCGTCAACCATCCTTCCACAATCTCATTTAGTATTTGTGTTGCAGGGGAAAAATAATAACATAAAAAAAACAATGCACCCTCCCAGGCTCCCCGCAGTATCTGCTCTGCTTAATATTTCACTTCTGTTTACGTTGCCACGAATGTCACAGTGAGGCAAACCAAGAAAGACGATCAGTTAATGATCTATGATTGCATTTATTAAAAATATATCCTGCTCTGGTTCTCTGCTTTCCACCTCTCTCCATCCACCAATCTGTCTCAACATCTGCTCGTTCCTCCACATTCCAGCAGAGCATGTACAGAGAGAGAGAGAGAGAGAGAGAGAGAGAGAGATGGAGGGAGGGAGGGAGGGAGGGGAACTTTAGTCCCTCTGACAGAGAGAGATGAGCAGATGCGAGAAAAAAACTGAAAAAAAGGGGTAAAAAGAGGATTATCGCTGCCTTCAATAAAGATTTGGAGCTTCCAATGAAGTCTAAAGAGCAGCTGTCTGCACTGCGCGTTCTCTTTTTCAGTCTGCCGCCAACATCAGTGTACAAAAGTCGGAACATGAGGTGGGAAAAATAAGTCTTTAATTTGGACACTTTGGATAACAATAAGAATTGTTCAGGACGCAACCATAATCAATAGAAAAAAATGTTAATGAGCTGTGCTAATACAATAAATTGAAATACAACTAAAATAAAAAAAATATTATTTCAAAGGAGCCATTATTATAAATTTGAAAACAGAGACTATGTGTAGATACTTTAAATATTAAGTTATCAATAATGTTACTTATCAAATTACTCAAACAGAAAGGGAAACTACACTTGGTAGATTTGTGATTAGGATCAAAAAAATCATAAATTTTAACAGCAACTAACAATATTCTTGACAAGCTGTAATGTAAATCAATACAAAACAAAAAAGTATTGACTCCAATCAGGCCGTCAAACAAGATTAAATAGAGTCTTCTGCTAATATTCATCTCAAATCCAAAACAAAGTACTAATGCAAATACTAAGCAAAGACCGAAAATAATGTGTATAAAAACAATGCCAACAAGACGCTAATGCTAAAATTGCTAATAATACGAGCTTGTCTCTGTTAACATCATTATAAATTTTACAAAATGGTAATTGGAGGGCAATAGGTGTAGACATATGACCCTTAAACAGTATCAATAACATAGTGGTTAACTTAATGCTGAATTATTTTTTCAGTCAGCATCTATCATAAGTGCAGAATTAGTACAGTAAAATATGGTAGTATTGATTTAGTAGGACGCTTTATGACCATGAAATACTAATCAAAGAAATCACAATGAGCGTTTTTAACCGTTTTCCGACTCTCAATACACAACACAACAATGTTTTGAAGTGAAGACAAAAAAACTTGAGTAAACGAGGCTTCAGTTTGTGTTATTAAATGAATAACAGACTGTCCTATTGCCCTTTTTATCAAATTGTGCTCTCATCCATCCAAAGTGGACTCTGTGCTGGTAATGAATATTGAAGCTGCCTTCCTTTAACAAAGAAAAAGGAAGTTGTCCCTCTGTCACTTGTGGTTGCAGCGACAATGCATTTCATGTTAAAAATAACACTTCTTAGCAGTATTACATCCCAGCATCAATACGCCATAAAGTGTGTGTACATCTTTTCTAACGATCTGCTTGTAAGTGCAACATCAAGTATAAAAGCCCGAAATCCTCCACCATCTGCAGCAGTGCTCTTAAAGTAGCTCTTTCATCTGATATCAATCTTCCAATGAAGCTTTTAATTTTCTCTGGAGCTCAGAAGCAGTGATGTGATGGACCACACAAGCTTACAAAAGCAAGGAGCCGAACATCAGATTGCCTCCATGTGGGGCATTTCATGACCGATTTCCATAATCAGGGCCTGAGATCACCACACGGGCTGATTGGACGGCTCTAAACACACACAGCAATCAGCCCGTGGAGCCGTGGAAACGTCTCGTCTGGAGCGGTGACTCATTACTCCAGTCTGATGGGGCAAAGCCGGTCTGGCATAATTATGTCAGGAGAGTACGCCACGCCTGAGCGAACGGGGCCAGCTGCATGCTGGAGGACGCCCTGGACTCCTCACACGGAATGAGGGGGTCTGAATGCTGCAGTACACACTCAGAGAAAAGGCCAACGTGGGCTTCCAACTATGGAGCTTTTTAATAGCCTGGATCTCCCAAAAAAGTTGAGACGAAGGTCCATTTGACTGGTGATCCAAACTGAAGCAGAGTCCAGTCCACTCACCAGTCAAATGGACCACTTTCCCAAATTAATCTGGGATTTAAATTGTCCAAAGTTGGAGGCCTACGTTTGCCTTTATTGTGCGTCCAATCACCAGTCAAACAATGGCTTGATCACATGACCAAAGTCAGGTGATGAGGAAGGAATTCACCTTGAGTAAGTATCTATTTAGTTTGAAATTATTTCACATTGGGAGGTCACAACCAAAAATAATATTGGACTTTATTTTAGCTCAGTACTTGTTGTTAAAGAAAACCCTCGTATTGTTAAATTTCATTTGCAGATTTTCACATCGGGAGGGGCTTGAGGGGAACAACTTCAGCCCTGCACTGCTACAACAAACGTTTTCCTAAGAAGTTTGTTCCCTCCTTTCTTCTTTTTGTTTTCCCTCATGAATATCTTGAGCGAGTATTTTGTACATTCGAAAGAGAGCAGAAGAAACGTGCACCAGCATTTCACCTGCGACTACGCCTGCTGAGTCTGAAGCCCCGTTTTAACACGGAAAATTTTTGTTGCATTTCCAGCAGTGCTTGGAGCCACTGAAAACGCAACTTCTTGAAAATGGCTTACGAGGTGGAACTTTTTGAAAATGCTCCGTCCCCATGGAAACGGGGGGGAAAAGGCACATTTTCGTTGTGCACATGCTCAGTAGGACAATAAGAACAATGTTTCCTCCAGTTTGTCAGCACTCCCAGTCCATATTCCCAGTCCTCCTCCTCTTCAACTTTTTTGACCAAAAAAGATTTTTCTACCAAATCAAATTTAACTGGAGCCGCCAAACACATTTAACCTTTAAAATGAGGCTTTATGCTCTTAAAGTTTCGGATATGGTACACGGTAAATATTTCGTTATATTTTCAGCTGTTTATGTACCAGATTTTAGCAGTTTCAAACTTCTTTTCCAGCATTTGTCTTAGACAATTTTGAAAGTTTTGCTAACCCTAACCCAGTCCTTGTAGTTTTAGCAATTTTCCATCACAATGAATCTCGCTCTTTAATTTTGAACTCACACTTTCAAAATGTCAATGCAAATTGTTTCTAAGAAGTTCAGACAGCAGCTTACGTTTTAAGCATCGACTCTTCCTCTAGTAAAACCCTGAAGGTGTTTGTAGTTCCAGAAGACATTTTGTTGAGCGTTACCTTTTATCTGAACCATCAACTGTGTGCATGGTATTATTCTTCGTCGATCAACTGCAAAATTAAACAAATCTAAATCATGAGCATTCAGTTCAGCGCTCAATTTAGCACATTTCATGTACGATCTCAGTAAATCAGGCCCAAAATGCCCTTCATCAATTTCCCTCATCATCGTTCCCGCTGAGCTTCAACAGATTGGCTCTAGGAAAGGATACAGACGTCCTCTACGACTTCCTGCCAAAACGTTACGGTGAAGTAAAGCACTCACTCACCAACACAGACAGAGGCTCAGTGTTCAACCCTTCTGTGTGAACGCTCCAAACTCTTGGAAACAGCTTCCTATTTCCATGGAGCGACTGTGCGTAGCGTTGGATTTCTGTACCTGAGTTGGGCTGGCCGTGCTTGCCGGGCCGCGCCGACTCCCAGCCGTCCACAGATTGAACCTCCAACAGGTAGGAGCTTTTGGTCTCGCGGTCAAACACAGCCTGGGAGTAGATGAATCCCAGCTCTGGCTCGATCCGGAAGTACTGATGGTCTCCGCTGCGATCCTCCAGCAGGGAGTAGGAGATCTGAGAGGTGTGGGGGATGGGGGGGTGGGGGTGGGGGTGTTATACAGATAAAATACAGCTCATTATTGCCACAGTCACACAGCCAGGCAAGACACACTCTGGATCATCCAAACCAGAGAGACTGGAAATTGTTTCTGTGTGCAATGTTTTACCTTCCCGTTGAGACCCAAGTCCATGTCGTTGGCCGAAACCTGAAAAACCAGAGTTCCTGACTCGGCGCCCTCAGTGATTGAAGCCTCGTAGATGGAGGAAGTGAAGAACGGCACATTGTCGTTCACGTCTGGAAAAGAAAGAGCATGGCGATGTTGAGAATGATGAGATGAAAAAAGAGATCGGACACAGCAGACGGAATAATTCCTACAGTTCATGATGAAAGTATAACATGACTCATGTTGCAGCAAAGCGGTCTGGACGTTTGATGTGTCGGCCTACAGAGCTACAGAGAGATGTACTATATTTTAGACCAGCGGAGTAAAACTCATGTGATCCCAAGAGACAAAAGAACATAAAAATATCAACTAACTAAATAATCATGCTTTATAAATCCCCTACGGGGAAATTCCTTTTCCACATTGATAAATTCTACTTCTGGGATGCCAAGCTGCAGCCACATTACGGCGCTCCGGGGGGGGGGGGGGGGGACCTGTCGGCAGTAGGGATTGAACCTGTAAACCTCTGATCTGCCTTTCTAACCTCGAGGCCACCGCTGCACAACTCTGTTGGTTCTAGTACAAAGAGGTGTGACAATATAACAAAACGTTTGCTGAAGTTGCCTGCTTTTACTAATCTTAAACCATTTAAAATTTTGAGTGACACAAACCGCCATTGGCTGGGATACATGCTCTACCTTGGCTGCAGCCTGAATTCAGGCTGTGTGATGTGAATTTGTAGGTGTAGTGGACGGCCGGGTCGTGGCCCACGGGTTGTGTGTTTGTAAAAGTTTGAGTTATTAGAAAATGAGAAGGAAAAAATAAATAAATAAAGTTATCACATTAACTATTCTTCGTCTCATTGTTGGGTTGAAAATACAAACGAAAAAAAGATTTTCCCTTCACATAAAGTGCAGCTAAAATTAACTGGATCTTTAGTCTTTAGCCTGGGAACATAATTGATCAAATGGTGGATGGAGTACTTTCGTTCACATGCCTAAATGATTGTGTAAAATGTCAGTATTGGGAGAAGAAAGCAGCAACATGGTTTCTGGGCAACATCAGATGCATGGAGAATATGTCTGTGCTCCTGGTGGCGCCGCATTGACTCGTATCCCTTCTACTATTCTGACCTTTTAACCTCATATTCTGTAGCTGCGCTCCTCTGATGTGCCAAAAGAATTTTGTTGTTTGGAACTTCTGCAGTCTGCCTCCAAATAAAGTGTTTTTTGTTCCCTGAAAACACTGCAGCAGTTCTCCTCCCTGAATCAGTTGCTGCAGTGCGATGTGTATCTACAATCCACAAACTGGAGCTTATGTTGGTTAATTTCATTTCAGGTGACATTGTTCATGTTTCAATGGTACTTGTATAAACTGACACTCTGAATGTCATTGTTTTTCATTGCCTGTTCAGTGCAGTATTACAGAAAATTCACTTATTTGACATTTTTTAATAAAAGAAATGGCTGTTTCTGGTTTGTTGACTGAGAAAGGCAATGTTTCAATAGATGTATTCATCAAATCACTAATCAAAATGCCTTTTCAGATATATTATTAGATTATGTATGTGATTGCACACGTTTGAAATGCCACATGTCTGATATTAATTAAAAGAAAAGAAGTGAAGAAGCGTTATGTTACTATCAGGGTGACTGGGTAAAAAAACCCAAAACACTGAGAAAAGTAGTCTGAGGCTGCCATTGTTATTATTGTCCATATACTCAGCAGATGCAGTAGAACTATTTACTACGAATGTGACGTACGTGACCAATAGCAGCGTTTCAGAAAAGTTGAGTTTCCACCCGTTTCTACACAGACGGAGCGTTTTTAAAAGTTTCCCCTTGGGAGCCATTTCCATAAAGTTGCGCTCTCAGTGGCTCCAAGCACCGTTGCCCTGGAAACAAACACCCAAAACACTACAAAAGCTTCCTATTTTCACTGGAAAACGTGTACACGGGAGCTGAATTTGAATTAAAACACCAATAACTATTTGATGTTATTCGTCATTTCATAGGGTGTTTGTAAACGAGCTGTGTATAAATGTTCTGTCATATTTCCTACAAAAATGTTTAAGCTACCTTGTTTTTAGCATTTTCCTTTATATGAGCAACACGTCCTAATAGAGCTTCACATGTTTTACAAAGACCGCAGAGTCCGGCTTCAACACACATCTGGTGAGATCACGGTCGTCTTCGATGCTTTCAAGGCAACACGTCAGGAGAATGAGCTGATGTGTGCTGCGCATCTTTTAGAAATAAACAACTCTGCTGTGTATTGTTGGCGCCTGAGGACTTCACCGGGATTATTTAGTGTTTTCATCATCAGATGCAGCCGTAACTCATCCGCAAGCCTCTTCATGTCTTACCACATTCATACTGTCATCGATTACCGATGCATTACTGACACTTTTCATCTTGTGGTTATTTTTCTCGACTTAAAGACAAGGATGAAAGCATGCTAATCAATAATGAGGAGAAAATGGGTTACCTTGAACCAAAACAAAGGGAGATGGAAGGGTTACACGTTACAGATAAAAACAGGAAGTAGATGAACTACTTGAAGTGGATGAGTTTTTGGCTCCACTGATGTGAGGCCGAAAGCATTACACAAATGACTTGAATGGAGCCACACATTAAACCCAATGCAGCTCTGAGTGTCTCCCCCTCCTCTTAGCTTTCTTCTGAGAAAATGTCTTAATCTATGAATTAAAAATGGGGCCCTAAATCCATTACAAACCTCCCTCCCTTCCTCATCCTCCCCGCCTCTGGAGAAGTCAAAGAGCTTTCCTATTAAGACAGATAAGAGGAAGGAGGGGCGGGAGGAAAACTGAGAAGTTGGAGAGAGGGAGAGGAGGACTGAAGAAAGTCTGGGAGAATTAATTACTGCTCACTGGATTAGGAGTAATTCGAAGGAAAAGAAGTGTGTGTGTGTCTGTGTGTGTGTATGTCTGTGTGTGCGAGAGAGAGTGAAATTACAGAAACGATGATGGGATATTAAAGCTGAGTTACCAGGGGCTAAGTAACTGAACTGAAACAGACTAATGTAATCCCATACAGAGGGAGAAAATTACAAACAAGCAGGTTTAGATTAGCTGGAAGGGAAGGAGAAATAAAGCATCCACTGGTCCAGTGGCTTTCTATTTATTCAATTCTGAGACGGAAATCTATTTCAAAGCTGCGTCTTATAAAATCGAAGTGAGAAGACTTCATCCATTGAGAATTATTAACTCACACCAAGTCGTAGGAAAAGTAAAAAAGTAAAGAGTCTGCAACCAACAGATCTGAAAGATTCATTACAGTCCTTTATTTTGACTGCACAACTACTTTTTATAGTATTCATTTAAACTAACTCGTGATAGGATAGATTTTAACTATGTGTGTCAAGAGTGTTTTCTGAACTATTTACATTATTTCACCGTTCATTGCTCTTTTATATGATGTTGTCCCCCCCTCGCCGTCTTAATAAATCCCCCTCTGCTTCTTTCACGTATTTGTGAATGTGCATGCAGCAGAAGGAAAGCCCAGGGGTTACATGTACACGTTGGTGTTTAGTTGTGCAAAATAAATATGGATTTGAGTTGGAATCCAGATTTGAATACGTCCAGCCAAACGGTCACTGCGACAGGAAGCTCATCCCACTTTATTCTCGTCTCCAGAAGCTCAGGCCCCATTTCCACGACAATGTCTCAAGTGAAAACGTATTGAGAACAGTTTCGAGTTTACACGGCAGCGTGTCGTAAACGACGTTTACACGGAAACGGCAGAAACACTGAAAAGGATGGAGTGTTCATGTTGGGCCACTAGTTGGTGCTGTTGGTTATTTTGGTCATTAAAACCACACACACACACTCGCAGGAGAGAACAGTACGCTCTAAACATTAACAATGGGAGAACAAAGACATTCGTATGGACAGACGACCATGTTGGATTGTTATTACAGTGACACGACAGAGTCACGACACTCTGGATCAAACATTGTTCTTATTGTCCAGTTACTGAGCACGTACTAACACCATGTCCCTGCACATGTATCTATTTTCAGTCGAAATCTATATAAAAGACCTACCTGTGACGTTGACGTACACCGTGGTGAAGGCAGCGAGCGGCACGGCAGCAACATTCTGAGCTCGGACCCGCAGCATGAAGTTCCTGGTGGTCTCGTAGTCCAGCGGCTCCGCCACCAAGATGGAGGCCGAGCCGTCCTCCCGGTTGGGCGTCAGGTAGAAACGGACCGGCATGTTGGTCTCCGGGACCATCCCGTCCTCCAGGTTGTACGTGACTCTGGGATCCCCTAGTGGAGACGTGGCTTTGATCGTCTGTTTGGAACAGAGAGAGAGAGAGAGTGAACGAGTTTTTTCGGTCTGCTTTTACACTTGTCAGGTTTGGTGTCATTAAAATGAGCCCTGGTTTGATTGTGCCATTAGCGAGGTTCATTTCCAAGTGTGAAAACTTGATAGTCTCGAACCACTTTTAAATCAGGCGACTCAAATTGCTGGATATCTTCACCGTGTTGATTTGTGCAACAGAATGTTTGTGTTTGAGATGTAAACCCCATCATCAGCATGCATTGCATTAAAAACAGCACAAATGAAATATGTGGAGCTAATAGAAGTTTTGTTAGAGAATATACACCAGGGGAGTTACACACATTTCAATTAAGGGGCCACCTACAGTGTGGTTTCATCTTGGGGGGGGCAGCAAAATAAGTCCTATAATAACCTATAAATCTTATGTGTTTTTATATGTGATGGAAATGTCTATATTTTTTACAAAAAAAACAACAACAATTACTGTTGGAAATGAGTACAATCTTAACAAAGAAATTTGAATGAAACCTTCTGCAACAAAATACAGAGAAATAAAAAGATAAAAATATGTTTTCTTTGAAATTTGCTCAGTGGTTTAGCGGGCAGGATTGGAGTCTCTGCAGGCCGGTTTTGGCCCTTCCTTTAGTTTGACACCCCTGATATACATGATCGACTTAGCATAAAAGAGTTGCTGATGTCAATGAGACCACACGCATCAGTGATCCTTGACCTCCCATAACCCTGTTTCTGTCTCACTGCTTTGTATCCTTTGACCACTTTCAATAGTTATTGACCACTGTAGAGCAGGAACCGCCAACAAGGGTATGGAGTCATCGCTGTCCTTCTCAAACTGTCATGTAAGAACCTCGACTCTTCACCTACACCACTCAATTCTCTAATATTGTACACCCATAATGGCTTTGCAGCCATGAAGAAATGGAAGCAGCAGTTTGCATTTGATTGAATTCTTTACATTTTCAAACACTAATTTCCAGTGCTGGATAAATGCTAAATGCCAGCCGTGACCCTAACGGAACAAAAATGTCGACAGCATCATGAATACTGGAAGGAAAAAATAAATAAATAAAAAAGAGAGTCCGCTCAAATGGAAAAAAAGGCATTTTATAGCCCATAATAATGAACGGTAAAATATTAGTAAGTCTCAAAGTGTTAGAGTAGACAAAAAGCCGGAGAAATCCTGTGGGATCAGAGGGAAATATGCTCTGCTCTTCATCCAGTGTTTTCCCCAAACTAATTAAAAGGAAGCTATTCAAAGCCTATGCCATACACACCCCAATTAAAATGAAAAAAAAAAAAAAAAAAAGCCATCTCGGGTGTGATGCGGCCTGCCTATGGGTGACCTAGCTGTATCTATTCAACCTACAGAGCGGAGCAGTCGACAATAATGAGGCACCCTGTGAGGCACGCCAAAATCGGCAAACATGTGACTGTATCCACTGATTCAGGCCATGAAAGCCTCAAATGTCCACAATGGAGATATCCCAACCCCGGAGAGTCGTAGCAGTCAAATCAACAGTGAACTGCCGGCACCATTACAACGCCGAGCCGGGGGAGCCGCTGCTCTCTCTACCGTCTACAAGCAACGATTTTCAGAGAGCATGCTGCTCCATGTCTTCGCTGTCTTTTCATTTCCATCCTGTGAGTTCAAATATTCATCAGCAACAGTAATGGCCCTAATTGCTTTCAAGAGAGCCTTAGAAAACACTGATGATTAGTTGGGAAAGTGTCTGTGGCATGAAAAGGCAATACCTATGAATAATGAAGTTGAAAGACACGTCTGGATGGATTTAACGGTGTTTTTGAAGGTTCCGCTTTAACAAGTCCTTTAACCAGCAGCTGACTTTTTATGGACTCTCACTGTGAACTGAGCAAAAATGAATCAAAGCCACAATAAAAAGTGAGAGAACTTTGCAAAAACGGCTACTACTACTACTGCTCTTATCAATGCCCAGAAAAGAACCAATAATGAGCCGGAGAGAATTACCTGCAGCTCCAACAGTAAAGCCTTTCAAACAAGTGCAAATGGAAATGTTTTAGAATGAGCAAAGTTACTGAAAAACAACAAGAATGGGAAGCTTTTAATCTGCTTGCATGGGATGTAAGATCAAAATGTAGCACGGACACAATTATTGGCATCGGTGGTGACGAAAATCAAACTTGCGTTTCAGTTTGAGTGACCTGAGTGAACGGTTTATTGATCATTTGATTGTATGAAAAGGTGGCCTGGCAGTCACTGGTTTAATTCCCCCAATTTAGGTAATCAGAAGTTGTCTAATGGATCTAAAATGACATTCCCAAGAGTCCTGCAATCTCCGTTTTTAAGGTTCGTCATCTCCTCGACAAAATCCACAGGCCTTGTTTCACGACAATGTTTTCAAGTCAAAGCAGAAAAGTTTAGTTACATTTCGGGGGTCAGTTTGCAGGATGACAGTGGTTGGACTCATTGAAAATGCAAGTTGTTGAAAACGCACCAATTGTGTCTCTGTGAAAACGTGGAAAAACACAACTTTCTCTGAAACGCTGCTACTGAGCATGTGCGCCTCAGTCGTAGTAAGTAGTTCTTCTGCACATGCTCAGTAGCCCAAGAAAAAGAACAATATTTCCTCCAGAGTGTCATGACTCCCAGTCCAGATTCTTCTAGGATTTGATGGTTTTATAGTTGACAATCACTGTAATAACAATCCAACTTGGACGTCTGTCCATATGAATTTATCCATACTCCCAATGTTAATGTTTATAGCGTATTGTTCTCTGCTGCATGTGTGTGTGTGGTTTCATGACAAAAAACAAACAAACAGTGGCCCGACATGAAAACTGAATCGTTTTCACCGTTTCTACTGTTTCCATGTAAATGGCCATTGTTTTCAAAACGTTGCTGCGTAAATACAAAACGTTTCCGAAAGAAAAAAGTTTTTTCACTTGAAATGTTCCCGTGTCAACGAGGCATAACTGTGATCCCTCCAGGATAAGGTATAAATAAACTTATTGAGATACATCTGTCAACGTTAAAAAACGTTAATGTATGTGTGGGAGACTCACTATAACCAAAGTGGAGCGCCTCGGGAATCAGATTGTCTATAGTCAGGAAAGTGAAACTCAAACGGAAAGGTTCAGGCTGCCAACTGTAAAACACGGTGGAGGCATCATCATATTGTGGGGCTCCTTTGCTGCGTTCGTTATGGGAGGAATTGAACACGTGAAAGGCTCAATGACATCAAAAGATTACCGGGATCTCTGAGTGATAAATGTGTGAGCTTGATTAAACTGGTTTTGAGATAGAAATCTTGAGTCTTTGAGGAGGACAAAGAGCCAAAACTCAGATCCAGCAGCACAAAGGAAGAAATGAACTCTTTAAATGATCAATGAGTACCAAAATAAATCAAACAGTAAAGGCTTGGAGCGAGCTGAACACCGTCACTGCAAAAATAACTCCTGAAAGCTTAAATTTCACCTTTGATAGGAGCCGTTATGCAGTCATGCCATGCCGAGCAATCAGAACTGACAGAGATGAGTCCTGCAAACTCAAAAGAGCCTCAACACCAAGAGACAAACGAGCAGCAGAAACTTCTGGATATAAATCAGGCTGACTTTTAATAATGCTCAACAACTAAATATAAAATTGTGGAAATAAGTCAGCAGCAATTTATTTTCCTCTATTTCCACTATTCGTTAACATCCAATGATACTTTATCAATTTTTTAAATTTAACACAAAGTTAAGTGAACAACACTATAGTTTGAAAAACAAAATAAAACCCTAAAAGTTAAAACAAATATTCACAATACATAGATATTTTTTATTCATGGAGGATATTTTCCGATATGAAAAACAAAATAAAATAATAATAATGCCATTGAGGTTTGCGTTTACACTATATTTTCGAAAAAAAAATTACATTTTGATGGAAATGTAAAACACTGTAAACAATGTAGTTAGAATGTCAGGCCACTAGTTAGTGCAGAAAAGTTGATATTTGTGTATTTTTCCCATGTCCATGGAGTTGGAGTCAGAGTGTTTTCAAAAAGTTGGGTTTTCCGTCAGCCGTTGCTGTGTGAACTGGCCTCGTAGACGTAACGAATTCTTTCTATTTTCATCTGAAAACATTCTCGTCTCGATCAGGCAATGAGCTGGGAATGACATTAAACAAAAATTGCTCCAAATAATGTACAATTAAGGTAAATAAAACCATTTGTCTACTTTCTAAATGTTTATTTGAAATATTTTTTTTTTCAGAAAGACGTTTTCATGAACAGATCGTCAATGACACTTACAATCAGTAGATTTCTTTTGACACACAATCACCTTGACTTGTTTACTCATACATTCCCTTCAAACCATCCAAACCATTAACTTATCCATTCTATTTATTGAGAAATATATTTATTTTCTTTCTACACTGTAGCATAAACATGCCCTGTCATGATTTATTCATACATTTCTACTTGAAACTTTGATGCAGAGACATTCCCACGGCAAATTGGGGTCCTCCATGGAAATCACATCATCTGTTCATTCAACTCAGTATGTTATTAGATGAATAAAAGATCACTGAAAATATCTAAAGAAAATACTTTATTGAGCACTGGTGATTGCGTCAACACAGACGTGGACTTGCAGCACTTTGTGGATGCATTAGTGTTGCAATGTGATGCACACCGTGCCGTATGTGAGTATCGAGAAAGCCTTGACACCGCATCACACTGAGGAGTGTTTTAAATACTTTAGCTGCTCCATTAAGAGACACAAGAGGAGCATGAGCAGAGGAACTTACTCTTCACAGTCTAACAGAATCCACCTCGAAACCACTGCAGACTGCAAGAGTTTAAATATTACATGGGATTCTCTCACATCAAGACTTTTGTAAAGCACAACTGTTGTCCCGGATCTGATTACATTTTAGAATTTCACATTAGGAAATGGTCTGTCACAGTGGTTCTTTTAAATTTTAGTCCCGTCTATTACCACTGTGTTCTGTATTTGGATGGAATAATTTATTTCACTCATAGAATTTTGAAAATCTCCAGTTTTGTGAGATCTTTTTATGATATATTATCAATATTTAATTTCATTCTTTGCACAAAACACATGTTGAATGAAGGATGAGCAAAATATTTGTGGATATCTGTATTATTGATGAATTGAAAAAAACCAAAATCATTTTCAATTTCTTTTTCATTTTCATTTCGACTACTATTTTAATTTGCTCTGAAAAAAAGGTTTTTATATATATATAAACCTTTCAAAACATATATATATATATATATATATATATTTATTTATTTATTTATTTATTATAGCTTGATTTTAATCCTTTCTGATTATGTAGAACTGTGAATCCTAGACTGACACCAGTGTGAGGCCTCGTGTCGCCTGATGTTTCAAGTGAAAACGCATCGTTTAGCGTTTTTGTTTCAGAAAAGTTTCATCTTTACACAGAAACGTTTTGAAGAGGATGTCTGTTTTCATGGAAATGCTGAAAATGATGATGTTTTCATGTTGGGCGACTGGTGGGTGCTGTTGTTTGGTTTTGTAATGAAACCACACACACATGCAGCAGAGAACAATACTCTCTAAACATTACCAATGGGAGTACACGGACATTCATATGGACAGATGACCAAGTTGGATTGTTATTACAGTGACTGTCAACTATGAAACTACCAAGTCCCAGGAGAAGATGGACTGATAGTCATGACACTTTGGAGGAAACATTGTTCTAATTGTCCAGCCACAGAGCATGTGCACAACTACTAGTTACTATGGCTGTGGTGACCAAGACCAGTAGCAGAGGATGCATTTTCCCTCGTTTTTACAGAGTCGGAGTAAGTCCATTTTCAAAAAGTTGTGTTTCCCCCCCATTTCCACAGAGTCAGAGTGTTTTCAGAAGGTTTACATGATGACTTGAAAACGTTATCATGTAAATGGGCCCTGGGACCACATCTCAAACTACAAATGAAACAAAGCTACCAAATTAAATTTGTATTTAAGCATATTAGTTCCTAGCATGCTCCGTAATATGGAGATAAACTGCTGGTGTTGGAGCCATAAATTCCCACCATGGTTGATAGTTGGTTGATACAAGTGTAACAGTAGGTAATATGTGAAAATAAGTGGATTTCTTATGAATTAAGAAACATTACCCAGTGTACAGTGATCACTCCTGAGGCAGATGGAGCTGCGAATGCTCAGGTTTCCATCGCCATGGCTCTGTTAAATAATTTCCTGTTGTCTTGACTCTTCAAAAGTTCTGAACTCCTATAAACAGACTTCACATGGTTTTCCTGAACACCTACCACGACGGGCGTGTCTCGGACGGTGTTCTCTGGTATCACGACGCTGTAGCTGTCCTTCTCCCACTGCGGGGGCTGGTTCTTCACGTTGGTGATGGTGACAGCCAGCTCCACTGAACTGCTCCTGTTCCCACCGTCTGTGGCCACGATTTCCCTAGTGATGTAGGTTCTCTGTTTACATAGTAGAAGAAAAGAGGGAGAGTGAAGGACGAACACCTAAGAACGTGTTCTCATGTTGGCGATAAGGCCGATACATCCGCAGCGTCCTTAAATACCGAAATAAACATTGTGCACTGGAGATCACTCAAATTTCCGTAAACAATCCACTTTCCACACATCTTCACGGGAGGAAATCGACTGTAGTCTGCCTTCAGGTAAACATAAACATAGTTAAAGATAAGTGAATTGATTGAAGGGCATGGCTCTCCATGGTGCAGCAGAGTTTTTGTAACTCGTACAAGAGCACTTAGCTTTATCCACTGCAATCAGGGGAATTGATCCATTTCCACGCTGAAGAAACAGGCTTAACCAGGAGTCTGTAAACCCAGTGTGGGTTAACTGACACATATCAGAGAGAAAACTAAAGGAGAAAACCAAAAGATCATCTTTCAATTCAGTTCATGGACTTCTGCTTCATTCTGTGAGAGGATGGTTGATGTGAAGGTATGTATGCACACTGAGGCCTCCCACACACAGCAGGGTATGATTTGACAAGGGATTTATTAGAGAGACTTGCATCGTGACTTATTTCATGATTTTTAAAAAAAATATATTATTTGTATGATTCAATTAAATTGAAAACATTTCATTTAAATAACCCCCACGTTCTGCAGAGTTGTCTGTACTGTTAGTGTAGTGGTTAGTGCTGTCGCCTCATAGTGCGGAGGTGGTGGATGCCCAAGCTCTGAGTCCTTCCGACTGAGGCTAAGCGTTACGATACGTCTTAAAACGCTGGGAGCGTACCCCTTTCCACCGGGGCTTGGTCTTCCCGGAGTCGGGTTGTTTGGGAATGCAGCCCAAAGTGGGTGGTAAACGCCATCTTAGGCTAAATATCGGCACAAGGCCGATAGTTGACAAGTACCTTAAGGGAAAGTTGAATCTACCTTTGAAGAGAGAGTTCAAGAGGGTGTGACATGTTAAGCGGTAAATGGGTGGGGTACGTGCAGTCTGCCAGGGGCATTCAACTCGGCGGGTCAGGAACCTCTCATCGGCCCTGTCCTGGACCCCGCTGGGCACATTTCATGCGCTGCGACTGGCTCGACGTAGGCTTGTGGAGGTGCAGTGCCCCCTGGCCTGGACCACGCCTGCACGGACCAAAGGGTGTAGCACACACGGAAGTCAGAAGGGGAAACAAACGCAGGACTTCAGAGGCCCACCACCGGTCTGTCTCACCCGCCTCTTTGAGGAGCTGGAGCTTGAGCGCTTGCCATAGGACCTGAAAAACTATGACTTATGGTGAACTATGCCTGGGCAGGACGAAGTCAGAAGAAACCCTGGCAGGACGGGCCTTTATGTGTGAATTTAGCATGTATTTACTGTTTTATATCCTCTAGATTCTTCCCACCATCCAAAAATAAGCATTTCAGCTGAGTTGGTGACAATGAATTGTCGGTGGACTGGCGAGCTGTTGAGGAAGTACCCTACCTTCACCCAAAGCCAGCTGTAATGAACCCTCAAGTGGATAAAGGGGTAAACAGATGGATGGATGATTTCCCACCCACCATGACATTAGGACAGATGAAATATTTAAAATCTCTCTCTTCGCTCTTAGCAATCAAGAAATTCAAATTTTGGGACATTTGGCAACAGCTGACGTAAATGTGTAGGCAGTGACTGCTACTCTCGTGCACTTTAAGGAATTGTACTCATTAGCAGAAAAAGTTAATATCTTCAAATACAGAACTTTTCTTGTGAACCATTTTCAAAAAGCTGGCGTGGTGCCAGGCGTTGGTATAGAATAGTGCTGAGGATACAGTCATCCATTTCTCCTGGCTCTGGTGAGATGCTGGTTTTTGGTTTTTTGTCTTTTATTATGCATCTGAGACTTGAGATTGTTTTGAAACTTTGACAATTTTCTCTACTACTTGTTTTTTTTTTGTTGTTGGCAATAAAGGGAAATTTGAAGAAGAAGGCTATTTAAAGTCCACTGTAGCCGAAGAGACACGTCAAGCTGCTGGTGGAGTCATAAAGGCAAACCCTGCTTACTGCCAGGAAACAAACTCAGTCTCACTGTCCACGAAGACACACACATGTAAAGATGATGTGAAAGGATGTCATGAACCCTTTGAGATGTTCCAAATGCATCCATGAATTGGTCTTGAAATTTGGCTCAATCTGTATAAGTCTCATGAATAATTGAAGAAAGAAAGAAAGAAAGAAAGAAAGAGAGAATCATGAATGTCTATGTATATACATACATAGACATTCACAGTATTACTGGAAATCAGGGACTTGAACTCAATGCACAATGTTATATGTTATGTGTGTGTGTGTGTGTGTGTGTGTGTGTGTGTGTGTGTGTGTGTGTGTGTGTGTGTGTGTATGTGTGTCCTTCATTTGGCCGAGCGAAGTCCATCCCAAGGCGATACGCTACTTTAGTTTGTTTGTTTTGTCAGTGTCTTGGCATCTGACTTCTTGACCCAGGTAGAGATATATGTAAACTATTTGTCTACTTTCACCTCCTAATGTTTTGCTTGAGTGTGACTTGAGTTTTCTTTTGGTTCAATTTCAGCCCCACTTTTTAAGTTTTCTTCTCTGCAAAACGTAGACGGCAAAAGTATTCTCTGTCTATGACGATTCCCTCGTTGTCCCAGTCTAAGTTCCTGAATATGACTTCCAAACATGCTGTGAACAGTTCTGGCGAGATGGTGTCACCTTGGCTGACTCCTCTTTCTATTTTGAATTTCTCTGATGTTCTGTGTCACTTAATCAATGATGTACTGTTGCTGCAGATGTTCAATAGAGTGCTGATGTACCACTGTTGTACACGCTGGGTGTGTAGCGATTTATTTACAGCTTCTAGCTCCACTGAACCTAAGGCTTTTTCGTAGTCTATGAAAAGCTATGCAGATTAGCAGGTTGTATTCTGCTGACTTCTCTAATAGCTGGTTGATTGCCTGTTGAGAAATCACTTCTGAAGCCAGCTTGTTCTCTTGGTTGATTTTCCTTGAGTATTTTGTTAAACTGTTTGTCATAACTTTAGTAAAAAGTTTGTATCGAGCACACAGCAAACCCTTTGGTCCGTAGTTGTCAAGATCTTTGGCGTCTCCTTTTTTGTGCAGCAGAATGAATTCTGCATTTCTCCACGTGTCTGGGATGTTTTCCTCTTTCAGGCATTTGATAAACAGGCTGCTTATGCCTTTCAGAATCTTTTGTCCTGCACTCTTTAGCATGTCTATTGTCACACCATCTTCACCTGGTGCTTTCCCACTTTTCATGGACTTCGACGCAAGTTCGACCTCATCTTGGGTTATTAATAATACAGGAGGCCTTGTGTTTGGCTGGAATTCTTCTGTATGTATCGGTCTGTCCATTCTTGGAAAACTCTTTGGCTCGCTGGGCTATTGTTTTTCTGATTTAAATTAGCTATTTTTGGAGTCATTTGCACAAGCGTTTACATGCTGTTTTCCTTACTTAACTTATGTAAATTACTGCTTAACCCCATTGCCCCCAAGAGCAGCACATGGCGTCCACAAAAACACGCCACTCCGAATGAGTTAATGTGGCGATCTTGTGCCAGTCCGACCCAAAGCTGATCCTGTTTTCCTGCAGAACTGAACATGCAAATGGCGAGGTTTTCAGAGACACATTAAAAAAATGCTATTGTTGGTATAGAATTATACAAATGACATTATGTTTCTCTGTGTAATAGTAAAAATAAGAATGATAAAAATGATCAAACTTCTTAAATAATCTGAAGGAGCCGTTTAAACATCAGCTCTGTAATACGTTATAAACTGTGCTGCTTTGGATTTTCGGTGTTTGTGTGTACCTGTGAGATGGGCTGGTTTACATACACCCAGCCCGTGAGAGGGTTGACCCTGAGGTACTCAGGCTGTTCTTCTGACATGGAGTAAGTGACGGCCGCGTTAGTGCCAAAGTCATCATCGTGGGCCGCCACACGTAAGAAGCTTGTTCCGATCATCGTGTCCTCACGAAGGAAGTCTGAGATAAAAGAAAGGTAAAAGATAAGGGAAGAACTAATAATCATGTCAGACACTGGCATGGCGGATCCAGAGGAAATCAGCTTGTTCTCTCAGCTCTATCAACAACAGAGTTGCACTGTTAATTTTTGGACAGAGTGCCCAAATAAATATGGTTGAAATACATACAAGACACAATACCGTTAAACCTAAAATGTACAAAGAACATGCAGTGATGAGTCATGACATTTTAGCCTCCTCTCTTACATTGTATACATCCTCTTTGTGTTGCCAGAACAGCCCTAAGCCATGGAGGAAGGGAGTCCATTAAACATCTGAAGGGGTGCTGTGGTATCTGGCACCAAGATGTCAGCAGGAAATCCGGGAAGTCTCCATATGGATCAATGAGCTATGGCAATACATCCCTCTGTTACAGACTCAATATTTTAGTTGTTTCCTTTTGGCCTCTTTTGAAAGATCTAAGCCAGTGATTCCCCGACTTGGTGGGCACAACAGATCCATGGCGGGTCGCAACGCCCTTCTGATTTAAACAGGTATAACACTGTTTGAAAAATAGGCAAGTCCATATTGAAATCATTCATATCACAAAACTACTACGATTAAGCATTTACATTTAAAGTGTAAGCTGCACTAAAGGGGAAGACAATGTTTACAATGGTAACAATTTGGGTCCCTCTAGAAAAAGGTTTGAAATCCCTGATGTCGACCGATGAAGCGCAGGGAGACCCCACAAGAGCTGCAGTTTCGGAGATGCTTTAATGTAGTCATAGAGCCATCATACTTCCAATCCTCATGTCTGTCCTTCCTGTTTTCAACACATTGCTAAATAACCAGTATCGATCACCATGAAGCACATCATCCAGCCTTAGTCACGCAACTCGCCAGTGAACTTCACTTACATTCATATCGGATGTTCTCAAACTTTGGGCTGTTGTCATTCTGGTCCAAGATGAGGATGTTGAGCTGACAAATGCCAATCAGTGGGTCAGCCGCCTGGTCAGTCGCTGTCACTGTCACTGCGTACTCCCGCTGGCGTTCACGATCAAATTTCCTGGCTGTCACAATTACCCCTAGAGAGGCGGCGATAACAAGGACGATCAGACAGTCAGAAAATCATGCTGAACACTATCCAGGCTCCTGTCCCCTGCAGTCTATGCAATTTAAAGCTAAAATTGGTACTCTGTATGGCTTGAAGCTCAACTTTAAGTACAGGAGCTAATGAGAAGCCAAGTAAGTGAAAAAATTGTTTTCTTAAAAGCAGTTATCACCAAGTCCAAAGAGATTTACTATACAGTATTTCTTACTTAACTGAAATAAATTCCGTATGATGAAGTGTTTTACTACTGCACGTCGTGGAGCGATACTGATAATGCTACTGTACTCTAAAATCTGGCAAAAAAAATTATGAGATAAGAATGAAAATACTTGATAATTACAAGCTTCACGTAAAAAAAGTCAGATGCCATCTCCTTTAGGAGTGTTTGAAACTGTGCAGTGTTTCATTAACGTGACAAGAACACATTCACATCATTGTGAAGTGTAACAGCAGTACCGATGTGTCCAAGTGGGAAATGACAGCTGCTCTTGCAGAGAGAAACCAGCAAGGACGTCACCTCTGATTGCGGGTGTTTTTACCACATGTGAAAATGTGGTGCAGACCTTCCGCAGAGATGGTATTATTATAATAATGAGAGTCATTTCCTCAACTGGTTGATCACAGTTTCTGTTTGATGATTTCTGTGTTGTATCTAAATTGTTGACCTCGTGACAGCTCATCTCCCAGTATAGCTCCAATATGTATGATTACTTCCTGCACATATATATACGTTTTTTTTTTTTCATGTTAGATTGAGCTCAGCATGCCAGGATACCAACATGGGAGCAATATCGATTATCCTCACGTAAATGGGATCTGTAGTCTGATTTAAATGCCCCTATTTGTGTTACTTATGTTTTTTTCTTAGTAAATCACCCACGGAATGCACACAAACTGAATGCACAATCTAAGGCTCTGTTGATAGGACAATGTTTTCAAGTGAAATGTGAACATTTTCACTGCCTTGCATGCTCCCATTGTTAATGTTTATAGCGCATTGCTCTCTGCTGCATGTGTGTGTGGTTTCATTACGAAAACAAACAGCGGCACCAATTCGTGGCCCAGCATGAAAACTACATTGTTCTCAACGTTCCCGCCATTTTTGTGGAAACAGAAATCCCGTCCAAAAACCTGTGAAACTTTTCTGAAAAAAAAACGCTTCACGTTTTCACTTCAAAAGTCATTATCAAAATCGAGGCTAAGTAAAGCTCCTGTAAAACACAGTGGGAAAGCATACTTTAATTGCGTGAACATTTAATCCAGCAAGCTTTATCTAGGATCTAAGTCAACTACAACAGTATTTTGTACAACCGTGACACTATCCCAAGGAGAAAACATAAATGCATTTACTCTTTGTGCTTAGCCGGGGCAACAAGTAAATTTTTTTAGAGAGATTTCTCTAAAACTAAGTTTAAGATAAACAAAACAAACTCCTGTTGAAAACACTGCTTGATTTCTATAGTCTTCAGCTGAGACCTTCAAAATCTTGTACACATTGCCAACAAACTTGTAAATGCAAAACTTGCCACTCAGAATTCCTTTATCCAGTTTCTGCTGGATGAAGTGAAACATAGAAGCAATTAAACAAGGCTGGAGACATTGGAGTTGTTCTGAACACAATGGCTCTGGGCTCTGATTCTTAATGTAGATTTATTTTTATTAACATTTAAAAACAAACTTCAGCATGTTAGTTTTGAATTTAAATAAACTTTGTGTCACCCCTCATGTACTGTCTCATCGATTTATTCCAGACGCTTAAAGGATTCAAACCTGAATCAAAACACTTCAGAGAATCAAAAGCTCTTGTGTTTGAATGTATGGAAGAATGTGTGTGTGTGTGTGTGTGTGTGTGTGTGTGTGTGTGTGTGTGTGTGTGTGTGGGGGGGGGGGGGGGGTACCTGTATCTGGATGTATGCTGAACGCCGGCACGGTGGAGTCTTTGTGCATGAAGCCGTACGTGACCCTGCCATTGGAGCCCTCGTCGGCGTCCACGGCGTGAACCTGCAGAACGAACGTCCCCGCCGGCTGGTTCTCCAGGACCGAGGTGCTCTCTCGATACTGCTGACACTGAGAAGAGGGAGAGCAGCAGAGAAGATGGGTGGGAAGAAAAGAAGACGGAATCTCTGTGAGTTTGGAGGAACTTCGATCAATACTTCATTCTACCTGAATGGAAAGCATGAGGTGCAGCGTTATTTACATTCAAACGATGGATTGAAGATTACCGGAAGGATCATTTACTTGTGGAACAAACTGAGTAACATGGAGGCTAATTTGCAAACACAGAAGGAAAGTGGGCTTGCCTGCATCCTGCACCTTTTCCATTTATTTATTTTATACATTTGCTTAACCTTTCAAAATGCTGGTAATGGGTTCAAGGGTCGCCGAGTCTTTCCCACCACCAAGCCGCTCAAAAGTGCAAGAAAGCCTCTCGCTCAGTGAGTGTTTGCTGTTGTTCCACTGCTTTTCTAAATATTGAATCTGTTGATAGTTTGCCACTCAGTATACAGTACTGTTAGCTTTCAGGCAAAAACCATATAATAACTGTGGCTGGGTTTAAAATAGGTTCCGTTGAATGACCTGCTACAAAACAATGTCTATTGATTTGTTACACTGCTATGAAATAAGTAACATTTGCAAATTAACCGGTAGGAGGAAATCGCTCTAAATAATTACTTAGTAACTTCCCGTTTCCAGCAGGTGGCACCATGACCGATGGCTGTTATCTTCATATGGCTATGAACAGATCTGGACTGTGATGCTACTTGTAAAGTTTGAGGCCTATCTGATCATGTTCAAGCGGTTTACACTGCACTTCCTGTTTCATGGCGAAACATCAAACTTTGTGGCGTGTTCAGGGCTACGCCCTCAGACTTTAGTGGAAGACCAATCCCTTTTCTGTTAAAAGGCCTCATCTTGACATAATTTCAAATTACTCCCTACAAGGAGTTCGCTCCAGAAAAGTCAGGAATTTGGGCCCAAACTGGCCAAAATCCACCACATTTTTCAAAATAACCAACTTCCTGTTGGGTTTTTGGATCTCTACACCAGCACCATACTGTCCCGGCCCGCCCCGCTCCGCTACGTACTGTGCAGTGGGACCGAGGCTTAAGAAGTACCCACAGTTCCCACAGTATTAAAAAATACTTGATCTACATTTATATTCATGCATAATGTATAGAGTGCATGCACAAATTACATTTTAACTGTATTTCAGATTAAATCAAGCCATTTCATTAAGCCAAAAATAGTAGGAGAAAGGAACTGTTGCCAAATATGCAAATGGTATTTATGCGGGGATTGAAAGCACGGCGGGTTCATCATACACGCTTCCAACGCAACATCAGAGACATTCAACTTGTGAAGGTACAGAAATAAAGCCTTGTTTCCACTGCACAGAATGTGACGGGACGAGACAGTATGGTAAAGAAAAGTGCACCCAGACCCAACTCAGAGAGTGCATTTAAAATATAGACGGGGTTGCAAACGGTGCAGGTAAATGACGTCATTATGCAACTTAATCTCGGGCCTCTCGGCACCAACGCAGGAGTTGCAACTGCAGCTCTGTGGCTGCGGAAAAAAAAAAAAAAGAGAGTTCACAAAACAATCAGTGTGCACAAACCGCAGAATGTAAACAACAGAGGATTCAAACTGGGCCAATGAGATATTTAAATATTATAGGCTTGTTGAGAATTCCGTAAATCACTGACCAATCAGCGGGTGGCTGTGTTTTTCTCCCCCTTATCGGTCCCATTCTGTAGTGCTGGGTACCCCAACGGAAGGGTGACGGAAAACGGTATTGGTTGGGTATGGAACTTTTGGTACCATCAACTACTTTTGTAAACGAAAAAAACGCACAAATACCCATCCGGTACCATAGCGCCGGAACAAACTGCGCAGTGGAAACGAGGCTAAACACAAGATCGAGGAGTAAGATGTCCAGTTGGTGGGACTTGAGTTCGGATGTTTGCAGCTTCTAATCCTACTGCCGACAAGTTACCACTGGATCCTCGACCAAGATGTTGAGCAATGTATGAAACGGACGGTTGGTAAGTTGCAAAGTAATTTCCATAAGATGCCTCATTAAAGCATGCTTTCTTTCTAAACGTCTTTTTGTGATTCAGCCCAGAGTAAACAGCGGGATGTTTGACGGTGGGGTTCTTCTCCAAACCCAGTATCGGCAGGTTCATCCTTGCTTCTGCCCGTTTATACGTCAAAGGGATCCCAAGTCAACTTGGGGCAGCTTCACCATTTGTGTATTTGAGTGTCAGTCTCCGATTGTGTTTAAATCAAGAAAATGTCTTCAAAGTTCCATAAAAACCCTGGTTTTCCCCCAAGATTAAAGTGAAGTACACCAATCAGCCATATTATTGTGGCCACCTAAGCAAAAAGCTGTGAGGCACTTTGCCTTAACTTCTGCTGGTGTTTGAGCGACAGTGGCTCTATTGGATTGGACGACCAGGTTTCACTCCCTGAAATCAGTGAGTGGTCCTTGGTCCATTTTCGATAGATATTGGCCTCTGTTGACCAGGGACAACTCACAGGAGTTGCAGGTATGGAGAAAATCTCTCCTGTTGGCTGACCACTGTTTGGCACATGTCAAAGTTACTTACATCCAAACCAAAAGCCTGTCCATTTAATCTTGCTTCTAACACAGAGGTGTCAAACTCATTTTAATTGGGAGAGCCGCATACAGAACAATTTCATTTTGAGTGGGCAGGACCAGCAAAATAATCACATAGAAACCTTTAAATGCCAACGTTAAAGTTCTTCTTTGTTGTCGTGCAGAGCAGTAGTGATGAAAGTGTTTCCACAAAACTGAGCAATTGCTTCCAAAAATGACTACAATCTCAACATTAAGACAATTTTAAAGAAACGTTCTCGTGCAAAATATGGTGAAATGTCCCCAAAAACTTTTATAGCTTTTGCTTGATGCACGTTTTAACAAACTCCCCCTGA
Organism: Lipophrys pholis; assembly: GCF_963383615.2. Taxonomy (NCBI): domain Eukaryota; kingdom Metazoa; phylum Chordata; class Actinopteri; order Blenniiformes; family Blenniidae; genus Lipophrys; species Lipophrys pholis. Next base: position 21,483,238 of record NC_137636.1, on the reverse strand, counting down.
CAGCATGGCTTTGAGGCGAATGCGAGTTCGCTAGCTTTCATGACAGCATCACCAATATCTCAGCTTGGATCTCAGTGTTGTGTTGTGTCATTACTCTGAAGATAGAATCAAAGTTTTCTTTGAAATTTTTACAATTTGTTCGGTGGATTAGAGCCTGTTGCGGGCCGGTTTTGGCCCACGGGTCTTATGTTTGACACTCCTGCCCTGTAGGGGAAAAAAAGGACTAATGTATTACATGCAGTATTAGATACCACAACAGCATGTGCGGGGTAACAAAGTTTCGGATCTCATTTATTTTTCAGCACATCAAAGATTCAGTCTGAGGATAAGAAGGCCACACCAACGCCCTGAATTATTTTTGTTCTGCAGCACAACATGTGTTATCCTGCCTGCAGGAGGCCACTTCAATCAGGAAACTGTTAACATGAGGAGGGTGAGAGGACCGTTTTCTTTTAGGTAAGTAGGACATAAGAGAGTAACTTCATACGCATGGCCAAGAAGCAAAGTTTTCCAACAGAGCACTATCTCTGTCAATTTACATTTTAGCAGTGCATCCTGCTGAGATCATCAGAGGTTTGATCAGATAAAGCCCTCCTCCTTTGGTCACACGCTCAATGAGAGCAAACAGCACAGGCAGTCTGATTGGTGCATGGCTACCAGAGAAACGCTCCAATGCATAGTAAGACACTTTCCTTACATAGTCAGATATAGTTGTTCCAGCTTAAATTACATTGGAAGCAAGACCTAACGTCAACCCCTCATCCAATTAACTAAGAGGCTGACACCCTTTCAACTCCCTTCCTTCGCCTCACCACCCTCATGCATCCTCATCCTGCATCCCTACTTTACCTAACCCTATTGAATCATGCTCATTTTGCATTACTCTCATACTCATTTTATCCCACCTCGTATACCTTCACTCGCCGCATTTATATTCTCATTCTGCATCCCCACATTGTGTGTGTCCAGACTTACTCCCTTACCCCGTTCCTCCCGTCGACCATAGCAGGTCAGAGTAACAGGAACCAAAATGGAACATCCATCCTGAGTTACATATCATCTGCTGGAGAAGAAGTCCCAATCCAACCTTCTCACCTCATTATACCTCAACTTCTTCTTTATGTATCTACTGTTGAACTGAATTCCTAAACTCTTGAAATAAGGCATGTTTACATTACAGCATTTCAACTGAAAATGCCTTGATTTTTGAGTAGTTTTTTTCAGAAAAGTTTCGGATTTATATGGCGAGGTTCTGAAAATGATGTCAGTTTACACAGGAAAGGCAGAAACGCTGAGAACGATGGAGTTTTCATGTTGAGCCACTAGTTGGTGGTGTTGTTTGTTTTTGTCATGGAACCACACACACATGCAGCACAGAACATTACGCTATAAACATTAACAATGGGAGTACACATACATTAGAATGGACAGACGACCAAGTTGGATTGTTTTTATGGTGATTGTCAACTATAAAAGTTGCATTTACAGTGGTTCTGATCATTTTGTCACGTACATGGACACCCAAAGCACAACAAAAGTCTTGTGGTTTAACTTAAAATCATTGTGTAAAGTGGCCCTTATTCTATTGCTGCACGGTTATAGCAATAGATGCATTTGAATGAGTTAGGAATCAGCCTTGAATCACCTTTGGTGGTGAATACATTCGAACCGGAGACGATGCACTGTTTTAGAGATACTCTGACACGATCACACGTGCCGATGCAATCACTCCTCCACACATCAACTTCAAGATCAGCTGCTTGTCATTAACCACCCCACTGTCAGGCCTCATATTGTAATGAGATAATCAAGCTTAGTCAGTTCGTTTGTCATTGCTTTTACCGGTATTGTGGGTAATTGTAGTGAAACAGCAAGATGTGCATTCGACGAAACAAGGTGAAGTCAAGTGGGGTAAATTAGTGATCACTGAACACAAGCACACACGCAGCGATTTGACAGTAATCAAGTCCAGAAAAGAAAAGTATGCCCTGAAGCTCTTCAAAAAGTGTTCATCATCAGCCTGCCTGGCAGCAAGTCTGTTGTTTGTAAGGTTGTACCTGTTCCCACACATCAAAAATCAATCACCACCACGGGCTGACCATTGCAGAGCCGCTGTCTTCTCTTGACAGTCCACAAGGTAAAAGTGGGATATTGGATCCTGTTTAAACGACAACGTTTCATAAGAAAATAGATTGTGTTGCGTTTTCTTTCAGGGAATGTTTTGAAAATGATGTCCGTTCACACAGAAATGGCAGACATGCTGAAGACAATGCAGTTGTCATGTCCGCCCAATAGTGGGTGCTGTTGGTTGTCTTTGTAATGAAACCACACACAAATGCAGCAGAGAACAATAACTTCTAAACATCAACTATTGGAGTACATTCGTATGGACAGACGACCACGTTGGATTGTTACTCTGGACGCCACCATAGTTGTTATTGTCCATCTACTCGCGCAGGTGTACACCATTTACTACCGACGTGGTGCGTATACACAGTAGCAACGTTTCCGTCATCTACATGGTTTATATGTGCAGGTCAACTAATACTGAGTTTTTTTCTTATTCCCCCTTATAATATATTGTTTATCATCTATTTTTGGGCCAAATGCCTTTCATCCTCATTCCAGTTAATGTTGAATTCTTTATTTGTAATGTTCTTTGTCGTTATATGTCTTTTTTAAAAAATTTTATTATGGAACTGTAGAAGGAGTCAAGTGTCGCCAGTAGTGCATCAAGCATTGTATGCCTACTCTTCTTCTTTTTTTTTTTGTCTCTTCTGGCAGTGTCAGACATAAAACATTACTGTTTAAGTCTAAAACATGCCATAGCTATATATTTTATATAAGACCATTACCCGAGCAAAACTCTAAAATTCCTCCCACACAGAAACGGGCTTGGATGATTATTTTCTTCCTCAGGCAATTCTGACACATTTAGGCATAATTAAAGCACCATTTTATCAGCTGAAGTGTTCATTTTGGGCCGATGCAGATATGTTCTAACAAGTTATTAGTCAATAAAAGCTGCGGAGTACCATTTTAATGTGCATTTCTGCTTCTCTCAGTCAGCAAAAATGAAAATGTATGCAGCACTTTCTGTTCACTGATGCGACACATGGAAGCTTGATCTGTGTTCTCAGAGATTTTGTCAATGACTGAACCTGTCACACACCAAGTGTTTTATCGTCCTCATGATAGACACCACCTCAACTGCCAGCAGGCTCCACTTTCTCTCTCGTCTCTAATCTTTCATTCCTGATGCGTCGCCACTATCTTCTTCCATCTCACTGGAGCATTGATGCAGATGTGCCACAGAGACAAAGGAAAGGAACCAATCACCAAGTGCTCCTGATACTTACACCTAGTTAATGACAAAAGGACTGTTTTTTTTTTCAATCTCATGTTCCTCTTTCATGTCACTCTCTGTTGGTCCGCTCCTTGGTCCCCTCTCTCTTCTATCATGCAACAAAGCTTGAACGATAGAAGTCCATGCTTCTTCATTCCGCGTTACGTCTTAAATAGACACCACAGAGAGGAGGAAGATACACAGACTTGGATGAAGGCCTGTAATTAATCAAAGATAGTGCGATGGTTCACAAGTGGTTAGTCAATGAGAATGAATCATGCTGAAGTTATCCAAGCGATTGATACAAGAACATACAGCAGCTGGGATGACATCCATCTCTTTAGCACTACGAGAGTTTTCATGGTACACATTTAATTAAATTTATTGTGTTATTGTGAGTTTCATTTCAGGTCCCTTGATTTCCCTTCCTCATGTCTAATTGCTGCCCCCTGCCCTGATGTGTTTTGTCCGATATTGACAGAGTATCTTCTGTGTTATTGGTTCGTTTCTGAGTGGCTTGTTCTCCAGTGTCTCAGTGTCAGTCTCCTGTCATCTCCAGGATTTTGTGCTTTTGGAATTTTGGTGGTTTTGTTTTTCCTGTTTTAATAAAATGAGCTCTTGTTCCACCAATGGCAGTTTCTGGCATCTTGACTCCACCTTCCAGCAAACCATAACAGGGTTTTTTTTAATATTGGGGCTGGTATTCCAGCCCCAACATGATGGAATAGATCATAGTATTTCAATTTCAAATCAGCTTAAAGTAAATTTAAAACAAATCTGAAAGCTAAAACCAGCAAGTTGGAGGTTGGACATAAGCCGTGGCCCTTCCTCTGAATTGATGTTCCTTTACTTGAAAAATGAGACAGCTGTGGGTGTTTACGGTTGCCAGTCAACATCTGCAGTGGCTTTATGAAGAAGTGGGTTTGGTCCTGAACCTGGTTTATACAAATGAAGCCAACTTCATTCTGTAGTTGTCTTGTAAGTTCCGATATGGTCAACGGTAAAAAAGAAGTTGACACAAGTTTCGAGTATATGAATAATTTTACGTTATTTCAAAGACAATCCACAATTCCCAAAGTCCTCACCGTGATTGTTCAACTCGAAGATATTCCGTTTATTCCCATGGCCTACTAAATATACGCCAAATAAATCCCCAAATACCAAATTAGACCCTTTAAAATTTAAGATTGCTTCCTTGAAAAGTGAGTTCGATACACACAAGCAGGTCATGCTATGGTCATGCATCGACACGTCCCTTTGCTCCAAGTCCCGGAATCCCTCACACAGATGTTTGTAGCGATTGCAGTCTTCTTTCAACTCGTCTTTAAATTCAGTTTGTCCCTCGGTGGCCACAGGAGATGAGCCAGCACAACAAATTGGAGGAACGGGGATGTCAGAAGTCTTACGTGTAAATTCTCTAATGGCCAAACTTGTCATGGAGCCAAGTGCATTCTCAGAATCAATGTTTATCGCGCCGCTTAGCCTGCTGGTGTAACCACTGTGAGAAATCAGGCGTGTTTTCACCGAGTTTCATGTTGTTTTAGTGCAGAGCTTTTCAAAGTCTCAGTCTCTGAGCCTCCCCTCAGGCAAAGTGTGAATTAGTGGATCCTCACTTGCCTTTATTTTAGTGTTGCTCTATATTTGAATGCCAAAATACTCCTGAATACATCGAAACAAAAAGATATTATGACATTTTTCAGACTGGGCAGTTTGGATTTGCTGAGTTTAAAGACTTTCATGCAAACATGCCCTGCTACTTTGGATTATTCCTATAATTGAAAGAAATGCTTGTTTTTCATTGGTTCAGGTTTAGTTACTTGTGTTATTTTGAAATTCTAACTCTGTCTCTGGTTTCAAGCTCCTTGATTTCCCCTCCTGGTGTCTGATTGCTGCTCTCCGTCCTGATGTGTTTCACCTGTGTGGGTGTGTAATTGTCTTCACCTGGTGACTGGGGTATGTATTTGTTTGTCTGTTTCTGGGTTCCTGTGTGGTCAGCATCACAGTCTGTGTTCCTGTGTTTCTTGTGGATAACGCTGCATTGGCTCAGGGCACGTTTACATGTACCCGGGTAGTTGAAAAAACTGTGATATTTCTCTGTGTTTGGAACCAGGTGTATATGTGGGTCTGTGTGAATTAAGTTTTTTTGTTTTTTTGGGGGGGTTTTTAAACGTAGAGAGGGAAATATTTTTTTTTTTACGCCCAGGTATGTGGAAACGTGGCCTGAGTCTGTGTTCTATGATTTTTGGACTTCCCAGTAAAACATTTTTTTTGGGGGGGGGGGGGGGGGGGGGGGGGGGCATTTGGAATTTTTTTTTTCTTTCTTGAAAGTAAAGATGAGCTTCAGTTCCACATATGGTGGTGTCTAGCGTATTGAGTCTTAGTCATTATTAGGCTCACTGGTGATGTAAGTTACTTGTTAATATACGTCAGGACTCATTCTCTGGTGTTACACCCAATAATATATTTTAATGTAATACTTAATCTATTTTACAAGCTGGCATAGCTTAACAACATAATATGAAAAAAGTAAGTGTCAGATTTTAAAATACAGGAGAAACCATCAAATTGAGCGCCAATAATTGAATTGCAAGACCAATGTGGATTGTGCGTTGGTAACCAGCTAGCAACAGGCCACACAGTCTTGTAATAGGATTTCTTATCAAAAGATGGTGTAGTGAGTCACTCTTGAGAACAGAGGCCCTGTTCACACGACAACATTTTCAAGTAAAAACGAGAACGTTTCATTGCAATTTGGGTGTCCGTTAACACAACAACAGTGCTCGGCTCCACTGAAAATGTAACTTTTTGAAAATGGCTTGAAGTTGAAACGTTTTGAAAATGTTCTGTGCATACTGTGGAAACGCTGCTACTGTGCATGGTCACCACGGCCATAGCAACTCGTAGTTGTGCACATGCTCAGGAGCTTAACAATCAGATCAATGTTTCCTCCGTTGTGTCATGACTCCCAGTCCATATTCTCCTGGGACTTGGAAGTTTTATTTTTGACAGTCACTGTAATAAGAATCCAACTTGGTAATCTGTCCATATGACTGTTTGTGTACTCCCATTGATAATGTTTTGAGCGGATTGTTCTCTGCAACACGCGTGTGTGTGTGTGGTTTCAGTAAAAAAACAAAACAAACTGCAACAACTTGTGGTCCTACATGCTAACTACATTATCAGCGTTCCCGTCTTTCTGATAGAAATGGACATGGGTTTCAAAATGTTGCCATGTAAACGCGAAACTTATCTGACACAGACATTTTTAAAATGATGCATTTCCACTTGAAACACTGTCGTGTTACCAGAGTCAAAGACACATACGAACAGATGTTATCACAGGGAATGTCTAAATATGTTTGCTGGTTGGAGGACTGGAAGCTACAGTGACTTATTCCCACGGCAGAGTTTTACACCCTGCACTGTTCACACAGACAAGCTTCTTTTGCAAACTGATGTTCTAATTTCTTTTTGCCATTCGTCAAGCCTGTCCTGAAACTGTGTGACCCCTCCCACTTTAAAAACCTTGGTTTTGTTTTATTACACTTTTAATATTCTCGCCATCAAGAAAGGTGCTTGCTGTGCTTCTTCTTTTCTGCTGTTCCTGTACAGCACAGTACAAACCCCATCCTGTTTTATTTACCAGCAGATATATGAAAAATGTAAGTCAATAAAGACGGTACGAGAGCAGGTCACAGGAATATTAAAGGTTAATAAATAAATGTAATCTGCGCCTGTGTGACTGTAATCTGAAATTTATGCGACCAAGAAGTGCAGGATCCCATCTGGGAGGTGTGTGTGTGCGTGTGTGCGTGCATGGTTGCGTGCATGTGTCTTGGTTTAGTGCTCCAGGCCTGCATTTCAGAGACTTTACACCGTCTTATAATACTGGGCATCAAAACAACATAAAAGGGGGATTCTGCTCCACTGTCCTGCTTCTGGCTTCTAACGACACAGAAAACACCAAATACAACCTCCAAAATCTGTGCTGACTGAACAAACACACACCATCTTTGTGGACCTTTTATCTAAATCCATTTTTTTTTTTTTTACTTTTAGATATGCAGGTTATCAGTCATGCGTGTCCTGCTATTGGGGCTGTGACACAAGATGTTTCAAGTGAAAATGCTTTGTTCTTCCTTTTTCGTTTCAGAAAATGTTCACGTTCACACGGCTATGCTTTCAAAACGATTGGCGGTTTACTCGTCAACAGCAGAAACACAGAAAACCATATAGTTAGCATGTCGGACCATGTGTTGGAGCTGCTGTTTGTTTTTGTAATGAAGTCACACAAACGCGTGCAGCAGAGAACAATACGCACTAATCATTACCATACAGTGACCGTCAACCATAAAACTACCAAGTCCCAGGAGAAGATGGACTGGGAGTCATGACACTCTGGAGGAAACATTGTTCTGATTGTCCTTCTACTTAGCATGCACATGACTACTAGTTACTACGGCCATGGTGCCATGTGCAGTGGCAGCGTTTCCGAAAAGTTACGTTTTTCACTCGTATCCATGGAGATGGGAGCATTTTCAAAAAGTTCCACCCTGGGAGCGATTGTCATAAAGTTGTGTTGTCAGTGGATCTGAGCACCGTTGTTGTGTAAACAGTGCTGTGATTGCTCAGCTGCTGATTGTTGTTTACCTTCAGTGAGCTTTTTTTTTTTTTTTTTACCCCAGAGTTTTTTAATTGTTTCTTTGACTCAAACAAGTCACACGGGAGTTCTGCAGGGGATCTTTGTCTGTCGCAATCCTCGTCCCACCGGCAGAGAGCAGAGATGGTATCAGACACTCGGAGTGTGATGCCTGCAGAAGATTCCGGCGAGAGACGATTGTGCGCACGGAGCACATAAAATACAGCAGATCGGGAATCCTTCTCTTCTCTGGGCCCTCAGCTCACCGCCAGTCCCTGTTTCCTTGTTTTCTTTTTTTTCCCCCCTTCCCCTCTAAGAAGCGAAGCAGAACGAGAAGCACATGGCGTTCATTCTCATCCCCTGAGAGAAGGAACAAGGTTTACCCAGCAAGCCCCACCACCACAACCAAACCTCTCTGCTCTTAATCTCGGCTCATGATTCCTCTGGGGGGATTTGAAAAGTCCCCCCATTTGAAACTGAAACATGGATGATTTCTTTTTTCTTTTTTTTGTTTGAACTTTAAAAGCAGGTGGAGATGGGGTCTCTCTCAAGTGGGTTTGCCGGGATGCCTCCCACTTTCCTTAAAGCTTTAATTAAAAGACCAAGAGATGATGTAGGAGAGAGATGAGAGAGTGGAGACGAGGGTCAGCCTCACTAATCGCTCCTCTAGAGAGGAGTGATAGAGGCTAATGAATAGAGGAGACAGAAAGACAAAGAAGGGAATACGTAGGAGTGATGGAGAGTGACAAAAGAAGTCCAAGATCAAAAAAAAAAAACCTTTTATTTTGAAAAGGGAGAAGTATAAAGGAGAAGCAACAAGTGACTGGCAGTCATACCTTCTCGAAGACGGGCTTGTTGTTATTCACGTCGTCCACTCCGACGATGACCTGCGCCGTGGATGACAGGGCCTGTGGGCCGCCCGAGGCATTGTCATCCGTGGCGGTAACGTTCAGGACGTACTCAACACCCTGGAGGCGAGGAGGCGGGCTGGAGCGCAGCCGGATCAGACCTGAAACCCAAAAGAGTGACGGCAGCAGTTAGCACACGTTCTGATGTCTAATGTTAATGTTACTGTACATTCGGGACGAGCCACTGCCCCAACGTTTACACTGATGGGTCAGTGGAACATTGCTCAGATCTTTTTTTTTTACCTTCTATGCGTAACCTTCCTCACCCAGCACATCCAATCAATCATACAGACCACAATAAAGCAACACACACAGACGAGGTTGCCCTCTCAAGCCGCTGCATGACACAGATGTGATATTCAGTATTGCTCGTGGTGTTTGGATCTCACCCTCACTCATTCGTCCTGAAGCATCATACTGAGACCTCAGCTTTAATTTGGTGTGCTTTTTGTAATTCTAGTAGTTATTGGGATTTGTGCAGCTTTCCAGTTTTTTTTAAAAGAAACAGTGTTTGCACATTTGGTGAAGCTGTTCTTGTGTTACTTTCTCACTATTAATTAAATTATCACACCACTTATTCACAAGAACAGCAAAACTTCATAGGCACTGGCAATACTCCAGCAGATCTGGATGTACAAGCCACTCAACTGGTTAATAGGCTTATACATGCCGTAAAAACCGCATTAAATTATTGTTTATGTCAAACGAAAGGCCCGCAAAGAGCTCCAACCCGTCAAACCACCAAACAACTGTAAAACTTCCAAAGAAAACAATGATTTTGTTTTAACAATTCTTTTGAGAATGGAGACACAACACAACATCGAGACCTGAGCTGAAATATCAGTGATGCTGCCATGAAAGCTGGTTGCAATCAAACTAGCGCTAAAACCATGCTGTTAGGGGGAGTTTGTAAAAACACCCAAAATGCAAGAGCGATAGGAACATTTTTCTGGACGTTTCACTGTATTTTGCACCCGAAGGTTTCATTAAAAGTGTCTTTATTTTGAGATCATACAGAATTGTTTGGTTTTGTAAAAATATAGACATTTCCAATCACGTATACTCTGCGCAGAGACAAAGACACATTTTAGAATTCAAATTTAAAAGTTATCACGGCTCTATTTTGCCGGTCCGGTCTCAAAATGAAATCGGGCTGCATGTTGCCACTGAACTTCAATATGTTGGACGCCACAGGTTTTATGCTAACATGCCTGCATGCAGCCATATTGAAAACAATATGCGGGAACATCGGAGCTGCCAGAGTTAACTCTCAGGAGAGCACCTTGAACCAGCAAACCCAGCGTATCAAGCTCGGAAGCTACCCACAAGCATTGAACAAGGTAAACTAAGCATTGTAATTTAGCAGAAATGTTGTAACCGATATATTGTCGGGCAATCTTCTGAAGAGTATAGAGGTCAGAGCGTGAGGCTGACAGGTCTATGATAGGCAAACATAAGCCTAATGGCACGGAATAGCTAAATTGTAATGTCTCCATGGATGAATGTAGACTTCACACCAAATGAGAGGAGCCATAATGCGATAAGCAAGGTTTTTAACTTTGTCCCTTAGTGATTTAAATTCTGTGCCTGATCGATGCATATAGTCACCAGCTGCTCTGCTGATGGAATAGTGAAAGCTGTAGTTCAGGTATTATTATGCTAATCAGTCCACTGATTCTCTCATGAAGAGAAAACAGGCTTTGCTACCTGCAGTGTGCTCCTGTTTGGTTTCTGGTAATTTCAAGAGAAAAAAAAAATATATAATTTTAAACATGAGGGCGATTTCCTTAAACGGACACAACTGTCAGATGCAAACTGACACAGACAATTGAAGGACAAGGACTCACATAGGTCAGAGAAATGCTAGATAAGTCAGGGTTTGGGGGGCTGGATGCAACTTGCTGCCCATTAGCGGTGAAGTGGCGAGGACTCAGGGAAACCAGTCGGCCAATTTCTGTTAGTGACACCTTGCTAATGCTGGGATGGACCAACTTTTGCTTTCAGAACTCTCTTCTTTTTTTGACGTAGATTCACTAGGATGCTGGACACTTTCCTCAGAGCTGTTGGTTCAACAAATCCACTTTGCATGAGTTCCTGTTGTCTTTCTATCATCTACAACTAGTCGGTCCGTTCTCTGATGTTCGGCATCAACAAAGTCCCAAAAATCCGCTTCACACGCGACTTTTTTTAGATTTTGTTCTTTTGGATGGTTCCCTGCGAGTTTTAGAGACAGTTGTATGTGAAAATCCAAGTTAACCAGCAGTTTCTGAAATACGACAGCGATTTCAAATCTGGATGCACTGATACGAATCCCAGTATTGGGTATCAGGTCTGATCCTGCACAAAGTACTTGTACTCATAAGATCCCTGATACAACTCGGCGGGTATCACGTCATCCGTCAGCATCATCAGCAGCAGGTGGACGAGCGATGTCGGCGGTTTGGAGATTCTTTGATATTAATGAGAATGAGAAAAATAAGACAGACTGTAAATGATGCTCTGACAAAATATCAAGAGGAGGAAAAAGACAGTTTGTACAACACCAGCAACTTCATCAGCAGAGACATTTGGACCAGAAGAGTTAGCCTGATGTCACTCAATAGTTTAACTGCTCAGTGGAGTCGCGCCGTGCGTAGATAGACGCTACACACTGGGCTATGCTACTGTAGATGCAGTCGCATCCTGGAGCCTTCGAAGCTGTTGGAGGTGACGTACTGTCGACACACGCTGTGGTGGTTCACGCAACACATATCTTTTGCATGTCGTCTGCGTATGGAGTATAGAATAGGCTAAAGGGCATTTAATGTATTTCTTTTTATTTCTTTGTAAAGCATGGTGAATTGTCTTGTGTCTGAACGGTGCTCTATTGATTTGACTTGTCTTTAATAAGTATCCCTATTGGTACTCGGAATCAGGAAGTAACTCAAGGTTAATACTCATTCCTTGAAAAAGTGGGGTTGGTGTATGCCAAGTTTAAAGAAACATACATTACGATTTCTTTCATTTTCATGCTCGCTGTGATCTTAAGCAGCTAATCTTCAAAATGCCGTTATGCCTAAATACATTCAGTTACAAAGCTGTACCTCATAAAGTGACTGGTGATGACGTGAAACACAAGGAAGGTAAAAACCCACAACAAACAAAAAGGAAAACAAAAAAAACCACGATGATGAGCCTCTGCTGGCCAAGAAGTTAAGATTTTTGCCCTAAGACGGTTTTCTTTTTCCTTAATTAATGATGATCAACACAACATGTCAACAGTTCAATTGATTAAATTGGTATTCTCTTTCAGTATCGTTCTGGCATGCCTTTTCATCCTTCTGTTTCTCTCTTTCCATGGCGCTCTCCTTCAATCTGGTGTAGGCGTCTCATCTGCATCCTACTCTTCGCTTTGAATGACTCTCCTCCACTCTGTATTCATCTCACCCTTTGCTGCTCTGTTTACTTTGTGTGAGCGCGTTTGTGCGCGAGTGTGTGTGGGCTCAAAGTGTGGACACGCTTATTATATCCTCCTTATCTTCAGAGGCAGGGGGCAGGTGCTATCGCTGTCATATGTTCATTTGATTGCTGTTTCACAAGAGACCCCGGAATTGGAATCATATGTTCATGTATCATAGATTGGTATGGATGTGCACTGCTCCAGCTCTCTATCTCTGTTTACCAGACTAAAGCCACTGATGAGACAGATTACAGTCTGAAGATGCAGGATTCTCTCTCTCTCTCTCTCTCTTTCGCTCTCTCTCGCTCTCGTCTTGTGTATGTGGGTGTGACACGCGTGCAACAAGAACCTGCATGATTAATTTGCAGAAGACTGTTTTGAAACGAACGACAAAGTAAACAAGGGGAACAAAAGAAGAAAAATTCCTGTTCTGCTTAAGTTAACAAGCTCATAATCTTTGAACTGCACATGTACAGTGTGTCCCCTCTAAATGTGTGTGTGTGTGTGTGTGTGTGTGTGTGTGTGCGTTGTTGGTTGCACAAGAGATGGAGGACTGCCACGGAGGGGGTGTCTGCCTCAAGGTGTTTGTCACAATGGCTGCTTCCCTGGCACCCCTCTCACGGTTAAGGGTGTGTGTAGGTGTGTGTGTGCGTGTGTGTGTGTGTGTGTGTGTGTGCGCGTGCCTGCGTGTGCGCGAGGGGAAGAGATAAAAATAGAGAGGGACGGAAGGAAAGAGAGAGGGAGAAGGATGATTCCGTTTCAGAGCGGTAGAAGTGTGAGAGGAGGGAGCTTAGTTGGAAGAAAGGCGCACACTGTGTTCTAACACATAAATGCATAAATACTCTCTCAACCATCCACACAAACACTATTCACAAAACGCTGCAGTGGAGGATTGAGAAAACTATTAAAAAAAAAAAAAAAAGTTTTCTCTTCAAGCTACAACCAGCCAGCAGTATGTGTGCCGATAAAACCAAGAGGAAGTCTTGCAAAAGGCTTTGGTACATAATTAATATGTGATATAATTAGGAGAGCGTGATTTCTCTCCTAAATAGGGACACCGTGGTTTAACAAAAATCAACTGCATGCGTGCAGCGTCTCTGCTGGTTCTCTTTGTTTCGTTCTATTAGCTGTTTGCCTTGCAAAACTGACCCAGTTTCTACACAGAGCACAGCGCGAGGCAGTCTGCAGGCTCAGAATTCTGATATCCTCTGCCACTGAGACACAAATGCCTCCGGTAACAGGGACGGACACGGCAAAATCCCTGAACGTCTCCTGCTCAGTTCTCTGAAGTCGGACTCTCAGGTTCACTCAGCAAAAGCCCTGCGATAGTTCTATTGTGCATTTTGAATTTCAATCTCCACTGTCACCATCATATACTGTGACGCTCTGACAGCACACACTGCCGTGATCCTGGAGTGGAGAGATCTGTGATTCTGGTCCCGGATTCGGTGATTCTAGAGTCCAGCTTTGACTGTCATTTTTTTTTTTTTTTTAGCCATGTTTCATGCACGGTGCTGCGATTCCCTCTATGTCTGATCTTGTTCCAGCTGATTGCCTGACCACAACCTCAGATCCTCCTTGGCTCTCTCGATCCCTGAAAGTCTCCTGCCAGTGATCATGTACAAGTTTCACTTCAGTACTTTTGGATCTCACCTGTTTTTGACCAGATGTCTGGATTTCTTCACTGGTCCCTCTGTCTTGGTTTGACTGCTTGCTCAAACTGCTTGAGCAGTCAGACCTCAATGTGTGGGGCCTTCCACTTTATGTTATTTGATTTGAACGTATTCATAAGAGGTAATTACAGGGGAGATGTATGGAAGGCTGCTTATGCCAGCTGCCGGTGTGCCATGGCATGCATTTACAGTCATTTTAGTTCATTCACCGAGCGGCAGTATTGGGTGAGATAGGTTCTAGAATGCCTTTATTGCAATATATTTTCATTAATTATAATGTGAATGCATTTAACTTTCTTTTATATGAAATTCAAGTCCACGACCATGATTCCCATTATAAAGGTGCTTTCCATTGAAAACAGGCCCGACTATAGAAGTGTGATGACGTCTTTATCTGTGCTATAAGGTCGAATATTCGCGCGGTAGAAATCAATTAGGTAATAAAAGAAAAAGAAAAAAACGCCAGAACAAATACTGACCCAGGACAGTTTCCCCTTCTAACTTTAAGACACCATATACAAGACAAGCTTTCAAGTAAAAAGTCCCCGGGGAATATGGACTGGGAATCATGACACTCTGGAGGAAACTTTATTTTTGTCCAGCTACTGAGCGTGTGCAGAAGAACTCGTCCACCACGGCCGTGGTGAACAGTACCAGCACCAGGAGCTTCGTTTCCAGACACTGAGTCAGAGGGTTTTCAAAAAGTTGCATTTTGCATCATTTCGACAGAGACAGAGTGGAAGCATTTTCAAAAAGTTCCACCCTAGGAGCCATTTTCAAAAAGTTGTATTTCAGCGGCTCCGAGCACCATTCGCAAATGACAATGACAGTTTTGTAACTTCATTTAAAAACGTGTAAACGGGGCCAAAGATCACAATCATCTGTTGACAAGACAGCTGCACTCGGATCCACGGCAACTTTCACTTTTTTGGAACTTTTATTTCACAGTGGCGTGACTGTATTCTAGTTTTATCATCCATATAGGTACTTTTATAGTTGATAGCATCCAGTTCACACCATCTGTCCATACAAAGGTCAGCTACCCTCCATCGTGTTAACATTTATCGTGTATTGTTTTCTGCATGCATGTGTGTGTGGTTTCATTGTAAAATAAACAACTAACAGCACCAACTTGTGGCCTCGCATGCTTACTCCATCATTTTCAGTGTTTCTGACATTGCAGTGTAATCGCGAAACATTTCTGAAACGAACGGGACGCTGTCAATTGGACAATCGTCACTCTGAACGCTGTGTAAGCAGGGCCTGAGTCTATTCAGGACAGTTCGCCTCCCACTTCAACCCTGACAATGGCTTTATTTCCCCTTCGGTGATAAAATCTCTAAATCTCCACCTGCACCTCGCTCTGCTCACACTTTCATGTTTGCCTTTTAATTACAGACGGTTATTCCATCGCTGGTTTCCAGTTGACTATTTGAGTTGGTGGATGTAGTCAGGCCAAAGCCTCCCACCTTCTCACCGAACACCTTCACTATGACAAAAATTAAAAAAAGCAATTTGCTCATATTGTAAAATGACAGTAGCCCGGATGGCTTTCTCTGGGTCTGAACAATGAACAAATGCAAATAGGCCATTGTACAGAGCCAGGCTGGGGCTGATAGGGGTTGCATTGTGAAACAGGCTTACAAGAAAATGTGTTTTGTTAAAAAAAAAAAAAAAAAGAAGAAGAAAAAAAAAAAAAGGGTGAGAGGTACAATGAGACTATAATTAGAACAATTGTTTGCCACAGAAAGAGCAAGCAGTCTGGGTTGATAATAGGTGGACACAAAAGATAAATAGAGTAAGTATTCATTTAAATGCAAATCTTTTCAATGCTCTAAATAAAGTTGCCAAGTTATCTGACAGATGATGACAGATTTCAGTTGGAATGTGTAGTGCCAGCGGCAGAGTATCGCCAGGGTCAGGATTTATCTTCAGGGGACCTTGACTATCTGCATAAATATCCTCTTAATCCATCCAAATGTTTCCAAGCCATTGTAGTCAGGACTGGACTGATTGCATTCCTGAGACTCTGTCATTTGCAAGGTTAAAAAAGTGGAGCCTCTGGTTTTAATTTGTCAAGATTTGGAGTCATTCAGAGGGAAAAAAGGTGATTCAGCGTACAACCTTCCGAGCCTAAAGCCCGGGCGGTGGTGTGTTGGACCCCAACATGATAAGCGCCAAGCTTTTTTGGGTGTCCATTCTTTTCACAACTTTCCAAAATTCATGCACAAATCAAAATCATTGTTGTATGTGTGAAATTGTTGAAAATACACAAAATGAATAAATACAAAAAATAAAAATAATTTAAAAATCCCCAAAAATCTTTAGCGGTCAATGTTGTTAATATGCCTGAGGCCTGGTTTACACGACAACGTTTTCAACTGAAAACTTTTGTTTCGTTTCAGGTGTGTGCTTATATGACAACGGTGCACAGAGCCACTGAAAACACAACTTTTTGAAAACGCTTGGGCTCCGTGTCTGTGTGGACAGCTACTGTGCACGCTTACACAACGTTAACGTCAAACTTGTGCATACGGATGTCCGTGTACTCCCATTGCTAATGTTTAGAGCGGATTGTTCTCGGCTGCATGTGTGTGTGTGGTTTCATTACAGACACAAACAACAGCAGCGACTACTGGACCAACACAAAACACAACTACATCGTTTTCTGCATTTAAGCCATTTCATCTGTGTAAATGGACATCGTTTTCAAAATGTTGCAGTGAAACTTTCCTGAAGCAGAAACGCAAAAATGATGCGTTTTTACTTGTCGTGTAAATGGGGTCTTAAATTTGTAACAGCAGGATTTGGACTTCAATTGTGTACTCGTGGAGGAAGTGCAGTCTTTTATAGTTATAGTCAAGTACATGCAACACATATACATTAATCTGGTCGAGATCAGCACTTTTGTAGTTGTACTTCAGTTCAGTTCAGTTTTTATGTGTGTCCACGTAAGGCAATTAATGTTGCAGCAAAGCATAACAACATAAATAGTGCACTTATATACATACATATATACGTGACATGAAACATTTCAAAATCCAAAAGGGAGGGGATAATGGAGTGTGCTCAAAAACCGTCAGTTGTACTGAATCAGCGTCGTGCAGTAGACTGGAAATAGTTTGGCTCCGACACCGATCAACTCAATCAAGGTTGTTAAAGTGACATCAGTGGATGAAGTAAGTTTCTGCAAGAAGCCACAAATCAGATTAAGTTAGGTATGACTCCGCCCACTCTGTCCCCAATTCAGCAGGGAAATGGCTTTAGGGACGGAGGAGTTCATCTACCTATTTCCCTTCATACGAGGAGCTGAACGCCAGAAGGTAAAAACTGGAACTCAGCGTGTACGGGAAGGGAGCTGTCAGAAAGCATGACATTGGCCTTCCTGATTATTTGTCTCTCTCTCTTCTGTGGTAAAAGCCAAAGCAACATCAGCTATACTCAGCTGTAGTAATCAATAGCAGCCTCAACTGTATTCACATTTATTTGCTAAAAAGAACAACACAAAACAAAAATCGGTCTCAAAGCCCACTGAACATGATTTGAAACTTCACATAAACAAAATGCATGTATACTCATACTACAGGAGCATTAAGAGGATAAGCACAAGTCTCTCTCTCTCTCTCTCTCTCTCCCTCTCCCTCCACCCACGCTCTTCCAGCAGCGCTGTGGAGCACACTCGTGCTTAATGAATTGAGACAGAAGGCCAGATAAATGTGACCAGTTCAGTGAAGGCAGCAGGGAGACACACAGAGAGGCTGTGGCCCGCTCACTATGTTACATATATAGGGAGCTCCGGAGGCGCCCTGCAGTCTGATCCCTGCTTCCCTCTGCCTCTGGTCGGCATAAACGTCTAATAGAGCCTAAAAGCCTCAGATGAGCCAAACACATGCTGGGTAAGTGGTTGAAAATGGGACATGGAAAAGGTTTTAGGACAGCCCAAGAACAAAGCATAAAGCCTGCGTCTCTTCCTATGTATAACTATCTGTGTGCTGTGCTGTGCTGTGTGTGTGTGTGTGTGTGTGTGTGTGTGTGTGTGTGTGTGTGTGTGTGTGTGTGTGTGTGTGTGTGTGTACGTTCAAGTAATATTTTCCATAAATGAGAATGTTTGTCAGTCAGTACATACAAGTAGTGTGTGCGACCTGGTGTGCATGTGTGGCAGCCAGCAAGGCCAGCACCAATCATTGTTGGCTGCAGATGGAGGAGATGTTTCCTCGGGGGTCTGCGAGCAGCCGTCACTTCACATGAAAGTAGCCGGGGGGGGGGGGGGGGGGGGGGGCATCCTGAAGTCTACATCATGGACAGAAACATAATGCAAACAAGGAGCTGGAGAAGAGATGGAGAGAGAGGAGGAGGAGGAGGAGGAGGAGGAGGAATCTCTAAAAGAAAAACAAATGAGGCAGAGGAAGCGCGAAGGAGAGGAAATAAGTACAGTATATATGAGCAGGGGGGGGGGCAGAACACTGTGGGTTTGTTACATAAAGCAGGGATCACACACAGGTCAGCTCAATAGGACAGAAGGTGAGGACTTCAGGAGAAAGCACTAAATAATCCAAATAAAACGGGACAAAGAGTCAGGGCCTGTCACAGGATACCTACGAGTTCGAACTGAAAACAAACTCCACACAAGGATTCACTGTTTCCCAAAATGAGATAAAAGCTAACCGAGTTAAAAAAGGAGAGGCGGGGGTGATAGAAGAGTGTTTATTGGCACCAGAATTTCCCCTCAGCTGTCAGTAAATACTTCCTCCCGTCTGAAGGCGCGGGTGTTTCTGTATTTATGGGTTTTAATAGGAAGCGCGTGATCATCATATTGACCGGGCCTCTTGGTTCTTAATGGGTGCCTTAAATCTCAAGGAAACACACTGTATTCTGGGCTGAGTTACAGGCAAATTAACATGGAGAGGGAGGCTGGCGCGGCCGCTGCTGCCGGAAGGGAGGAAAACAATCACTTGAATGATTGTCGGACATTTAGGACGGTTAGGGAGAAGGGGGGGCGGGAGGGGGGCGGCAACACGAGGGGGAGGAGAGGCAATAAAGAATTTTCATCAGTCGCAGAGAGAGAAGAAGAGGGTGGGCGGAATCCAATGTGCTCGCCTTCCATTATAAGAATCATAAAATACTTTTAATGACCAAATATTGGGCACTTTGAGAAAAGATATTGGATCATATTACAGGCATTACGGTGTCACACTTTGGGGCACACAGACCGGGTGGAGCGTTAGTGGCTGTGTGTGTGTGTGTGTGTGTGTGTGTGTGTGTGTGTGTGTGTGTGTGTGTGTGTGTGTGTGTGTGTGTGTGTCTCCCGTTTCACTGTGTGAGACTGACTGTCAGTGTAGTTCCTGTCAATCAGTCATCTACTGAAGTTTTATGAAGGCACAGGCAGTGACAGCGGCTGAAAGGACAGACACTTCATCAGATTGATAGCTCATCAGATCTGTGCTGCAGTCTTACCGCAGCAACGATTTCAAGCGAAAAGGCAAAGGTTTCAAGGCGTTGTGGGTACACGTTTACACTACGATGCTCGGAGCCACAAAACACAACTTTTTGGAAACGGCGCCGTCGCCATGTAAACTGGAGAAAAGAAGAAATGCTGCTACGGCCGTGGTAACTAGTAACTAGTTGTTGTGCACATGCTCAGGAGATGGACAATAAGGACAATGTGAGGAGATAATGGACTGGGAGTCATGACGCTCTGGAGGAAACCTTGCTCTTGTCCAGCTACTGAGCATGTGCAGTGCAGTCAAGTTGTGTTTTTAATGGCTTTGAACACGGTTGTTGTGTCACCGGACCCCCAAAATGCAATGAAAGTTTTCTGTTTTCCCTCAAAAACATCGTGGTTTAAACGAAACCCTAAAGGCCCAATCAAACCGTCTGCATTACTCGTATGTAGGACGCATGCAGGCCACGGATGCTCACATGGTTCCATGCATACATTTCAGGCTCCAGGGGACTCTATAAAAAAATCTATAAAACCTTGCGTAGGATTCCTACTAAAAATGTACGTGCACCCAAAAGCTGAAAATGGTGTGCGCCACATAAAAAAATTGGATCGGTAAAACCGTTCGTCTACACACACTTTCCTTTTATAGCTCACGGTCCACCTGGAAGTTTGCGCAGTTCAAATCCCGCCCTCAACACGCCCACTTTCTACCATAAATGCTCAATGCAAAGTGCCTCGTCAATATTTTTGCATCTCAATCAGCCGGCTGATCGCCCGGCTTTTGAGGATAAATCCTGACAGAAAAGACGAAGAAAAGGAATTTTACAGAGAGCGAGATAGTCATGGAGGAGGTGGAGGTCTGGAAAATGATCTTATTTGTTGGTCACAGTAGTGGAATCACTAATGAAAGAAACAAGTGATCGGCAGCACGTCGTCACCGCTGTAAATGGTGTGAGAGCCACAGAGAGAGCAGTGACTGCAGAGGTGGAGAAGAAGAGTCTGATCCGAAGGTGGGGGCCCGATGGGAGTGACATCATGGGGGCCAGAGCATCCGAGCACACTGCTGGACGCCCAAACAGCCCCCATGATTGTGACGGCCACATTGTGTGGCAGAGAGTCAGAGGCAGATTTGATGGAGACCACAGCGGACCGATAAAGTTCAGTTTTATCTGTTTATTAAATGTATGAATTAAATATTTGAACAGGGACTTGTAAAAAGGTTCAGGGGACTTTGTGTTTTATCCTAAGTCACTCGAGATTTGGAGGCGGAGGGTGACGAGGACGTCGTCTGTCTCCAGCATCGCTCTCTATCGTTTGAAGATGAAAGTTTGACATAAGAACATCGTGCTGCTGATTCAGTAGAAATGTTCCACTAAAGAAACACACCTAGAACACTGAAGCTCGGCTGTTTATGATTACGTGGATCTGTAAGTCTGATATTTAAAGGCATTAATTGTATTTGTATGTATGATTTTATGACACTTATTTGAGCTGTTGCCATCAGGCAGATGTTACAGATCAGTCAAAACCAAAATAGTCTGGAACAGTTTCCATTCTAAACCAAAAGTTTCACTAATCTCAGGACGCACCCAAATATGTGTGATTCTACACTATACAGGACATGAAATTCAACATTAGTTCACAATAAAGGTGACGTTATATGTGCGATATGTGTTGTTTTTATGCATTGGTTTTATTCTGTTGTTCATATGTTTTTATAATTGCTTTTATAATATTGCACTTAAGGTCCACACTTTGCAATTTCATTGTCCTTGTAGAATAATAAGAAGGAATATTCATTCAATTTCTCTGCACTTGAGACTTAGATGCAGACAAGATCACCATTTTAATAAGAATGACCGTATGGCTCCACCAACCATCAAAGTGTCTGTTGAACTTATTGCGTAGTACTTGTAGAGTTTCTTTGAAGAGGCTGACCAAATGGAAACGTGAGTTCCTTCCCTGAGGGGCAGTAGATAACATGACCCTGAGCCCCACAGTGTCATCTATTCATCGCTGAGCGAGATTGACCATGTGCAACTCATTTGCATAACCTCGTTGAACGCACTCTGGCAGTGGAACATTAGCTAGATTTGTGAGTTTTGCTGCCACAAACAGATGGACAAGCTGAAAATATGTCTGTTGCATAGGGCAGCCATTGGGATTCATACTAATACGGCCTCCGATTCCAACAATACATATATTCTGGCACCTGTGAACAAATAGTCAAGAAAATCCAAGTAAATCAACTGCTGTGACCTTTCTAAATGATCTGAACCAGAGATTTTTTTTTTTTTTTTTAATGTGTTGTGTTTGATGGTCTCGTATCCTGAGTCCTGTTTGGTACTGGTTATCCTTGCTCGGTTGCAAATCACATTTACTCATAATTTGTTTTTGTTTGCATGGCTGGTTGTTCTTTTAATAATCACCTTCTCATTCCAGGTCTAGTGTTGCTCACCCACTTCTGCATCTTCTGTGCTGATTAAATGACAAATGGATTTTATTCATACACTGCTTTTCTACAGCGTCTGCAATCCCCGGAGCACTTTACTTTGTTAATCACATCCACACAGTTACACACTAATGGTGACAGATGATATGCAAGGCATTTGAATCCTCCGCTGGGAGCAGTTTGGAGTTCATCCTCTTCCTCGAAGACATTTGAACCGGGATCGAAGACGGATCAAACCTGCGACCATTCCAGTGCTGTGCCAGCTGTCCTGATTCTTCACCCTCTGCGTTTATACTATAAGTGGTGTGTTTTCTGTTGTTTCTCTCCTGTCTTCCTTGCTGTAGTGTGTTTCACTTTGTCTTCATGTTTTGCCCTCTTTCTTGAGGCCCTTGTTCCAGGGTTCTCTCGCTCTGTACTTGTTTGTTTTTGACCCAGTAAGTCTGCGCTGATTTGAGCTGTGCCTTTCAGTGCTTACCTAAAACATGTTACTAAGTGTGGGGTGTCTCTCCCCTCGGGCGAAAAACACGGCGGGGATAAAATAAACCAAGTAACTGTAATCATGTGGTTAGCTAACTCTCGGTGAGCTTGGAGAACATTAAGAGTTGTTTTTTTCTATCAAACGTGAGCGAACATGACATTTGGAATGATGGGAAAACCGACATTAAAGTTGGATTTCAATGGACTGGTGATGCTCGGCTGCCACATTGCGATATTTTTTTGAAGGTGTCCTCAGTAAACCGAAACATTTTTCTTTACTTCCATAGATCAAGGACCTGCAATAAAAAAATTTTAAAAATCTTCTTTTTTGTTTATTTTTTTGTAAACTGCATTACATTTTCGTGATTATCTATGGCTATTACTACCAGTACCAAATGCAGAAAATTCACAAAACTTGGCATTTTTTTCCACAGTTGAGAGAGGGAATGTCACAGAATATCTGAGAATTGTGTCCATAGTTTCAGTCACACGACTTGAAAAAAAAATGTGTACAAGATCCAACAAGGGGAATCGTCAAATCCTGAGATTATGTTACGTTAGTCTGAAACATTAACGACCCGTTTACACAACGTTTTACAAGTGAAAATGCACAATTTTTGTATTATTATTTTCAGAAAAGTTTTGTGTTCACACTGCAACATTTTGTAAATTTAGACGGTAGAAACTCTGAAAACAATGTGGTTAGAATGCCTGGCCATGAGTTGGCGCTGTTGGTTGTCTTAGTAATGAAACCATACACACATGCAGATAACGATATGCTATAAACAGTTTCAGAGAAGTTCAAATTATCACCGTTTACACAGAGAATTTTCAAAAAATTTCATGTTGGAAGTTGTTTACTCTTACTAGTGACCCCGAGCCCCGTTGTCGTGTAAACCTAAAACACAAAGAAAGCTTTGTTTTCACTTAAAAAACATTGTTGTGTAAACGCCCCGGGGCCTAAATGACTTTTCCAGCAACGCAAAAACACATTTGTTGCTGTCGATATTAAGGAAGGCAGAACTGCATATTTCTCAAATTTGAATAAAGAAACATATTACGAGATGGGGAAACTAATAAGTTTGGGGGAAAAAAAACATTCTGTAAAATATAGGATAAGAGAGATGAGTCAAGATAAGGTTACCTCTGAAAAGCTTGTTTAGCAAGAAGTCATTATTGGACTTGATCTTGTTATCAGATTGTGTGAACTGTAACTTATAGAAATCTGAACTGTACTCTCATATAGAAGCTCAGAGCTGAAAGGGTTCTCCCCTCTGTTGTGTTGGATTTGTGAGGAGAGACCAGATCTCACCTTGGTAATTGTGTTTTTGGTACACCGAGTATGGTGTGTGGTTCTCTCTGCCTGAGCGGAACTTTAATTAGACAGAAACAAAACCAATCTGAGTTGAGTCTAGAAGTCATTCATCAAGTGGATATCACAAACCTTGGTCATGTTTCATTGATGATATTTTGGCAATCGTATAATTAAAAAAAAAAAAGAAAAGAGGCTGGATTCCATGTAGCTGCTTCGACTGAGAACCCTGTCCCGGCTGTTTTTGATATTACACTGCAACAAGTAAGTATTGATGAAGGTTTAATTGCTGGTAGAGCTTTTACAACTCTTTTAAAACAAATACATATTGTACCTTAAGAGGTTCACTTTGCGATTAGAGACAGAGTTGGACCATATAATGAAAATGGATTTGTTTGTAAATGAGAACCCCTGCTTTGGATCACGAGGAAAAGAAGGTCAATTTACAGCCTTAAAGTTGGTGGTTGGATCTACATTGATTGTTGAAGTGTCTTTGGGCAAGATACAAAATTACAAGTTTCGTGAAAGCAGCACGTCACATTGTAGGCCTCGCTTTGACAAGGGTGTTTCAAGTGACAATCGCTTGTGTTTTCATTTCAGAAAGGCTTTGTCTTTACAGGAAAACTACGGAAATGACAGCAAAGACTACATATAGCGTAAATTAAATTTTCTTGGGTCTATGTTATGGACATTTTTAAAAAGTTTCAGTTGGGGTTGGAGCATTTTCAAAACATTGTGTTCTCCTCAGTTTCCACGGGCATGTCGCGTTTTCCTAAACTGACGTTTCCCTCCATTTCTATGGAGACGGAATCAGCATTTTCGAACATTCCACCATGGGAGTTATTTTTAAATAGTTGCATTTTCATTGACTCCGAGTACCATTGTCATGGAAACAGACCAAAGAAAGGGTTTCAATTTTGTGGGAATGCGGGATAAATGTGATTTGTGTGACTTTGAACATGACATGGCTAATGGTGCCAGATGAGTCATCTGAAGATTTTAGGAACTGCTGGTCAGCCGGGCTTTTCACACACAAGCGTCTCAGGGTTACAGAGAATGGTGTGAAAAAGAGAATGTCTCCAGTGAGCAGCAGGTCTTCAGGACAATAAAGGGCTTGTTGATGCCAGTGGTCAGAGGAGAATGGACACACTGGTTGAGAAAAACAGACGATAACAGCGACAGGGACTCACATAATGGGTGATAATAGTCTATAGCAGCAGACGAACAGAAAACTGAGGCTGAACCTACCAAACCTGGAGAACAGACGATTGATCTGGTGAGTTTGGATCTCTGCCTCCATGTGAAAGCTTGGATCCACGCAGCATTGTATGAATGCTTCAGACTTCTGGTGGGGAAAGGTTTCTGAACCATACAAACAGGGGGAGCCTAGTATAGTGGCTGGTGAATGGATGCTTCTGGATGTGTAATGTATGAACAGTTTCTAGACATTTGTTCGGAATCACAATTGGCCAATTTTTCGACAGATAATCTTGATTCAGAGGGTCTCTGGGGGTTTCCAGGTGTGACAGGTACTGCTTTTATTGACCCCTGCTGTAGACTGTCCCCAAGGACAGTGACACTCCTCCGTCCTCCTCCCACCACAGGTGATTCTGACAGCAGTCAGGATTATCTTAGCTACATTATCGTGGTTGTTTGGATTCATTATGATCGGGCAAATTGATAATGGCCTCCAATTAGCAGGAACGCAGTGTATTTTCAGAGTATTCGAACCACATTTGCTAGTTAATTGGGGAAAATCCGACTATCCCAGACCGTGGGTGTCAAACATAAGGCCCGTGGGCCAAACGCAGCCCTCAAGAGGATTAAATCCACCAAACCACCAAGCAAACTGTAAAAATTCGAATGAAAACATAGATTTTTTTTTTTAACAGTTTTCTTAAGAGTAGTGACAACTCAACACTGAGACCTGAGCTGAAAAAAAAATATATGTTTTTTGCTCTTGTGGACAGGGCCTGTGACTGAACCTCACCTCTTCACTACACTTCCCCGTGAAGCTCATCAGATGGAGAACACACGCTTGAAATCAAAAGTTCACCTTCCACGGCCAGCGATGTGCAGAGATTTTCCTCAGAGTCAAACAATATGCATGGGGAATTCAGCGTGTGTGTCACCTGATAGCAGGAATCACATTATAGCGGTAAAAGTCTCCTCTCCGCTATCAGCTGACAGTGGATGTCATTGCCGGCGAGCAGTGGAAATTGTGCCTTGAAGTTTTGAGTAATTGAATTTGTAGTAGTCATCATATTACCCTATAATGTGATATGGAAATTCAGACGGGTGCTTGCAATTTGCGAAACGGTCCTCGCGCCACGGAATAACCGCCATCACGGAGTGCACGCACGCGCGCATGTAGGCGCGCGCGCACGCACGCACTCACACGCACACACACACTGGATGCTACTTTTGAGTCACAAAGACATTGTGGAGACCGTGTTTGCACACCGGGCTGATTATTCCCGCGCCATCATGACATGAACTGTCAGGATGTAAATATACTTTACCACGCAAAGTGAGAGTGGAAGCCGGCGCGGCGTCATCGCCACATCGACTATGAGGAAAGAAGTGAAACTATACCGCACACAAGTGAGCATCTTTGCAAGACACTCCAGGGCACGCTTGACAAACTGCACAAGCCTTTACATTTTGATGGTGTGAGTAAATATAGCAGTGAAGACAAACAGCAAAGCGGAGTGAAAACAGGTCTGAGGAAAGAAATGAAGTATATATGCGTGGATGTTGCTGAATGTTGTGCCGAAGGTGAATATCACATTGATGGCAGCCTAAAAGTCTGACATTTGTCACAGAGCATTTCAAGCAGCAAGACAAAAATAAGTTGCGGAGCTCGGCTTTATGGCTGCTACATTTCTGCCATGCGTGTTGTTCTTTCCAGAAAAGAAGTCGACCTATGAATAGACAGAGATTGTCATGACTACATGAAGTCTTGCGTACTGCTGGAGGGATCGGCGGAGATTTGATGGAATGTTATCGACAGAGACTATTTAGAAAAGCTTCACATTTTTAGGATCATTGCTTTAAATTTTCACACTGACCTAGTCACCGTTGTACTTTCAAAGTCAATTACCGTTACAAGACTCTTGTAAAAATGTAAATGACAGCATAGTGAGTATCTTGATTGTTCATTTTTACTATGATTGTTGTTGGTCATGTTTGATTGACTTATTATTGACTCCTTGTGTTCTTTTCTTTTCATACTCTTCAAAATATTTACATTCTACTTGCTGCTGTAATCATGCAAATTGCCCCACGATGGGACAAATAAAGGAAAATCTTACGTTATCTCATCTTGTCTTATTGCAGAGGAGGCAAAACAGATCACAATAAGTATAAGTATCCGTTTTTATGTGATAAAGCATCAGTAGATTTGGATTTTTCATGCAGCAATATTTAAATGGATTGAGAAAAACCCCCCCAAAAAAAACCAATCATCTTTGAAGATTTTGTCTCTCAAAGGGTAAAGGGATAATGTGAAGAAAGAAATAATAACATCTAAATCAATATTAATGAGCAGTAATATTCAAAGGAAGAGAGAAGAACACGCCTAACCTTTTTGGCTGTCGATGACGAAGTTCCCTTCCTCATTTCCCGTCGTGATCTTGTAAGTGATCCCGTCGCCATCGGGGTCCTTCGCCAGCACCGTGGCAACTAGTGTGTTTGGACCGGCGTCCTCCGAGACGAACGTTCGATATCTGATAGAAGACAAACAACCAACACTTCAATCAACACCTGACTCACACATTTCCGCAGCAGGACACGTCCGGAAACACGACTGTGGAGGTGAAAATGAGAAGCATCCTGCAAAACCTATTCATTGCGCCCACCAGCAGATTGATGTTTCACATAGAAACACAGGAATTTGTCACTTTGGGGGCGCTTTAGGCAGTTTAGGAAGATATTTGTTCTTTTGGATGTTCCAAACTAAAAGACTACAAGATAGGTTAATATTGATTTTCTGATTGACAATCAAACCAGTGGGCTCTCTATGAGATTGTTGATTATCTATTTATTTTAAAAAGGTGAATGGGGCACCTTCTTTGGAAAGATCGGGACAAAACTTGACTTGAGGCGTTCTAGGAATGTTTATAACTGTGAAGTTGATAGGTTAGGTTTCTTGGGGGAGGGGTGGTCCAGAGCAGCGGTGTGAAACATATAGCTTGTGGGCCAAAACTGGCCCATGAGAAGCTTCAATCCATCAAACCATCGAGAAAATTGTAAAAACGTCAAAAAAAACATTGATTTTTTTTTTAAACTAATTTCTTCAGAGTAGTGGACACAACACAAGACTGAGACCTGGGCTGCCAAGAAATCTAGTAAATTAGCATTCGTCTCAAAGTCATGCAGTCAGGGGGAGTTTGTAAAAATACCCAGAATGCAACAGCTACAGGATATGCTGACTGGACATTTCACCATATTTTTCACCAGAAGGTTTCATTAAAATTGGTTTAATGTTAAGATCCGTGTAATTTTCAGTAGCATTTGTTTCATTTTGTGAAAATATAGACATTTTCATCACCTATACTCTGCCCCACAACAAAGAAAAACTTTGAAGTTTAAATTTAAAGGTCCAGAAATAGAATTGTTAAACGTGAGAAAGTATGACTAGTTATTTCTTTATGAAAAAAGCTCCTTCCTTAACAACCAAATACACCACTGACTTCACCCTTACATCGAAATCTCATTACTATTTATAAATAGTCCCATCAGCCAATTTTTGCATTTCAGAAAGTCACTTATCAAACATGAACACTTTCAGCGATATTTACCAGCAGCCTTATGTATAAGCTGCTCTGTTGGTGTCAAATGAAACACTAAAGGATGAAATGTGACAGCTCTGTGGCCTTCTGAGTCGTTTCTTCATGTCAGGATATTGTTGTGTGTGCCGAGGCGAGGCTGGACCAGCTCCTGAGTTACACACTGTGACCAAAGGAAATTTCATTCAGGGCTCACAGCTGCAGCCACAGGAGGCTGAACTCTGAGCAACAGGCTCTCAGCTGTGATCCAGCTATAATAATGAGAGACGTCGAGAAGTGGCCCCCAAAACGGTGAGTGGACGGGTACCTGAGACATTAAACACAGTGTGTGGAATTTCTTGAAACGAAGCCGTTCTTTCTCACACAGGCTACAGCACAGGCCTCAAACGCAGGTCCTGGAGGGTCGCAGCCCTGCATGTTTTCCACGTCTCCCTTCTTTAACACACCTGAATGTCTTGAGGGTTCATCACCACATTCAGCACAAAGCCAGATGACATCCCACTCATTGCTATCAGCTGTGTTGAAGCAGAGAGACATGGAAAACATGCAGGGCTGCAGCCCTAGAGGAACTGAGTTTGGCACCTCAGGGCTACAGTGTTTGGAGATTCACATTGAGTGCATGTAGAGCGCCACACAGCATCACATGTGTCTGACCCTTACCACCACCCCCTCCTCTTTCACACCTATTATAAGAGCAAACCTGAAATCTAACAACTTTTCAAAACAACAGAGTGAGAACATGGAGGTGGCAGTGGTGTTAACTCGAAAATTCAGCAGGTGGTGGTGGGGGTCTCAGAAAAAGCTCTCTTGGTTGTGTTGGCCTATATTCTGCATCACAACATGGAGAAGGAGAATGTTTATTAATGGCAACTATTTTTAAGTGAATGGTGTGAGTACAACTTGCTCCTGAAGCCCCGCTTACACGCCGCTTTCAAGAGAAAATAGAATACTTCTCTTGTGGTTTGGAGGGTGTGTTTACATGACAACAGTGCTGGGAGTCACTGAAAATGCAACTTTTTTTTAAAATGCTCACCGTGGAAGCAGGCAAAAACAACTTTTCTGAAATGCTGCTACTGCACATGCACACCACGGCAAAACCAAAAAGCAAAAATGCTGTGTTTTCAATTGAAATGTTGTATAAATGGAGCCTAAAACACTGAATAAGGAGCACAGATACATTTGCTGTGAACTGAGAACAAAGTGATAGATGCATGGTTGTATTTTGTAAATGTGTCTCACCAGAAGAAGTACTAATCTTATCATTTCCTGTTCTACATGGTGAAAGACAACCCGATCAATAAAATGTGTAAATATATACAAAGTCCAAAGCCAATTGCTTACAATTTATTATACATGTTGCATTTCAGTTGCTCAGTGTTTTCCTCACCAATCAAATCAGTCAAGAAAACAACTTCAAAGTCTTAACCATAGAAGTCCAAGTAATTCCACCTTAAATGTTGTGCTAGGACTGCTGCGAGACACAGATCAGTGCAATGCCATGAAGGCAGTTTTGAAGCCGTTAGCGTTCCCAGAAGCACAGCAGTTTGAATAATCATGAATGGAAAAAGCCAATGGGGATCTTTGTGGAGCTGGTTGTCTGGTCCAAATCTGAAAAAGTAGGTCTTAGGATTTAATCGTGTACAGGGACTCAACAGACGCTCTCACAGAGTCTCAGATGTTCTTTGAAGACACAGAAGAACCTGCAGAAAGGACGGCCATCTCAGCAAAGCTCCATCAATTAGGCCTTTGTGCTATAAAATCCAGACTGAAACCACTTTGAGTAAAAGACATATGACAGCCTGGCTGGAATATTGCCAAACGGCATTTAAACTGCAGAGCCTGATGAAAACACCGCTCTGATCTGGTCAGTCAAAAAACAAGTTAATTCAGGCAGAACGCCAGGAATTTCTGAAAATCGCTGTCACTGCTCATCATCTGGGTTTTACTCTCCCTCATAAACAAGGAAAACAGCATCAAGCCACGGGAGTCCTTCTCAGTTGTTCACCTCACACATCATATGAAACATACGTACACTGGTAATTGATTATTGAGAAGTTAATAACACAATTACAAATACTGACGCTTCCGAAACGCTCAACACTTGTATCTATAATTAATTACAAAATACGTTGCAGAGCTGTTGTCTCTGTGATCTGATTTAGCTTTAACATTCTCTGAACTATCTCCAAACAGCAACGTGAAAGATGTCTTGCTGCGGTGACTTCACCATGAGCACGCATACATGAGTACCATCGATTAACTACTGATTATACCTCCATCGGTGAAATCTGCATTTCATGAGTGGCTGTTTTGTTGCCTTATCACATTGTCTTTTGTTGAAAAACCCGTTTAAAAAAAAAAATGGAAAGATCCAGTTATCATAGAACATCTTTGTCCAAACAGCTAAAATCAGGCAATTAAATGTAATGTCACCAGACCACACCAACAGAGTTTCATTCCAAATGTTAATGTCTGGTTGTTGTTGCATTTTGTAAATTTTCTCAATTAAAAATGCTGCTAATAATAAATATCATGATCCATAAACTGATAAACTGATGTCTTCTAACTGGGTGGCAATTAGTAAGTATTATCTAGTTTGCTTGTTGCTCCCTGTCTCATCATGGTACATTCATTAAATTCAAGTGTTTCAGAGTCGTAAACTTTAAACCTCCAGGACCCGGAATACCATCTGCCCCAACCCCAACCAGTACGGCAGAAAGTCTCCTCCTCTGAGTCTGGTTCTGCAGGTTTCTTCCTGTTTAAAAAGGAGGTTTTTTTTTTAATTCTTTTCCATCGTCTCTTATGTTTGCTCAGGTGGAATTGTGACAAGTGACGTGAACGAATACTAACAAGGAGAGGCAGGTGATTAAACCCATCAAAACATGACAAAGTCTTAATTAAAACCTGTTTAAATACACAAGAACTGACAGCAAACAGCCATGAGGATGCTGCAGGAGCCTGTGAGCGAGGGCTCTGGGGGAAGAAGGTCTGAATTTTGACCCGACAGAATATTTGTTGAGAGTCTTTAAGTCTGCAGTTCAGAAACATGCCTGATTCAATGTGACACTTAAGCATTAGAACTGTATGGCTGATGAATGCATTGGCAGAGAGAGGGCCAGATGAACTGATGAAGGAATGAATTGATTGACAGAGTTTTGGGCGAAGGCATCAACGTAAACATCAAGTACGTAAACTTGAAACTTGGATAAGCCATTCGCTTGGCTGATGATTCATTTTTCACGAGTACAGTTTCTAGTTGTGAAACTTGCCTTCAGTGTCTTCTTACAGGAACACTGTAGAACCACTTGATGTGCTGAAAAGCATTCTTTTTTTAATTTAAAGATTTTGACCTTTCTACCTTGTTGACCGCGTGGTCATCAAGGTAATCCTGCATGCATATTGTAACATAAAACACACCACCTTCTAGGTCATTATTTTTTAACATAGAGTGCCTTGGCATTTGGACTGAAACGTTTCATCAATGATATTACAAGCTTGAATCTTGAGCGGAAGACATCCAAACTACTAACAAAGTTTACATTGAAAGTAGTGAACGGGAGATACCTTGAAAGAGTGTTTGAAGGTGAGTCAACTGTTCAAGACCATTTCCGTTAATATCCGCCGGAGCTGTTTAATTTGTTTTAATGTAATGTTTTAAAGGGCTTTATGGCATTTATGTGTTTGGAAAGAAATCACGAAAAAAGTAGCAGGAGGAGAACCTGGACGCCGTCGTGGCTCAGAGAGAGAGAGAGGCCAACCTGGAGAGTAATGTTGCAACAGCAGCTTGAAGAAAGTACTTGTTAGCATCGGCTAGCATTTTACGTTAGCATTTCCTGTTGTGGTTTTTCATTTTCAAACAAAACACACTCCGTGTAAATGAAACAAACAGGCTGCAGGTCACAGCAGCAGCTACGACCAAATGTCTGATTGTCTGACATTGATCGCAGGCTCATGATGTCGGCCGTCCTTGACCTGGCTCACGATGCGACATACGACCACCGAATAGAGCCACGACCAGAGACGTCACAATGACTCGCCCACGATTTCCGAAAATCACACAGTTTGTAGGAGGCTTAAGTGAACAAGCAAAAAAGTTCTTATGATATTTTGCACAGACTATAATCATTTTCTATCCACAAGATATTACAAATATGCAACATCAAATGAGGAGGATCAGTGAAAAAATAAGAGAAAAGTAGTGATTTATGAAAACAAAACCAACCCTCTGGCAGTTTCTTTCATATTTCCCCTGATTATAAACCACCTACTTGTCAGTTAATTTGATGTATTTATTGCATTTCCCTCCAGCACAGTGGTGGTATCTAGACAATTAGCAGTAATGTACAATATATTATTGTAAACAACTGCCTGGACACCACCTGCCAATGGAAGGAGCAACCAACATAATTGAACAGAGGCACATAGGGTTAGTCCATTCCCTGGTAAATCAGTAATCCCAGCTACAAAAACAACATGTAGAATAAAGTACACTCAAAGCAACTCTGTGGAAAGGTCCCAGAAAAATATAAGTCAGGAGATGGATGTTAAAAAAAAAAAAATCATTGACATTCCCTGGAGTTACAGTTTATCAGTCTTTAATAAATGCAAGAGATGGGGGTTTATGTCAAATGTGGTTTTCATGGGTGGCTTTGCAAGAAGGGAACTAATGAGGGAGACCACCTCTGACTTCTCTGAAGACGTTTGAAGCTTCAGCAGCTCAGATGAGGGACAATCTGCAAGCTACAGGCCAATCAAGGCTTCATGAGACAGCACCGGAGACAAAACCACTGTGAGACAAAGGTCAGGTTGGAGGAAATATAATATGCAATGGCTGCTGAAGTCAATTGAAAATATGTTCTTTGGTTTGACTGAATGAAAACAGAGCAATTTAGACAATACAAGTTACACTATGTTTGACACAGCATTGTAGCAAGCATGGTCATGGCAGCATCATGCAGTGCAGCTACATCTCAGGTGCTGGTGAAAAAGGTAAATGTTAAAAAAAAAAAAACAATGGGACTTGATCATTTAAACATCAATGCCTATAGAAGTTAATGAAAACATGATCTATCAACAGGACACACTGATTGATTGAGACCGAGGCCCCCGTTTCAAGTGAAAACGCATCGTTTTTTCTGTTTTTGTTTCTGGAAAGTTTCATCTTTACATGACAATGTTTTGAAAATGATGTCCATTTACACGGAAACAGCAGAAATTCTAAAAACAATATAATTGGCATGTTGGGCCCCAAGTTGGTGCTGATGTTTCTTTTTTTTTTACTCAGACATTCTAGTGGACAGATGACCAAGTTGGATTGTTATTACAGTGACCGTCAACTATAAAACTACCAAGTCCCAGGAGAACATGGACTGGGAGTCATGACACTCTGGAGGAAAACATTGTTCTGATTGTCCAAGTACTATTAGTTACTACGCAGTAGCAGCCTTTTGGAAAAGGTATGTTTTATCCCATTTCCACAGAGACTGATTCAGACTGTTCAGCACCATTGTCATGTAAACGGACCCAGAAATGGAAGTTTTCATTTTTCACTTGAAAATGTTGTGTCAACAGGGAATTGGTTATCTGCTGGTGACCTGTCCAGAGGTACCCTAATTTTCAGCAAGACTGAATATGAGGTGGGGTTAGACCGTCGTGAGATAGGTTATTTTTGATGATGCCTTGTTGCAATGGTAATCCTGCTGGAGATGTTTGGATGGAAACCTCTAGGCAAATCAACAATTCATTTAGAAGCATACTATCTGACCTTGATTGTTGGCTCAATCTAAGCAAAGTGGTTTGTTGACCTTTTAACTGATTCCCGCTTTTGTTGAACAACTTCCACTGCCGTCAAATTACAAACCTCAACAAGAAAGCTTAGACTAAAATATCTGTTTATGTTCATCACGTGACTCTGGCATGTATGATCTCAAAATATATCCGCCTGCCAGTCGACCAACGATTACTGTTCTTTTTCATTTACAGAAAAAGAGGTTCTCTCCCAAGGAGCTGAACACTGATCGTGTTCTTTCACTGCAGTCGTTTTGATTCAATAACTGATGGACTCTTTGTGCCTGAGAAGGGAACCTCACTGACGTGCCACTCATCTGCTCAGTTTTGTAGAGGCTTTGCTGCAGCATTTGAACAATTTCGACGTACTTTGCAAGCCGTGCAGTTACACACAGATCGATATGCAAGTCGGACAGTACCGTGATGTGTCTCTTTATTATGTAGTTCCCCTCGGGGTACATAGGGTGCATTGATCAAACGGCTTCCACTTGTGGACCGAGGAAGCCATTTGGAAGATCATTTGATAATTGCATGTATTTATCTCACCTGAAAGCCTGAAAGAGCTGTGACTCTCGGTGTGCATTTATGCCTGCAATCTGATGGTGAAATTACAGGCGCCGTCTGTGCAGCTGAGTTGATGCGCGAGTCTTTCACACGGCCTACGAAGCTGCTTTTGTCCAGACTCTCCGGGTCGACTACTTCTACATTATGAATGAAGACAGAGCCGTCATTATGAATTCAAATGGAGCCCTCTTACAGTCAAGTTTACGATGACGACAGGTCTGACATGGCAACGTGAGCAGGCAGAACAACAACCGTCGGAAACACTTAGACACAACACGTTCGACTCCTTCTCGAACATAACGATTCCGAGGTTGTTGTTCTTTTTTTTTTTTTCCCTGAGATGTTTTGTGGTGAGCTAGCTGTCAAACTCTGATAGTGTCACACATGGAACAAAAAAAAGAAAAAGAAAAAAAGCTTACTTAGGGTGAAAGGGTTGCAAGTTCTGAGTTTTTAAAAAAAAAATAGAATTACACATGTCAAAGCCACCCATCAACCAATCGAGTATTTACATTGCTAAAGGAAGTGCAAGCACTGAGAGAAAGTGCATGCACACACGACCAGAGCGCGCAAAACAATTACATTAAGGGTATCAAACATAAGGCTTGTGAGGTGAGATTAGTTCCAATCTGACCAAACTATGAAGCAAATAGTAAAAATTGGAAATAAAACATTGACTTTATAACAAGTAGCACACATAACACTGAGATATTGGTGATGCTATTGGCTTTATGTTGAGATTGGAGTTATTTTATGTAGTAAAAATGTGACAATTAAGACATATTCATCACCTATATGCTGTGCCACAAAAAAGAAAAAGGTTTCAATTTAAAGGTAATTACGGCACTATTGTACCAGTTCGGCCCACTCAGGATGGAATTGGACTGCCTGTGGCCTCTAAACTGGAATGTGTTTGACATCCCTGGATTAAATAAAAGCCCGGAGATCTCAGTGAGAGGAGGAGTGGTCAGTACCATATCAAAACAGCAGGAAGTAACACCACAGATAGAATTAGGAACAAAAGCTTCCTGTTTTTTGGTTGTGGCCCAAAATATGTAATTTACTGTTGCAATCACACATAGTCTATGGGGTGAAATTAACCCCTCTTATGATCGTTAAAGCATTTTAGGGCTGCATTTGCAGGAAAACAATCCAGTGCTTATTCTGTATAAATATAGACTGTGAAGGCTTGACCTCACAATCCTTCTGACTGTTTGGGATTTAAGAAAAGTTACCACAGGGATAACTGGTTTGTGGTGGCCAAACGTTCATAGCAATGTTGCTTTTTTTTTTCACCATGACTATTTTTGTTGTTGCTTTTCGACCCTTCGATGTCGGCTCTTCCTACCATTGTGAAGCAGAATTCACCAAGTGTTGGATGGTTCACCCACCGACAGTTAATGTGAGCTGCTTTAGATCGTCATTAGACAGGTTAGATTTACTCTACTGATGATGTGTTGTTGCAATTGTAATCCATGCCACCTCACAATGACATGATGAGAAGGCATCGAAAGATCACGTGATTATTTTATTGAAGCTGCACCGAACCACACATTTACTCCATCTTCTAGTAATTAGATCAACCAGTATAAACCAGGATGCAAACTGTGGTTAAAACATTGCCACTGTAACAGATTTGCTGTTTTGAAACTAATGTTGAGTTTTGCTTGACGTCACCAAGGGGTTTAATGTAATTTCCTGTCCTGGTTGTATTTTGGAGTTGGGTTATAAAGCAGTGGCAGCTGGGCAATAGAGGGCCCGAGGGCGCAGACACCCCTCAGTCCCAAAAGGAGGAAATTATTATTATTATTTTTTACATAAATCAATAAACTGTAATAATATCCAATATGTTTGTACCAACAAACTAACGATGGTCCGTGGACTGTATGTGCTTCATTTTCTATAGATAATCGACAATACAAGAGCAGATTTCTTGATTTCTATCTCTCTAAAGTGTGTATGTGAGGAGGCGGGGTTTAGTAGCAGTTTCACCAATTACTGATTAACAATATGAGTGACTGACATAAAACGTCACCAATCAGTGTCATTTGCTGTCCGTGACTTGGGGAGCTTTTATAGTCGCCCATCGCCAGAGTTGCTTGGTGATTGGCTTAAAGTCAGTTCTGGTTTGTTCTCGTGTGTATCTATGAGATTTAGCGATGGCGACAACGAGCAGTGAGTCCCTGATTTTTAACTGTTACATCTCTTCTAATTTACCAATTATAAGGAGAAACCTGGTCAGGTTCAACTTTCTCTATTATAGTTATTTTCAAATGCACAGAAAGAGAGGTGTGTTGAGAATTTTGCAAATGTGTCCAGGTTTGTTGAAGTTTAAACCAGACATAAATGAAGGAATTTATAATTGGATGAATGTAGCAATAGCTGAATGGATGAATGAAGGTATTAATAGATGATGGAAAGAGAATCATATTCAGAATTAGAAGGAAGGAAGACTGTTGGAAGACTATGGCCCCATTTATGTGATGTTTCATGTGAAAACGCATAATTTTTGTTTCAGAAATGTTTCATGTTTAAAGAGTAATGTTTTGTCAGTTTACACAGAAATGGCAGAAACACTGAAAACTGTCGGGTTTTTTTTGTTGGTCCACTAGTTGGTGCTGTTGGTTGTTTATGTAATGAAACCACACACACACACACACACGTGCAGCAGAGAACAATACGCACTAAACATTAACAATGGGCGAACACTGACAATCATATTGTTATTGTCCATCTACTGAGCATGTGCAGGAGAACTATATACTAGGGCCATGGTGCGCATCACCAGTGGCAGCGTTTCCGCCGTCTACCCAGAGACGAGCCCTGAGTGTTTTCAGTTGCTTCAAGCAACACTGCCATTTAAATGGATAGTAACAATGCAACAAAGAGTTTCCGTTTTCACGTGAGATCATTGCACTGTAAAGATGGCCTAAATTAAAAAAAAGGTAAAAACTGGTATATAAATTGATAGAAGAACTTATGGCTGGACAGATAAATGACCGTGGTACATCTTAATGGATGGACAAGCAAACAACTAAATAGAAGGATGAATGAAGAATGGCTTATGCAGCATGAGCACATGCTGGAGAAGACATATGTAAACACTTTAGATGGAGCACAGCTAAAAGCAGACCATCTATGTATGTTGCTCTCCATTAAAGATGATATATCAAGCCAGGGATGTACATTTTAAAAATTTACACCAAAGAGATAATGGTCCCGTGTCATGGCTCATTTTTCAGGACGGGCTTTAAGGCTGATTCTGTTTGACACTTACATCAACCTAACCTCGGCGAATACCTCTCTAATGCTTTCAAGCAGATGCTCGTAGGCGTCCGCCACATGAAGGACTGCCGACGCTACAGTCTGGAGAACAGGGAGGGGGAGTGAGAGAGAGAGAGAGAGAGAGAGAGAGAGAGAGAGAGAGAGAGAGAGAGAGACACACACAGAGAGACACAGAGAGAGAGAGAGAGAGACAGAGAGAGACAGAGACAGAGATAGAAAGTGATCAGACTGAAATAGAGAGAGAGCGAGAAGTTCAGAACTCGTACGACGACACGATGCCTCTCACGATCACTGGCCTCAACCGCAGCTCTAATTTGGCTCAAATCAATGCTGCAGTCAATTGAAAAGCGCCTCAGACGTACATCAACACACTCTAATTACTTTTTAACCTTTTTGTTTCACTTTTTGTCTGTTTGTTTTCGCCCCGTTGATCGGAAAAGAAAAACAGAAGCGTTCCTCAGGCCGATGCCCGATGTCAGTCGTAGAAATTAATTACAGAATTTAATTATTGAGTTCATTTAGTTTATCCAGATAAGGCATACATGAAGAATGGAGGGAGGGCGCGGGGATAATGGTGTGTGTCTGTTGATACATCCAACCGCTGCTCACTGATTGTGGGTTTGTTCGAGGCAGAGTCTGCCGTCTGATTCCCTGCTAATCAGTACTTACGATGGCATGAATTACCACTCAGCCGCCATGTATTATTCATGTGTGTGCGTAGATGGACAGAATAGCTGCTTAAATTGTCACCTCCACTGAGCGTTCAGCGAGCTGGCAGGAACGGAGACGACACCGCTCAGTCTCCGGCCCTTCAGGTGGAGGCAGCGGAGGAGGCATGGCTCGCGGTGGCTCCTCTACATGGAGAGCATCGTCTGGTAGTTGATAAGTGAAATGTTCCCAGCAACATAAATGCACACCCAGAATTAGGAGGGTAGATGTTATATGATTTGCATTACATTGTAAAATGTACTGACTTGTGTTTTTTTCTCAAAGATGAAGTTATGATCAGGTTGTAAAGCTTTGTGATGTAATTAGTTTTTAATGATTTTTATTGGCTATCTATTGCCCCTTTTGCTTTCATTTTCACCCCTCCTTTAAGCAGCCATACTCAGTTTAAGAAAATCATTTGGTTCTTTTATTTTATAGTATTTGAAAGCCGTTACAGTAATGCATTACTATAGAACATGAAATTTAACACTGTTTGAAACAAATATTTTACAATTTCCCTTGTACAATTGCAGTTTTAGAATTATCTTTAATTATTCATTTGAGTTTTTCCAATTCAGCACCTTAATGAATAAGGAAGGAGGCAAGTAATTGCTAAGTAAAAAAACATTTGGATGTCAAAACGATGTGATTTCCTAGAAAGCGGCGGCATGTCAATGACCCAAAGACGACTAAAACAGAAGACAAAAAAGTGTGTTCATACCAAGCAGCAGACGAGTCTGACATTATCTTCGTTACCATGTGGCAGAGCGTTTGACTTCCACCCCATCGTCTGAACTAAGTCTAGTCTTTACAGATAATAGCAAGAGTTAGATGTCAGATGGGCTCCATTCCTGTGAAATCTCCCTTCAGACCACCTGACTGACCATGTGTATGAACACGGTCTGCAAAGCCAAACAACAGTGTGGAGAAAACACTTTAAACCTAATATCTCCCTTTAGAGTTTTTTTTTTTTTTTTAGATATGGAAGCTTTGAAAGGGGTGAGGAGATGTGTTAAAGAGGTATATCTCAAAAAGGTGACATTTTCAGAATTTACTTTCATTTCTAACTCCTTATAACTCCAGAATGTTGATTTATTTCAGGCATGCACTGGGTTTCTAATAGAGTAACACAAAACACAAATGTCAACATTTGAAAAATGTTAGATAGCTCAGGGTGAAGATACAGCAAAATAGTTCCTCTTGTCATAAAATTTTCAGGAGGACATAACATGGCAAAGATTCGAGTGTGGGCCAAATATTTTAGAAGTTAAAAGCAGCGAGTTGTAGAACGGACCCTTAAAAGTCCAGGCGTACTGAATGACTGAATCTAAAGTAATGACTTCTGGAAGTACGGATTATCCATTTATTATTTTAAGACCAAGGTCGCCCCATTGCTTAGACGCTGAGAAAGATACGAGCTTAACTCTTGTCACGCTACTTAAAAGCTTTTCAGTGGCACGGCGGCGTTCGTTATTCCCAGGGCCCGTTCACACGGCAACGATTTCCAGCGAAAACACAAAACTTACGTTGCCTGTTGGGTGTCCATTTCCATGACGATGGTGCTCGGAGCCACTGGAAACAGAACATTTTGAAAACGACTCTCGCAGTGGAATTTTTTGAAAATGCTCCGTTTCTGTGTAGGAGCTGGACAATAAGAACAATGTTTCCTCCAGAGTGTCATGACTCCCAGTCCATCTTCTCCTGGGACTTGGTAGTTTCATAGTGGACAGTCGTCGTAATAATAATCCAACTTGGTCGCCTTTCCACATGTCTGTGTTCTCCCATTGTTAACGTTTAGAGCCGATTTCTGTCTGTCTGAACTTAGTTTTCAGTGTCTCAGGGTTTTTTTTCGTGGAAACGCTTTCAGAACGTTGCCGTGTAAACGCAAAACTTTTTTTGCAACAACAAGACACAAACGATACGTTTTCACTCGAGACTTTGTCAAGTGAATGGGGTCTGAGTGTTTGAAGAACAGCCGGTTTCCGTGGACTCTCACGCACAACCAAAGAATGATCAAATGAGCAGCAGTTCTCTGCGTGAAGATCCAGTGTTGATGCCAAAGCTTGGATAACAGAACCCTTGCAAGATAATCAATCTGTATAAAGTAACACCAGAACTGACATGGTGAACTTTGAAGCAGGTTCAAGACTCTCTTGGTAACATCTGAATGCTGTTTGAGCCCCACATTGCAGCTGACCATTTACCCGCCCTTTTAACAGGCCAATCAGAGATTTTTTCCTTCAATCGCTTCACACACGAAATTGCATGGATCCAATTCAAACATAGCACCTATTTTATTCCAGATGTGGATTGAAGGAGGGAACGTCTCTCCGTACCAAATGGCAGTGCAGTAAATTACAAAGTGATATCTGTAAAGCTTCATCCAGGATACATGGGATTCATTTTCTAGCAGACCTTGAAGTGGTAACCTTTTAAAATCCAATCTAACATGTAGCCACTCCATTTAACTTGCACTGCTTCCCGTATTAATTGCAAAAAAAAAAAAAGTATAACACTGAGGTGGAAATCTGATCCCTTGCTAACAATGGTAGGTATCGGAGGCGAACAACTGTTCATCCTCAGGAAAAATGACGTATTGATCACGTAGCAGCATGAATGATTTTCATTCCATTTTTAACTGCATGCAAGATCGTCCATCATGAAAGAATCGTCAGTTTCCTCTACGGGGGACCCCACAACCTAAACCTATCATTTTCTTTTCTCTCTGAATACTTTGTTGTAGCTCTGTGTATGGACATGTTTTTGTTTATTTTCTGTGTCTTTGCTATATATTTGCATCGATGTGATTTGTGTGACATTGTGATGTTGATGTGGGACATTTCTGTGCGTCTTGATGGAAGCCATCAAAGAAAAAAAAAGGAGAAAAAAAAGACATTTTTTATGCCTTCACGTCCACTGTGGGCCATCCTTACCATCTTTAACTGGTTTCTGGAACATGACAATGAGTTCTGTGGACTCACCACGGTCACAGATCTCAGTGCAGCACAGCTCCTTTGAGCTATAGAAGAACTTCTCACATCATGGACGTGGAACTAACAAATCTGCAACAACCATCAGACGTTATCTTGTCAATACGGTGCAAAAACCTCTGAGGAGCATTTCGAAATGTAGTTTATTCAAAGGCACCAAGAGTTAAGACACTTCTTAAGGCACAATTCCAGCAAGGTGTACCTAATAAAGTGGTCAGTGAACTGATAAGTTTAAATCATGATGTTTCTTTTATGTTCTTTGACTGGATATTTCATTTTCTTATGCCTAACTTACTTTCCCTGTCTTGCTTGCATTTTATTTCCATCTATCACTCCCTTTCAGTTAGTTTATCTCTATTCATGATTATGAGTAACTTTCTCATGAGAAAAATATCTGCATTCCCGTTGTCAAAAACGATGGTCATTTTTCAACTTTGTATTCAAAATAGCCAGCACAATATTAATAAGGTATATAACTGTAGAATTTATATGTCAATTCTGTTTCATCATCTGACAGTTTGTTCACTGATTCGATGCACTAAAGGTGGGAGGACTGACATGAAAAGGAGTCGCAGACGAGCAAAAGCTGTCACATTACAACATTTACACATATAATGACAAGTAAGGACGTAATAACGCAACGCAAAAATAATTATACTACAAAAATGAAGGTTAGTGTTAGGGTTCACCACTGCTGCCGACTCTAAAACACATAATATATTGTCGTTTCATCCAAAATAATAAATTCCACGCAAAGTTAAACGAAAAGAAAGGTTCTGACAAGAAAACCAATAACGTTGGGAGCTGACACAAATGAACACATGTAAGACGTACAGACACATCCAATAACAGTGCAGGAAGCCACCCGGGTGGTTTCCGTGGCAACAGGCAGGTGCAGGTAGGTACAGTGACACGGTCCTTCTGGCAAAGTGGCAGCACGTCAATGAAAGGTGGGCCGAGTGACGAACGCAGACAGCAGGCACGCATGCACACACACAGTATTGCATGGCTTCAACTCCAGGACTTCTTCTAAACAGGTCAGATTTTCTGCCTGGACGTTGATATATAATGACATATTTAATGACCTCTGTCCACTGTGTTCTCTTTTCCTTCCCTCTCCATCACAAGCACAGAATCCACACTTGTCCAGGGTGTCCCTCCCCCCCCCCCAAACACACAAAGCAAACACATGAAGACAAAGTAATGGCTTTAATCTTTAAATTGTCCCCACTCTGTTTGTCTCATCAAAGAGACCACATCTGTTTGCTCAGACCTGCCCTCGTGTGTATGTGTGTGTGCATGTGTGTGTGTGCATGTGTCTGAATAGATCGTCAAGTACCATTTTTTGTGGCAGCTGTGGGAGAGGGTTGAGGGTTATGGAAGAAAAACCTTCTGATTATTCTGCTGTCGCTGACAGTAAATCCATACAACTGACACAAACAAACACACACACACACACCTACACAAACACGAACCCCCATCCACTACAAACAACATAAGTGCAAACATATCAAATGCATTACGCATGAATGCACATTATATCTACATTAGTGCATCCATAGTAACGCCCTACTGAATCACTGTCTGCACACACACACACACACACACACACACACACACACACACACACACACACACACACACACACACACACACACACACACACACACACACACACACACACACACACACACACACACACACACACACACACACACACACACACACACACACACACACACACACACACACACACACACACACACACACACACACACACACACACACGGCAGGGTTCAGGCTCAGGACCTCCTCAGGGTGCTGGTTGATATGGTTGATTGACCCTGCCGCACCAATCTGCCCAGCTCTCTGCCAGAAAATCAACCAATTAAAAGATGCAAGCGCCACAGAAGCAGTGGTGTGTGGGGGGTGGGGGTGGTGGGTGGATGGGTGGGTGGGGTGGGGGTGTATTGGCAGCTGCCACGCTGAATTAGGAAGCAACTGTGAGGAGCGAACCTGA
This sequence comes from Lipophrys pholis, assembly GCF_963383615.2. NCBI lineage: Eukaryota > Metazoa > Chordata > Actinopteri > Blenniiformes > Blenniidae > Lipophrys > Lipophrys pholis. The sequence goes on along the minus strand of NC_137636.1, from coordinate 21,439,408 downwards.
CAAAGCTGGACCAGCCGGGTTCCGAGGGAAATGGATTCAGTTGCATGTGCAGTCAGCGCCGTAAACATTTGACTCCACTCACACAGAACCGGTGCGCATGGAGGATTTGTGCAGACGAAAATATCAATGGAGATTTTCTGGGTCATCATTCTTTTAGTGTTAAACACATGAACATGATCAAAGAACACAGTTCCTCCATCCATCTCTCCATTCTCCACAGAATTCTAATCATTAACTATCGACTCAAACCTGCAACACAATCATGGGAACAGTTAACCAGTTACAAACAATACAAGTCCATCATTAAACACACAATAGGAAATAAAATGGAGTGATCTCAGCATTTAGTCCTTCCTTTCTTTTTTTTTTAAATGATTAGCAATCTTTCCTTCACACTTAGCAATAACTAACATTTTACTCCTCACAGGCATAAGATACTATTGAGGTGTTTTTGTGACATTTTTCTGGTTGATAAAATTGTGGTGTTATGAACTGTTGTGTATCATCGACCTAAATGTAACCACAGTGATGCTAATTTGAGAATTTTTCAAAGCTCAATTTTGTAGTCCAGGGTAAAAGTGCATATACAGCATATATCTGTTAATTCTTCAGTCAGCAATGCGTACACACACTATCAAATCCCTTATGATGCACCATTCAGCAGCATCTATAAGCCCGATTGTCTATTTTTTTCCCAGAGGATGATGAAGCCATGGCCCCCTCTACTCAGCCTCTGGTTGGCTGGCGCTCATTGCATCCACTCTTTCAATGGATGAAATCAACACATCAACACAATCAACACATTTCACTGACAACACATGTCTCTATAGTTTGATGACATTCGATATGTCTTCAGTTTGTTTAAAAGTGTGCTGCTTTCTCCTTTTCATAAACCTGTGACATGTTTCAACTGTGTTTTTCTGTCTTCATCAGAAACATTGTATGATGACGTTCCCGCTGAACACGGAAGAACACCGTCAAACCATGTCAAAAGTATATGGTAATAAGTATATTTTACTGAAAAGAACAAAGCAAGATACTGCTGAAAACATTTCACTGGTCTTGGAGAGTATGCTTCAAAGTTCAAAATGCACATCTAAACGGATTTGATGTATTCAATTTGGATTGTTTCTACAGCCAATATCACTTTTGTTTGTGCCTCTTGTTTTTTTTGCGTGTGAAAGTTTAAATCACGCAATAAGTTTAGATAAAAGTTGTAGAGAGAGAGAGAGAAAGATGCTAATTTCACCAAAAGAAAGAGCTGACATTTTCCTTTACATACTAAAGTGGAGCTTTGTCTTTTTTCCGTCATTGTGACCTTTCATTTGGCCTTTATTACTGAATGAGTCACTATTGGTGAACACAGGGGAAACATTAGATGCTCAAGAGATGCAAAAACGGCCTTCAATGACCGTCCAAAAGGAAATTTGCTTCATCACGTGTTTAAACAATGACATGGATTTGGATAAAGTATTAACAAACAGAATATGAGACACGCAATATCAAAATAATTGTTATTTTTCATGTTAATTTAATTTGTCACATTTTTCATTTAGTTTATTAATCAATTTGTCTGGTAAATGTCACCAAAATAAAAAGCTCCTCGAGGCATTTTCAGGCTCGTGTGAAATTGTTTGTTTTGTCTGACAAACACTTCAAAACAACAGAGATATTAGCCGTAGCTTCATATGACAACAGAGGGGAACAGGCGCATTTTGACATTTGAGAGGATGGAATGGGCTTGCTTGTCTTGACAGATGTCAAACAACAAATTATTAGAATAGTGGTTTTGTTTGCTTGATTTGACAATCAGTCATTTCAGGATCTAACACTCGCCAAAAGCCGACGGATGAATTCCCTGAAAGCAGCATCTGTCACGCTCTCTCACTGAGTTACCTGTATGCAACAACTCGGAGGGTAAAATCCATGGATGCAGATAAAATAGCCCTGTGCTGACCATTTTCTGATCATTTATACAACCATTGCACTTCAGTCTGCTGCCTGCAGACATTGATGCATAGTACTGCTGGTGCTGCATCTGCTCTCTACAGCAGTGTGTATACAGGCTTCTGCAATCATGTATATTCCGTGATAAACTGAAATATTTCAGTCCATCAGTATTTCATTACATAGCGTGATGAGTGGTGAATGAGCAGTAGTGATTTGTGTTTGGGTTTTTTTTTTATAAGGAAGTTTCCGACATCTCATTTAAGAAAAGCCAGTAACACAATACATAGTGACTGACACATGTTTTTCCAGTGAACACCAGCCGGAGTTTACAAAATTGTGTGTCTTTAGAGGTTTATAACTAATTAGCTTGATTTGATTGGAAAATATCCCCACAAAACAGCTATTACAAAAGCATTTTTCATAAGTCCATCATTAGACTTTAAACAACGGATAAATGACAAATTGCTTTCAAAAGCTGCTTTAAAGCTGCTTCAGCAGTCCAAGAATGCTTTACAGTGTGTGTCACATTCACCCACATCATTTATGACACAGGGCTGGGATCACTTTGGCACAGTCAGACTAAACCTATACCTTTGGACTGCTGGGAGGCCGACAGCTCGCTTCTTCCCTTTCTCAGTCTTCATACAGTGATGTTTCACTATAGCATGTCACTAATGCTGTGACTAATACCCCAGGATCTCTGACAGTGGAACTGGAAGTTGCTGGTCCGAGCCCCGTCACGTCTGCCGGGTCAACACAGCAGGAAGTCTCCTCCTCCTCCTCTGGTTCTGCAGGTTTTTAAAAGGAGTCTTTCCTTTATACCGTTGCATGTAAAATATTAGTTTTTTCTCTGTAAAAGTGTCCTGTAATGACTGTTCGCTTTGGCGCTCTCGAAATAAAACCGATTTGATCATCTAACATCATTGTGAGAAAACCTCAAAGACGTGTCTCAAGTCCTAGAATGCGGCCACAGTTTCAAGGAAAGCCAATGACAAACCTTCCAGCCCTTGTCTCCAACACTAACAGTCATCTTATAGCAGTGTCTCATCCTGCCGGTAAGATAGGCACTCAGTAAAACCCAATGACAGTGTGCATATTCCCTCTGACAACAAAAAAAACAGAAAGGCAATCAGTCATTTCAGAGTCGTACTTACATGTGTTGGGAAAACTCCGGCGCCTCGTCATTGACATTTGCCATCCTAATGCGGACAGTAGTGGTGCCAGTGCGAGGGACCTCCCCTTTGTCGATGGCCATGACCACAAATTCGTACAGGTGGTTGGGTCTCTCATAATCCAGAGATCCCGCAGGGAAGATGGTCCCATGAGGGGAAATGGTGAAGTCCGGACTCAGGGTGTAATAAGTCAACTCCGCATTCTCCTCTGAGTCACAGTCGCTGGCCGACACTAAAGAGAGAAGACGAAAAGAAGAAGACAAATGTTGTAAAGTGTAAATAGACCAAAAAAATAAAAACGAGATCGTCAGACCACACAAATCCTTGTTTCTACTGTGTGTGTGAGTGCGTGCATGCGTGTGACCTGCAGCATATTGGTGAACTGTGTCGGTCGTACCTTTGTACCTTGCCTCACACCCAATATGAGCTCCGATTTTGATAAAACACATGTGTAAAATAGGAGGTTTGTTTTTGTGTCATTGATATTTTGGTTTGTCTCAGTTCTAGTTTGTCTGGTCATTTCGTCTCAAGTTCATCATCTCACTTTATGACTTGCTTTAGGTTTCCCTTTTCTTCACCTTCCTTTGTATCTTCAGATCATCCCATATATTGCATCAGTGCCTTGATCGTGTCATTGTGAATAATTTACTTTAGTAACTTTCACCGTCATTCGGTCTGTGTCAGTTCGTCTGTGATCCTGGGCTGAGGTCTATTACCTTGCTCTTTCCGGATCCTGTTATATCCTGTTTAAAGCCTGGTTTACACCACAACATTTTCAAGTAAAAACTGGCAACTTTTGTTGTATTTCAGATGTTTGTTTACGTGACTATGGCAGCCGGAGCCAGTGAAAATACAACTTTATGAAAACGCTGCCTGTGCTCATGCAGCAGTAACTCATAGTTGTGCACATGCTCAGTAGCTGGACAATCAGAACAATGTTTCCTTCAGAGTGTCGTGACTCCGTGACCCTTTTAAATAACCTTATGGAATTTCTTGGAATAATGTAAAACCATTTTTTCGGCCAAAAAAAAAAAAAAAAAAAGACGTGGAAGAAGACAGGGAGAACACAGAAATGGAGAAGACACGGAGAATATTCCTGCTCCTCCTCTTACCTGAGAAATCTAACACCTGGCTTTATTAAAGTGACTGGCATCAGTTGCTTCTACAGCTGGACCTGGAGCATGGAGTTCGCCATTGTTGTTGTTGTTAAGGGACTTTGCGGCGGGGGTGATGACATAATCGTCTTCCGCAAATGTGTGTCTTTGCCCGTCCACATTCCAAAGCTGAGCCAACGTTTTAAAATTTCCCCATTCTGGAACCCGTGTTTAAAATAAAACAGTGTTCTGAACCTAGCAGGGGAAGGCGGGGGGAGCAGTGCAGTTCGTATTGAGATTGTCATTTTGCAACATTTCTGCCTCTGTGTTGCACATTGGGAATCCATGGAGCCCGGACAAATTGATTGCCTTGCTAAAACTGAGCAGACCACCAGGGATTTGAACAAGCATATTTTACACTAACAAGAACATTTTCACCATCAAAAGCTCAATTCTCCAATTCACCTTACATTGCATTAGGCTGGTGTGTCCACACACACAAACATGCGTGCATATGAATAATACATGTGCAAGCAGAAGCCAGTGAGTGCTTCAGCAACCAAACTGTACGTCCATAAAGCCTCAGGGAACACTCACTGGCTTCCAAATAGTAGTTTCAATGGGGGTAAATTAACAAAAGCCTCGCAAAATATCACTGTTTGATAAATAAATAAATGCTAATAAACTGTCAGGGTTTATTCACATGATTTATTTTGCTTGCAGTTCAGTCTAATTTAATCTGGAATATATTACAATACAAAAAAAGCATTTAACAGAATAAAATCTAACAAGGGAGTATGTGCAATTTATTTAACTCATTTTGGACCAGCCACATAGTGAAAACAATACCATTTTACTTGATAAAATACCCGTACACTCAATACAAGGTTAAACTCATTATTGGAAATATGTACTGAGCCAATAACATAAAGAGACACAATGTGTTCTGCATGTAGAAGATGAGCAGCTGACGTCTAAATTGAGCATCAGAACTCGACAGGAACGTGTTTTAACTGACTTTGATCATTTCTCAAACTGGATCTGAGGGGATTTTCACACACAACCCTCTGCAGGGTTTCCACGGAGTATCAGCGGAGAGAACAGTCGGACCGGTTGGAGATGACAAAAAAGGCAGCAGGAACTAAAATAACCGCCGGTAACAACTGAAAGATCCTCCCTCCATACACGCTTGAAGCAGCTGAGAGGAAGCAGCAGAAGACCACAGTCGGTGTCACCGCCGGCAGTGAAAACAGGAGACTGATGCAACAATCGATTCAGACTCAACGGCAGTAAACAGTGGAAGGCTGGAATAAATGTGTAATGGACTGGTTTTGGCTGCAGCATTCAGACGATGGCGAATTTGGTGGAATAGAATTGTCGGCATGGATCCATCCTGCCTGGTATCACAGGATCAAGCTGTTACTGTTACCAGAGCAGGAGTTCACTAAGAGAGCTTTCTCCACTGAGTTAACAGATCTTCACATTGCTAGTCACATTCAGCCACTCACGCACACCAATGGAGGCAGCTGCCATGCAGGGTGCTCGATTTGGTTCAGTCTCTTGCCCAAGGACACTTCAACTACTGGGGGCTCGAACTTGCAGCCTTCCAATTGACAGATGACTCGCTTTACCAAATAAGCCATAGCTGCCTCTGATGGTGTGTGCGTGTGATTGTTTTGGCACACTCTAGCTGTTCTCTTTAAACGTCTACATGTCCTTGAGCAAAACACTGAACCCTTTATTCCTCCCAATGGCAGCAGCTGCTGTTGGTGAATAGGGGGATGTAAATAACAGTGTAGAAATCTAGGGGTAGTTCAGGGTGAACACGGGTATACGATGCATACCTACTAATCTTTCAGTCAGCATTGCCTGCACCTTCTTCCAAATCCCCTACGATGCCCCACTCAACAGTATCTTTGAGCCAGATTCCCCCACCCGCTTGAAAAGAAGGCAAAAAACAAGAGCGTACCCAACTTCTCCACTAGTTGGTGCTCTCAATCGATAGACTCATGCACCCTCCAACACTGAATAAGGTGAAGTGCTGTGAATGGATGGATGGATGGATGGATGGATGGCCATCTCAGACTGATATGAAAACTAATGAAGGGCAATGAAATCATGGTGAGAGTTTGATAGGGAGAAATTTAATTATTATTTTCACCATTTATTATTACTATTTTCCCATGTGTCTTGAAAGTCAGTCATATCCTAAGCAGAAAGTGAAAAACTAGGGCTCAAATCTCTTATGCTTGTGATGTTTACATGTCAATTAGAAAAAAACAACAACAAGAAACATTGTCAGATTAAACCGTAATGCTTGATCATCACCAAGAAGCTACAGAGGATGTTTCATTACAAACTATTTATTTGTCTTTGTCCCCAGCTCAGTTCACTTATCGTTCGAGCAATAATGTTAGCGATACCTTTCATCTTGATGAGCTCTGTCAGACGTCTGCAGAGACAAATTTAAAGTTCCAGTAAATGACACGTTGTCTTACGTAAGCCTTCAGAGTTTGATTTGGAAATGAGGTACTGTTCACAGAGATCTGGATCAAAGCAGATTGATGGAAAGTTGAGTCAAAAAACAACAACATAGTGTTTGATTTTCACACAAAGTATATTAAGGAACCTTGAGAAAAAACAATGAGTGAAATGAGGCTCAAGTTAAAGAGTGAGGATCAGAACACACTGGCTCAAAAGTGGAAGATCTTCATGTTTTCTTAAGCAATTCAGCTTCATTTAATTTAAAAATCCCAGAATGTGGAGGGTTTAAATCTAAGCTGCTTTCAGTCCAGTGTGAAGCAGCTGCCTTTCATTTTCAGTTTCTTTTCATTACAAGATTTCACATTCAGCCTGAGTGACACAACTTCTCAAAGTCTTGTCATTGTCGCATTAGCTTGCTGTGATTGATAGTCAACTCTAAAAAACTGTGGACTGTTGTTTTATGGCCCAAATGCACTGTGCGATTTTTCAGCCGTCGGAGATGAAAGATTGGATTGTGGGAGAATTGTTAGTAAAATCTGTGGTCGGGGCTCAAGTTCGTAGCGCGCCATGTGCAAGGTTCACCACACGGCCCAGTCGGTGCTCGTAAGCCTGCGATCAATACTGGACAGTGTCAGATATTTGGGGTGATCGCAGCTGCTGCTTGTTTATTTTGTTAACATGGAGTGTGTTTTGTTGGGAAATGAAAGACCACATCAGGAAATGCTAATGTGGAATGCTAATAGATACTAACAAGTACTTACTTCAAGCTCCCATTACAACATTACCCTCCAGGTTGTGTTTTGGCGATTAAAAAATCAGTCGGCGGGATTACGCAATACACAACGCATTCCGGCTGCGAGCCAGCTCGTGTTCCTCCAGTCTGCAGACATGATTATTTACATTCGTCTCGTGCAGTCTGAGAGGCTGTGACTACGAAAGATTGCTAAAATCGCACTGTGTGGGGAAGGCTTAAGAGGATGAGGGACACTTGACAGACAGTTTGGATGAGTTGAAGGCTACAATCAACTCAACTTGAGCCTCATAAAGCCTCAACAGGACCATTCTGATCACCTCTGTACCACCAGGATGTTAAGTCTTTAGAGCAGACTGCACACAAGGCTTTTCATTGAGAGAAATCCTTTTTGCATGGATCTTATGTGATGTTCTGCTACGTTGATGCACTTGATTTTTGACTTGTACAAATCGATAGTAACAAAAAGCTTCAGATATTTCAGTAATTTCTGTAACAAGCAACACCAGGAACAAAAAAACCCACTGTGTCCTCAGATTATTTTGTTCTGTTGAGTGAGCAGCCAAAATGAGCATCCTCAGCCAATTTCACTGATGAGACACACTTTGAGTTGATATGAACAAATTTCCACTTTGTATTGATGGTGAATCTTTTTCACATCTCAAGTACATTGAGCGTGGTAAGAGTTTAAAAACATCTACAAAATGCCTGGAATGAGCGTGGGAGCTCAGAGAATGTCAGAAAACTAGTATCTGTTGACAATGGTGCTCGGACCACTGAAAATGCATTTTTTTGAAAGCGGCTCCCAAGGTGAAACTTTTGGAAAATATTGCATCTCTGTGGAAACGGGGGGGGGGGGAATGCACATTTTTGGAAACGCTGCTACTGCACATGCGCACCATGGCAGTAGTGAGAAGTAGTTGTGCACCTGCTCAGTAGATGAACAATAAGATGAACAATGTTTCCTCCAGAGTGTCATGACTCCCAGTCCAGATTCTTCTGGGACTTGGTAGTTTTATCGTTGACAGTCACTGTAATAACAATCGAATTTGGTCGACTGTCCATATGAATTTAACTATACTCCCATTGTTAATGTTTAGAGCTGTTCTCTGCTATATGTATGTGTGGTTTCATGACAAAAACAAACAGTGCCATACTAACCACATTGTTTTCAGCCGTTTCCATGTACACATACATTATTTTCAAAACGCTGCCAAGTAATTTGCCATGTGAATTTATCTTAAAACAAGAATGCAAAAACAATGTGTTTTCACTTCACATGTAAGCAGGGTCTTCCTCTGAAACACTGACGGATACAAATGCTTTACAATTGATGATGGGAGTACAATGTATGTTCTTATTTTGTGCTTTATCATGTCACCTTTAACGTTTTTGCAAGCTTTCGGATTGGAATCTGCCTAATTTAATAGATTAATTGCAATGATGTTCATGAATATGTGATTTTGAAAAAAGTCAGCATTGCAAGTTGTACAAAGTGCATGTGTTAACGCTGCACTACAGCCCCTGGTTAGAAGGACTGGTGTTAAAATCCGTCTGTTCTCTGCTGCTGGGATGTGATGAACAACCTCTCCTCCACTGTTGATGGTCAGAAAATGAAATGTAACGGAGTTTTGTTGCATGCAGCAGCCAAAACGTCACACTTGAGTCAATATTTAATTTACTAAGTACGGATTTCTTCTATTCAGACCACAACTTGAGCATTTATTCATCAGTAAGTCCTTCTGTAATCTTAAATCAGCATTGTTTTGCTGGCGTCCCTGCATGGGGGAGTTGGGGGTGGGATGCTATACATTTCTGGCTCCATCTTTCATATTTTCCTGGCATATAATGATTTTGCACTGAAGATGGAAGCTGCAGGACGCTTAGATCTCTATGGAAAGTGAGATAATTGGCTCGCTTGGTGATGCATTTTCAGTATTTTCATTTTTTTTCCCCCCCAACTTGGCAAGGCCCTCATTTGTCCACTCGCACGAAGGAACCGATTATGGGATTACCAGCACACGATTTAGCAAAATGATGCAGGGTACCTATTTCTCTCTGCCCATTTAATTCAATACTACACCTTTGAACCAGTTTAATTAAATGAAAAGGGGAAGGAATGTCTTTATTTTGAGAAGTCAGGGATGCTCAGTGTTCGATGCCCTCTGCGGTGACGTTGGTATTAATCTTAATGGGGATTTCAGCATTGACTTTCATATCAATGAAAAACACCAAAGAGTCTTCAGTAAAAGACCTTTTTTCACATCACTGAATTTAACAGCTAACTGTCAATTTGTAACTTTGAAAAATGCAAACTTCTAAAACTTTTTGAAGTCGAAGAGAGAAACGTGTGTAAACCTCTACGAAATATTGTAGTTTTCTACATGAATGGGTCATAAAACGCGAGTCCAAAACTGGCCGACAAACCAGGCAGGGCAAAACAGAGAAACACAGAGTTTGAAAAACTGTTAACAAGAAGAGAAAAAGCCTAATGAGGGATGTTGGCACTCCAACATGCGAAGGAAATCTAGAAACTATTGGCAGTCTGACAGCTGTTAGATACATGCAAGGAGCTGATTATGAGGAGTTAGAACCGGTGATACCAGTCATGACATGGACAGAATGGAAAAGATAAAAAGGCTGCACATGAAATCTAAACTAGTAACCAAGACAAAAGCATAAAAAGAAGAATTATTATTCCAAAGGGACTGTGGATGGCAGCTGCCAACTTTGATGTATGAATTTGTGAACATGAATAACTGTGTGCAGGGTTTTGGGACTGAAGAAACTAAAGTTAAAGTCTTTTCATCGTCCACCACCCTGACCAAAGGAGGCTTAAGCTAATCTTGGCACCTGAAGAATCCCCATCATGTGCAAATAGAAATACATTGTACAGTCTTCACACAGTGTGATATCCATTACACCTTTTCCACTTTGGGAAGTACTTCATACACATAGGTGGGAAAGCAACTCAACATCATGCACATGCCTCCACCAGACTTTGCCTTTTGGAAGATATTCATACATTGCTTTGCAACCACAACACTCACTGCTGCATATTGTTCTCCAAGTTTCAACTATAGTTTCATCAGTTATTAACATTCTCCCAACAGTGTTTTGAGTGTTAAATTACATAATGTCTACATGTTACAATGACTCTAAAAAGTTTATATGTGAATTTAGGCCGTGTTTGAACTCGGCTTCAAACAGGTTCAAAACAGGATTAGAACAGATCCAAACAGAGTTCAAACGGATCAAAACAGGTTCCAAACAGGTTCAAAACATGCTCAAAAAAGAATCAAAACCACTTCAAAACAGACTAAAATAGGTTTCCAACAGGCTTGAAACAGGTTCAGGACAGGTTGACAAAAAAAAAAGGATAAAAACAGGCTCGAAAAAACATTAAAAGAGATTAAAACTAGAACGGGAAGTCAATAGAGCTCACAACGACACTAACTAGCCTGTTGTGTAGCAACATCACTGTGGTAAACACTGAGCGGGGGCACACGGATAAACCACTACCCAAGTCAATGCGCTCACACCGGTGTTTTTGGATACTTGCCGAACCGAGATATTAGCGAGTGTGCTAGCAGGCCGCTAACAGCAGCTACCTTGCTTGCGGCCCTGATGAACACTCCCTCCTCCCCCAGGCAAATGAAGGCTCACCGCGGACCCCCAAAGGAGACGCTGAACTCTGTTGATCTCCTCAATGAAGTGCCTCGCCCATCTGCTTGATACGGGACATTTTTTTTGCTGTATTTTGAGATTTATTTGGAAACGGTTACCCAAATCTTCCTTGGATGAGGACAAATTGTCACTGAAAATTCCATGAACTTTGGGTTAATAGTTTTTGTGAAAAGTTGGTAAAATGCATACATACAGTACATACAAACCAATAAACGCACGCAGACAGAAACAAAACATTCGCCCCAACGTTCATTGCCAAAGGTAAACAGGCTCCAAATAAAACAGTGTTTGTGTTGTACACTTGAAGTTAGCATGCTCATCAAAAACTTAACTGTGGCCTGGTGAATATCTCAGGGAGACAGGACTGAGAGGATTCTGGCCCCGTTTAATTTTAAGTTTATTCGCTCCTGGTAGATCTGACATGTTTTCTACTTTTCTCCTTGCTAACAGAAGTATGGAGGACTCTCTATGCACTTGAATGTGCAGACACACACACACACACACACACACACACACACACACACACACACACACACACACACACCAGTGGGTCCATGCAAAGCAGCCCAGCGGGGGGAACTCCCTCTGTGCACCTGCTGGCTGCGGCATGCAGAGATCCTGCTGAGCCTCCCACGACTCCCACACTACCTTGCTCCCTCAGTCACTCATTCACACATGAACATCTCTCAGCATTCACTCTGTATCAAATCATTACTGCAAACCAGATCGACTTTAGGCGGAATTCACTGAGCGATGACTGTTTTGTGTTTGCACTGAATGGCTTTATTGCTCACAATCCCTTCTCAGATAGTTTCCATCGTCCTATAGCGTTCCACCGAATGCTGGAAGCGCGCCGTGCTAATGGGGTCATTTGGACCTTTCACAGCTTGTTTCTTATACGGCACATCTGTGTCACGTTCTACAATGCTCGGGAGCAAAGTGACATGAAATGCAGTAAAAAAATGACGTCTTCTGTCACTCAATTCAAACACCGAAAAAAGAAACGGGGATCATATGTGTCTCATGCTTTCATAGTCTCTGTGTTGAGCTTGTGTAGAGGTTTCTGTTGAAGAAACTCTGGACTTCTCCAGCTCTCAAAGCCTCCCTTTAAAGAAGGTGGTGGTTCAGGTGGCAGAGCTGGGCGGCCTTCAATCACAAGGTTCACAGTCTGATTCTTGCTTTTGCCTGCTCATGGCTCTTTTCAGTTAAGACATTGAACCACGACACTGGCAGTCACCTCTCGTGTCACCATCATTGTGATGTGCGTGAATGGGTGCGTATAACAGTGCTACAGTGCTATGAGAAGGAGAAAGAGAATGACTACTTTACCATTAGTTGGATTGTATTCATTTTTGAAAGACTTGTAATGGTAAAGTTCATGAAAGCATTCCAACATGTTGAACCATATTTAGTTGCATCAGGCATGAGACTCAATTTTAGAGAGAAACCTTTACTCTACTTATATGAATCTGTTTCAATTGTAGACCAGGAATTTTCTGTTAAATGAATAAACATATGGGCTATAATAATGAAACTATGTATAAGCTCTACTTCTTCATGCCAATTTTTAGACACGTTAAAGTCAATATATGTGAAAAATGTGTATTTCTATGCGTATGTGCAATACGAATGTATGCCTAGGTAGAGGCGTGTACATTTGGTAGATAGTTATTTCTATAGTTAATTAAATGTCAGTCTAAATTTGTCTGTCTGTCTGTGTCTTCACGCGTGTGTAAGTGTATTAAAAGTGTTTTTTATGACCAAGATGAAAGCTTGAGAAAAAAAAAAAAAGTGAAAAAAAATATATTGTAGGCTCATTAATATTCGCATTTATATGTGATACGCAAAAAAGTGCATGATGGTCTGGAAACGGGGCAAAATTTGGAGATCCCATAGAGGTTGCAGAGGCAGCCTCAGGAGTAGATGTTCACAGGTTTGAATTCTACTACTGACAAGAATTTTGTAGTAAGTGCCTACGTGCTTTTGTTTCCTTGCATATACTGAATTTTCATTTCATGCCCCTCACTCACCGGTTCAGCTACAGTTTTTAAACTAAATATTTGCAAACAAATTGTAAATCTATTTTCCTGCTCAGCGGCCTATTAGACTAAATGTATTAGTGTTGCCACTGAGAGCGGCTCTACTAATGATGATACAAATTGGCACGAACACTGGATGGGTGTCTTAAAAGCAGCTTTGTGAAGCCAACGCAGCCCAAAACTTTTCCACATGCAGTCAGAGCTAATGAGGTTTCCCACGAGGTGTCATGACTGCCCTCGTGATCAATGTACATGCTGCATACTGTCTTTTATCTCCGTACAATCTTGTGCGCTCCAAAACTAGCTCACGCCTTTTTTTTTTTTTTTTTGAGTCATTCTTGTCCTTTGGCATTTTTTATTGATTATAGCTACCCACTTAGATTTGGAATGAAAATTCGAGTGAAATGATTGGCCAATCCATCTGCCTCTTATTCTGAAATGGTCAGAAGTTCACAAATAAGTTTCTTTTAAGAATGCGATATCTGTGCTAAGTTGTTGTAGATGACTGAAGTCCTTCCTCTGCTTCACTGGAGGATTACGGGATTTAACATTCCAACTCACAAAATTAACTGAGCAACCACCATCTGACCAGGAGTAATCAATGACCATCAAAGATTATCAAGAAATATGAAAAAAGTCCAAAATAAAAAAAACAACAGACAACCAGGCACAAAAACAACATACCTACAAAGGTCACTTTTACACACAAAGAAAAGAAAAAAAAAAAAGAAAAAATCAGCCATGTGTTTTTGTGTTTCCAGAGTACAAGTCAAGGCATCTCGTCATCTGGAACTGAAACTAAATAAATATAAATTTTCAAACGTCTATTTCAAAAGAAATAGAAAGATGAAGAAGGAAAGCAGAGGAAAAACTGAATTTTGCGGGTGAGCGATGACAGAAAACTGTTATTCTGAGGCTGTAACGTAAATACCGAATTGTGAATAGAGCCATGGTTGGGCCCGACCCCGAGCCATGGTCGTGGTGTAACCCACAAAATGGTGACCGGCTCGCAGTTAAGGCGGAGGGAGGACTGGGTTCGGGCGGGGCGCAAGATCTCAACACAATCCTGGTAGTAATGGAGCTTGGCAATGATGGATCGGGGTTTTCCATCTCGTCTTTCTTGTGCGACGCGCCTATGTGAATGGTCACTGATGATGTCTTTAACCAGTTTTAGCATTTCTTTCAGTAGCTTAGATACAGATGCTGTAGAACTTGAACCTGGCTCCTCCAGGGCCCTCAGAATAGCATTTCTGCATTTGTCCGCTCTTTCTGAAGGCTCAGCACTGTAGTTTGTAGAGCGGTGACTTCATCCAATGACTCTGACAGGCTACGCTCCCTGTCGTTCACGTTAGCTTTCATTTGATCGATCTCGGTGCAGGTTGCTGCTGTACTGTTGGCGATCTCCCTTCTCATTGCCTGCAGCTCGGTATTAAGGAGATTAAAGTCTTCAGAAAGTGCGTTTCTCAGTTGTTAATTAATCACAGCAGTGATGTTAGACTTCAGAGACAGAAGGATCTCGACTTCTAATTCCGCTATGTCCATTCTTGTGGGCTCCGCGCCGGCGGTAGCTCGGGTGTGGCTAGGTGCTATGTCAGGGTCGCCGGAGGTTCCCCGACTCGAGGAGGCGTTGGGCCTTACGGCGAGCGGATTTTGTTGGTTGTTATCATGTTACATTATGTTTGTCAAATTAAGGATATTAATATATTAGACATGGGCCAAATCTTTTCTTTTTTTTCTTTAATTATTAATTTTTCTCTAATTGGTTTAAATCAATTTTCGGTTCCTAATGTTGACACAGCAAGAAGAACACCTGTTGTTTTTATGTAATTAATAAAAATAACACACAGAGAAAAGGCTAGATGTCATGCAAACAAACAGATTTCATGAAGAAAAAATTTAAAGAACTGCTGAATTCAGTTATGACTGTCCCTGTGATGACGATGAAGCTCGCACAAGGTGACCACAGAAAAGGCAACAGAGGATGTTTGTTTGCCCAAATGATGAGGAATTATCATCATAAGCGGTAAATTCAGCCATTAAAAGTGTCTTAATTAAAACACAAACAAACAAGTCATACACAAACAATTTATTCCTTATAATTGAACTTCAATTAGGCAAACTGTTGGGAATGTGGTCACACTTTTAATTAAAATCTGATTCATTTTAAGTCAATTAATCTGGTATTCGAGGGCTTGTGTTGTGGCAGAGAGAGGTTAGCATTCTCAGGTTGTGGGTTTGAACAGTGGAGTTTGCTCTCTCTATGTCTGTGGTGTTGTTTCCTCTTGACACTCAGGTTTCCCCTCACAGTTCAGAAATAAAAAATGCAAAAACAACGCGTTTCCACCAGAAACGTTGCGTAAACGGAGCCTAAATGTCACAGTGTCTCGGTAAATCCATGTGCTGGATGAAGACGTACAGAAGATGTTTGGATGGATGATAGTCGAGATGAGACAACTATGCAGAGTTAGATAATAGAAGTAAACATTTGCCAACATTTACACAACTGGAGTTGTGTAACTTACCACAACTTTATTACATGTAATTTAACTGAATGAAGCCGAGTGGAGATAATGTCTCATTACTGACGCTGTTCGATGATTCCAGGTTAAATGACTGAACAATGAGGCTACAGGAGGAGGGGAAGAGAACTGCGAAACACTTTGCTCTCAGCGTCAAGACAGTGAGAACCTAAACAAAAGCGCCCGGGCCGGTCGGTGTCCAGCCACACTGAAACAGATCAGATTGTGATGAGTCGCAGCTACGACACTCACGTTGGATGAAACAACAGTGAGAGTGGGAGCAGGACGGCCACGGGAGGAGCAACTGAGAGCGCCAATGATTTCACGGCTGCCGGCGCTGATAAACTCCACTTTCATGACCACTCAGAACACATGAACGTTAGAAGAAGATTCTCAGCCACTCGCATTTTGCTCTGACAGCAGGGCGACGCTAATATTTTCACGTCAAGAGACGCACAGAGCTGCTTCCGCTTCAGCTTCATTTCTTGGCTACAATAGGATTTTAATGTAATTTTTTTTTAACACTGTCAAATAGAGACTCAGACAAAACTAAATTGAACTGAAAAAAATATGACTTATTCCGACTTGTAGAATTAGCAGTATTGTAGCAGTAATAAATTCGTGTTCTGGGGAAAAATGGTCCTTTAATATCCAGTTATAGTTGAATATTTAAAGAAGTGGTCTTTATTAAAAAGAAAGAAAAAAAAGAAAAGCTTTTCAATTCTAATTCAATTAAATTTTGTACTCTAAAAACGCCGGCATGCTCTATGAGAGTAATCCCTTTAGTTCACATTATTCTCACTTCACACATTTCTCCAAACAGCAATTTAACATTGATTTCCAGACTTTCTGATAAGAGAAATGATTGTCAGTGCCTGTTGGGATCCATACACCTATTTAAACTTGAACGTTTTTCTTTGTTGTGGTGGAGATTATACCAAAAACTTAATATGATCTCAACATGTAGCCGTTTGATGTAAAAGAAAGTGACATTTCTAGAAAACGTCTCCTTTAGATGTTGCATTCTGGATGTTTTTACACCCCCCCCCCCGACAGCATGGCTTTGAGGCTAGTTTGATAGAAACCAAGTAGCTGACTTTCATACAGCATCACGATATCTCAGCTTGGTCTCAGTGCTGCGTTGTGTCTCTGATGGAATGTGTTTAAAAAATAAATGTTTTCTTAAATGTTTTACCATTTACTTGCTGATTGGTAGTGATTGGAGCTTCTTGCTGGCTCTCTCTCTGTGTGTGTGTGTGTGTGTGTGTGTGTGTGTGTGTGTGTGTGTGTGTCTCTCTCTCCCTCTCACCTTGCAGCAGAGACGTTGCTGTCGTGACGGTCTCCGGCACGCCGTCCTTGCTGTAAATGGACTGGAGGAACTCTGGAATGCAGTCATTTTCATCGACAATAACAACTCGTACCTGAGAGAACAGAGAAGGAGGGAGGAGGGGAACGGAGAGAGAAGCAGAGGGTGATGAGTAAACCACATCAGGTTTCTCCTTCGCTTTAAAAACCTTTTACCTCACCATATGAGGTGTTGAGGTTAAAAAATATTGCTCAGGTGTGATTGTTGCACAAGAATCTTTTTTTCTGTCATTTAACTTGTTTCAATAATTTTTCTAAAAATATATAAACAAAATTTTAGAAAGGAATCCAACATTTTCTTTTAACATGGCACCAAGAAATATTGGAATTATTTCTATTTTTCAAATTTTCTGCATCAATTGGTCAAAATCAATGGATCTGGTCCACATTTAACAAACAAGCTGCTTAATATAAAATCACCGACTGAGAAACTCAATGCTATTTCTGATGTTTCTCATCCATAATACTGTGAAGCATTTATAGCACTTTTCAAAAAAAGTAAAGGCATCATTCAAAAAGTCTCACTTTTATCTCTTTGTTGGACACAGCCAGTATTCATCGACTGTGCTGCTGAAAGAAGTTGGTGAAATCTCCAACTAAAGACATCTGCAGTTATCCAAACTGGAGTGTGACTATTAAAATGTGTTTTAGGTGCCAAGGTAATTTTGCTCAGAAATGGGATTGAGTATATAGAGTTAAGGGCCAATTCATACTCCATAAGAACAAGAAGAAAGTTCGGCAGTGCGGGGTCCTGCCGAACAAAATGACATAATTTCCTCCATAATTTCCTTCGGCCAGCTCCCTCTGACCGAAGAGATTTGTTTCCGCTGTGCCAACCGCCCTGGCCGAACTATGTGGGTGCCGCCCTGCCGAAACCTCTGCACTGCGGTGTGCTGCGCATGCGTATTCCAGCTCGCTAATAACTATAAGTCATATTTTAATCGTATTTAGCTTGAAACATCGCTACTGTACGAGCGCCGCAGCTCGTTAAAATGTCGGAGTGCAGGCTTACGTGATGCACCTGAACGCATCACGAAAAGCTGTCAGATCGGACAAAAAACTCCCTATTATTACTGAAACAGTTCAGCCAAATGCATTTCTGAAAGCACTGGAGGCGAGAAATAAACTGTGCTTTTGAAAAGTTAAACGCCACATCACAGACGTGTGGCTGTAGTGAGGAGGCGTGGCCTGCAAGTTCAACAGCTTCTTATCGAAGTATGAACTGTCCTGACGATAAAGCTTTTTTTTTTCTGCAGCTGGCTGATGTCACCGCCGAATTTTCTTCTTGTTCTTATGGGTTCAAAAAGGGAGTATGAAGGGTCCTTCGGGGTTCCAATCTCATTGGCAAGGGGTCACCACTGGGGGTCACCAATTAGCTTAAGGCTCCAATCCGGCAAAACATCAAGAAAATTGTAAACATTTCAAAGTAAACATTGCTTTTTTTTTTTTTTTTTTTTAACAAATGTCTTAAGAGCAGAGAAACAACACAACATTTAGGGCTTTTCCACCAAAAAGAACCAGGTGCTAGTTCAGGGGCGGTGCCAGGGCCAGTTCTTAAATGAGCACCGTCAAAGAACCGTTTGTTTTTTTTGTTTTTCAATCGTCAACGGAGCCAAGTGACAGCCACGTCATTACGTCACTCCAAAATGTCGTACATCACTGATTTCCCCAATGTAGCGCGCATACAGGTACGAGGAGACGGACTGTAAGCATTGGTTTGATCCGGGTCGCTCCATCTATTCTGGCCTGAACCTCGGATACAGACCAAAGAGACAGAAAACATTGCGTCTCCTCGTTGCTCTATTGTGTTTTTTCACATCCGTCTTGGTTTAGTCCGGAGCCCCGGAGTGGCCATTGAGAAATAAATAGATAAATAATAATGCATGAATGAGCTTGGGGCTTATTTTTCGACATTTCGGCATTAAATTGTGAATTTCTGCTCCTTTCACTTTATTTCTGGACGCGTCTGAATCAAATGCTTCAACATCGGAGAAGAATGGCGGTATAGAATGATAGAACGCGGCTCTAAAGCCGTTTCCAATGGCAACCTACGTAAACACACGCTGATTAAAGTTCCCTTACAGAGGAAGCGCCATCAAAAGGCATATTTTATGACAAAAAACATCCAAGCTATCATTTACAGTAGTATGTAGTTTGTTTAGTAGTTGCTGATGAACCAAAAGTATCGCTTCATTATAGAGAAGTTCTGTGGAGTAGAAAATAGTGGGGCGTCTCATAGTGGAGCGCGCAGCCGCATGCAGACCTCAGGCTGCGGTCAGGACGCGAAACAAGACCTGGAAGTGAAGTTAGTTACAATGATGTTACCATGAAAAGCGTGAAAAAAAATGACAATGGAAACCTGCTTCTGAATTATATATCCAACACAGCTGACAGGACAGCGCAGGAGCAAGCCAGCTACAGTTCAAGAGCCACGGCTCCGCGATTTTATTATCTTGTTCCCTGGCATTATTAACTTGAGGGAGCAACTTATTATCTTGTTCCCGCGCGTTATTATTATCATCATCTCTGGGGCTCCGTGTTCGCTGCAGATTTCAGAATGCCGGTTCAGCGTCTCTTTCGCCTTGTAGGTCGCAAGAACACCCAGAATGCAACAGCTAGAGGAGTTTTCGTTACATTTCACTGTATTTTGCACCAGAAGGTTTCATTAAAATTGGCTTCATGTTGCGATTGGAGTCATTTCTGTTCAGTAATTGGGTTTTGGGAAAATATTGACATTTTCATCACTAATACTCTGTGACTCAGTAACTTTGAAGTATAAATTCTCAGTTAGTATGGCATTATTTTACTGGTTTGACCCACTCAGGATGAAAGTAGACTGTATGTTGCTGCTGAACTATAAATTGTGAGACTTTTAAAAGAAGCCAATGTGAAATCCATAAAGCATGGTGTAGGGGGGATCATAATTTGGGGCTGCTTTGCTGCCTTGTGATAAAGAGGGACTCTGATCATTGATGAGAATAAAACTAGGGCAGTTCAATCAAGTTAGTTCCCTTTTCCCCCCACTCAGACCCCTGACTGCCTCTAAGAAAGGCTGCAAAAGCCAAACAATGGCCCACACTTTTACAAAGAAGGATCCTTCAAAATAACAGCAATGAGCATTTCCTCAGGTCTTCTTTAGATCGTATGAAGTATAAAAATATGACAATACATAAGAAAGTAATAGAAAGACGTAGATTTACAGAAATTGCGCCACAGTCAATTTTTTGGAATATTTTAATAATGTTCTGTAAATAAGACTTGTTCGATATCTGATGTGGAAAATATTTTTGCAGTGTAGCCACATTGTTGGACACACGCCACATTTCATTAATACACAAAAACATTTTAAATAAAAACATCAAGCAGTTCTCCAGGTCTGGTCTGGATTATAGAAAGTGTCTTGCTTGGCTGTGACACGTGCGATGCTAATTTTGAAAAGGTAAGAGCAGGCAAAGCCCCGGGCGCCGTGTTGGAGCTGCTGTTTCACAGAACGATGTCAGGGTTTACCAGCTGAATCTCTGCTGAAGTCGCTGACGAGAAAGAACCCGTCTACACGTGGAACTAAATCTACAGAATGGCTTCAAATTGAGAAGAAAAATTGCCTCGGAGAGACGCAATAAGAGCTCAGAACAGAATCCCACGGAAACGCTGCGGAACAAGCTCAGAGATATTTACAGCAGCTCTGTGAGCAAGAATGGGCCAAAAAAAAATCCACTCCTGTAGGTTTTGCAGCTTTCTGCAGCTACGAGAATGACTTGGTGCAACTTCTTCTTGTCGAAGGAGGTAAAACCAGTCATCCAATCACAGGCTCTCTTCCTCTTCACAACAGAATGTTTGATGGCTTCAAGAAAGATCTGACATACTTTGTGGTGTTAGGTTAAGACTGTGTTTTTGGTGTGAACTGGATACAAATTCAATACCTGTGAAGATTCATTTTAATCCAGCACATAATTTTGTCATAATTTAGTAACTGGACCTCTCATACAAAATGCTTCATGGATTTTGTTAGTCCCTGGATGAGTACTGAAAATACCAACCTTCCTCGAAAACATCTTTAAAAAAAAATTCAAAAAAAACATCTTCAGGATTAACTCTGAATTTGTCTTTTGAATTAACGTCAGGATTAACTCGGTTTTTCTGTTCTGGATTAATTTCAGGATTAATTTTTATTATTTTTTCCGGATTAACTGTTTTTCTCTTCTGGATTAACTTCGGTAGTAACTGTTTTTCTGTTTTGGATTAACTTCAGGATTAATTCTGCTTTTCTCTTTTGGATTAACTTCAGGATTAATTCTGCTTTTCTCTTCTGGATTAACTTCGGGAGTAACTGGTTTTCTCTTTTGGATTAACTTCAGGATTAACTCTGTTTTTTTCTTCCGGATTAACACTGGTTTATCTCTTCTGGATTAAATTTCAGGATTAACTCTGGTTTTCCATACTGCAACGCTGGCTCTTACCTGGCGAATCACTGTTGTAATTTACTGAACCTCAAACCTGTCCCGGAGCAGGTTATGCTGGAGAAGAGATCAACCAGTATAAAAGCTCCACCTCCTGAACGATCACATCTCTTGAAAAAGACCTGCCCATTCTTGGAAGAACCCGATTGGTGCATGAACAGTGGGAGGAGCTTAGGAGAGAAATAGTTTTTATGGAGACATGCAATCCTTTTGACATAATAAAATAAAGCCTTGTCAGTGATCGTTGAAGAATGTTTTCATTTTTGACTTGTTCCCAAGTCTGTTTAGCTCCACAATGTTTCACCTGAAATAATGCATTTAATAATAATGGTCACGTCTGACAGAACTGCAGAAAACAAGAATTTATGGAACCAACAACTACTCGTGCTGGAATTAATATTTCAACACAAAACGTGCAGTCTGAGAATTCTGATCGTCAGAGGGAACGTAAAACCTTCTCAACCAAAACAAGAAAACTGTTTTCGACCTCTCCCTTAAGAATTTATGTTTCCACAGGGTCAAATCCCACGGTGAACAAGCCCCTGAGCAAGACCTTTAACCTCCATCATCTCTCCAGAGTGACGTCGAGTGGCTGTCCACCACATTCTTAGAAATTGGATGGATAAATGCAAAAAAAAAGAAAAAAGAAAAAAGGATTCCCCAAGGGGAGTAATAAAGCACGCTTTTTTTTCTTCAGACTCCAGAGACGTCTGTTTGACGAGACGAGAAACAACCTCAAAATTCCAAGCAAGTCCAGTTGCCTTCAGGACAAAATTGGATGTAGATAAGATACCATTTTATGGCAGTGTCATGGGAAAACTGGGGCACAGACACTTTTCTTTCCACTGCAGCTTGAGATTTTACATATTTATGTGTGAACCTGCATTGGTAAAAAGCTAGATCCCATTGACACACATCCCTAGTTTGTGCTCGTCTGATCTCATACATGTTTTAGCAATTTTGAGACCGCGCAGCATTCACATGTAAAGACTCACCCAGGCAATCACAAGTGCACAGATTAAAAGTCACACAGCGGTGAGGTTATGAACTATCAAAATCTGGGATTACTACTTTAAGTTTTCTTTGGAGCTGTTTTTATACACGAGTAACCCAAATTAACCAGATCTCCGACCAAAAGAAACTGCGGCGCCCCGTCTGGTTTACTGAGCTTTCCTCAGGGTAGAGAACTGCTCGCTCCAGTAATCAAAGCTAGAACGCAATCCTGTACATTTTTATTGTCCCATATCTTCCTGTGACCCAGGAGCCAACAAAGGAGTGCAAAAAAAATATATAGAAAAAATTGATGTGGTGTGTACATGACGCCGTGGATCTTAGATCACAGCAATGCTGTTCAGTTCATTAGGGACGTGGAGGCAAACAAAGCAGCTTCCACCAGATGTTCAGTGCCCGCTCGGCGTATTCAGGAGCAATAAATAAAGACATGTCTCTCTGACAGCCTCTCGACCCTCAGACCCACTGCTCTCTCTCCAACACCAACACACAAACACGCGCGCAGTGAGCGCTTTGTAAATACCACTGGTATTAAGGCCTGCTAGGTAAGATGAAATTCTGTAATATCAGTTAATCCTTCAGCAAAGATCAGCTCGGAAGCCGTGGACAACAAAATAAAATCTGACCATGTCAGCTTCAAGGAGGTGATTTGAGTGTGTTTGCCAGTATGCATCATCACCGAATGTGTGTTTGCATGAAACAGTGAGTCCATGGTAGGGGAGCTCAGAGTTTGAATGAGAAGAGAGAAGTCAGTCCTAATAAAGCAAGTTGAGCTCGCTCACACACACACACACACACACACACACACACACACACACACACACACACACACACACACACACACACACACACACACACACACACACACACACACACACACACACACACACACACACACACACACACACACACACACACACACACACACACACACACACACACACACACACACACACACACACACACACACACACACACACACACACACACACACACACACACACACACACACACACACACACACACACACACACACACACACACACACACACACACACACACACACACACACACACACACGAAGCTGCAGGCAGGTCTCAGGCTGGTTAGGTAACTGATGGTGCTGATGAGCGATCGCTCCTGGAGGGAGAAACTACCTGCAAATTAAAGTCATGCTCGGTGAGTCCGGGGCATGAGAATCCACCACCTGCGTTGGCTGCTTTGACAGAGAGCAATAGATTTCTGACAGGCAGGAGGAAGTCACATGCAAAACAGAGAGGCAACCAACATGGAGGGGATTTAGTCATTTCGAGGCGTCTCAGGCGTCGTTTACAGGACGATGTCTGGAGTAAAGACGGATCGTTGATGTATTTTCGTTTCAGAAAAGTTTCACGTATACTTGATATGCGGAAATGGCAGAAACGCTAAAAACTGTCTAGTTAGTATGACGGGCCAGAAGATGGTGCTGTAATTAGTTTTTGTACTGAAACCACAAAGAAATGCAGCAGAGAAAAATTCATTCTAAACATGAACAATGAGAGCACACGGACATTCGTATGGACAGACGACCAATTGTTTATGACGATTGTTATTATGGTGACTGTCAACTATAAAACTACCCAGGAGAAGATGGACTGGGAGTCATGACACTAGAGGAAACGTTGTTCTTATTGTCCAGCTACTGAGCATGTGCACAACTGCTAGTGACTATGGGCGTGGTGCGTCTGCGTAGTAGCAGCGCTTTAAGCCAAAGCATTTTTGAAAAAACGAAGTTGGAGCATTCTCAAGAATTTCCGTTTTCCACTGAGAGAGAGCGGATATTCAAAATGTTGCACGTTTCCCCATTTCTATGGAAACGGAGTTGAATCAGAGGAGGCTGAAACACTGTCTTAACATTGTTTTAAGAGTAACAATAACGTTTAATTCTATTCTATTATGTATACTCTGCACCACAACAAAGAAAAACTTTATTTAAAGGGTATTATGGCACTATTTTACCGGGGCCCTGCAGAACCAGGGTTGGAGACCATGCCCCTAAATTGTGGGACGTTTGCTGACAGTAATTTAGTTTAAAATAGAAAAAAATAAATCATCTAAGCTGTCAGACACCAACCCTGCATGTGCACCAAGTGTTTAAAAATCTAACTAAATGCATGCAACCATATCATCATTAGAATATTTAAATAGCATGTTCAAAAAATCGCTTTTGCTTTTATTGAGAAATCGGCTGAAGGTCATAAATTTAGGAAAAGTCAGGCCCAGTTTACACGACAACGTTCTGAAAACTATGTCTAATATCATGACTGGGAGTCATGACACTCTGAAGGCCCCCAGAATGTGCTAAAGAAGTATTCACTACGACCGAGGTGCACATGCGCAGTAGCAGCTTTTCAGAGAAGCTGAGTTCTACCTCCATATGAACAACCGGTTTTATAATCATTCTTCACTTACAGCGAACATAGCATTTGACCAGTGTTGTCGCGGGGACTGCCAAACCCAAGACCAAGACCAGAGCTTCCCAAGACCAAGATCTTGAAAATGCAGTCGAGAGACCAGTCTACAACACAAATGTCCACCCGACCGTCTGAGAGCGACGACCACCGTCGAGAATTTCAGCAGCTTTTTGGTGACATGACAAACCAAGTAGCACAGTAGTAGTACAGTAAACAGACTTGATTAAACAGACTAATGATATTATCGTTTTCCTTTCGCCAGCTTCTGGCAATTCATGTAATATCCAAAGAAAGAAATAAATTAGAGCGTTCCGTTTAACTTTCAAGAATCCAACACATCGTGACGGTTTCTTTTAGATTCATATGTGCTGTTGCATAGAGCACTGCGCCTATGTCTGTCAGCCACTAATTGGACAAACACAGGTGATGGCTTGACAGGGCAGATCAAAACATTGAGCAAAGAGAAGTAATTAAGTCAAGGTATGTTTATTTATTGCATTTTTTCCAATTATAGACTCAGAATTTTCATATCCAAACTATGTAGTGGTAAGCATGCACATCTCATAGCGAGAATGTCATGGGTTCAAACCCGAGCCAGGACTTTCTCAGTCAGAGGTGTGCCAGACCACTAAAATCGTGCCGTAATAACCTTTAAATTTCAGCTTTAAGTTTTTCTCTTTTTTTGAGCGCAGAATATATGTGATGAAAATCTTTATATTTTCAGAAAATGTATTAAAATTTTTATTTCTTATGTTTGACACCTCTGCTCTAAGCGGATCACACGTCCCTCCAGTTTCCCAGAATAAGCAAAAATGCAGGCATTCGAGGCTAATTGGTGACACTAGATTACGCCGTGTGTGGGCATGGTTGTCGATCTCTGTCTTGGTCCAGAGATCGAGTGCCGTGGACGTTATAAGCTGGAATCGGCTCCAACCTTGATTCGGATGAAGAGGCATGGAAGAAGATGGATGGATGAACGCACGGCCCGATGAGTGGCTTTAATTCATTGCCTGAACTTTTCTCAGTTGGTTATTCTGATCGCTTCAAAACAAAGAATGCTGAATAAATGGAGCTACAGTCTCTTTATTTTTGTCACAGTGCCATCAATGGAATGGAGCTGTGAGATTTAAAGACAACAAATGAATCGCTTTGAAAAACAAAAGGTGTCACAATCTTCAATGATCTGATTCATATTGCATTGATGTCTGGTTCTAGTTAAAAGCAGCTTCGTTTGAAACGTAGTGACTTGTGATTTTTCCTCTTCTGGCAGGCTTGTTAATACAGTTTAATGTTTCACTGTCGACGCCGTCGTCATGAGTAACACTTTTCCACTTTGTATTCAGTAAAAACATTTCATTCTGAATCCGTCGGTTGCGAGTGCTCACACAACAGCCATTTACCATTTTAGCTGTGTCCTCAGTGTTTTCTTTCCACATGAATGCACCGATTGAAGATGCTGACTTTTGCACGTTTGCTACTCTGGAGGCAGCCAGAGCCGAGACGCACAGGCAACACTGCATTGTTCAATACTGCACCGCGCGTTTTGTCATTCCATAGCATTAATTAGCACAATTCTGCTTCCTAAATATCGAATCCTCACAAGTCATGTAAGAACACAAAGCGTTTCTGTTGCAAATATGCGTCTTTTAAATTGTCACCCACCACAGTTGGTTAAAAACCAATAATATCAAATAAAGTAACATCGATGAATTTGGAAGAAACACATTCGTAAACCTGATTTGTTGTATATGAAAACATGGAGGACAAATGAGGTTTCTGCTTCCCTGCCGTCCTGCCTGCTGCTCTGTGACCTCTGGTTTTAAAAGAAGGAGCCACTCAACAATCCTGGACTAACTCAGCCCTTCTGACTGCAACATGAAACATATTTGCTTATGAGTAACATTACGAAGAGCTTGTATCCACTGCAGACGTCATGTATTAGCAGCCCTAAATAGACCTTAAGTGCCCTTCATAAGAGCTGTCTGACCTTTTATTAAAGCTGAACCTTCTTAATGAAGTTGAAGTTAATGAGGTCAGTTGTTACAGGAAGTGAACCTGCTCCCTACCCGAAACAGGGTTGGAATCCCGTCCTCAGCCGACCGAAACAGCAGAAAGTGTCCTCCTCTGGGTCTGGTTCTGCAGGTTTCTTCCTGTTAAAATAGACTACTCCTTTCCTCCGTCTCCTCTGCTTGCTCACGTGGAATTGTTGGTTTTTCTCCGTTAAAGTTCCTCTACCGGAAAAAACTATACTTCCCAAAAAAGGTATCACTTCTGCAAAGAGAATAGACCAATAAACCAAAACAAGACCATCTCCACTCACTTCGTCAAATTTCCAACCCGAATGGATCACACCAAACAAATACGTTTACATAATCAGAATTTGTACCTATCAAAGTCTGTTGACATTTCGCAAACTGACATCGTCTTCAGAAACCTGCCGCATGGGTTTCTGGGATATCAAAGATGGCGTCACCGCAGAGCAAGCTAAAATATCAACATTTGATCGATTCAGCCCGAAAAAAAGTCCAAACTTTCTCAAAGGAAGAGTATTCAAGCAACGAGAATAGTCTTAAATGTTGTGAAAATGACCGTTGATCATTTTTCCAGTGCGAATTGAGATCACACAAGATCCAGTGTACAAACAGGATCTTGCCTCGGAGACGTTTCTGTGACTGCAAGATGTCAATAACCCCGGGTATGTTGTGCGAAATGTTAATGCTGGAAAAATATATTCCAATGAGTGTAATGAGAAATGTCCTTCAGAAAGGTATTGACAACCTATTATAGATGTACATCAACAACTAAAACTGGGTCCTAAATATTTTCATTTCTCTCGTGTGGATTCTGGTAGAGTAAATTTAAAGTGACTTTAGATGACTGTGTCATATTCGTTGCTGTTGAACATTAAATTGAATTAAACCTTCTACAACCTGGAGTGGATCTTCTATCAGGTGTCTATAAGATGTGGCTCTAGGGCCAAAACTAGCCTGGGGGTTTTCTTCACTAGGTCTCCAATACATAAATAAGACAACAACTGCAATGTTCCATTAATTGCTCTATCTAATGATTCACTGGGGATTGTGCTGTCCTTGTGAGATTAGTAGATGTAAACCACACTGAGATCCTAAACTGAACCGACTATTGAAGCAAGATGTTGCAGTGGAGTGGAGAAACCCGTTTGCTCACCAAATTGGCCAGTGGGGAGTTTCTGAAACCTTGAGGCCTAAAAAGAGACAGTCGGAGACTAATAATGTGTATTTCAGAAGGAAACCTGGTGTTTTGTTTATCTGCACGGTGGGGTCGTGTTTACACTGCTGTCGTATACCAACAACATGAAATTCGGGTGTAAAATATGTCATTTTAAGTGCGACAATTACAAAAATAGCCACAAGATTGAAGCAACTGGTTATATATTTACCTGCTGCATTACTACTGCATGCACGAGGGCTTTACGGTCTCCTGCCTCATATTGGTGCTCTTGTTGTTTTCTGTTGGGTTTTTTTGCTTCGACACTGTGCACTTTGACGATGATGAGGTCTGGAAATAACCTAGAAATCCCTCTCTATTATATCTTTAGGCAAAAGAAGTTGGTTCAAGAGCCTCATCCACAGAGCCTGTCATTACCTTATGGTAAAGCAATGACTAATGGTGTAATTTCGCTCGGGAGTCGGCTGTGGGGTGTGTGGGGTGTGTGTGTGTGTGTGTGTGGGGGGCAGCAAAAAGCTTGTATAGAGAAATTAAAGGGAACATGAAGCACAGGTAATCTGTAAAAAGGCTGCACAGTGTACAAAATCAGCCTTTTTTCCCAGTCCTGCTACAGACTGCTGAACACTCCATGCTGGCCGGTAAAAAAAACCCTCATAGAGTCATCGCACGTAAAACATCTCAGGAAAGAAGAAACGCACGGCGCTGAATTCAGAGCAGTATAAGGGTGCTCTTTTTTTCCGCTAAAGCACCCAATCAAAGGTATCCTCAGAGACTAGTTCGCTCAATTCTGAAGGTAAACCACAACAAGAAAAACGGTCTTGAAATAGAACTGAAATCAGATCTGGACGTGTTTCGTTCACTGTTCAGCAGACTAAAGTTCCAGTCTGGTGTTGTTGAGCCTCGGAGACAGAAAGGGGCTATTAAGGCGGGGATGCAGTGGATGCAGTGTTTGGAAGGTTCTGGCTGGTGAGGCGCTGACCGGACTGCACATATCGAAGGCTCCTGAGGGCAGGCATGGGGCTAAGGAGGCCGCTTAACTCGGACAGGAATGCAGGAAGACGAGGGCGCATACAAACTACCTGCCGCTCGCTTCCTCTCAGTCTCCCCCATCACACTTCTGTCTGCACTCACTCATCCTCCCCTCCAGTTCTTTCTTGTTCGGGTCTGTGCCGTTGCTCCTGAGGCGTGGAGCCGCTGAGGACGGGATGGGTTCAGCAGGACATGTTTAGCCCGAGGCAAGAGTCATGATGGAAACCAGACCAGATGCATCAACGCCCGCAGCAGCACATCGCTTGTTCTGCTTCCCTTTCTGACAACACAACCAAGTCTGTGGGAATCCCACAGCCGTCAGTCCGGTTCAGACAATTGTATCTGGCTCCGGCGAAAGTGAATGTTCATACTTTTAAACCTTTACAGGTATGCTTGTCTTTTAAATTAGGGATATGTGGAACACTTTTTTAGTCAGTTCCAGCTTGAAAGAATTCCAGACAGCAGTGACATTTATAAAAAAACTCCCATTCAGAGGGCCTCCAACCAGACCAACCACATCGTTCACATCCATCAGGTATGTTACACACTAATTTCTCTGGTGACAAAACAAAAAAAAATGGTCAAATGTTATTCAATATTGGGTTGAGTTAAGACGAAAACATGGCTACACCCCAAAACACAACAAAACTTTTCCATTTTCAGTTGAAACCGGGGATGTGGAAGTGGATCTGCTCCATCATGTGCACAACCAGTCAGACTGGAGCAGGACCCGGCAAGTGAATCATCAACATGTGCCCATGTCCGCTTAAGAGTTTACACTCACAAATCAATCGTTTTTCTTTCCCATATTTGTTTTGTCATTACCTCCGCCGCGCTGCTCATGCTCTCCATGCCCTCGGTGGCTCGCACCAGCAGCAAGTAGCGGTGCTGGTCGCTCTCATAGTCGATGGGCCGAGTCAGGCTGATTTCTCCCGTCTCGGCTGAGATGGAGAAGAGGCTGCTGGGATTGATGAGGAGGCTGTAGGCGATGGGTTTCTTCTGGAAGGACACAGCTGGAGTGACCAGGAAGCTGCAGAGACGTGGAGGCAGAAGATAGATCGTTGACTGAATGTGTGAGAGGATGAGGAAGATGAGACAATGAATAAAGAGGCTCTTCTGAATATGTACCGCACACTCGGCAATGGTAGTGATGAGGAAACAGAGCCACAAAAAGTAGATCTAAGATTCTAAAAATGTACTTTTTGACAATTTCCTTAAAGTGTCGTATGAGTCCTGAAAGTACTCTAAATACTCGTTGGCATGCATTTACGGGTTACAATATTGTTAAAGGTTGGTAGTTCGATTTCTGAAAATTCACAAGGAAAATACTCAGCAACGCAATATTTATGATTACTTAGAGTAGGTGTGGCAGAGCCGCATGCAGCTTTTTTGCTCGTCATTGTGCAGCTCATTGATCCATTAGACGGGATATCGTGTCTTGGCCAGGAGTCAAACACCCGACATCCTGCATGAGGGAGAAACTGTGTGTATCTCTATTCATGGGTATTAATCTGCATGTGCCATAAATAAATCTGGCTTAGAAAATGTATGGATTCTCATTGTATGTCATTTGGTGTTTGTGTGAATGAGGGAGTTCAATTGTAGATCCACATGTGTACGATGTGGATCTTTAGTCGTACCACAGTCATTTCCGTGGCTCTTAGACTCCGACTGGTTGGCAACGCCTGACGTAGAGTTTCAATATCCAGGTTATTGTTATTCCAAGATCAATTATTAAGGTTATTGACCATTTGAAAGAACAAATATCCTTTTTTTTTTTTTGGTTTGCTTTTTCATAATTTACATGATTAATATTATTCAGTTCCATAAAAGTATTATCATATTGAAAAGTCACCTGATTCATTTCCAGGTAATTGATCATTTACAGAAGAAGAATATCCAGCATATTGGGAATAAAATCAATATCCAGGTGGTAAATAATCTGTGTAATTAATTTCTTGGGTATTGATAATTCACAAGAAATATATTGATACTTTACAGGTGAATAAACTTTTTAAAGATGTTGCTCATTGAGAAAGTTTAGATCTACTATAATATTTACAAAGGAAATTAACTATCCATAAGTGTTGTTTAAGTTTTTAACAAGCTTATGGCTATTTAGTTCATTTACATTGTTAAAATCTACTACATATCAAAGATGCATCCAATTTAAGAGTCATTTAAATGTTTAATGCCCCAGTTATTGAACCATTTCAGTGTAAAAATCCACATTATTTAGAATTTAACAAGTATTCATTATTAACAAGAATAAAATCCAGGTTAGTGATTCTTTCCCAGGTTAATAGTAGCTCTTCTGTATTTCAGGGTTGCATATAGGGTATTTTAAAGTATTTTTGTAAATCCAGTTTGACCTATGAACCATGTTGTACCATGACACAGTTTTTCAATTTCACCGTCTCCTGCTGCTCATGTTGAATAGTGGATTTTTCACTATAAAAGTACCTTGAAAAGAATGTGATGTATTTGGCGCTATACAAAAAAAAACAGTTGTAATGAATTGCATACACTCTGCTTTTCTTTGTTACTGCAGCGTATTTGTTTTTGGATTGTTATCTGGACTCTACCCCTTTAGAACTTGAATAATGTAAATTGCACTGGTCGTGTTTATTGTCTTTCCTTATTTCTGCATAAATAAGCTAAACAATGAACGTAACAAAGAATCAACAATACAGAAGTGCTTTGGAGAGGGACTCTATATAAAATAAACCCATCTGCTGGGATATGCAAACAAAAACCAGCCCCTCCATATGTGCCCACACCAAGCCTCTGTGAAGCAGCATCTGGAACATCTGGATGATGTTCCTTCACAGCTGCATCCTGAAGGAGAATGAGGTACGTGTGACCACTGCATCTCAATGTATATAAATATCTGTCATTTTTAGCATTTATCAATGTATTAATTGAGAAACAACAAATTATATTTCAATTTGTGTTTCTCATTACTTTCAGTACTACATAACAATGTCAGATTAGAAATTCTCAAATTAGGGGATTTCTGGAAAGCTCCAGCAAGCAGTTAGAATTCCTGCATATACACAACTAATAGCATTTATTGAAGATATAGCCAGTGACAATAACTTATCACAGTTAAAGTGGAAAAAGCTGGTTTCATCAGCCTGGTGTACACACTTTATAGGAAAATGGCAGCATTCCCATATGTTCACTTTAGATGATACTAATTGACTTTTGATCTCCTGATCTTGAGCGGGCCAGAGCTATAAAACAACAATAACCTTTAAATTTAAAACTTTAAAGACTTTCTTTAAGAGTATATGTAATGAAATTGTCTATATGTTCACAAAACCAAACAATTTCTATGGAAAATAAGTAAAATCTCAGCATCAAGCTCATTTTAATGAAACCTTCCGGTGCAAAACACAATCAAATGTACAGAACGTCTCCTGTAGTTGTTGTACTGTGGGTGTTTTTACAAACTACCATTGACAGCATGGCTTTGAGGCTAGTTTGATAGCAAGCAGGTAGATTGCTTTCAGGGCAGCATCCCGATATTTCAGCTCGGGTCTCACAGTGTTTTCTTTGAAATGCTTAACATTTTCTCTGTGGTTTGGATGGATTGGAGCCTATTGCACGCATCGACACACATTTTTCCACCAGTATGTGTGCTTAACAACAATGTTGTTTATTTAAATTTATTGCTGATTTTTATGGACTTTTGTGTGCGCTTCTTTTCATATGAACACGACTTGAAAATTACCCCGCTTACTTTCCCAGTTCCCATCGCATAATCAAATCCTCCAGCTCCACAGCTCTGTACAGAGGGAGTGTCTCTGCTGATAATGTGAACTACAGACCTTCTTGTCAGTTCATTTCAGAACTGGAACAATCTCTCAAGATCACAATACTATTAGGTACAACTGCCCAACCCCAGAGCATATGGAAATAAATAATAAGCGGCAGTCTTCTCGCTGTGCTGCCTGTTGCTGAAGGCAATACATATCAGTGTGGAAATCTATTTATCAGTCTGTAAAATATGTAAGACCATCTGATGTCAGCGACAGAAAGAATGAAATACATTCACATTAAACATCCATAATAAATTAATCTGCCTTTAAAACATAAGAAAAGCGAAGGCGCTCTGTGATAGTGTCATGGGTGTTAGAAAGGCCAACATCTGAGGGGAGTGTGTGAGGATCCATGAAATGTATGTACATGCACCCATAAAATTAATCATCCTGTTGGATGCTTTCCCCTCATACTCCTTCAAAAAGAGGAATGATGGGTAATATAATTCAGACAGTTAATTCCAACCCCCAAATCTCTTTGTTTTTAAACCACGGCTATAAAGCTTTAATGTTGTCCTGCTGGTTTGAGTCTTGCTGGAGAATTAACTTGATATCCTGAGTAGTAGTTGTCTTGTAGACTGGAACAGGCTGTCCTCTAGAGATTCTCTGTATTAAACTGCATTTAATTTCAATTCCACCTGCTAAGATAATGCTACTCTGCTGGAACAATCTATTCTCTTCCATTTCTAGACACTTCATTTTGTACCAACCGTCACTTGTGCATGGGGAGTAAACCGGTAGTACCTGGACTGAAACGCGGGCCCTATGTGGGTTTGTCCTCGGGTTCTATTATAGCCCTATGTCAAATCCCCATGTGGGCTTAATGCAGTATTACCCCTGGTGTTTGGTGGGCCCCAGCTGGGCTCCAAACATATGGCCACCATCCTCGGGGTTAGCAGTTGTGTTTGTCCAAATCTTATCCATATGGTTTGACCGAGTGGGACGATTGTTCATTTATCCATGAGCAGCTTCTTTGTATATGAAACCCCATGCAGTCAGCCCGTATGGATTTACTAGTGTTTAACCCATTAAACAACCCATGTGGGACTGATATGGTTACCCACTCCAAGACCAGGCCAACATTTCCCATTATTGACCAAACTGAGACCCATACAGGAAGCCCAGATTAGTGAACCTCTATGGGACCCTCCGAGTCTTCTCCCCTGGTTTCTATGCAGGCTGTGAACAGCTAAAAGTATTCTTATATTCAAATAATATTTGATCAGATTACCAGTCAGGGTTTAGGAAAGGGCACAGTGCAGTCACAGCAAAGGTTTTAAAAGATTTCATTGTGCCATTGGACCAAAAACAACAGCGTGCAGCACTTTTTATTGACCTTTCTAAGGCTTTTGACACGGTCGACCATGATGCGCTGCTACAGAGACTCCAGGGGCCTCATTTATAAAGGTTGCTTACACACAAAACGGGTCCTGACAGATGTGTAGGCCACTTCCCATGCAAATTTTCTGATCTTTACCTGTTTAAATATTTAATTTATACATTACATACACAGAAAAAACTGAAGTTTATCGGTCCGCTGTGGTCTCCGGCAAAATGTCTGCATCCCTCTCCAACACTCTGACACACATGGTGGCCGTTACAACCATGGGGGCTGTTTTTGGTATCCAGCGGTGAGCTTGGGTGCTGCCCCCATGATGTTCCTCTTCTCTTAAGATCAGACTTTTCTTCTCCACCTCTGCAGTCACAGATCTCTATGTGGCTCTCACACTATTTACAGCGGTGACAACGCGCTTCCGATCTTGTGTTTTTTCTTTTATTAGTGATTCTACTCCAGTGACCAACAAATAAGATCATTTTCTAGACCATCACCTCCTCCATGACTATTTCGCTCTCCGTAAAATTCCTTTTCTTCGTCTTTTCTGTCAGGATTTAGCGTCAAATGCTGGCGATCAACCGGCTGATTGAGATGCAAAAATATTGATGAGGCACTTTGCATTGACCATTTATCATAAATAATAATTGGTTTGATATAGCACTTTTCTTACATTATTCATTCACTCCATACTCCATGGTGGTAAACTATGTATGTAGCCACAGCTGCCCTGAGGCAACGTACTGACGGAAGCAAGGCTACCAAACTGCAGGGTTCAGTGGGCAGACCGAGTTGGGAATCGAACCTGCAACCTTTTTATTGGGAGACACCTGCTCTACCGAGCGAGCCATACCACCCCTTATGGTGAAAGTGGGCGTGTTGAGGGCGGGATGTGAACTGGGCAACCTTCCAGTTGGACTGTGA
Source organism: Lipophrys pholis (assembly GCF_963383615.2). Classification (NCBI taxonomy): domain Eukaryota; kingdom Metazoa; phylum Chordata; class Actinopteri; order Blenniiformes; family Blenniidae; genus Lipophrys; species Lipophrys pholis. The sequence continues at coordinate 21,404,109 of NC_137636.1, read as the reverse complement.
TCTATATAAGTAAAAGTGCATTCAGACGTGCGTACGCACGGTTTTACCAATCCAATCCATAGGGTTTTATAAATCAGGCCCCTGGACTTTGGTGAAGGAGTACAAACTGTTTGCTGGTTCCAAAATGATCTTCCTGAAAGAATTTAGACTGTGCAGGCTGATGGCAGCCCCTCCAAGTTACTTCCTGTGTCCAAAGGTGTTCCACAGGGGTCGGTCCTCGGGCCATTGTTATTTACAATATATATCAATAGCCTTGATCAAAATGTTGTGGATGCTAACTTTATTTTTTTTTATGCTGAAGACACGGTCATTTATTGTTCTGCACCTTCATTAAAAGAAGCCCGTTGTAGTTGTTGTTCAGTGTAACCTGAAAGACCTGGGGTTAATGTTAAATGCTGAGAAATTCAAAGTCATGCCGTTTTCACACTCCAGAAAGAGGGAGCCCAATCTGATCCCCCATCACTACCCTACAAGGTCTCATCATTGAGGAAGTTATTTCCTATAAATACTTCACATTGAGCAGCTCGTGAGAAAGCTTACATTGAAATTGGGTTTATATTTCAGAAATAAATCATGCTTCTCTTTAAAGACTAAAAAGCGCCTTGTTGAAGCTGCTTTCACGTGTCAATGTTGGACTATGGGGACATTGTATATATGAAAGCTTCTTCTCAGTGTCTTTACTCACTGGACGCTGTTTATCACGGTGCACTGAGATTTATTTCAGGCTGCAATGCTCTCACACATCATTGTTCCCTGTACGCACGCGTTGGATGGCCGGCTCTATCTTTACGCAGACATATTCACTGGCTTGGTTTTATCTAAAAGACAATTCTTGGTTTGTTGGCTCCCTACCTTTGTATTCATGTGACCCAAAAAACCCAGAAATATCTACAGTCTGCGGTCCAAAGATTTGTTTTTACTCATGGTTCCAACTGTCCGTACGGAACTGGCCAACAAAGCCTTGATGTGTTCTGCTCCATGTTCATGAAATGCTTTACAGAAAGACTTTAAAGTCAGAGTTGGTCTCACTGGGAGAGTTTAGGGCCGTTTTACAGCACCTGGAAACAAAAAAATTCATCTTGTTCTTGTTTTAGCTCATTTATTTTTAACTATTTGGTGGCTTTTGTAGTTTTATCTTTCATATGCTCTTACTCTGTGACTGTACTTGTTTTCTCTGCTATTTATTTGTTTTAAGAACATTTTAGTATTATTTCGACACTGTAAACTTGTTTTATGTACTGCTACCCGGACACACTTGTAAAAGAGATTATTAATCTCAATGTGGTTCTCCTGACTAATTAAAGGCTAATGAAATGTCCAGCATCTGGCGTGCATGTGTAATTGTGTGTGAATGTTCTGGATCATGTGAAGCATGCTGAGATTACTCAAACAGTAAAAAACCAAGTAAAGTTGCGTTACCATGTTTTGTCTTATAGGACTAAAGAACGTGCTCTAGAGGCGACAGAAGTGGATTTGGGATTAAGAATTTGCAGGTTCAATTCCTACCACACAACCCTTGATGCCGCCAGCTCCCCTTAATGAGGCTTCCCACCACATCCTCGAAACAGGAAGGGGAAATGTGGAAAAAAGTGATTTACTAAAGTATGATTTGTTTAGTTTTACTCATTTATAATTTTCAAAGCTACTTAGTAACAATTAGGTGGAGATTCACTTCTTACAGTTTTGGTGCAATGCTGGGACGCATTCAGTTTGTTTAGTGGCATTCATATCACCAGTTTCTATGATGTGTAGAAATAAACACATATACACTGTCGCTTCAAAGACTTCTACACAAGTATAGATTCTGATGTTTCTTCCACTGATGCAAACCTATATAATATTCCACTGACTTGTTCCTTTTATTAAGCAGACTCAAGAGTTTTCATATAAAAAAAAAAAGACTCCTACTTTCAGAATGTGCCTGTCATAACAGGATGAAATCGTTGCCATAAATGTGCTCAACAAAAGAGCAACTGGCTCGATATACTGTATTTTGTCATCTTTATCTTTTTGTATTGCTTAATTTTAAAAGAATATATATCTAAAATTATTTTAGATATTAGATTTCAAATTGCAAAAGTACATTCTGCTTTCGGTTGGGATATAGATTCTGTAGTTCAATGTACCACATGTCTACAGAGGAAAAATTGGTTCAGATCTTATCCAGGAACAGATCGTTTGTAGCTTCCTGAAAATCTTATAAGTATTGAACATAGATAGTTGATATATTTCTGAGGCTTGTGGAGTTAAAGATCACATTTTTTGTTCTCTTATAATAACAGAAAGTCTCCTCCTCTGAGTCCGCTTCCACAAAAAGTCTCTGGTTGTGCAGATTTCATCCTATTAAAGTTTTTTTTTCTCCATGTCCCCACTTGTTCATGTGGGAATGTGGTTTATTCCCTCTGTAAAGGCATCTAGAGATGACTCAGTTGTTTTTGGTGCTATAGAAATAAACTGAACCGAATTGTATTTCAGAGGACATCACTATATATTTTTTTTTAAAACAATACTCCAACTACAAAGACAGAGCCTTGGCTTCACTGATTAAATACTATTTGTTTGAAATTGATGGCAAGGAAGCAGCAGCAGGAAAAATCCTGTTGAGTCATGTTATCAACATGATGTTTTTTCAGTCATTTAAATCTTTAACTGATAAAAAAGAAATTGTGATTAAAACAAAGAAATGGAGAATACAATTAACTATGCTTTAAAACATGTAAACACCCTGGCAATGAGTTTCATGTGGTGGATGCCCCCGGTTAATTACTTTACTCACAAATACAAAAATCAATGCATAACTTCAAAAGGGAAACGTCTGCATCTAGGAAAACAACTGGCGTCTGCACCGATACAACACAAAGTTACATTTCACCCTAAAACTATAACAGAAGGATGTACAATATAAATATAAAGCAAGCGTCAGTGCAAAACCATACGTGACGCAGTTGCAGACCACCAAGAGACGACCGTTTCTGTTATTCTTTGGTAACCATGGTAACTCTGGTCTTGACTGTAAAAGTTTTAGGGCTGTTGTACCAAGATGCAGAGGAATGAAGAAGACAAAATGTGAACTCACGGTTGTCCTTCCGGAGTGTTTTCCGGTATGGCGATAGTGAAGGAAGCGTTAGTGAACTGCGGCGGGCGGTCTCCCGCCACCACCGACACGACAGCGGGGGCACTGCGGCTGCCCAGCCTGTCGGCCGCCACTACAGTCAGCAGGTACTCCCGGTCGCGCTGCAGGGGAAGACCTGTCGTCCGGACCTGGCCATTCTTCCGGTCCACCTCGAATCGTCCGTCACCGCCTGCATAGAAGTTACTGGAGTGTTGAAGCAGCCCACCGATTAATAAAAGCAGATACGGTTCACTGGATTCATGGGAGAAGTATAGTTCAATAACACTAGATAATATAAACATTTTTATAGAAAGTGCATACATATTTTTGTGTTTTTTACAATCTATGGCTTAACAATATGTGGCGAGACTTTCAGTCATACACCATTTCACATGTTTTTGCTATATGTCACCATTATTTATTGATGACCAAAGGAAAACAGCCAAATCTAAAGACGACTTCAGCGTTGGATCTATTATGTATACAATGAATAAATCATCAAAATTGTGGGCAAATTAGTTATTTTAGTCCCCCCGGCTGAGGGTGAAAACATACAAGGGTCCTGAACTACTCTGATCTTCCTGCCAAGCGGAAGGAAACATGGACTCTGTGCTCTCTTCAACAAGGCGCTCGTCTGAATAAAACCCACAATTTCAACCTAAAGCTCTCCAAAAATTGTATTGCTGATTTTATTGTATTTGATTGCTTCTTGTCAGATGTGATGGCAGAGACCACACAGTAGGGTCTGAAGAATGCCACATTCACACTCACTCACCTCACTTCCTGGTTTGATCTGCAGACGGCCATATCTCAAATATTTCACGTCCACACCACAATAATTATTTGATTGACAATATATTTGTCCTCCTCTAACACGGTTTAAATGGACTGCACACATTTTCATGCTGGAAGACGATCATCACAACATTTACTGTTGTACTAATTAGTTTTTTTTCTTTTTGAGTAACCATGCTGGTGGGAGGTCTCATCCTGGAGTGGCAATGGATCAGAGACTCTTTCATACTCAAGCCCAAGCAATCAGCCGTACCATCTGCTGCCATTTCTGGGGGAGCTTTCGCTTTAGGTAGTTTTTGCCAACATTAGGTTTGTGCAGTGTCATTTGTGTTTCCCCCTCCCTCTGTCTTAGTTGGTTTAACCCGTCATCTTCTTTTCAGTGTTTTTCTGTGACATGTTTGGTTCTTAATGCAACTGATTATCGGACAAACGGGTAAATAAATAAGCAATTTTCCCGACAAACATGTTCATCAATGTCAGCTGGGGAAAGCTGAACTCTTCAACGCACTGAACTTCAACAAAAGATGTTAAAATGGAGCAATGGATTGATAGTTTGTAAAGTAAGAAGCTTTTCATCAGTCAGAATTGAGATTTTCAAATAAAGTGTGGAGTGGCTCAAGGGACAATTCCTATACATACTTTATTTAAGTCTCATTGTACTGAATAAGGCCACAATCAGAATATATTCAGATGAGTCAATGGTCTATATGTCAACGTCCACTGCATGCAATGTGAATAAGTATAAAAGTGTAAAGTGACAAGGCACAATACATGTCATGCTATATGTCAGAAACAGCCTTCAGAAGCATCATTAGACTTTATTTATGACCATTTTTGGATGAAAACTGAAGACCTACAAACAAAGTCTTGCATCTACAGAATGATAAAACCCAATGTTGAAAAGTGGATGGCAACACTGCTGCGAGAGGTGTGACAAAGCTTTTAGTGGATGACTCATCAATTCCAATGAATGAAAAGCTGTCTAGACACTAGCATCGATGTTTACGTTTTATTAATAGATAGATCGCTGCTGTTTTGTCTCTTCCATCCCCAGATGGAAACTTGGGAGGATCACCCCTTTAACACCTTTTAAATGAGCACCAGAAATAGTGACATGGCAAACAATAAGAAAAGTCATTATTTTGCATGATGGAGAAATTAATGGCGTCACACTGGTAAATTGCATTAGCATGAATAGCCGAGTCCAGTGGCTCAGAGGAGAGCAGCAGGAATAGTACAGGCCTTGCCTTCAACTGGATTCCCTGTCAACAAATGATTAAACACTCATTTTCAAACCCAGAAAATTATTGATTTGATCTTCTCAGCCCTGTTTTCAATTGGTGACACAAAGGGGGTATCTTCTTTTCTTCTTCTTTTTGGGAGAATTTGAAGAAGAATCATTGGACTGTGCAGTGTGGTTAGTGAAAAACTATTCTGTTGGTGCAAGTGTCTGGCTACAGCAGACACGAACAACATGGGAGTTCATGAGTTAATGATAAACCAACTCACCAGCGAAGAACAGATCACAAAGAACCAGATCACAGATAAGAAGTACAAACTAAATGGATCCAAATAGCCTCTGAGAAAGACTCTGGAACCTCTCTAATCTGTGAATAGAACAATTCACTCTAAACATTACCAATGGAAATACATGGACATTCGTATGAACAGATGACCAAGTTGGATTATTATTATGGCGACTGTCAATAATAAAACTACCAAGTCCCAGGAGAATATGGACTGGGAGTCATGACACTCTGGAGGAAACGTTGTTCTTACTGTCCAGCTACTGAGCATGTGCAGAAGAACTAGTTACTATGGTCATGGTGACCAGGACAAACGAGCAGAGTTTTAGAAAAGTTGTGTAAACGGGGCCTCAGTTGTGCAAGATGTGCTTTGGATTTTTATTGAACAAAACCACAACTTATCTTATGCTCTCTGGATGGGTGCATGTCCATCCTCAACCGAAATACGTTTCTTTTAAAAATCCAAATTTTCAGACATTATCAGGATAAAATGTCCTGTTAGAGATATAAGTTGCAGTAAAGGTCCCGCTTTCACTGCTGTTACTGGCAATATATATTATGCAGAATCTTAACTTGCTTAGTGGAGGAGTGGCCATTTTGAAAAGTTCCACCATGGGAGACTTTTTTAAAAAAGTTGTGTCTTTAGTGGCTCCGAACAAAAGTTTTCTGTTTTCACTTGAAAACGTTATTCGCTGGACTTATTTGATGGCATCGATAGTAAATACACATCAGTAGCTCTTTGGAAGGTACACAGACATGCTACAAAAATAAAGTTCTGGTAAATTCTAGGCTCCAGGTGTAAAAGACATTCATGCCTCATGGGGTAAAACATTGTTTAAACTGACTACTGCTGCTCATATATAGATTTGTCATGGTGTACGTCCTGGTGTAAGAGGTCATGTACACGCTGTGGAGAGAAGAAATAAACCTGAAATAAACAGCTTACCATCGGAGAGAAAGTACTCCACTTCACCATTGTTTCCCTCATCTCCATCCTGAGCGTAGAGCTTATAGACAAGTGAACTGGCCGGGGCGTCGGGGGAAACCACCGCGAGGTAGGGGGCTGGAATCATGCTCCATTCAGGGATATTGTCGTTCACATCTGTCACAGTCAGCTCCACTCGCACCAAGTACCACTCAGGACCTGGAAAACAAGGGAAAGGCACATCAGAAAGAGTTAATTGTGGCGACCATACAAAGTTTTTTTTGGGTTGACCAACAGTGTCAGAAATGTTTTTCTAGTTTCTGCTTTCAATTAAATATTTAAGCCTACAAAGCTCACACACTTCAAAGAGGCCTCTTGCCACCTCCATATTATATTTTTGTCCTCAAAGCTCCCCTAACACATTACTGCTGTGCTCCTGTTGCTATTGTTTTTCTCCAGCATAATGGCTGCGGACACGCAGCCAGAACTGGCCCACTGTTTTCCTCCGACCAACTGTGCTGCTCGGGGAGACAGTATCAATCCAGCAACTGGTCCGAACCAGCTGGCTCAGGTAGCGCTGCTGCCAGGTCAAAAACAAATAATGAATGTGCACGCACAACAGTGCCAATAAGACAAGGAAAGGTCTGCGGCTCAAAGCCAGTTGTTTTGATGAAAAACAGACTGTTTAGTCTAGAGAAAACAAGAAGGACTTACAAGCCAAACCTCATCAAGCACTACAATTATAATGCATATTCCATAGCTGTGAATAGAAGACATGAGAGGACGTAACAGAGGTGCAGTGGTTAGGTAGGAAACCTTACATAGGTGATTCCATGCGGAATTTGCATGTTCTACCTATGACCCTGGTATGGATAGACTGGAAACATGTCCAGCCTGAAGTACGAATGTCTGTGACCTCCCATTGTTAATGTTTAGAGCGGATTGTTCTCTGCTGCACGTGTGTGTGGTTTCACAACAAAAACAAAAATCGTTTTCAACATTTCCGCTATTGCTGTGCAATTGGACACCGTTTTCAAGATGTTGCCATGTAAACATGAAACTTTTTTGAAGCACATATATGCAACAGCAATTTTTATTTTTTTTTTCTCTTGAAATGTCATACAAATGCAGCCTCAGACAAAATGTCCAATTTTAGTTTTTCAGGAGATAAAATGTACTATTATAACCTCTGATAAATATGTTAACACATTCACCAGAGGTAAATATGATACCTCTGGTAACATATTTACTTCATATTTCCATATTTACCTTGAGGCAAATGTGCTACAACTTGACAGTTTGGCTGCACAACGTTCAACTATACTGTCAAGTGGACTCCGTGGATTTAATGAAATGTGTACTGAGAACAAAAAACATCCGAGGAATAATCTGGAGGAGGCTGAGTTCACGTTTACACGTACCCGGGTATTTGAAAAAATGTTGATATGTCTGCGTTACACATAAACGCAGCTCCGACTCACCACAAACGATCATTCCTGAAAACTCCGGCTGCAGTGGAGATCTGGATAAACCCTGTGTCTGTGGTTCAATCTAAAGGGGGGGTAGGCAGAGATTTACATCACAATTTGTGACATGGTGTTTTTTCCCAGGATTCTGATTGACTATCATGGCTTCATGCTTCTCGCTACACTGCCCCCTAAAGGTTTGGCATGCTCATAGCAGCTCTGAACCAGGTGTATATGCGGGTCCGTGTAAATGAAGATTTGTTTTTTAAGGTAGAGGGCGAAATGTCCGTTTTTGTAAAAACCCAGGTACTTGTAAACGTGGCCTGAGGATTCCACCTCTGCATCCAAGCCAATAATTATAATCAGTGCTAAGTGAGCTGCACCTGTCGTAAACAGCAATCATTGTGACACTGGTGAAATACAATCGGTCTCATCTGCACTTCCAATCCCTCCACCTACAAAACGGCATGCAGGAGTGTCTGCTGCTCACAGCAGGGGAGCACAAGAGCGATTTCAGTACTAGAGCCAGATGATTGCTCTCAATTCTGTCAGCTTGGATACCTGTTGGGCCGCCGAAAAGAAAGAGGCTGATTTTCACTTGGACTATGTTATACTGCAGCAACAAATGCAAGTAGAGCGGTGGGAGGCAACAGCCTTTGTGGGTACAGCTGTGCACTAAATGATGCAAAGTGGGCAGAGAGCAGAACGAGAAGTATTTACCAAGTGAGAGGGCGCAATCAAATAATATAGAGCGCAGCGGGGGGGAAGCAGCAAGAAAAATAGGAGCTGAGTGTCACATGAATGGGATTAAGAGTGAGGCGCAGAGGCTGAAAAATGACCCTGTGGTTGTTATAGAAACAGCAGAACAACGGAAAGTAGAAGACGGGAGAATTAGGGATGGAAGGAAAAGAGAAAGGCACAAGCAAGCTATTGCATAAATCAATGGCATTAGGGAAGAGAGGGAACGAGGGAGAGTTACAAGGAAAAAGCGGACTTCAAAAGAAGACAGAAGAGTGGAATTAACCAGCCATATCTTGCAAAAGAAAAAAAAAACAACAAAACAACAACACGGCACTTGACCCTGGGGTTCAACCCATGCATTTGTTGATGATCTCTCTTTCTTTTTATCTCACTCTATCTCTTTTTATCTCCCCCCGCTCTCTGTGGTCGGAATAGATTCATAATTAATTGGCAAAAGGACAATGTAGCTTTGGGAAGGGAGGGACGGCATTACTGAGATAATAAATCACTGGGTTAATATACAGAGGGCAATGCCAAAATACATCTTACACACACACACACACACACACACACACACACACACACACACACACACACACACACACACACACACACACACACACACACACACACACACACACACACACACACACACACACACACACACACACACACACACACACACACACACACACACACACACACACACACACAGAAAACACCCACTTCCCATACGAATAACGATCATCAGTGATTAGTGGTTAATGAAGGACCGTAGGGAGAGGGAGCTCATTGCGATTGCAATCCCTCACACTAATGCATCTTGGTGCATCTAATGGTATGCTGCAATCCCTAGAAACAACAACACCTGCAATTACTAATAACACCATGGAAGGCTGCTGTCATGGCCGCCAAGCTCGTCAAGTTGCGAGTCTAAACATGTCTAAATGCTGCCCCCTTCATTGGTAGGGTTCTGAATGTTACCCCCTCCCCCTCTTTGGCATCATCAATATTTAGTATGACAGGATCACATTCTAATCCAAGGGGGTGTCAAACACATTTTAATTCAGGGCCACATATATCCCAGTTTCACCTTGAGTGGGTCAGATTGGTAAAATAGTGTCATAATAACCTTTAAATTTAAGCTTTCAAGTTTTTCTTTGTAGTAACGCAGAGTATACTTGATAAAAATGTCTATATTTTTTACAAAACCAAACAATTACTATGGCAAATGACTCAAATGACAACAAAAAGTAAATTTTAATGAAACCGTCTGGTGCAAAATACAGTGAATTGTAAAAAAACTAAAACAAAAAACCCTCAATACAATGTCCAAAAATCAATGTTCTCTTTGGCCAAACCAAGCAAATGGTACAAATCTCAGATTGGAGCCACTTGCGGGCTGGGATTGGCCCACAGACCTGATGTTTAACACCCCTGTTCTAGTTTAGTCATCTCATCTGTCAGTTCATACCATCTGATAATAGATACTTAATGCAATAAACATTATAAAAGCCAATCAGTGAAAGTTGTCCTCAGATTTTTCTTTTCTAAAGAAACAGACTCATCTCATCCGAAAGACCTTGAACTTCCATCTTTTGCCATAAAAATGCATTGAGATTATTTTAGCTCGCAATAAATATGTCATCCCGAGCCGAATTTTATCCATAATGCAGATTTTAAAAAATAGAATGCACATGTGATTCCACTGTAAGTGTAAACCAGGTTACATGAAAGGTTGTTTAGCTACTTACAAAAGAAATAATCCCACTTTTCTTTTCCATTATGCATCAAGCGCCGACATATTTTCCTTTTACTATTTGGTAGTGGAAGTAGTAGAGGTGTTCACAGAGATGGAACTGAAATGTTTGCTCTGCTTGCCGCAGGTTGCATCTTTAATGTTTTTGGAAGTGTCTTCATTCATCTTTTCACGCGAGAAATATGGCCTCAATTCACACACAGCCTTCTGCCGTGTTTCAGATGTCACCCAAATACAAACCCTGCAAGTATCTACACTGCTGCTGACTCAAAACGCACTAATCACAGTAATTACTACTTGAATCCATGATAATAACAGCATTTATTGTGGTTTAGTATCAAAAATCATGACCCCGTGGTCTTTCTAAATGCGTCAAAACGCTTCATCTGACACCGACGCCGATATGCGACCCGCCACGTTTGTCATTTAAACAGTGAAAAAAACGAAACAAGAGGGAGATTCCTACATGGGGCGCGCACTTATCTCCTCTAATGAGAGGCAGATACAAGACAAAACTGATTTGTTGCGCTATCTGTGGTGTCAGTCAATTACCATTGTGACCAATTAATCTTTCAGATTCGCACGCTGTAATTTTCACTCTCGCATGCAGCAACATGCTTGGAGTGCAGAGCTAGACTATCGTTTAGAGAGCAGCGAGGCGATGTAAGCAGCAGGCGACATCGTTCTGACTCTGCTGGTCCAAACGTCTCTGCTGATTAAGTTGCACAAACTATCTATCTCCTCCTCTGATAGTTGGTCAGATCATAGTTTAGGATTTTTGTTATGTTTGTCATTCTTATTAATATCAAATAATCTCCAAACAGCAGACATCGCTCGTCCTCTCTCCTCACACATAATACTCTCAAGGTCGTATTATGGATCTTTTATGAGTACTCTGTGCAATATTGGACCTGATACATATAATGCCATCGGTGTCGGTACTTTTGTCATGGCATTATACATGTTTACATGTCTTGGTATGAAATTCTGTTCTGGGAGGCCCGGTCTACACCAAAAACATAAAATAGGAAAGAATGAAATAAGATTAAAACAGAAGAAAAATGTAAAATAGAATAGAAAAGTAATTTATAATTGTTACAATGTAAGATAAACAGATTGGTTGACAAAAATATACAGACTTCACTGAACTGGAAAGAAGACCAAACGAGACACGACACGCAAACTGAGAAGACATAAGTCGTCCACAAAGATTCTGACATTCAGTTCAGTCAGAAAAAGCTGGATCTGAGGCAATAAACTTTGAATACAATGTTTTTGGACTAACGAGACCCATGTGAAAGTGTTGTGAAGCTGTATAATGGGAGATCCACAATTCGTTCATTAAATCATCCACTTCATGGCACCACGGTGATTGTCCCCTCGACTCGATATATAAACTTGCTGCATCACCACATCCCTGGTCCCGTCAGAACAAGTCAAACTGTGAGTCTGATTGGAACACAGACGCGTTGCTTTTTTTCTGTCTTCCTGTGACCCGGAAGACCTCAATCAGCACCTTTCTGACTCTTCAAACCCTCGGTCTCCTCCTCACAATCCCTCATTTAGACTGTGTATGTGCATGCATACTAGCTGCGTCCTCAAAACCAGCTCTCGCAGTCAGAGGGGAATTGAAACCAATAAAAAAAAAAAAAGGGAGCGGGGGGGGGGGGGGGGGGGGGGTGAACAGAATAAGGGAGAATAAGAAAGCGAGACAGAGGAAGAGAGAAAATAGAAAAGAAGGCCAGTTAATTCTGTGAGGATTACAAAGGGCTATTTGGCTCTCGTTGGTAACTGTTCCAGCCATAATCTGTTTGAACGAAAAGCTGCTGCCTCCTTAGCAAATTTTTCAAATTTCTACACCGAAGTGCCAATTAAAGTGAGGGATGAGAGAGGGAGACGGAGCGCGTCACAGCGAGAATCAAGCTTTAGTTCCTACACTAATTGCAAATGGTACAAACGGTTGGCCAATAGTTTTGCTGCTTTCTCGTCCAGCACAGATACTCATAATTGAAAATGTTCAGCCTGCCATTATTGTGCTCAAAACAAACCCCAGCGCACGCTCGTTTGCATGAGCACTCGGGGACGCTACACATTCACAGAAGTGCTACAGCTAATTTACAGCCGATGGTATCGGCGAGAGTGGGTGAATATATCCAAATCGATATCTCAATTAGCTTCACATTCACATTAGTACAAGTAAATCAAATCAAATTGTTGGTGCGCTGATGTTCTGGGAATGGATCTGAAATGAAGGAAGGGCATTAACAAGCCACATAAAACTACAACCTTCCGGCATGATGCCAAGGTTCCCACCAGTGTCTTGTACAGTCAGTCATGTTCAAACAGTCTGTTGTTTAAGCTGTAGTGATCTGTTTTCTTCGGGCAACACAACCGGAAAACACCAATTGTCCAAATAACTAGCGTTGAGAGAAATCACAGAGTAGTGATAATAAAGCGTGTTCACTCCTCCGCTGGACAAAGAGACAACAGTTTCCCCAAACACAAACTTGAGGAAACAATATAATTATAAATTCACTTACATGTGAATTCATAAATGTTCAATCGTCTTCTTACTGGCCTATTCCACATGGGCCCGTCGTTGCTCAGCTTGTCCCGGGGGAATTTGATCAATTTCCAAGCAAGATTCCACCATGGTGCCAGTGGGCAAACTAATTTATGGATTTTCATGGGTTAACGAGCTTCATGCAGCTGATATATGGGTGATGCGTTCAGGTGCATCATGTACCTCCGACCTGCGATTAATCACAACCAACATCCTTGAACCAACCGATTTGTTTCAAAAATATTTCCAATGTGATTGCTCTGGATTCCAACATCCACCTTTAATGAGTTTTCCAAAAAAAAAAAATAAATAAAATGTGAATGCACTTTGGATCAAACAAAATGGAACCTGGGAAAGAGTCAGAGAGATTTCAAGGTGCTCTGTGGGCAGTGAGAGAGACTGAACAGGTTGAAAGAAAATCTGACAAATGAGCAAAAGCAACAGTGATGAACATGCACAGGTGGCATGAACAAGGGGGGAAAAGAATAAAAAACTCCTTCTTCTTGTGAAGATCCTGAATTCCCCTGAGCTCCGTGGCGTGACAGAGCACATTTCAAGTCCTTGCTTTATTTTGATGAAGAACTTAACGGCTTCACCACCGATGTTTTGGAAACACAGCAGACGGCCGCGTGCCAAATCTCCAATAAATCTAATCTGCAACGAAGAACTGGGGAGAAACCAAGAACTGACCAGCGCCGGAGTTCAGTGTCTGCTGGCTTGGTAACACTGCAAACTGTGTTCAAAGCAACCATTACTTCAGGTTTACAACCTATCCAGTGTTTGTTTGAATGGAAAATCAGTGATGATAAAATAGCTAAAGTAGAAGGGAGACTTTAGAGAACTTCACGGTGGATAAGTGGTTCACCATTCAAACTTTCCTTTTCAAAATTGTTTTCATTTCGCTGACTTTACTTCTAAAGCAGCAGTCTTATGGTAGTGACTGGTAATGTGGGGAGTTCAGAGGTCATATGAAGAGAGTGCATGTGGAAGTATTGTGCACAATAAATCACTGATCATTCACAACACTAGCAGGTGTAATGTACAAATCAAAAAAGACCGACTGAACTGCAATAAATGCTGAGTCCATGCACTTTATGATCTGTATGCTAGTATTACGTGACCAATCACACGGAGCAGTGCAGCGAGAAGCCCCGCCCACTGAGCTTACTGACTTGTCATGACGAACCGAACATATTCAATTACACTCCAACTTTACTTAATACTTGGTCGCCACAGGACAGAAGCGACAAACAAAATTACAAGGAAAAAATAACAGAATAAAACTTTGTTTGTGAAACACTACTGCTTTAAAAAAAAGAAAAAAGAAAAATGGTAAATGTCCATTTCTAAATTCAAAGCAACACTCCATCTTGAATTTTTTTAGGATCCACAAGGTGTTGAGAGATGCCCGATCATTGTAGGTAATCAACGTTGTCATCAAATGAATTCAGACTGGCCAGCAGCTCCAGTGGAAGGTGTGTATTCTGACACTTGAAATTTCCAGCAATTTGTAGCTCAGAGTACACAACACACAATGTATTCTGCTACTAAAGGCTTTGAGAGGACTTTGTGGCCGGCACCACCAGATTCCTACCCTGTACCAAGAAATGCCTCATCGTTTCTATTCCGCCTCATAGCCGTGACACTCCGACACTATTTGTTTTAGCACGGAAAGCTTGGAAATAGATTTTTCTTTCTCAAACTAATGACTCACTTCTAACGGCTGCTACCTGATGAATTTTAATATGATTTTCAGTAAATGAGCAATAAAAGAAATAGTTTTTTTGCAGAAGCGAAGGTGAGGAATGCTGAGGTGTGGCGAGGCTTGATTTAATGGAGCTATAAAATAATAGAAGGAGCAGTTTTGACCTCGTTTGAATAAGTTATGTTGGTGTAAATCACAGCAGGGGTGTTGGGTGGTAGCCACATCATAACTGGTATATTGGAGCAGATTGGGGGAGGGAAACATATTTTCAAATGTTTTGAAAGGCATTGACATATTTTACTGTATTCTATAAATGTTAGTAATCCGGTGAGTTTAACTGAAAACTCTCTTTGTAACTTTTGTCAATTTTCAAGGTTTGGCAGGTCCCTGAGCTGTTAGACCAGCGTCTCTCCATTTTCATTGCCTCTAGAGGACGTGTCTCTTAATTTCAACACTATAACAATCGCAACCTTTTAAGTGGAATTTTCCTCTTTTCGAAATCCATGTTGGATGTTTCGCAGAAATCACCCACGCTGGCCATAGATGTTGCTTCAGGCCCTGTTTACATAAGACCTTCAAGTGAAAAAAAACAAAAAAAAACAGCTACTGGAGTATCCGTTTCCACGACAGAGGTGCTCGGAGCCTCTGAAGACGACTTTTTGAGAACGGCTCACAGGATGGAACGTTTTAAAAACAATGCACTACATCGTTAATGTTCGTCATGTGTTGTTCTCTGCTGTATGGGTGTGTGGTTTCAGTAGAATAACCAACGGGTGGAC
This sequence comes from Lipophrys pholis, assembly GCF_963383615.2. Classification (NCBI taxonomy): domain Eukaryota; kingdom Metazoa; phylum Chordata; class Actinopteri; order Blenniiformes; family Blenniidae; genus Lipophrys; species Lipophrys pholis. The sequence goes on along the minus strand of NC_137636.1, from coordinate 21,388,738 downwards.
CGACATGAAGACTGCATGGTTTTCAGTGTTTCCACGTAAACAGACAGCCATTTTCAAAAACGCTATCGAGCAAACTCTTTTTCCAAAAACGAAAACGCCACGACAAAATTCACTTGAAACATTGTTGTGTAAACTGGGCCTTGGTCAATGCAACATAATACACAGTTGTTTTGGATGTACACACTCTTGAGCTCTGTTACATTGATTTTAAAGGTTATACAGGCTAAAGGTCAAAGGTCAGGAAGATTGTTAGCGAGTCCATCCACCCCAGAAACAGACTGCTCTTGCTGCTGCCGTCAGGGTGGCGGAGAGATCACTCTTGTGTGTTTAGTTCTGGAGCAGGTGCAAGGCACATTTCACTGCATGTCATAATTTCTACAATTATGCTTGTGACAAATAAAGACCTTGACGTCTTTTGTATGAACAGATTGAATTCTATTTGGTGAAAAGCAGCAAAAATGGCTCATTTGGCTGTACCTGTTGTAGCTCATTGGTCTACCTGTTGTAGATGACGTATGAAAAGCACATTTCTGAACATGCAATCCGAAATCCTGCTGTAGATGTACAGCTTGTGTGAAAAGACTTACTCAAATACCCAAACATGACCTAACACATGAATGTTCCATGAATCACTTGATGTCATATCACCCTGCCTAAGCCACTGATTGGTGGAGTCCCTTCCTGAGATTACTCCACTTCCCATCAGGAACTGTGATAGCAGCTATTGTTTACCGGCTTCAGTCTGGGGATTACTGCTGAAACCTCAGGTGACGCACAATAGGAGCACAATGTGTCCCTCATTTAACTACCTACTAATGACTTGATCCTCGAATTAACTAAGAACCACTTTGCCGAGGTCAGTGTGTGTGTGTGTGTGTGTGTGTGTGTGTGTGTGTGTGTGTGTGTGTGTGTGTGTTCCTGACTCTTCAGTTCATCTGGGGTAATCTCTGATCTTTAATGAAGTTAAGATGTGCTGAGATTCCGAGCAGATTGCAACCTTCTGTCTCCTCCGCCTTTGTCTGACTCGTCATTGAATAGCTTAGCATATATGAATATGAAAGTCATTGCCTTTTTTTTTTTTTTTTTTTTCGTAAACATAACTAAAGTTTAAGCATTAGCGGTTATGACAGTGCCAAGTGCTGGAAGCTGGAAGCGAAGCTGGCTGCTGTGGTTGCCGTTGGTCTCAAACACTGGGAAGCAGCTCCCACATGGTGGGTCAGCCGACGGGGAAAATCTTAACACCAGCCGCCAACCGAAGCAGATATTTTTGGTTTTAAATCTCCCTTGAAATTACCCAGAGAATTACTTCCACGTTCAGTTGCTAAACAGTGATTGCTTATGCATAAACTCTCAATACTTTCCTCGTAGAAATGAAAAAGCTTATAGTTGTACTGCGGCAGCTTTCAGGTTAAAAACAAAGATTATTGTTTATTTCCTGGCAAAACACACACACGCACACATATTATTAAAACAGATAAACATGTTGTCAAAATCTCTGAGGCATTCTGGGAACGACATTTTCAAACAATGTTCGGAGCCACTGAAAAATCGACTTTTTGAAAACGAGTGGAGTTTTTTTTTGAAAATGCGTTGACTCCATCTCCATGGAAACGCCGTAATAACAATCCAAATCGGTCGTCCGTTCATACAAATGTCCTTGTACCCCCATCGGTAATGTTTAGAGATTGTGCTCTGCTTTTCATTTTTACTCTTTTCATTACAGAAACAAGTAACAGCGCCAACGAGTGGCCCAACATGGAAAAACCCCGACATGTTCACTTGTAACGTTGCTGCCTAAAATCGTGTGCTTAAAAAAAACAGTAGCTCTCACTTGCTTGACGTATGACCCAGTTAGTTAATCTTTTCAGGGTGAACCTCCACTGTGATTTATTGTTTCATAAGAAGCTAAAGTTGGTGGTCAAAGATAATGTAGAATAAAAATCTGATGATTGTGTAACTTTTCTTTCACGTAAAAAGATACTGTTACAAACTGAGAGTGGGCCCAGTGTGTTTCCGTACTTCACAGACCAAATGGAGAATTAAGGTAATGACTTGAAGATGAATGATCGTACACGTGGATTTGTAATCAGCTTCAGGACTGTCAAACGGTTGAAGAGAAAGAAGATGCAAACCCATTTTTAAATCGTGACGTGTGACGTTTGCCACTGCACGCCAGGAAGGAAACTAAAGAGCACGTGTTACCAGACTGAATCGTGGGGGAATCTCCACCGTGATCATCAACCTAATCTAATGCTTCCCTTGAAGACACACAATAAAAGTCAGCAAAATGAGTTTTCATGCCCCCGAGCGACTTAATTTATATCTGAAATCCTGCCATTCCAGCACGCCGGGTTTTAATATAGTGCGGCCCCTATGGCGGAGCTTCAGTTAAAAGACAAAACATGTCCTCTGCCTCCCATCAGTCAACACAAACCTGCTCCCACGTGTCACTAAATCAAACACTTCATTAAACAGAGGCCCATCACGGTGATGGAGAAGAAAACAGGAAGGAGGATGCTTCAGATGTCGGTGACAGTCAGTCTGTTCCCATTCCAGCACACCGACACATGTAGGAAGGACTTTTTTTTTTTATTACCCGGCATAAATCTTAATTTGAAAACACATTTTTCATACATAAACATACAAACCAGCTGGGATGTGTCTTCATGCTGTAATACCCTTAAAGACAGCTTTATACGTTGCTCAATGTTTCTGATTCATTGTTGTTGTTTTCAGTCTTGTGTAAAGTCCATTTCTCCCATGCGTGACTCCCAGACAGTATTTTAGTTTTATAGGTGATATTGCTAGTTTTATAATTGAGATTCTCCTCTAATAGCGTCATCTTTGTCATCTGTCCCGACGAATGTACTCTTGATTAAGGTTTATAGCGTATTGTTCTCTGCACCCCAAGTGAACTCAGACACTTTAAACAGATAAACTCGTCCAAAGTTTGACTCACAGCAACACAATATTTTGCTCCACCAAACCTCTGAATAGTACGTTGAAGGACGAAAGCAGGCCCGTTTTAAAACAAATTAATTTCCACCATTTCCTTAACGAGTCAAATCCATTAACGGGATGAAACAGGATTATTAGCTGCAGCTCCCTTTGCTGAAACAGGGTCAGTTTCTTTTCTGTGGTAAATTTCAAAAGCAACTTGCAGGCAAATGTTGGAAGAGACGGACTGAAGTTGTTTTTTCTCCCGTGTCTAATTTACTTAATGTTTTATTTTTTTTATCAAGCTGAAAACAAAGTACATTTTTTTTTTGAGAGAATACTCATCACCCAATCTCTATTTATATAACACCGGATTTACAGAAAATTGCTAATAATTGGATGGAACGTGATGATGAAAAATTAAAATCATGTTCCTGCGTTCACATCTGTGCACATCATGTGTGTACATGTACCTGCGTACAAATACGTACAATATCTGGAAAATAATAAAGAAACACACCTCAAACAGTTGAGGACAAACAAGGCCGGCACAATAATGGACAATGTTCAATAATATTATATTAACCATTCAAATCAATAGATTAGTGTAAATATACATGGATCAATCTGAAACACCAGAAATCAATAAATAACACAGAATAAATAAACTAGAAAGTGTGTTGTTTGTTTTTTTTTAATGACAGAATAAATGTTTGTTAACTCACAATTTAACAAACATTCTGAATATTTAAATGTTATTCATGGATAGTTTCATTAACTTTTCAATACTTTCTTCAATGCCTTTTCTTTGTCCTTCCAGCACACAAAATTAAGAAATTGTATTTATTTATCTATTTCTGGAATTTAAAATTCAATATCATGAGGCCTCAGTAGCACCAGCTGACCAAAGTCATCCACCACCACCGCCGGATAAAGTTTGTGATGATGAACAAACATGTCAAAGTTGGAAAAAAAAAACCCCCGACTGGGCTGATAAGAAAAAAGTAAAATATGTAAAATTATGATATAAGTGCTTGTGCACAAAATCCTCTTTGAGGTCTTTTCTGTGTTCGCGAGCTTCACTTCAATACTGGAAGAGTAAATATGATTATAGAAATAAAAAAGTATCCTTAAATGACACCATGGCAGTGTGATTTCCAAGTGTTTGACAGTGTCCTATTAAAAATGAGTATTTACAGTATTTCAGTGAGGTGGTGGTGGTGGTGTATCCCTGGTAAAAACAGGTGATGGATTTCTTCAGGAGTCAAACAGGCCTGAAAAGAGTGCGTGGGGGGGGGGGGGGGGGCTCAAACCTCCTCTGCAGCACCCTAACGCCAACAATCCACGGAGCACGGAAGCAGCTAAACGGATTATTAACGGGATTATTAACGAGCAGGCGTGAGAGGATTAACCGTGTCGCTTTGAAGTCAATCTGACGAAGGCGGGATCAACTTGGAACCCGCTGCCTCACGTTCCCATCCTTCTCTCCCTCTCAGCCTTTTGTTCACCCCCCCCCCACACACACACACACACACACACACTTTTTTTCTTTTTCTCATTTCTGTGTAAATAAAATAAAAGAAGAAGTTTTGTGCTGTTTCTCATTGAGTAAACCCACACAAGCGCCATGTGTGAATAGCATAGACGAGCAGACGTAGGATGTGGTGTAGAATGGCAGGTATTTGTCTCTGGTATTTGTTGAGCTTAAATCCTGGGCACTACACTTTCCATTAGTCGGGTCAAAGAGGCTACACCAGTGGTCATTCTCACCCCTCACATATAGTACAGACCTGCTTTACCATTCATTAATTATTGCGTCAGAGTTTGCTGGGAGCAACATCATGAAGAAGACACAGTCTGCAATAAAAGTGTTTGATATTGTTTTTAGAAATATCTCGACCGCAAGGAGCTGCTGAGGCTGCTTGATAAAAGCGAACAGAAATTGAAGTAATTTATCAGTTTCCTTCTTTGTTCCAGTATCTCCACAGAGCTTCTTACACACCTCGCGTCAACATGGTGCTCATGAATACAAATATACACATATGATTCACTCTCATTTACCATACTGGTCCAATAGATGGAAAACAGCCGGGCTGGACATCCATTCTACAAGGTCCCTGCTTGGTGTGACACTTTTTTTTTCTCACAACTATTAAGGCCTTGTTGACACGGCAACATTTTCAAGTGAAAACAGAAGATCTTTAGGTGTCTGTTTACATGACGAGCTCAGAGCCACTGGGTATGCAACTTTTTTGAAAACACGGAAAACAACCGTCTCAATGGAAATGGGTGCCATGGTAATGTTTGGAGCGTATTGTTCTCTGCTATATGTGTTTGCGGTTTCCTTACAAAAACGACCAACAGAGGAAACGTGTGGCCCTTCGTGTTAATTACATTGTTTACGGTGTTTCTGCAAAGTAAACGCAAAAATGTTTCTCAAACCAAAATGCGAAAAAAATATTTTTACTTGAAATGCTCTCCCCATTTACAAAACAAATTCAAAAATTAAAATGCCTCTAAAATACACAATAGCAAACTCCAACATATCATGTTGTGGCTAACTGATGAGAGTCAGAAGATGATTTCTTTCAGTTAGAAGTGTACACATTTGGTAACGTTAATCACTTTTGTCCAGCATTCTTGTTTAGAATAAAAACAGCAATTCAAACAGTGTCTATCTGAGCACTGGTATCTGCTGATGATGCGTGTTCACAATATAAATGGGAGTGACAAGGCTCCTTGCATCTCACACGTGTTCAAAATAAAAACCTTCATTTATGAGCCTGCTGTGTATTAAAAACAAGGCGCATCAATTGAACGACCGAGATTAATACATTTCATGCACTCTACGTCATCTCTTCATCGGTTCGAGGGTCCTTGGCCTGAAAAAAGCCCATGAGCAGGCCATTAGTTTGGTTGGTGAGGTATTGTCATTAATCCTGGAACAGACTCAGTCCTGACATCAGGACGGATAGATAATAGATAGATAGATTAATAGATGGGTAAATTAATCGACGTCACTGTACTATTAAAAGTGCTTTCGAGTTAGTGCAATATGCACAGAGTAAATATAAATATAAAATTCTGTACATCTAGAAAAATAGATCAAACATGAGCAGACTGCAAACATGAGAGCGTCATAGTTTATGGATGGTTACTGATGTCTGATAACAACCGTTTTTGAGTCTGTCGTTCTTCCGATCGCCTGATAGTAAGACAAAAGTCTTACAATGGTGTGAGATTTTTGAAGGCAGCAGGAACTGTGCAGGTCCTCCGGTGTGGGCAGAGGGGAGCCGACAGTCTTCTGGCTCGTGTTAATGACCCTCTGGAGCGTTTTCCGCTGGGCCGCTGTGGTGCTAACAAACAACTATCAGGACTCGTTCCAATCCAAGTTAAGTTACTTGTCTCCCTGTTCCTGTCTGCCCTCCTTCAGTGTGTGATTATCTGACTCCTCCTAATGTGCTTCACCAATCTTCATCAATTAACTAAATGTTGAAGTCTTTTGATAAGTCAGCATAGACAAATGTTGGTATTTATTGTTGTTTCAAAAACAATCCAGAAACACTTATTGTACTGGTACTGGTAGAAAGCAGAAAGTGTAAGGACACACAGACTGTTGGTGGCTGTTAATGTAGTTTGAGTTCCTTGGCTCCCAGATGACAAAGAGGTGAGGGAACCAGAAGCTGCCATTGTTTTCTCTTCAGTTATGGTCACCAAACAGCATCTTATTGACAAGGAACAGATGCATGCCCCCCCCCCCCCAGCCTCAAACTACTGAAAGTAAATGTGCTGATGAGTCAACATTTGGAGCACTTACATAATTATTTTTTTTTCATCCCCACTGTGGCTCTCAGTACTGAGTTATGAGGTATCACTATATCACAAGCACTTCTTACTCATTATCAAATTTCTGATGCTTTTCTTGGTTAAGGTACTCCGCGTGAGAATATAATCTTCCCGAAACATCACAGTGATTTGTTTTATATTGCCGTCAGTCATTAGAGTGGTAGTTTTAATTTACAAATCTTTTCAAAACCCTGTTCTCATTACTCCAACATTGAAGATAATAAGTACTCTGATGTGTGTGTGTGTGTGTGTGTGTGTGTGTGTGTGTGTGTGTGTGTGTGTGGGAGGGGTGAAAAAAGGATGTAACAACATACTTGAATCGTCCAATTAACCCTTTATAGGTCACTCACTAAACTACTAAGATACTTCTCATTAAAATATTTCTACAATTAAAAATTTTACTTCAATAAAATGTTATTTACAAAACGTACATTATATGTGGCTTAATAATTGTTACAGTACTTTATTCGGAACAGTGCTGACGTACAAACACAGTTTATCACATTTTTTTAGAAATAGAAGATGCTTTACTAAAGTGGAAAGGGGCCACACATTTTGGGGCTTATGTTAATTAAGGAAATACAAGAAATGTGACACTTTCCAAATATTTATAGATCTTTTTTGTTTTCTTTTTTTTCCCTCTATTCTATATATATTATATTCTTGTATGGTTGGTTTGGAAGAGAAACTAAGAGAGGTACAAGTTATCAAATATGATCAGTTTCCCCGTTAAGAGTCCTCATTGGTCAGTGTGGTTCATCTTATTCAACAAAACAAGATATAACAAACAAATGTACTGTCATATATAAAACACATGCATTGCGACTTATCCACGAATTGCAATATTTCATGTTTGTATGGCTAATGGTTTTTTATCTAAACATTCTAAACATACTTTTTTTTTTTTGCAAACCCTCCTATTGTGTCAAGCATTTCACAAACAAAATCCATTCTATCAAATGTGACCTGTGGTAAGCAAATAATGCTGTGCTTTGAAAGCTCCACGCCGCTACATCGTCATTGAACTCAAAATCTTCCTACCAAAGCAAATAGTTTGAACTCAAAAAGTTTAGTTTGCCCTTGTTTCTATAGAGATAGAGTTAGAGCATTTTCAAAAAGTTCCACTTTGGCAGCCGTTTTCAAAAAGTTGTCATTTCAGTGGCTACGAGCACCCAAAACACAGCAAAAGTCATGTAAACAGGACCCATCAAGACAAAAACAGCTTTCATTATAATTCTATTATGTATTGCCAGTGTTTGTCTCCACCAGTGTTCGGCTTCACTGGAATGATTTGGCAAATCGAGTCCGCAGTCTTGCTTAAAGTCAATGTTGGAGAAGGATTTAAGTAAGAAAGAGTTCACTGACTTTAGTTGCCTTGTGAATGTTCCATCTAATTAGCCCCCCATGCCTTACTTCCTGAACAGAGTATCTATGGGCACGACTAAAGCTGAGTAAATAGGAGACATATGTTCTCATTACCTGAAAATTGTCACTCCATATTTATGTTTATTATTCAGTGTTGATTCACAATGAACTTGAATCTTTTTCATTGTTGATCACATACATATAACACCTCAAAACCATTAAAAGCTTCTTACTGCTCCACATCCTCAAAAGAGCACAACTATCCCGTCCACTGCTGACTGAGATTAAAGCGCTTGACTATTGTGTCAACCTGGCACATCTGTAAGTGGATAACCACAACTTAAGTCCACCTCAGCTAAGCTCACCCCGCTGTGATCCAAGATTAGCCACCTTGCAGAGTTAAGACTATTTTGGAATTTAACCCACTTAACCCTGGGCGAACCGGCAGCGGAGAAGGAGGCTTATTTGGCGGCCTGAAGCCACCCAGAAAGAATGTGCTGCGAATATCCGATGTGGCCAGTGCTTACGTGGCAAAGCCCTCTCTAAATCTAGTTTTTTTTTTTTTTTTTTTTTTTTTCCTTTATTCTACTGATGCTGACTCCCATTTCCAGCCTGCTACGATCCAGCAGCTGCCTCCAGCTTTGACGTCCCTGCAGAGGCTTCGCGGGATCTCACAGTCTCCGGTTAGAAGAGATGTGCTGTGTCACTGCATCAGTATCACTCAAATCATGGGGCTTGTTTTTATTATGAACATCTACATCCATGTCAGTGGGTCTATCTGCCTCTCCATCTGGATGGTTTGGAGCGATTTTCTGTTTGTGTCCCACTCATCTCCGCAGAGTGATGTGAAATGGCAAGTCGTCAGAGCGACAATACGCTGCAGGCGAGGAGTGTCTGTCATCACGGAGGAACCCTCACTGTGTGTTTGTGTGTGTTGCAGGCCAAGGAACACTTTCGTGTGTGTGTGTGTGTGTGTGTGTGTGTGTGTGTGTGTGTGTGTGTGTGTGTGTGTGTGTGCGTACATTCAGAACAGCAGCAAGTTTTTATTTATTTTATTTTTGTTCTCCCGACAAAAGCTCAAGTGCAAGCTATACCCACTGGCACAGCTGGCAAACTCCAACACACTCAAATACACACTCGCAAAGAAGACAAAAGCAGCTGGTGAACACAGGCGCAGTTTTCTAACTAGTTCATCCATATTTATGATCTCGACTCTGCAGTACATTTCAAGACCAAGTCCACCTCATGCAATGAAATCCAGCCTGGTTATTTGCATTACCTGCGGTCACATTGGATGCAGATGCACAACCTCTTCACGAGGTTACAGGTTGATGCGACGCTCTGAATCTCCACTTGAAAGCAATAAACAATCCAGGTGACTCCAGGCCGCAATGTTGCTTTTGGTTTCCGTAAACCAATCAAACACTTTCATCGGGTGAAAGTCCGTTTCCATTGATCGTCGTTTGCTCTCCCTGATACACTTCACGTGAATATTTAATTGAATTGCTTTTGATCAGTTCAGGTCTTGACAAGCCAATCGGATCCTTTCTGCATTCTTGACATTAGACCTTTTTTTCTCGCTATTGGATTTGAAATCCGAAATAAAATTTGGAATTCTAATGACTGATGAAAAGCTTCGACTTGTGCATCATTTTACTTTTGTGAATCAGTGACTCCATCACAGTCAATCAATTAATAAATCAGCCAATCATATCATGATGGTTAAGCCTGGTTCACACAACAACTTGTCCAATGAAAACACATGGATTTTGCAGTTTTGCTTCAGAGAAGATTCGTTCGCACTACAACATTTTGAAAATAATGTAGATTAATTAAGCAGAAACTGCAGACACACTGAAAACCATGTAGTTTCATGTTGGACCACTAGTGGATGTTGTTCGTTTTTATGTAATGAAACTACATTAACAATAGGAGCACGCGGATACTTGTATGGACAGAGGACCAAGTTGGATTGTTATTACAGCGACTGTCAACTATAAAACTACCAAGTCCCAGGAGAATCTGGACTGGGAGTCATGACACTCTGGAGAAAACATTGTGCTGATTGTCCAGCTACTGAGCATGTGCACAACTACTAGTGACTACAGCCGTAGTGATCAGGACCAGTAGCAGTGTTTTCACCGTCTAGATGGCGACGGAGCCCAAGAGTTTTCAAAAAGTGGTGTTTTATCCCACTTCCAACCAGACAGAGTGGGAGTGTTTTGTGGGCCATTTTCAAAAAAAGATATATTTTCAGTGACTCTGAGCACCGTTGTCGCGTAAAAGAACACCGGAACTCAACAAAAGTTCTGCGTTTTCCCTTTGCCGTGTACAAATCCACAGTTTTGGGCATTCTGGTTTCTTGTAATTTGGGTGAATGCCCTGGTGCCTTTGTGCAAGACTTAACCAATTTCTTCTCATTGCAACAAAAAACTCAAAAAACAAGCAACATTCAGTCACCTGAATCTTTTTCCAGTGATCACCATGTAGAAATCATCAAATCATAAAGCTCAAACTCCCTGACATGAATGTTGAAGTTTGGGTCTCTCAGTCTATGTCTCATCTTTAAACAACTTGTTGAGAGAACATTGCTCAACAATGCTTCTAAAGGAGGTCCTCTGTTTTGTTCGTTGCCGAGTGTGAACGTAGTGGAAATGTTTGCATTTTCATCAGCAAACAACAATTCCAAAAGACCATTGATCTGAATGTGATTGCAACCTGCAAGGATATACAGCAACAAACAGGTACAGATAATTACTACATCACTCTATTATCAGGAGAGATGTTTTCTCGGCGCTGAAGGAGCTGTATCTTTCAATGTAAACATAGTGTTTACAAGACGACACCACCGGGTTGGTTTGAAAGTCTCAAGTGAGTGTCTTAAGAACTAAACAGGCGAAGCTCGAGTCTCACAAATACAATGCAATGAAACAGAAGCACATTTTTAGCTTTTTTTGATCAATAAAAGATAGCAACCCCATGCACCATGAGCAAATTTTATTAATTTGCTAATGCATATTTAATAAAGACATTATACAGTGACATGTGAAGCGAGTTCTTTGACTGATGTTGCTACTCTGAAGGCGACTTCAGGCGCAGCCATTAAAGCCTTCAGCACAAATTAAGAACAAGTCTCAAATCACACAGTGACACTTCTCATTAGCTGCTGCAACTCCAAGAACATTAATGCTTTATATAGGCGTTCTCTCTCTCTCTCTCACTCTCTCTCTGCCCTGGACTTAATATTCTCATATCAAGACTCCATCAGCGACCCCAAATCCTCCGTCAGAGCAGACAGTAACTGACAACAGCACGGAGAGCTTGTTTATAGGTTCAAGGACGCGGCGACAAACAGGGATGAAATGAAACACTGGATGTCAGGGGATACAAGTCAGAGTGGCCCGCACTCCATCAAAGAGCTCGGCAGTCATCACTGTGACGGCTGTGTTGCACATCACTGCTGTCTGGGCAATGACACCCTGCATGACCGACGGGAGAGGAGGAGGCGGAGGAAGAGGAGGAGGAGGAGGAAGAGGTAGAGGAGGAGGAGGCGGAGGAAGATCGGCAGATGTGAAGCTGCCGAACACAAACAGAGCGAGTTAAAGAACATTCCTTAAATAAAAGCAGCTGTTCTCCGGTGGATTTCTCAAACGCGCACTGCACATGAAGAGGTTTTAATTTATGTCCCGGTGCTTTTTTGTGGGTCAGGTTCGGCTCGATATTCTCAGCTTCATGCATTTATGCAGCGAGCCTCCGGGGGACTGTGAGACTCGAACCCCAGACATTTTGAGACGCTCCTCCGCGCCGTTTTTTTTTTTTTTTTTTTTTTTTGTAAATATTATGGTAGGACAGCGCTCTGGAGTGACTCTAGAGGCAGAGGAGGCAGAAACAAAACACCAGCATTGATTTCATCTCCACTGAATTAATGATGGAAGAAAGAACACTTTGGCCAACATGCGGTTTGTAATCTGCTCAGATCTCCTGAACCAGCACTCTCGTTCCCTCTCGCTCCGATCAGAGCTCTCGCTCTAAAAGCTCGCCCTGCAGCTGAAACATGTCATGTTGGTTTCTATAGGTGTGTGATTCAGTTAGGCTGACTCCATAGATTCAAATTCTGGTTCCGTCTTCTGAAGCTCTTCACAGAACCACACTTCTCCCACAGGAACTCTGACTTTGTGTCTATGACTGTCTATGAGGCTGCAGTCACACCAGGATAATCCGGGTCTCAGTTCACTCGCAAGTGAACCATCAGCGGACTTTCCCGCGGACGTAGTGAGAGGACGTAACGTAGAACGCAACGCATTCTGGTGAGAAAACCAACAAAGCGGACCACATGAATCCGCCGAAGCAGAAATGAAGTTGGAAAAAACTTTTCCGGATCAGACTTCACTTCAGGGACTTTCTGGGAAAGTTTTCCAACTTCCGTATCTCCCATTTTCCAACTCTTCCTTGCGCGCTGTTAGCTTTGTTAGTTTACGACCCAAGATGCATTGCGTTCTACGTCACGTCCTCTCGCTCATTCCGCTGGAAAGTGGATAGAGGATAGGTCACTCGCAAGTGAACTGAGACCCACGTTTTCAAGAGGAATCCGAGTTCACTTGTTGTATCCGGATCAGAGTTCAGCGGAGTGTTCGCACCTGAACACGCAAATCTCACTCCCTGAAGTGAACTCTGGTCCGGGTCAAACAGGACTGCTGTGTACATTTTCATTTATTTTATATCAACAAACAATTCTGAAGAACACAGTTGAAACATTTCAAAGGTCGGTGATGAAAACCTTCATGCCCGACAACAAGAAAGCTAAATACGCATTATAAATTAGTGTTCAACTTCCAGACACAAACAGATCTCAGTGGTGAGTCCTCAGCCACGCCGCAGCAGTCACTTCGGTTGTGACAGACCACGATCGCCACAGATCCCTTCCAAATACAGTTCTGCCAACTATTGAGGAGCTCCAGCTCCGTCTCACAGTTTTATCATTACATGCAGTCCGGCTTTGGATGGTTCTTAATGTGAGAGAATTGAAGCGGCTTCTTATTGTCAGTGTCCAAAACTGAGGAGCCGACAGGGCGCACCATTGTCACAACTGAATTGGAAATATATTAAACCGCCTGCGGTGTCTCGCGCCGCACCCGGCTAAACAGAGATAGGTTGCACATCTCCCTCGGAAGGTGTGTGTGTGTGTGTGTGTGTGTGTGTGTGTGTGTGTGTGTGTGTGTGTGTGTGTGTGTGTGTGTGTGTGTGTGTGTGTGTGTGTGTGTGTGTGTGTGTGTGTGTGTGTGTGTGTGTGTCCCAGGAGCTTTAAGTGCCTGTAAACCATCTTCAGTCTTAGTGGAATTGTAACCGGCTGTCAGTGGCTTGAGATCCCATGAGGCTTAGCTATTCATAATATGTGTGTCTTTTATTTTTTATTTTTTGCCTTTTTGTGTGTGAGAGTGACAGAAGAAGAGGAAGCCAGCGAGGGTGTAATGGTTTTCTGCGGTAAAGTACACTGGCCACCGTGCAGAGTGATCCTAATTGACAGTGATGGCCGTTCCCTCAGGGACATGAAGCCAGGGACTTGTGTGTGTGCGTGTGTGTGTGTGTGTGTGTGTGTGTGTGTGTGTGTGTGTGTGTGTGTGTGTGTGTGTGTGTGTGTGTGTGTGTGTGTTTCTGCAGTGTGCACTGCCTCTATTGTTTTAAGTGATGATAGCACATACCCTCTATGTCGTGTTGGGTATCTGAGCAGTTTCAAAGGCGGTGCTTACGGCGAGCCCCTTTATATACATCATGATGTGTAAAGTGCTTCTGGAAAGTGGATTTCAGTGAGAGTCCTCGTGTGTTTTAAGATACTAACAGCTGCTTCAAATGCTGAGCTTTTCTTCTCTGGAACGGCAATGTGTTTTCTTTACAATGTCATTTGTTTTTGTTTAGCTGCCTCGCTCTTTCTTTCCAGCTGAAATGCCACAAAGCCCAAGGGCCCACACACACACACGCACCACACACACACACACACACACACACACACACACACACACACACACACACACACACACACACACACACACACACACACACACACACACACACACACACACACACACACACACACACACACACACACACACACACACACCCTGCAGATTTACTTTAATTGCAGCTGTCTTCATCTAAAAACTTTGATGGTTTACTTCATAAGATTCATAAGAACAATATTTGTTCCATGTGACACAACTTCCTCACGTCTATCGCCTCAAAAACAAAGTAGAATTGCCTGCCGCCTTATAGAAAGCACGTCAGAGGCCACGTTATAAGGACATACACTTGGACAACGTCGCCATACATCTGGTCTATTCAAAGGTAATAGTGTGCAAACAAGAACAAATAATGCACACGCCTCACCAGTAGGACAAACTTCCTGAACGCCTGAGGAATGTTGACACACTCCCTTAGATCAGGACTTAAAACATCATTATTTTGCACAGGCTTTCAAATAAAGGTAATATAAATTATTGAATTTACCTTTATCTGCTCGTTGAAATGAATTGCGTATTATTTTTTAAAGCGAAGCAGTGAAGCGCTTCCTCTGCTCATGTAGAAATGTTTTATTCTATGTTCGATGCATAGAGCAAGTCCGTTGTTTGCAAATCTACTTGGATAAGGTGTGTGCGGTTCTCTGATGAGGACGTAATATTTGTGGCTGACTTGGGATGGCAAATATCAATATGGGAAAAGCGCAGTGAAGCTGATCCAATGAGTGTATGAGAGAATGTGAAAACTTTTAAAATATTTCATAATCTTAATCACTTGAGTATGGAGGACTAAATGTGCCAAAATCAAATAGATAAATACTCCATTAAACAATTAATTGAATGGGCTAATAATTCACTAAAATTGGAATTAAATATATAAATGTGACATTAATTATGTTGAATTCCAATGCATTTCCTTTCTAAAAAAAAAAACCAACAACATATATTTATTTCACTATTTCGCTGTTCATGCTCCATGAATGTGTTTTATCTGTCAAACTCGCCCATTAAAGTCAAGTGTTTTTTCCCCCAAATAAAATACATTTAATGACACATTTATATATTTAATCTCAATTCTAATTAATTAACACATTTAATTCATTCATAATGTTGTATTTATTTATTTATTTATTTAATTGTGGCACATTTAGTTCTTCGTACTTGAGATTAACATTCTTAATTGCTTCCTTTAATGTATTTCTTTTAGTGCTGTCAATCGATACATTTTTTTTACAAATTTATTGCACAATTTTCTGTAATTTATTGCAATGAATTGCATTGTTTTTCTAAGCTTGTAATATATATTTATTCAGGGAAAACCACAGTCTATATTTAAATTCAAAGACTATTTTAATAACGTCCTTTTAGCTTTGCATGAATGCTGTTTCTGTCCAAGATTAGCAAAACAATAAAAACAGAAATTAATCAATAAACATCTAACATAAGTCTGGCTTCTGTTAGAGTGCAGGTCCACCACTTTGACAATTTGAATATTTCCAGAAACAAAGTTGTGAACTTATTACATGAACAAAGTGACACTACAGGAGAGCCAGGGAACGAGGGAAAGAGGAGAAATTAATATTTTTCCAGTATTTCCTCCAGATTTAGCAGTTTGGTGGCTGCTGGTCAGCCAACATGGCAACCCGCTGCTTCGCCGCAGAATTACTTCTGTGGTCGTTAATTCAGCTTTACAAAGTAAAACGAATGACTTTCACTTCCTCGATCAGCCATTAGGTAACTTTTTAAAGTGAAACTTTCTGCCTTAATATTTTTCCACTCGGTATTGTGCTGCTCTGTTGTTACGCTGAAGCATCCAGAGACACTGCACGTGTTGCTCCGGTGAAGAAGTAAAAAAAACAAAAAAAACAAACGGAAGTAAACAAAACTTTGTTAATTACGTAAAAATGTTTCAACAAATTAAATGTTTCAAATCAATAAATTCAATTACCTTGTTACTTCTGACTAATAAGCACTAATTTCTTTAATTTTTGTTTTTAAAGCCCAAATGCATTTCCTTTATTTCTTTCTGAAGTATAAATATATATTTTATTTCTTTGAAAATCTTTCTTTGTATTTTTTTTATTTCTTTGAAAAGATTTGTATTTAATAAAATTTTTTGTAAAGGACTGTGAATTACCTTGACTCTGAGTGGTGCTCTACAAATAAATTTGCTTTGCCACAGTTCTTACTCACAAATTAAGAATCGGTAAGATGGCACGGTGCATTGAGTCAGAACTGAGGTGGCCTTTATTATCAGTACTACAGAGGAGGGAACAAAACTCTGTGTGTGTGTGTGTGTGTGTGTGTGTGTGTGTGTGTGTGTGTGTGTGTGTGTGTGTGTGTGTGTGTGTGTGTGTGTGTGTGTGTGTGTGTGTGTGTGTGTGTGTGTGTGTGTGTGTGTGTGTACGGTGGGTGGGCAATAGACAGATGACAAAGAGAGGTGACAGAGAAAAGGAGCAAAAGAGGGGAAAGAGAAATGCACGAGTGAGAAAAGTCTTATGATGTGTGTGTGTGTGTGTGTGTGTGTGTGTGTGTGTGTGTGTGTGTGTGTGTGTGTGTGTGTGTGTGTGTGTGTGTGTGTGTGTGTGTGTGTGTGTGTGTGTGTGTGTGTGTGTGTGTGTGTGTATACTGCTTTGCCACAGATTTTATTTCCCCCCACTGGACCTCTTGTCTGATTTTTTCAAATGTTTGTCATATTAATTAGAACAACCTTAAATCACATTAACTTTAAAATTTTTATTTTTCTTTCCCAGCCTCAGTATAAACCAAGATGATTTCAAGACAAAAAACACAAATAAATTGTTCCTATCTGCTTGTTTATTGTCCTCCCAGAGTAGTTTTTTTTTTGTATGAGGAGAAAAATAAAGTTTTAAATCATGGAAAAGCTGTCAGGTTGTATTTGCTTTTCAATCACGCTTCAATGTCACCTTCGAGGCTCAACAGCAGAAGATCAACAACATCGCGCCCAAGGATGTGTGTAAAACACCATAAATTGCTTCTTAGACTTATATTGTGTCACATAATTCCTACAACAATACCGAAGTCAACACAATATGTTGTTGAGATCTGAACTCACAAACTGTTAAATGAATATTAACGGGGAGAAGCGCCAGGAATTCCTCCCTCATGCACATGAGTTTGTGGCGATGGAGTTTTTAACAGCTCGTTGTGTTCCGTGTTTGGTCCGTGTCGTGTTCACACTCCCATCGGGCTTAAAACTCAAGAGTCCATCTGAACCAGTGCCGACACTCTCTTTTCCATCCAACCGACTTCGGCACCTTCGTCTCAATTGCACAAATGGACCATGATTACGGAGCAATCGCACCGCGGTTCATTTAATCCAGATCAAACATATTCACCTCCATCCAATTCATTTCCCTCTTTTAGCTGAAGTTTGGTCGAGAAGACAGTTGAAACTGATCCACCTCAGAGCAACGCCACTTCACAGACTGGATCAAACACACTGGCGTGTATAAATCCATAAAGATATTAGGCGTTAAAATGTCTGTATGCTATTTTCCATCTGTGACACTTGTGTGTTTTATTAGCACTGAACACGTTTCTTGTGTCTTTTACATTTTTCAGTATTAAATTCATTGGACTAATTTAAACAGAAACATTCTTTTAACAACATTAATGTTGCGAATGAAAAAAAAGGGACACATTTATAATATATATAATTTATAGTTTCATTACAATAACAACCAACAGCGCCCACTAGTGGCCCTACATGAAAATTACATAATTTTCAGCGTTTTTTTTTTTTTTTTTTTACCTTTTTAACCATTTTTTTTTTTACCTTTTCATGGCCATAGTTTTCTACGCTGTGTAAAGATGAAACTATTATGAAGCAAAAACGTCATCGCATGAATGCAGCCCCTGTGATTAACTGGAGATCTGTCCAGAGTGGAAGCTGGGACTGGTTGCAGCGCCTCACCAATCTAAAGCCTGTATGTGACGGTTTTCGGTTGGAGAACCACGCAACCGAGTTGAGTCTGGGTGTGTTTTGCCGTGAAGAGGTGGACGATACATAGATGGAAGCAAACAGCTGGATGCTGGTCATTTGTTTCTTTTCTTTCAAATGACAGAGCTGAGCAGGTAAAAGCTTGAAGTACTTGAGCGTATCAGTTCTTTACCCAAACAAGTTTTTGTGCGGGAAACTTTTCCGATGACAATGAGCGTGCTTGACAGGCAGGATGACTGTGATGAACACGGTTTTGCTTTGTTTTCATGACTTCTTTTCCCCCGTCCTCATGGTTTCTTGTGTTTTTGTGCTTGCGCCGTCTGACGTCTGCCCTAAGGTGTCTTGTTGCCCCTCCCTCTATGTGTCTCACCCTGATTCCCCCTTGATGTTGTCAGCTGTGGCTCATTGTCTGCCTGTTTCCTGTGTCTTGTGTCTTCACGTCGTCGTGAGTCCCGTCAGTTGTCAGTGTGTCGGCGAGCTCTGGCGGGATCCTGCCCGCGTTTCTGGCTGCTTCTCCTTACCCAGCCCGTTGACCAGTCAGTTCACCGCCTCGCCAGCTGTTTCTCTTTGCACTCGCACTTTGACTACTCATATTTTTGGCAAAACAAAACTTCCTTTAATTAAATGTTCTAATGTATCAGGGACCTGAAGAAACATGGGATTTATCCCTTAAGCTACATAAAATCGACCCAATAAAGGGGCCCACTAAAAATGAACGCCAGCCAAGATTGCAGTCGTAAACATTCAAGTGTTCTGCAAGTTATCAAAGAGTACTACTGTAGTTTTTCATTACAGAAATGAAATACAAACTCCTATTGGCCCATGGTAATGTCTGTTGATGTATGATTAAGCAACCAATTCACATGTATGGAAATATGCCTCCATGTGAAATAAATAAATAAATAAATAAATAAATGACACTGCAGAAGATTTTCTCCTGAGAGATATATATTTCTAGTCTTCCGGGGAGCTGTGCGTACTTTAGCACAACGGAGAGCGCATGAAGCTTGTTGCTGTAGTGTTGATGATGTATTGTTGCAAATGTGCCTATTGGTTTGTATATGTATCTATTCTATTTGGTAAATAGATTTTGACTTGCATGGTGCTTCAAGAACCAAAAGCATTTCACACTGTTAATCACATTCAGCCATTCACACAACAAAAGGCAGCTGCCACAAAATGCACTCAATCCCACCGGGAGCAGTGTGGGGTTCAGTGTCTTCCTCAACAAAACTTCGACATGTGGACAGGAAGAGACTGGGAATTGAACGTACAACCTTTCCGATTAATAGACGACAAACTAACAACTGAGCCACCGCAGAGGGAAGAGAATTGGGATTTTGATGTGCGCTGGTTCGATTCCCACAGCGACAGGTCGTCACTGTGGGCCCCTGAGCACTGTTAGCTTCCCAGGCGTCGCACCAGCAGCCCATCCCTCCGAGTAGTAGGATGGGTCAAATGCAGAGTTAAAGAATTTCCCTTTGGGATTACTAAGGTAATGTCAGTTCTTTTTATGTGCGTCTGTTTGATGTTTGTCTTTGTTCACTTGTGCAGAGGACAAATCAAACTTCTCCATAGAAACAGTAAAGAGCTCACGTACCACAGCACAAGACAAATTCATTATTCGCTTTCCACAAGAAACACATGGTGGATGTGCAGTAGCTACTGAGGACGGAGCCCGAGTTTTTCAAGAAAGTCTTATTTTCGCTCATTTGCACGGCGACAGAATCAGGGCGTTTTGAAAAAGTTCCACCTTGGGAGTCTTTGTCAAAAAGTTGCATCTTCAGGGACTCTGAAAATTGTCATTGTCATTTGTAAACAGACACTCAAAACGTAATGAAAGCTTTCTGTTTTCACTTCATTAAACAGGGCCCTATTCTATTCTATTCTATTCTAGATCAAACTATGAGATAACACCATGTTGAGTTTGTCTCTCCACTGGTTTATGCACTAACCCTGTCAATCATTATCGATCAAAACAGTCTTCTGGCAATTCAATTTCTACGTATTTTTTTACACTAACGCTACATAAAATAATTCAATCCCCCAATTAGACATGCCACAAATAAATAAACTATTAATATTGATTTCAAAAACAAAATAGTTAAAATGATGTGTTTTTTAAAGTCTGTATCAACCCAAAGTGAACTTGAGTCATTAAAATGTACTGCTAATTAATTCTGAGGCAATGTATTCAGAAGTGTCGGAGTTCCTCGACTGCTTTCACTGCAAATAATGAAATCTTTTTTTTTTTTTTAAACACCACTTGTCAGTTCGAACCCCAAACTTGTTTTGTTGACATTATGCACGACTGTTTCGTGATAAGTTCGCTCTGCAGTCACAACCCAGTTCAGTTTAAAAACCAAAAAAGAAAATACTCACCTCAGGAAATAAGTTTGCATTTGTCAACACTCCCAATGATTCTGACTGACTGAGACCACCCAAGCGTCAAATTAGCTCTAAATACACGTGGGCAAGCATTTCTCCACAGGAAAAGTACCTCACATTTTATGCATTCTCACATTATATATATATATATATATGCAGCTACAGTACAGAGGACGAATGCGATCTGCAGAAGCCATTTCACAGTCAGCATCGGTACCTGACTGCTGTTTTGAGGCCGACTGGGAATCAAACAAGAAAGAAATCAAAGTTGACTATTTTTTTGTAGCACAGCACGCATACACGTCAGACATCCACATCAGTTTTTCAGTGTCTCGACAACGTGGTCCTGCTCACTTCTTCTGCTTTGACAGCCGGCGTTTGTACAATCCTGAAGATGATGACAGCCCTCCTCAGCAAAACATATTAGATTTGCTTTTAGGCATTTAAACAAGCAACCAGGGGGAGCGTCATCTGTTGGTGAGAAGTCTGACAGCCAGACAGTTGAGACTTTTTCTTTTCTTTTTTAAAAGATGGAGTTTGAAAGGTCATTTAAAAAAAAAAAAAAAAAAAAAGTACTGTTTTTGCAAGCTTCAGATCCTCTTACCGAGAGCTGCTCGGAGTGCAAGAACAGAGTCAGAAAGTACCTGTGTAAATCTGAGGTCAACACTGGCTTGGACCTGGAAATGAGGCCATGAAGAGCTTTCAAGACCCGGGGAAACTTTTTTTCTCTCATGCTGCTGCTTCATTTGCTAATATTGTCGAAGGTTTCCTCAATCTAAATGAGTTTTTGTGGATTTTCTCTGGGGGAAAAAAAAAGAAGTTGGAATTCAGTTGATTTCATGGTATAAATTCAAATAAGACCATGGGAAGTCATTCAAATGTGTTTACATTGGTTGATCAGATCATAGACAGGACAACGCTGCCTCTGAAGTTAACCCATCTTAGTCATTGTTTAGTTTAACTGAACGTACAAGGTGCAGTGGACTGCTATGGTGTGGAGTGGAGCTCAGGAACCTCTAACCCCAAGTCTACCTGAATAACCTCTGGGGTACCACTGGATAGCTCCAAACTGCTCAAATGTAGGTGTCTATATGTTTATACATATGTAAATTTTTATATTTGTTCATTTCTATATTTATGTACAAACAAAAGAAAAACACCGAACACAAACAGGTCCTTGTGTAAAACGACATCACTCTTCATTTTGATTATCATGATTTATTTATTTTGTTTTCTAATTAGTGATATCTATAAATACTGCACAGCATACCATGATTTAAATCATTATTTTCACCATGGTATGATGTTTATTCAAAACACTACACTAAATGGAACAATAAACACCCGAAGCTCATCTCCCAGCTATTAACTAACACGTTGTACACAGAAGCGCTAAATAATTCCACTTGTCTCGGTGTGAAAGCTCAACAATCATCCTGGACATGTTGGTGACAGAGCCGTCCACTGTGGTCCACTATCTCCAAACCCCAAACAGAACAGCAGAGCATCTCCTCCTCCGAGTCTGGTTCTGTAGAAATTCTCTATCTGTTGGTTTGCTCTCTGTGAAAGCGCCTTGAAATAACGTTTGAATTTGGAGCTCTATACGTAAAATAAAATTGAATTGAACTGAACTGTACTAGTAGACTGATCTGTTTCAATGTGTGTGTGTGTGTGTGTGTGTGTGTGTGTGTGTGGGGGGGGGGGGGGGGGGGGGGGGGGGGGGGGGGGGTAGGAAAAGTGAATCCCATCTCCTCCAAGTAAAAGGAAGGACCAGTTTTACGAGACCTGCTTTGAGCATGCTCTGCATCCCATCGCTCTTTTGTCCTGATGCTGCCCCCCCCCCCCCCCCCCCCCCCCCCCCCCCCCCCCGGCATCCCACGAACCCAACTTCCTCCCACAGCTTCCTATCCTCGTATCATCGACCCAGATAAGTGTGAGTGAGGACTATTGTTTAGAACAGCAGTGTGTGTAATTTCACCATTAGTCTCAATCAAAGACAAGCAGCTTTCAGGCCTCGGGACAGTGTGTGCATGTGGGTGCGCTGCTGGACTGACTAGTGTCTAAGAAAGAGTAATAAGACACCCCCGTCTCCAGCCCGGGGGCCAGGGAAGGAGAAATGAGATGAAAAGAAAGTAAGGAAGAGATACAAAATGTGAAGGGAAGGGAAGACGCAAGGAAGAAAGAGGAGCCAGGAGATAAGAAAGAGGGATGGAGGAAAACAAACACTCATAGAAAAGTATGGGCGAATGGTGGAAAACAAACGATGGCTTAATGTGAATAGGAGCACCTTAAAAGCATTATGTTTACACACTCGTGTCAAGATACACTCTGGCGCACTCACACATCACTCAGAATGGCTTCTAGGCATTTGGCATCTTAGTGTTGGAGGATTGTGCGTCTCCCATTTCTCTAACCGCTGCACCATGAAGCCTTAATCTGTTATAGGCCCGAGCTTATAACCTTTTCCTGTGCAAGCATAAATGAACACAACATTCCCCCTCTGGCTAAGTAGTATATGGGTGCCATGGGAAATTCAGATGGATTGCGTGTAGATAAGACACACACACTAACACAATATCAGGCAGCCAGCGAGCAGGGATGGACGCAGCTTATGCGACCTTCAGGGGTTTAGCCACTCCTTGGTCGTGTTGTGGCTTTCAGGAGCTGAGGGATTTGATTTGATAAAAGGATTTGTGGACTGGGGATAGGCGCAGGGTGGGAGGAAGAACATGAAGAAGAGGAAGTGGCAGAGCAAATGGGACAGAGAGAAGACGTGGTAGATGGTGATGTCAGTACAGTGATGCACTGCTGGCGCTGCTAGTGATTCAAGTGTTTGCTGGAGTCGTCAATGTGATAGTGATGTTTATATTGATGGTGGTGTGACTGATGGTTTGCACCAGTTGTGTGAGGATCATACTTCTATTGATGGTGGCGGTCGGAGTGATGGTGGTACTGGTGGTGTGACTATGACAGAAAGCTCCTTTCATGCAGAGGTGGGCCCTCCTGTTCACCAGGGTCATAACATAGCGTGTGTGTTGTAAATACCTGTTATTAAAATAAAATTATATTGACCTCTCGGCCCTGTTTGTGAGGAACAAAATGAAGATTATAGCAGGACAGTAATCATACAGGGGTCATTCATCCTCTCCTCCATTGAGAATACGAGCGGGCTTCAGAAACCACATAAAGAATGTTATTAAGTGAATAACGTCTGACATGAGACTGCAGCAAGGAAATCATCCTAAACTCTGAGAAAAGTGGACCTAATAACAGACAGAGGGGGTGTTTTTAGGACGTGTTCAGCGGGACTGTCAGACAACATGTCATTTCAACTTCTCCAGCAATTGTTGTTCTCAGCTCCTCAAAGGGGACTTCCCATCAGCCCCAGGGCTTCCAAACATACATTCTAATCTAAGAAATTACTGACACACTCCTACATGTTCTCTGAGTACTTCTGGAAAACAAAGTAAAGCACAAGTCCAGAAGCACAAAAGGACGAGTGGAATTCACCAAGAAACAACTTCAATGCTTCATTAAAATCATTCAGCAGCGGTTCTTTCATCTTAGTTACCAAAGGAACAAACCAAAGATTCATTATAAACATAAAGAAGTTTCAAAGTTTTCAGAAAACTTGGAATTCTACTGCACAGACCAAACCAAACAACAACCCTCACTTGATAATTCTTGTTGAACACTATCCAAGTATTTATGGTGACATCTCGTACCTGCAGTACCAAACACTGGAACAGTGCGTAGAGAGCAGAGAGGGAAAACCTCCATTTCTTGAGAATGTGAAAAAGCTCTTTCTTAAAGGGGTCATATTATTCTATACTCATGTTCTAGTGGTTTTCCAACAGTAATATGCATTCCCATACCTGCACCCAAAACGTGCAGTGAGTTTATTTGATGACGCTAAATGTGAATGTGAGTGTGTTGTGGTCGTCTGTCTGTGTGTGTTTGTCCTGTGATTGACTGGATAAGTGTCCAGAATGGATGGATGGATGGATGGATGGATGGATGGATGGATGGATGACGTGAAAGTTGGCTGAGCTATGCAGAGAATAAAGTAGCATTGCCGATGCTGGCGATCTAATGAGAGCATGACAGACTGAAGGACAGCGAAGAGGATGCCAGTTAAATTTGCTCACAGTCGTAAAAAGAGCTCATGGGGGAGAACACCTGCCGAGCCAACCATGGCCGAGCAAGGCTTTTTTAATTGTACCGCTCTGATGTCAGTGTGAGAGTGTTTTTTTTTTTTTAACGTGGCAATTCATTTTAAATGACTCTTTAAACGCCCGGGCTTCCTCACTGGCAGGGTACGACACTGGGGGAGGGAGGGGGGTGGGGGTTGGGGTTATAATCGCTGAATCTGTGATCCTGCGTGCTGTTCCAGAGTTCATCTGGAGCACGATTAAAGGATGTAAGCTGTAGTCGACTTGTTTAATCAGTTTTGTTAATCAGTTTTTAATAAACTGATTTACATAACCATCAAAACAGCCACTTGGTAATTATCACGAGGTAAACATGCTAATTTTGTCAAGATGCTTCATCAGATTGATCAAACTCCCCCTATAATTATGAGTGAGCTTGTTATTCCGGATTTATTTGATCATCACTTTTTTGATCAAGAGAAAGATTTCAGATGGATTTTTTATTTTTTTTGATGATGATGACATGCACACAGCTATTCAAAATCATGAAAAGGACTTAATGTCCTTTAAGTAATCTTCTCCATCAGGCTGTGTATTTATCGGATCCAAGATATAATTTATTGCTAGCACAAGCTGCATGACTGTGTCTAGATCTGTGGTTTCCAACATAAGGTCTGGGACCCCTGAGGTGGGGTGGGTGGTGAGGGGACACGCAAAGGTTCATTAAAAGAAGGTCAATTTGCCTGTGTTCCACACATCAAAGAAAACCATCATGATGTACATTGAAAAATGTAAACAGTTAGAAATAGTTGGAATTGGAACAACTTAATTGAATTGCTCCAATTGGGAACACCTAAATGATTCAAGTTATTCAAACGTAAGTTGATGAATTGGATTAAGTTAACTCGATGCTGCTCACTGGATACATTCAGTCACTGAGCAAGCAGCTCACAGTTCAACAGAATAAATTGAAAACATTTTCAAATTGAAAGCTGCTTAAATCCCAATCTCGTTATATACAGCACATGCCACCTAATCATCATGTAATTGAAACTACATTCTACCTTGTGACAATGTAATAATTCCAGATAATACAATAATTTGGTCCATTCTGAATGCTATAAAGCCAATGAAATAACAACTTGCCAGTATTGGGATGAAATAGTAATATATACCTCAATGAATTCATACTATGAAGAGGACGATGTTATCCACTGTACCTATTTTAAATGAGCAAACAATGTGGTATACATATGGTAAACTATCGGTAATTACATTACCTGCTTCATTACATTGAACATGGACACAATTATTACTATTATATATATATATATATATATATATATATGAACATTTAATATTACTTATTTAATATTGATTCAGTCTTATTGATACTTTAGCTCAACTCTATTTATCAATGTGGCGATGTTGCTCCACACAGAAAGAACAAAGAATTTCCTTCTGGGATTCATCAAGTCTTTCTATTATATTCCATTCTAAGCAGGTATTGGAACCCATATACTCAACATGCGACAAGCACGCTGTGAGTTCTCTACAACTGCATCAAGCTGCCACAGGTAACCAGCCAGACCACTCTGCATTGTGCACACATCCGAAATGAACTGGATGCACAAATCCCCATAATACTTTCTCTCCAAGCATTTTATGGAATGGAAATAATTTTTCAAATTAGATTATATATTACATATTAGATAACACAGGCCCTTATTATTCAACACTGGCATTTAGATACATAATGTTTTACATTAACACTTGGGTATCCTGCCCTTGCCGATGGATGGATGGATGGATGGATGGATGGATGGACGGCTGGATGGATTTGTCGAATATTGCAATAATGGTAGATTTGCAATAAATACAAACATATACGCAGATGACGTTAACGTATTTGTGCTTTGACACGAGTTCTTACAAACAACAATGCTATTTTCCGTGTTTTTTTCACACTCTTTGAAACCTCTCGCAGTTTGGGGAATTCAGGCAATCCAGTGAATCCAGTGTGTGTGTGTGTGTGTGTGTGTGTGTGTGTGTGTGTGTGTGTGTGTGTGTGTGTGTGTGTGTATTTGGAGGTTATAATTGTAACTGTGGTTCAGAACCAGACCAGCCCCCTCCTTGTTACAAAGTTGGAATGAGTTGGAAGAAACTGTAGATGGAACTGTCTCTTGGCGTGTGGACGAGTATCCATGTGTGTACGTGCGTGTACGTGTGTGTGTGTGTGTGTGTGTGTGTGTGTGTGTGTGTGTGTGTGTGTGTGTGTGTGTGTGTGTGTGTGTGTGTGTGTGTGTGTGTGTGTGTGTGTGTGTGTGTGTGTGTGCAGGGCTCCGGAGTAATTCCACTAGTTTAAACGGTCCACGAACCAGCTCAGCTTCACTCCCCTCTCTTCTTTGCACAGAATTATGTTAGCAAAAGTGTACACAGCTTACAACACAGCTCTGGTGCATTGTCGAAACGACTGCCATTTATCCTCCAGTCATACCAAATAACTAACTGTAATGCCATCCGACAGATCTCCAACAATCAGCCGAAATGCTTTTTTTCTGATGTGACAGTTTCACTTGGATTCCAAAAGCAGACATCAAACTGCTGTTCAACGAGCTGGGAAATCTATTTTTCATTGAATGGATTGTGTTAGATAGATTTAACGGTGCAGTTACTGTTCGGTAATGTTTAATATTACAAATTGGAAAAACGTCATTAAAAAGACTATATGATCACAAAAACAAGTATGCCAGCAATCCATGACACTAAAAGTCAGTTGCTTCATGGAGTCATCAGCAGACTGGTTGGACAGTCCAATACGGCCAAACAGACACGCCTATTTTAATGAAAACACAAACGCAATACGCAGTTATCATTTCTGCTCGAGACACACCACAATGTTTTCAAGTGAAAATGTAAAACTTTCGCTGCATTTCGGGTTCCATTTATATGACAACGGCGCTTGGAGTCACTGAAAACACAGCTTTTGAGAACGGTTCTCGAGGTGGAAGTTTTTGAAAACACTTGAACTCTGTCTCTGTGAAACAAGGGGAAGGAAACAATTATTGCAAAAAAAAAAAAGAAAAGAAAAAAAGCTCTCTGAACATGATGCTGGTACCACTATGTCTCATATTTGGGATGGTGTGAGGAAAGTGTTGTTTTTTTTAACGATGCACATCATTTTTGAATTGGGGCTCTTTAAGACATTTTGCTTTCCTCAAAGTATGAAAATTCTTGAGTAAGTTGGGATCTGTTTTGCATTAGGGAGAGACTCCCATCGGTCACGGATCGAGGTGAACCCAAACGCAGACCCAGATTGAGGGCAGGTATTTCAAAGAGTTTATTTAAATCCAGGTGTACAAAAACCAGGGGGGAGATCCAAAAGGTGAGCAGTCATAAAACAGACAGGAAGGGCAAGTCAGGACTTCACAATAAAAACAGGAAGCGACAAACAGGTCAGTAACGTGGACTTGACAGAGACACAAAAGGGACCCTTACACCGCATAGTTCAGGGGACTTCAAATCCGAGACTCGAGAGCCGGTGTCCTGCAAGTTCTAGGGCTCTCACAGGTGCAACACACCTGAATGCAATAAGGGGCTCCTTATTGGGCTTTTTTACAAGCTTGATTATCACCTGGACATTAGATTGAGGTGTTCTGAAGCTGGGAGAGAGCTGAAACGTGCAGGACACCAGCCCTCGAAGCCCGGATTGGAAGACCCCTGATCGAGTTAGTCTGTAGGCCACCATCAGAAGGCAGGCTGAAGTGATTGTTGTCCTCACAGAACTTTAGTTTTTAATCTCTCTATACAAGACTTCTAGAGCTCAATTGAAGAGACCATGACGTTCTTGGTCACCCCTTCCACACCTTAGTTCTTAGTATGGCTGTTCAACTAAACTCTAGGAAGGTTCCTGATCACGCCAAGTCTCCTTCAGGATCCTGGACACTGTCGAGTTCTTAGTAACTCGACAGTGCTGCTTTTATTTCTGCCGCCTTCTCAAAGTCACTCAGCAGTCCTATCACATTGTGTATTGCAGCTCCTTTGACCTCATGAATAGACCGAACTCTTTTCCGTAAACCCCGTTGGCACGTTGTGAGCTCAGATCACCCCTCCGTTCACCCCCCCCCCCCGTGCTCCTGCTCAGCATTTCTCACCCGTCTGGTCTTACACTCTCTATTTTCTTTAAATTTTTCCTTTTTGAAATTATGTTCTTATTTTGTTCCCCTCTTTACAGGCCATTTCCCTTCTGATGTGCTGCGTTGAAAAGGGAAGAAAATTGTGTAACTGTTCAATAAGGGAAAATTTAATGAAAGCTTTGTAACCAGGCACGGGGTGGGGAATAATATCCATCAATGTGCTGGGTAAAATTTAGTATTTTACAGGCTTCATGTTATTTCTTAAATTAGATTTTGAGCTTCTTACCAGTGGTGGGAGAAGTAGTCCAAGTATTATTTTGATTTATATAAATATATAACGTCACAGTACATTAATATTCTATTAAACAACAACGTCAAACTAATTTTAGTACTTTTAGAGTCATCCATTTATGAGCAAAATGTTTTTCCGGATGGGAATTTTCATGGATTATCATGTGGGAAGGATGGAGCTAATGTGTGTCTATGGACCGTAGAAGACACATCATCATAATCATCATCATCATCATCATCATCATCATCAAAACTTGTAGGGCACTGCAGCTTCGTTTCTGTCTTCCTTTTTCTCTGCGTATTTTCACGCAGGCTGTTCAATGTGTGATGTCACGTAAATGTGTAATGAAATGTGAAGTTATCTGACAAGTACATCGTGTAAAATTAGGCCCCGCTTACACGACAACGTTTTCAAATGAAAACACAAAAGTTTCATTGCAATTTGCTTGTCTGCTCGGAGCCACTCAAAATGCAACTTTTTGAAAACGTCTCCCTCGGTGGCACTTTTCAAAAACGCTCCGACTCTGCCGCTGTGAAAACGTGGTGAAATGCAACATTTCTGAAAAGCTGCTTCTGGTGCTGGTCACCACGGCCGTGGTAACTAGTAGTCGTGCACATGCTCAGTAGACCAACAATGTTTCCTCCAGAGTGTCATGACTCCCAGTCCCTTAAACTTTGTGAAATTCACGCATTCAACAATGAACAACCACGTTCAAATAGTTTCTCTTGAGCCTTGATACTTTTATTAAATTATTGCATTTATTTACGGTGTATTTAAACTATATCAAGTAATTTTTTCCACTCCTCAAAACTCGTTCTGCGTGAAATATGACAAGTAACAGACTTGACCTTTATTGGCCTTCTTGCTCACACTGGAGTGAGAGCCCACCACATGGCAGCCGTCAACACTGGTGTGTGCGAATTGATGAATGTCATCGATTTCTTTAAACACGTTGTATAACACCTGCCTGGTAAGAAATATGTCTATCCCATGATGTGCGCGTCTTCGTGAAGCAAGAGCTCAATGATGTATTCTACTATTCTGAGAGTCTATGCATGTGTCCTGCAGCATTTCCTTCCCCCTGCAAATTCACCGGATTGGCTCTTAGATAGGCTGCTGACACCCCTCAGATCCCTGATTTTCCAACAGTGAAGCCAAACAGTGGCAGACACACCCACACTCACAAACATACAAAAGAAAGAACTTTCAGAATAGAAGCAACATGCCCAAGAACTTCCTCCAACACTTGCTTGGTTTTTTTCCCCCAACTACTTGTATGTACATGTGTATATAAACAACAGAATGTACGGCACTTCATATCATTCAGACTGATAGTGTGATACCATCCCGACACCACAGTTTGCTGCAGCATTAAAAAGAACCATTAAAAATAGAGAGTGAATAATAAATTCAATTTCATAGCAGCAGTAATACAAGCAAGAAATTAATTCTCTCATTGCATCAGATGGAGAACGGCAGATACGTTCACCTCGACTCCACCGTCGGAGGAGAATTCGAAGATTGTGAGCAAACCAGTGTCAGTATTCCCATCAAATAAACCGAGTCACAGCTACATGAGCTAAAGAGAATGTGAATGCTGTCCTATAGAGACCTGCCTGGCAATGCAGTGAAAAGTATGGCCTCTGGAATGTGTGTCAGAAGTCAGAGCACATCGTGTTGTCTCTGTATTACATTACTGTCTTCCTCACTGTCTAAAAGATGCAATACTCAATCTTGATGGAAAAATCTGCACCTACGATAAAGCTATTGGAACGATAACAGCATGCTTTTGCCTCACTGACAATGCACATCCAGTGGTTTTCATCTGGACTGAACCCTGCAACCTTTGCAGTCGAGCAGTTCCCTCTCATGCTGCGGTGGTTGACTCTCTGGCCTCGCACAATGAAGGGTCAGGGGTATATTCAAAGTATATTCAGAGTTTGTAAGTTCTTCCTTGTTCTGTTGTTTAAAATGAATGTAAATCATGTGTGGCGTTTCTGTCAGAAATTTGTGATAATAACAGAAACAATCTATAGGAGCACCTGAGTTAATGAAAGGATGGCATGGATGTCACTGCACTGGTTTCCAACGGTTCACTCTTTGGGGCCCAAATAGTGTTTATGTCCTGTTTACACGACAATGTTTTAAGCGAAAACAAATCGGTGTTGCGTTTTCATTTCAGAAAAGTTTCCCATTCAAGCAGAAACATTTTGAAACCGATATCCATCTACACCAAAACAGAAGGAACACTGAAAACTATGTAGTTTTGTTGTTGGGCCACTAGTTGATGCTGTTGTTTATTGTTGTGATGAAACCACACCGACATGCAGCAGAGAATAATCCCCTCAAGACATTAACAATGGGAGTACACGGACATCCGTATGAACAGACGGCTAAGTTGGATTGGAGTTGGAGCGTTTTCAAAAAGTTCCACCTTGGGAGCAGTTATGTTTGAAGTGGCTCTGAGCCCCATTGTCATCCTAGCAGACACTTTTTACTTGAAAACGTTGTGTAAACGGGGCTTTAAAGAAAGGCAACAAACCATTTCTGATCAATTATTTGCTAAAAAAAACAAAACATTGACAGTGCCGTTGACTATCATGGACAAACCCACTCTAATCAATATACACAACAATCTCAAAAGGTGTTACTCTAGGTGTGCAAAATGTTGAGAATCTAACAGCAAAGTCCACTTTTGTCCAAAGGAACACCACCATCTGCTAAATATGAGCCTGGCTCGGTTCCATGCGCTCCTGTTCTGAGTTTGGATGAAGTGCACATCGCACGATGATGGTGGAGAATAAGAGGATGGATTGATAGACATTTGAAGAACCTAAACCTGTAATACCTTTCCCGATGGTGCTGTGCTGAGACGCTGATTCATCCCCTAACACATCTTTCGGAGTGCATGTTGCAAGTTTGCAAGCGTTGATCGCACATCTGTTATCCTGCCAGCATATGATATGACACTTGGGTAATACTTCTTCCACACGCAAACACGGTTACCTGCACGCAGCTGCACACAATAACAAGGAGCCTCACATCTGCACTCCGCTCGTGTCCCTGCCAGCCAGGCGTACAATCAAAGTTTAACGAGAGTTATCCATCACACCTCTACTGACACACAAGCGCAAGCAGAAGCATACGCCTTCATTTTTTGGCAGGACAATCATATGGGCAAACATGTATGCTTTGTTTCTTTATGACACTTTAAAAAAAAAAAAAAAAAAACACTGAGGAAAAGACAAATAAAGAAGACAAAAAAGGAGGGCTTGGGAAAAAATAAAAAGCTCAGGGGCTTCACAATCAAGGATAATAGGGTTGCAAGTTGATATTTGTTTTCTTTTATGTGTCTGTTTATCAGTCTTTACACTCTGTTAATGAAAAGATGATTCAACCATACATATATAAAGAGAGTGGTAGATTTACTAAGCACCAACCCAAATGGTATTAACCTTTACTGAAAAACTAACTACTAAGACCATCTTCTAGCCAGGGACAAATACTATAACACACAAAAAAAATCATGTTATTCCTGCTCAGTGTCATAGTAGTTGTAGCACAAAGAGGGAAGGGTAAAGAAATCCATCACTGTACCTGAAATAATTCTATGTTTGGATGAGAGTGAGTGGATAGACTTCTGCCACAGAGCAAGAATGTTTGCTGTGTTGGAATTTGGACCGGGCCTTTTCTTGCAGTGTTTGCATGTTCTCCCGCTGCATGCTTGAGTTCTCTCCAAATATTCTCATTTCCACTGACAGTCCAAACTCATGAACAGCTGTCCTGTGAGTGTGTGACTGATGACGTTTCAAGTCCAAGCGCATCATTTTTGTCTGAGAAAAGTTTCACCTTCACAGAGTAATGATTTGAAAACACTGTCCGTTTCCACGGCAACGGCGGAAACACTGATAACGATGTAGTTGGCATGTTGGGCCATTAGTTTGTGCTGTTTGTTCTTGTAATGAAACCACAGACACACACAGCAGAGAACAATCCGTTTTAAACATTAACAATGGGAGAACGCGGATAATCGTATGGACAGACGACCAAGTTGGATTGTTATTACGGTGACTGTCAACTATAAAATCTACCAAGTCCCAGGAGAAGATGGACCGGGAGTCATGACACTCTGGAGGAAGCATTGTTCTGATTGTCCATCTACTGAGTATGGTCACAAGAACAATTTACCATGGTGTGCATGGATAGTAGCAGCGTTTGAAAAAAGTTACATCATCCAACATTTACAGAGAGACGGAGTCGAAAATTTTCAATAAGTTGAAACTTGAAAAAGTTTTTGCACAAACAGGGCCTGAGTGGCTAAAGCTAAAAATAGAGCTTTTGAACATAAATCGAACCACACACCAACCACTCGGGAGAGTAATTACCAAATGTGATGAAGGGATGATGGCAACAAATATTACATGAAGTCACTTTCACTGCCTTTGCTGGTGAGCTGATTTGTTAGCTGATTAATTTACAGATTGTACATTAAATGGTCCATTTTCCTCCTCAGTATGCGCTGTATGATCTATAAATCTTGATGTGGTTGGAGCATAATGTAATGTAGGTTTTTTTGCTCGTCAGTACGGCGAACTCATTTAGTTTCAGAAACGGGTTCATGCACGTCAGTGTCTTTTTTGTGTCGAGATCACAAGTTGCAGGGATTCTCTGAGGCATCTGCCTATACTCCAAACACATGCACAAGGTTTTCACTGTCGGCTGCAAATTGCCTAAATTGACTGTGGGAGTAAATGTGCGTGTCTATTTCTGTGTTTTATCTGTGATGGGCGACCGTATGTTTGACCTGTTCTTCTTGCATTGGTTTAGAATTAGCTGGGATTCGCGCAAACTGCTCACAAATGTAAAGAGTGTAAATGGCCGGAAGCTTTAAGGTTGTGAGTTTAAAAATAATGTTATGATTAGCAGGTAGTGAGGAAGGAGACAAATAAGTGACAAAAGAGAGATGATGTTTGAAGGGTGTAACGACTGATTTTAACACAGCAAGTTGACTTACAAGCTAAAATAAACCTCATGTCTCGTGAATGTCACATCCACCAGAAAGTGAAAAGCTGTTTTTTTGCTTCAAGGTATTTCCATCTGGAAAAACGACAGATCACAGTTTATGCCGATGATGTGATTTACTGAGGAGACAGTCAATTTAGCGAAGGCATATATCTGGAATTTATGTTGCACTAAAAATTTTTATGTGAACATACTGTGTCTCCGGCAATTATAACCCTTGTGGTGTCTTGACAATTTTGGTTACGAGCATCCATATTTAGATCACGGATCAGACTCATAAACACAGATGCCACATATGCTGTCGACATGAAATACAATTTCTCACTTCTTCTCACATGCTTCAGCTTACAGACGGCCGAGTGCCCACAGCTGTGCCGGAGAGAAACACTAATGAAACACATGACATCTGCACGTATGAAATGTCGGCTCAACACTCTGTAAACATACAACAGTAGCCTGGATTCTTACCATGTGTGAAATTTACCTTGCCAATTACTCTGACATAATGAGCTTCAAAAGAGGGTTTTCATTCCAACGTGATCCAGATCAATGATTGTGTATGAATGTGTAGAGGAAGAAGAAAAGACTGCATTACAACTGTAAAACATCGCTCTCATTTCTCAAACTGGCTGAGAATAGAAAACTCCATTAATGACCTCTCATGATGCTTCCAGTCATTCGCTTTGGGAACGTTTGGAAAAAAAATAAAATAAAATAATTACTTTTGAAGTTTTTACAAAAATCTATTTAGACATTGCTATAGACACAGATTTAAAGATGATGAGCTCGGATCATTTCCAGTATTTTTCTTCCATACTTTTAAACTCTCAAGAAGCTTTATGTAATTTAGAGTTCAAAGGAATCATCTGTCTTGGTTTCTATCGCAGCCTTGCATTTAATCTTACTTTAAAACAAGCTATTTTAGCTTCTGACTCTTAAAGGGCTTTTCTTCTCTTAGATCCACTTTCCTTTAATTACCAAAGCTTCAAAAGAGTCTCTTATTCATCAGCTCAATCCGGCAGAAACACAACATCAGCTTTTTGTAATTTGACATCAGCTTTATTGTCTTGCAAGATGCTGCTATGCAAAGAGCATTTAACCATGCTAATAAAACTATTACAAGTGGAAATTTCCTTTCGCCTGTCGGGGTTTGTCTTCATTGTAATGCCATGGCAAATCGAAGAGGGGGATGTTTCTTAAAGGTAATCTGTACGGCTCAACAAACAACTTCTATAGTTTTGTCATAATGCAGAGAGGACAATTGTACTTCTTTGAACTTTCTTCAAGTCTTTATCCATGAAAACAGATTTGTTGGTAGACACACTTTGCAATGATATCACACTGAAAGATGTCAACATTTTAATAAGTGGCCCACGTGTGTTCGATCATGTTTTTGGGCTGAATTCTGGCAAGAATAAGCCTCTGTTTACTTGCCATTTCAAGTGAAGTGTTGCTTTTCCAAGTTTCAGGTCTACACAGCAACATTTTGAAAATGATGGGAGTACACGGACATTCGTATGGGCAGACCCCAACAAGGATCTCTTTCCTACCTGCTACCCAAACCAGGGTCAGCAGTGTTTCCTCTAGATTCATTTAGTAGTGGCGGCCCGCCGTTCCTAAATCCTCGCCGCTGCTCCTTCAAATGTCTTTTTTTTTTTCTTATAACAGGCGGTTAAATAGGATTTATAGGAGGGTTGTTTTTCTTTTTACATTTCACTGTATTTTGCTGCAGAATGTTTCATTAAAATTGACTTTATGTTGAGATTTTAGTCATTTCCAGTAGTAATTGTCGATCTTCCTAAATTATAGACAATTTCATCACGTACACTGTGCGCAGGAACAAAGCAAAAAGTTTAAGTGTAAATTCAAAGTTTATTCAAGAAATATTTTACAAGTCCAGCCCGCTCAAGATGAAACTGGACTGTACGTGGCTCCTGAAGTCATATTTCATTTAGTATTTATTTTGTATACCTCTTTGCATATATTATATACATGTATATATATATTGTATACATCTTTATATTGGTTCAGTTATGTGCTTTTAAATAAGTATGTTTCTTCCACAATATATTAGTTGGTGTTTGGTTCATTCAATATCCTGTAGTATTTTGTAGTCCACAATGCATTATGCAACATTTAAGGTCAATTTTTTTAAAATCTGTTTTTGCTCCAATTATCTATTTTTATTTGATAATCACTTGATGATATGATTGCACAGCAATAACAAAAAATATATATTTGACCAGCACTGGTTTGCGGCTCGAATGCTTCAAGTACTAAGGTAAGATTCTAGTGGCCAGTTATATCAGTGTCGAGTATATATTAGATTTACATTATCCTGTCCCAATAATATGACATTGTGGCCATCTCCTGCAGTATCGAAGCATCAGCTGCAGCCCTTTAACCATCTCATTGAGGTTTTCAAGGGTATTGCTACAGCCTCTTCAGTCTTGTTTCACTCACATGGACTCGTATCTCACTGGCAGGCATCAAAACACTTTTGTAGTGTGTTTCATTTTCAGACATTTACAGGTAATTAAGGGCCCTGCAGCATCCATTCAAATAATAGTTAGAATACTCAAGTCGTTGCAATTGCTGAGAGCCAACACACACACACACACACACACACACACACACACACACACACACACACACACACACACACACACACACACACACACACACCCTGAAGACTTACTTCGTCTAAAACACGTCATTCTCCTTAAAGGTACCAGTTCTAGAAGGGACGGGTATCTTGTCCTCACAGTGAGAACGTACCTCACCTCATTCTGTTGCTTTGTAAGCAGATTTAAAGCCAATACAAGTTGGCAGCGATGACTTGAAATGCACTTTGCAGGAAAATGATGACTATATTTAATTGTAACAGACTGACAATACTTTTGAAAAAGCAGTTTGAGACTTTTTCATATCTGGCAGGGGGGAGAAAGAAAAAGTATATAATAGTTTTACCATGAAACTTTTCAATCTGTTGATGTTCTCTTTGATCCGACTCTCTGTAGCCCAGTTCAGAAATCCATAAGCAAGGACAGAATATGAATTGGCAAAGTTTTGATATAGAATTTAAAAAGAAAAAAACAAGAAAAAATAACACTTTTCCTATAGAATCTGTTATTGCCTTTGAAGAGTCTCTGCATTTCAAACTAAATCACACTAACTTGACGGAGTTGGATCGTCACTTCTCCAAATTAACTGAACGTTTCTTGGACACAGAAGCTAGTTTGGAAATGTTGCAATGAGAGGAGATTGCATTCTGATTCTAACACCATCAGGGCCAGCCTTTCACTCAGGGAGAAAAAGAACAAGATAGAAACGATCATTTCTTTTTCTTCCTTGAGGTAAAAATGACAGTTTCTCATGGGGCTCATGAAAGACATTCCCTTGGGCTGCTGGCGGTTAAAGTAAGGTATTTATTATACAAGGAAATCCTTGATGCTTTTGAAAAACTTCACAGGTTCACATGATTGTGAAGACTAATTCCTCATTGCAGAATGAGATGTGTGATAAAAGAACTCACCACAGACTTTGCTTAGAAGGTTTAAGACTACTATGTTGTTACGGCCTCATAAAATTAAATAAAAGACATGTCGAGGCTTCATGAGGCCATAACATAAAAAAGGACGCCAGACAAAACGTTTCAGTTTTTTTTTTTTAAAGAATAGAAGTCTTTCTTTCAACTGGTTAGTTATCTTGCTTTGGGAGGAAAAAGTAGCAGAGAAATGTTATTCCCTGAAGTATCAAACAAAAAGAGATGGAGACCCCGGCCAAAAGGAACAAAAGAGAGGTGAGCGCAGTGTGACGGAGCACTCGTGAACGCACCATGCCCGGAGCGGTGCGCCTTTCCTCTCTCCGCTGGCCGGAGAGTGCCGGGCGCTGGGGGCGCGCGCACACGGCGCTGTCAATGTTATGGTGGAGATCAACCCCAAAAACTGTTTTCCCAGGTCCATGGATATTTTTCCCTGCTGTAGGCAGACGAGGGTGCACAGTCGTTGCCTACACGTCACTCATACATTCACGCACACACCTTCACTCACCTTCCAGAGTAGCGGAGGGCAGCCGGCAGTGACGCGCCGGCAGGGTGACTGGCGAGCCCGGGCCATACCACCAGTCGGGTTAAA
This sequence comes from Lipophrys pholis, assembly GCF_963383615.2. Lineage (NCBI taxonomy): Eukaryota > Metazoa > Chordata > Actinopteri > Blenniiformes > Blenniidae > Lipophrys > Lipophrys pholis. The sequence goes on along the minus strand of NC_137636.1, from coordinate 21,350,490 downwards.
TGGTTTGGGCCCGGAAGGTTTCACAGTCACGTGAACAATATTATTATTTATTTTCTTGAAAACTTCTTGCCGTGTGTACTGAGGGGTTATTGTGGGAGGGCATAATCCTGTCAGTACGTGGTAATTTGTATTTAATTATGGAAAGATAAATTATGGAAAATCTATTTATTTATGTATTAGAATTTGGGCTTAAGAATAAAATAATGAACTTTGTCCGCGAAAGGTTACGCCCAGTGGGAGGGGCTAAACAGATAAAACGGGCCGCGCTGGGCCTGATGAGGGAGTTGGACTCTGGTTAGAGGAGGGGACCGGTAATGGTCTGTGGAGCTTTATTGGTATATCCTGAAGTTGAGGAAGAACCCTTATGTATATAACCTGTACAAATTTGTATATAGAGTTTTCTTTGCTTTGATTATTTTCACCTTTGGGTATTTCTCTTTTTATTTGCACTTTGTAAATATTATGATTCACTGTTTTGGAGAGGCCGGAAAAATAAATTGAAAAAACAACAACACAGCTGATGACTACGCCATTGTTTTTCCCAGTGTGGGAAGTTTGTTGGGTGGACCCCGCCACACGCAGAAACAACCACAATGTGGCCGTTGCATCCGGCACTCCTGTCAAACAAAGAAGCAGAAGAGCTTCAGTCGAATGACGATAAAATGGGACAGCTGGTGATCTGCAACTCAAATTAAAATAACAAACTAAAACTTAAATTAGGGATCGTTTCTACAAACAAAACAAGGAGGAATCAAACCTGCTGCTGTGATGTTTATGTGTGAGAGGCTCATACAACGGTCTGTCCTTCTATCATTTTGCCCCTTTATACCTTCTTCCCCTTGTAGGCCCCCCAATTACAAACTGCCTATCAGCCTGTGAAGGAGGGAACAAAAGGGAGGAGGAGGAGGAGGAGGAGGAGGAACCCGGACAAAAACACACGGCAGCAGACCAGTGACATTACTAGTTCCAAACAAGTGATCAGATTAAAGTTATTTCTCCAAGTCACTGTGCGTCACTATTTTAGCGTCCCGCTGGACGAGTATCGTGTCTGCAAAGCCGCTTTATTATCAGATAAACAGAACCCGTTGCAGAGCACGTGCAGTCTCTGCACGCTCACCAGACCCGCCTCCTTCTCCACTCTGAGCCAATCGCAGGTCAACTCGCTCTAATGGTGCGTTCAGGTGACACAAAAGAATCAGAACCAACAAACGGCATCACTAAACTTTAACATTGCCTCAATAACACAACTGCAGAGATGTTACACTATTTTAGTAATTTTCCTCAGTAAAAAGATGTATTGGCAGAAGGCACCCCCTCCTTTTTTTCCAATCAATCAATGAAAGACTTTATTTGTCAGTTGGGGGGGTGGGGGGGTGTTAAAAGGTCGCATAGAGCAGGCAGTGCAAATAAATAGATAAATAGTGCAACAACAGACTACAACTCAGATAATAAAACCATTGGTCAGATATAAATATACAACAAAGAATGTAGGCCAAAGGTTAAACTATGTATCTGCATCAAGTTTTCGTCAAAACCCCCTCGGTGCGTTAGCAGGCCCCTGGCCACACGTAAGACATGTCAACCGAGATACCATACCTTTGTTTTAATATGGGATTGTTCTCACTGATACATATTCTATTTAATTTTGTTGATTGTTTATCAAACCCTCAAATCGTTATGATATTATTGCATGAGCTGGAAAGCTAATTAAGCTAATTAAGTCAAATATTAGAACTCTTTTATATGGACGGCATCACATTTTTAATCAGCAATAATCAAATGATGGCTCCAAGTCTGTGGGAACGTAAGAAACAATTCTCAAGTTTTTAAAAGTAAAATAAGTTATACTGGCACCAACTATTCAATTCTATTTCAATTCACTTTCAATTCAATTTAATTTCTATAGCTCAAAATAAAATACAGTCATCTCAAGACACTTTCACAGAGAAAAACAAACAATTCACCATGAGCAAGTAGACGGTGGAAAGAAAAATAACTCCCCTTTAACAGGAAGAAACCAGCAGAACCAGACTGGGAGGAGGAGATTTGCTGTTCTAGTCGGGGTTGGAGGATAGAAGGAGAGAAAAGGACAGCCAGACCGATTGTGGTGAGGGATTTAAATTGTACATTTTAGTAATATAAAGCATGTTTTAATCTCTTAACCTCCACGCGCAAACACTCAAACGCGTATGGCGAGGGCCATTTGGAGCCACTTGGTGTTCCGTTTCCTACCCAAGGACATTTCTACACGTGGACAGGCAGAGATGGGAATCAAACTGTAAATCTTTGTAAAGAATGACCCGCTCTCCCAGCTGAGTCATGCCACCAGTTTTTCGCAAGAGGAACATTAATTTTTAATTAAGAATTTTTGAAATTATAGAGGTGCAACCAAGTGGTCCGTGAAGGAGACCAACTCCGCCGTGGAAATCATCCAAAGTTGAACCTGGGTAACCGCCTCTCGCTGGTGTGGAGAAGTCACTGCAGGATCAAAATGGCCCGTGCTTTTCTAAATTTGCATGCACAGCTGTGGCTCAGGCAACAGAGCAGATTGTCCTCTGTTCTGAAAATTGGCGGTTCATCCCCGACATCCACCTGTCCGTGTCCTCCGGTACCATTTCTCCCAGTAATGTGAGAGCACCTTGCATGGCAGCATCACCACTGGTGCTATACTTGGTGTGTGAAAGAATAAATAGCATTAATAGTGTGAAGCACTTTGAGACTGCTAAGAAAAGGCGTATTAGTAAGTGAAGTACATCCAGCATTTATTGACTTTTCCGCGACTCGAAGGGCTACAGAACAGCAAACTGCTTCACATCACCCCGAGAGCCTGCGACTGATACTATCTGGTTGAAAAGGGCCATAAAATATTTACTCACCAGTCGTAATTTCCCTGGAAACCTTGTAGAGGGTTTGTTATTTGTTATTTCCATTAGTTGTTTTTTTTCCACTTTTACTCACTGTTCCTACTTAATGGTCACATTAATTCATGAATAGAAAAAAGACACATCTGTCGTACGTCTTATGCATCATTTAATGCACTTTGAAGGTGGAATGGAGTGCGTACACACTCACTCACACACACACACACACACACACACACACACACACACACACACACACACACACACACACACACACACACACACACACACACACACACACACACACACACACACACACACACACACACACACACACACACACACACACACTCTCTGCAAGGCTGGAACACTAATGCAGCAATATTGATCGATATATTGATGTACCGGTGAGCGATCAAATATCATCGACGCAAAGTGAAAACATTTGAGATTGATCACCTGTCAGGTGCACTTTTATTTTGAAATATGAATTGCACATCTGTGTCATCATTTCAGCCCAAGCGAACGCCTTTCACACCGTCTCCCCTCTCAGCAGCGAACCAGTCATGTGGAAGCATTTTGTGTTTTAGAGAAAACTAGCTTTTATTAATGAGACACTATAAATGTAATTGAATGTTTAGTACAATCATGCAATGGCACTGTAAGTTAACGGATGAACACTTACTTTAACAAGAAATGTGGAACTTTATAGTGAGCAGGTCTATTTTTATAAATTCAAATGTATTTTTTGGGGGGGTTAAAAAGTTGCGTTTCACTTGAATGTCTGGGAGGGCAGGCCCCTGAATCGAATGAAAATGGTATTGTAGCAGACTGTGCCATTGTATCATTGTCCAGAGAATTGATGTAGCATTGGACCGTTATGAAACTGGTGATTTACATCGCTACAGAATTTACTGCACTCGGATCTTGTGGGGTGTCGACCATAAAAAAAAAACATGCAACTGCACTCGTTCTCACCAGCAGCATCACACCACAACATGTATGGAGAATATAAGGAAATTAAAACGACATAGTACTACATCCTATAAAAAAAAGAAATAGATCCTTTAGGGTGTCGAGACAGCGCATATACTATTTTCATATCCATTCTGGAGAGTACTTTACATATCATTTTACACTACACATATTTTACTTTACATATTCATGCATATTCCTGATTAATCCACAGCCCCATAACAACTGAGGACTGGGCGGTAGCTGGAAGTAGCTCTGTGCAATATTCCGGAGTTGTAGACTGGGACATGAGATGTAGAACACTGCAGGAAGATCTTGGAAGAAGACACAGTAGGGTATTGAGATTTGGGCTTGTTGATTTAAAAAATAAACCCCCAAAAAAGAAATTGTGACATGTGATGACAGGTGAACGGAAGATAAGGAATGTGACATTGACTAAAAATATTAAGATGCACTAAAGTATTCTTAAGTTAATGTGTCAAGCTTTCATTTCACTTTACCCAAGGACAGCCTGTCCAACGCAATTCATTAAACAAATGACAGTGTGTTCGTACACACAGTCAGAGGAGGAACAAAGCCAGTTCAGTGATGATGATAATGACTTCAACGTTCATTGTGACACTCATAAAGGTTTTTCGATTTTAATTACAGCAGTATTCTGATGGTTGTATGACATTTAAAAAGCCTCTCATTATTCTGAACAATGGAGCGACCATTAGATGTGTGAAACCAAAAGTGATTCTAACACTTTTATTTTGACGTGACATGTGGCGCCAGTCAGAATTCAGCTCACAGCAACAGATTAGACAATAAAAAATGTCTAAGTGGAATTTTCAATAACTCCACCATCAGATCAGATACAAAGTCAGGAAGTAACTTTTAGCTTGAATCAAAAGACTTCCAGGGTTGATTAAAAGCAGGAAAGTTTTTTCGCTGACGAGGATGAGCTTTGTCAGAAACCGGGACAAACAAGGCGGTGAGTCTTGACGAGTTACTGCTAAAAATAGACATCAATCAGAATGATACTGATGTGGAAGAGATATCTCTCCTTGCATCTCACGGAGGGCTTCTGTGCCATAAAAGAACTGACATTGCCTGTTTGCAGCCATCTTGTAATTTACTGCCCTCCCGGGGCTGCGGTGGGATATTGTCTCTCGGAGCAGGTTGATCACCAGCTGTTGCATTTATCATTTCTGTGGGCAAAGCCAACGTGCCGGCGACAGAGACTTGGGCTCATTAGATGAAAAGGTAGGAATGAACGTGATAGAATCTGACACGAAGGTACTTCAGAAACATTGCATTAACCAAAACGGCAAGAAAAAATAATCACCATTTGTATCTGGTTTGTTTAAGGTCAGGTCAGTCGAGCACTGTGCACTGTGGTCCGCTATGGACCGGTCGCCATTCCGCTATCGCAGGGGTCGGCAACCTTCAAGAACTCGGACGTCCTCGGACCTGCGGTTGCAACTTCCCGGGAGTACTGTTGCGTTACACACTTGCGTTGTTATGTGGCGTTCACAACCCCGCCTACATTTTAACTGCATTCTCTGTGGCGAGTTGGCTCTGGGTGTGCTTTACCTTACCGTACAGTCCCGCCCCGCCCTGCTCCGCCACCTACTGCAGTGGGACTGAGGCTCAAGGAGCAGCAGCTGAAGGACTAGAAGATATATTGCTGTTTTTTACGTTTTGTTGTTTGTTTTTGTGTTACTCTGGACGTCCAACTTCTTTGATTTTTGCTTTTCTTATCAATGAAAGCACATCAACCGTTTACCACTTAAGGCATCGTGTTTATGTCGTCCATTGAACCCTCTTTAAGTGACAAACATCAATACCCGAAGCTTTTCCAGTCAAGCCTCAAGCTTGACTGGAAGCATGACTCTCAACAGACATGTTCAGCAGAAAAGGCAGAGCCTCCTCTCATCTGTTTCGAAAAGCTGCAAGTAGAAGGTGACAGCATTATCTGCAGGTGTCTGTTGACTCCCGCGGCAGCTGCCCAGTGTCAGATTTTACTGAGTAAATCTATACCTTCCCGAGGAGTGTCCATCTGTACATTTTGGGAGTGAACTTCATCTTCACCAGTGCAACATCCAACATAAAGCTGGATTTTGTTTTATTGGATTTATTAAGAATTTAATGTCCTGTCGAGTGCTGCAGGATTTTACTCCGAGCTGTGCTCCATACGAGAGAGTTTCAGGCTCACACACTGCGATTCTACAAGCTCAACATGATTCAAGTGTGACTGATACACTCATTAACTGAGCTCAGTCCCTCGGTCTACAGTCTACATAGCGCAGTGTGTAGAAAGACGCTACGCACGGCGCTATGCGTACTGTAGACGGAGTATTATTTTCTGATTGATACAACATGCTTCAGATGAAGCGATTTAGTCAATGGAAATAATTTTTTACTGACTAAACTGCAAATTATTTAGCATTTGCCAAGATTCTAAATATAATTTCGAGACATGATGATCACTTGTCTTGTTTAAAAGGTGTTTACTGAGTTATGGGCCTTGATTTAACAATAAAATCCTTAATCTAGATTTAAATATAATTTCAAGATTTCTTAGATCAAGTTAAATCAACTTGCTGCATAGACAGATTATTTCACACGTCGTTTTGCTAAATGTATTGTTTCAATTGTATACTACTCTTTATTCATTGTAACTCGTGACCAGAGAGATCATTGAGATAATGACCTTCTTTCCAGAGCTCAATTGACTACCTAGGAAAGAGACGATACCTCAGGACAAACACTTCAATGTTATTTTCAGGGTCTAGAATTGCAGACTCCTCTCCCAGTGTTGGGCCCTGATTTTAAACCTCACTTCCTTCAAAATTACCAAATTGATAATCAGTTCTTCTCATTGTTTATAGGTTCCACCCCATTTATGTGACTCATTTCAAACTCTTACTTTATCATTTAATGCCCCATTTATTCAGTATATTGAGTACACAAATACCATCAATTATCACAAAGTCGATGACGCCCAAGCAGCGCACAAGTTCACTCCTTGATAAGTTTTCCAATCCAGATTTTCATGCATCCGTTATCTAGGTGTGCTTCACTGCAGAGGAAATCACAATTCCAGATCCATCTTAGAGCAAATTAAAGTGGCCTATTAAGCAAACAAGCTTGTCTTTGTGTTACATCTATTGTGTAATTTGACAAATGCAGGCAGACACAGAGCGATCATTGAGATTGGGCACAGAAAAGGCCGATCAGTTTCATCCTTTGTGAGGACACGGTGGTGAATACACTGTTTTTCAGACCTTTAATGACAGTTGGCCTTCGTTCTCCCAGCAGTTTCTAATCGTGGCAATTCAACACTGAAGATTCTCCTGATCCAACGCAACGTTTTTGCGTCATTATATCACCGCTACTTTCTTTGGTCATTTGCTTAAGACAGAACCTTCCACCAATCCAGGTGCAGAAGAAGAAGGTATCTGCTGCAGCCAAATTACAAGCACTTGGTGCTCCAAGTACTTGAAATAGTCCCAGTTAACAGCCCTTAAAGTGACAGGAGTCCAAATGGATTTCATCTGACAGATTGTGAAATCAGGGTTTCTATATAAAGATTTTTAGTTTAACTGTCATTAATGACAAGTGACTCTGATGCATTTCCAAAAGATGAAAAAAACCCTCTAATGGAAATGACACATGTCCTTTAAGTCAACATAATGTTTACCCCCTGCTGTGTACTGCGTCATAGGGATTGAACTAGCAGTAATTTACACATTGTTATGCAAAAAGTAGTAATTCAAACAAAAGTAAGGCACTTCTTCAATATCAAAGGACATTCTTTATTTGGATCAGGTTTTGTCAGTATGTCGAGGAAGAAAATGGTTGCATAGTCCGAATTCAACACTTAGTTGTGAAGTTAGTGAAAATATATCCCAGTTAATGGTGTGGAAAGAGAACATATCCAGTGAGAGAAAGGTCAAACTGGTTGGCGATGATAGAAGGACTTTTATCCCAAGTTCTGCAGATGAACAACACTGTGAACCTTCAAGCATAATGACGACAGCATACCAAGCCAACGATGACACTTTGGGCTGTCAACGGATTAAGGGTGGAATGTACAGTTGACATTCACTAATCAAAACTTTTACTGCGTAAGGTTTGGTGCATCCATTCTGCCTGTTATCGGCGCTTCGGTGGGTCACATCAATATCCAGCGTCAAAGGCGCTGGTCACAAAGTCATCATATCTGTACTTTTAGAGAGTTGACTGACATTGTCCTGACCAGTGACCCAGCTGTAAGCTGCTTCTTCTAAAATGATGTAGGGAATGTTTGATTACACCAAGGTCCTTTTACAAGTCTCGTGTCCTGTTGCCCAAATGGCTAATCCAGCTTTGGTTCAAGCTGCTTGATGCTGGTGTGATTCAAGGATCAGGGGTTTTCTGGGGTGACAATTTCAGCTCCTTAGCATCATCCAAATGTACTTTAAACCATGTATGCATCCATCCTTTCATAAGCAAAGTGTGGCATCTGCTTCTTCAAGACTCAAATCTCTAAACATCTCAAACTGCTTTCAGGAATAAATTTCATCGGACTAAAAAAATCCTCCGCAGTCACCGGACCTTCGTCCTGCACACCACCTTTGGTAACGAGGTGGAGAGTCACGTCATGGATGTGCACCAGATCAATCAGTGTGATGCCAATATGGAGCAAAATCTCTGAGTAAGCCTTATAGCACCTTGTTCTGAGGTCCAACCTCTTTCTCGGAAGAGTAAACTAATGTGTCTGCTGAATGTACACCGAGGGAAAACACTTTTTCAAAACAATCAAAATATTGGAGAATTAGAGACACACTCTGCTCCCAGCAGCTGTGTTTAGGGACACAACTGATTCATGGTAAATCAAATGAAAATATTAAAAAACAGAGAAACAAACTCACATAACCGTGATGAGTCACAAACAGCTGTACAGCTTTGATCCCCCGCCCTCAAAGTGCCACAGTGTCTAAAACATGGATTCAGATTCCGGGTTCCCATGAAAACATCCTCTCATGAAGCATATAAGAGAGCGAATGCTGCTGGCAGTCCACGGCAGAGAGACCAGGCTTAATGGTCACATCTCATGTAGCGCAGGAATGCAAATCACCGATCTGGCAGAATGATCAAAAGGTGCCAGCTGCTTCGGCCACAGACAGCTGTCGGTTGAAAAACTCTTCATAAAGCTGTTTTCACTGATTACTCTCTGTGGTGGGTCACAAGGTACTGTAGTGGTGAACCCAACAGTTACAATATTCCTGGTTCTTGTCCCAGCTTGAGGGGGGGGGGGGTTGTCTCTGCATATTTATACTCCTTCAGCTGTGTGAAAATCAACATTTAAGTTCAATAGATGACTTCATTTTGCCCGTACAAGTGACTATGAGTGTGTGAGACGTTCTGTGTTTGTCCAGTGATGGATGGTATCGAGCCTCAGCTCGTATAATATAACTATTCTGGCCTCGTGATTGCGGTGTTGCGACAATTGGTCAAAATTGCAGAAAAGTTGTAGAAATTGGATAAGGTTGCAGGCCGCGTGGGAATAGCGGGAATCTGTTGAATTTGCGTTCAAAATCGCGAAAGCGCCGTCATGAAATCTTGGAGGGGGCGGAACAAATGTAAACAGTTGAAAGTACAGATTTTTCTTTTCAAATAATTACTCAAGTAGAAATGTGGGGAAAATCCAGTTCATTACAGCAAAGTATCTGCACTTTGCTGCTTCCCACCACGGTTTGAAAGAGGTTATAAGATTCTTATTTACACTCTGAAATGTTTGCAGCTGTTTTAGTCTTTATAGTATAGTAGCTATAGTATACTAAAGCTGTTAAAGTAGCTTCTAAGAGCTTTCAGATCTGAATTATTGAATTTAATCAAATTGATATTACTTGTATTTCTACTTACCATTTGTATGCATAACCCCCCCCCCCCCATAAAACAAAACGCCTTTATGGAAGACTTACATCTAGCTCCACTGCAGACTGATGAATATGATGAAGCAACATGATTTCCTTCCTGTCGATGAGCCCTCTTCCAATCAATTCAGCTCAGACTGTAAGTGACGCCTCAACACTTGTTGAGGCGTCACTTACAGTCTGAGCCGCGTTCACAGGATGAAGAAAGGTGGGATCCACATATTCACAGTCCCACTGCCTCTAAATATCCCTTCCTCCTGCTTCACTGGGTGAAAACCTGGCAGAAGAGACAACTCCTCCTTGTAAACAAATCATCCAGGGGACAGAAACACAAGATCTCTTTATACCAAACTGCTCATTAACCCATCAGAACAATTTAAAAAATAATGGGTGTCGAGGTGGTGTGGTGGAAGCAGTCTCTATCCAAGACATGTGCAAAGGTAATTATCTCTATGAATGACAAGCATACAAGTGCAAAGACTTTTAAAAAAGAAAAAGAAAAAAAAAATCCCCAAATTGTGCTCGTCAAACAACCGCTACCATTTAATCAGATCCGCCATCAAACAAATACAAATGTGGGGTTTTTTTTCTGTATTGCAGCAAGGCACAGGCTGTAATAAAGTGTGGGCTTTTTTCACATTTCATCTCGCCTGGCTCTTCATCACTGTTTCACATCCAGCTCATTTTTCAGAGACGGCCTCGGCAGTGTGTTCAGACCAACAGGATATCACACGTTCACGTTCCTAATCCACACACACTCCACCTACACTGCAGCTCGCCACAAGGAAGTATGTAAATCAAAGTAATATGACTGAATGGAGGAAGAACGCGTGAATACAAAATGTTTTTTTGGTTGTTTATTTCTATATCAAACAAAAGCCAGATGCATGGATGCTCCTTGAAGGATTTTAGCTTTCGTATAAAAACCTCAGGCTCGGGTCTCCTGATTGCCCCTCGCGTGTCTCGTGGCAATCAGCCAGAGAAGGCCGGCGTGGAAACAGCATCAAGAGACTCAGCGCAATCAGACAATCGAAGCAAAACACTGTGGGAGCGACACTTCAAACGAGGTGGAAAAATGTAAATAAAAATATAAAAAACTAACTCCGCCAATGGCACCAGGAACTCGTCAGCTGTGTAACCTCACAAAAAAAGAATGAGTGCAGCACTTTGAAGTTCAGAGGCAATTTTTTTTCTTATAGAGCATTCCAGTCGGGCTTGATATCATTGGAGGGGACAGATAAAAGGTCTGGAGAGATTTGGACAGGTGGACAAGTGCTGTTTAACAAGGCAATCTACAGGGCAAGCGGTTCGATTCCCTCTGACCAAATTGACTCTTCATCCCCCTGCGACTACAGGCTTTGAACTGGTCTCACACACACACACACACACACACACACACACACACACACACACACACACACACACACACACACACACACACACACACACACACACACACACACACACACACACACACACACACACACACACACACACACACACACAGAGCTCTCCATTAAGTGTGTGAATTTGTTGTGTCTGGGAGGCTGGATCAAGGATCAAGGACTGTATTTTATTTATTTTTTTCCATTGTCCTCTTTTACGCCGTGAAAAAGAGCTGCTACGTCTGTGCTGCTACAAGTCAAAGTTCTGTTTACGCCTGCAAGATACTTGGCAACAAGATGCTGGCTAATCATGGCAGGTGTCAGCTTGAGGTCAGAATGAAAGGCTTGTAATGGCGTCAGTACAGGCAGAGCGCGGTGTGAGACGGCTGGGACTCATCCGTCTGATCGCTGGCGAGGACGGCAGGTCAACAAGGCCCCGCTGAGTCGTGAACTGACCCACGGTCACTTCAATCACGATAGAAGAACTTTATTATTAACTCTAACATTATAGAGACACCAGGTTTGACGTTTGCACATTGATGTTTTGAAAACCGTGTTGTGTCCATGGAAAAGACAGAAACGCAGAACATGACGTTGTTTTCATGTTGGGACACTAGTCAGTGCTGTTTGTTTTTGTAATGAAGCCACACACACATGCAGCAGAGAACAATACAATCTAAACATTAACAATAGGTGTACACAGACATGTGTATGGACATACGAGCAAGTTGGATCGTTATTACAGCAACTGTCAACTATAAAACTACCAAGTCCCAGAAGAACATGGACTGGGAGTCATGACACTCTGGAGGAAACATTGTTCTTATTGTCCAACTACAGAGCATGTGCACAACTACTAGTTACTACGGTTGTTGTGCGCATGAGGATCAGCACTGTTTCAAAAAAGAGCATTTTGCAAAAGTTCCACATTGGGATCCGTTTTACAAAAAGTTGTGTTTTCAGTGACTCCGCACACCATTGTCATGTAAAATACATATATCGACGTATGGGCTGACATGCAATAGTTAAAGGTTTCCCTTTTTAATAGCTTGCAAATACTGTATGTATATGACATAAATAACGTACAGGAAATGATGCATAGCATATTTTGGTGTTTATTTGTATTTTTAGTCCAAAATCCGTATATTTTTCAATCACTGCCAAGAGACACAGCTTCAGATTGTTTCAAGCCTCTGAGTTTACTGAAAATGACAAATACGTGGAGGTAAAACTAGCAACGTTGATGCAAATTAGCTTGAGGAAGAGTAAAGAAAATGAAACAACACAGAAAGTACAAACGGTTGAAGATTTGACGGATATGGAGATGAGCTGTATGATCCTGTCTGGATTTATACATTTCTGCATAATCATTTCAACCAGCACATGACTGTCCACTCCATTCCAAAAATTGAATATGTCAAAGCTGGCAGCTCAAAATCCCTTTCACTTAGAAACTAGTTTTGATCAATGTGATCTCTGTTGGATGTTTTCAGCTACACTATTTAAAAAAAAATTTAATAAAAAAATAGGACTTTGGGATGTTTTGAAATGTATCAGCTAGAAAAGTTTGTGCAAAACCAAAAGTTGATGAAAGAACATGTTATATCAAAGGTTTAATTATCAGAAGTCACAAGTTCCAGTTTAATAATGGAAGAGTGTAATTAGCCATGATGTAAAACCTGCCAATGGCAATAAATGTTGGACATTTTAAATGTAATTAGTGAGAAATTTGGGTAAGGGTAATAGTTTTAAACAAAAATAATCATTCCATTCTTTTTGTTAAAATTACAAATTTACAGCACAATATGCCACAATATATTTATAATGATGGCGACAAACTGGAATCTCACATCTTTTATCATGTCCAGCTTAGAAATGGGTCTAAATTAAGGGACGGATGTATGTTCTCTGGTGTGTGTGTGTGTGTGTGTGTGTGTGAGCGTGCGTGCGTGCGTGCGTGCGTGCGTGCGTGCGTGTTGCTGTGAGAAACTTTTCTGAAGCAAAAAATCCAAACACGATGCATTCTTACTTGAAATGTTGTGTAAGCCTGAAGGCCTCTTCATACTCCATAAGAACAAGATGAAAGTTCGGCTGTGCCAACTGCCCTGGCCGAACCATGCGGGTGCCGCACTGCCGAAACTTCTGCACTGCCGTGTGCTGCGCATTCGTGTTCCAGCTCGCTCATGACTATCAGTCATATTTTAATCACATTTAGCTCGTAACATCGCTACTGTACGAGCGCCGCAGCTCGTTAAAATGTCGGACTGCAGGCTTTTACATGATGCACCTGAACGCATCACGAACAGCTGTCAGCTCCTGTAGTTAAAACCGGACCAACATCGCGCTCGGACAAAAACTCTTTTATTACTGAAAAAGTTAAGAGAAATGTATTTCTGAAAGCACTGGAGGCGATAAATAAACTGTGCTGTTGAAAAGTTTAAACGCCACATCACAGACGTGTGGCTGCTGCGAGGGGGCGTGGTCTGCGAGTTCGGCAGCTTCTTAAAAAGCTTTTTTTTCAGCAGCTGGCTGACGTCACTGACGAATTTTCTTCTTGTTTTTATGGTTTCAAAAAGGGAGTATGCAGGGGCCTTAAGAGGTAAGTTTGCAATTAATTTAAGATTAAGTTTAATGCAGGTAAGATGCATTACACAGGCCCCAAGTTGTAATGCAGTTCACAGGGTCCGATTACCCGGTGATGCAGGTGATGTTACTATTAACTTAGAGTTTAGGTCTGACATATCAAGTATACCTTTTTTAGATTCGACAAAAAAAGATGTTAAAGTCTGAGTTTTCTTAACTGTGATTCTTTCCCGTTTAATTTAATTTAATTACAAATCACAATCTAATGACTCACTCACAAGTCTGTCTGAACTAACTTAGTCATCACTGTAACCTCATTACAACTTTGATTTGGGTTAAAAATGTATATTATTAATGGAGTATTTTCTCTGTGTCAACTGATCAGATGCAACAAATGTATAAAAGGCTTTAATTTACAGGCTGCAGGCTGATTTCCCATTTTGTGGCAGTTGCTTGAGCAGCACAATAAAACGCAGACAGAAAAAGTCCAAAATCACTTTGCAGATATAATTATAATTTTCTGTAGTAAAACCAAGACCAATATCCTGGTTCTTGGTGCTTTGTGTTTACGGGGAATTGGGGGGGGGGGGGAGTTCACTGCTGGAATCTCATGTCCATGCACTTGTGCACACATGCATAAATATACTGTGCGCCTCCACCCGATTGCTCACATCTCTCAGGCCATTGCGGTGATGAATGACGGCTCAGCAGCCATTAGTGTGTGCGCTTGACACAGAGAGGTCACGCTGTAATGTAGACCCCAGCGTTGCTGCAGTTGCACCATCAGTCACGGTTGGCGGGTCAGATGGAAAACAAGTGGGACATGCCCAGGCCTCAAACAGATAAACGACTCCACCGCACCGCGGAGGCAGCCATTGTTCCGCTCCGGACCATTGCTTTCCTCCCGCCTCAGATATGCGTTTCGTTTCTTTTTTTTTTTTTTCTTTCCTTCATCCAGCTGTGGGTGGCAGCGGAAATACAACTGAGCACGGACGCACATGAGAAATGTGCAGGAGAATGTATGTACGCTGTAATTTCCCTCTGACAAGCTGGAGAATAAGTTGTCAAAATAAATTGGAATGACTGGCAACTCATTTCTAGTCGGAGGGCAGAAGAGAGAGAGAATGAGGAGGGCAGAAGACAAGAAGGGAATGAGACGAGGCAAAGGTTAGAGCGAGAGGCGGGGATGTGTAAGCGGAAAAGAGGAAAAATGCAAAGTGTGCAGCGGAGAGGTAGCTGGAAATGAGAGGAAAAGAAGAAGTGAGGTGAAAAGACAGGAGAGCGGCGACTACCTCTGAAAGGTCACCGTCTCTTTCTCTTCATTTGTCTCTCTGATTGGTCTTGCCAATTAACCGCACAGAGTGCCGAACCCTGCACAGCGGACGGAAACAAGCTCATCAGGGTGGAGGAAGGCGGAGCCAACACCGAGAAACTCCATCCGCATGTCACTGCATTGTAGTCATTCGTTCACATAGCAGGGATTGAACTTTTCATTATTCAGCTCTGCTCATACGGGTGGATTTGATTGAGACTGTCTCACGGCGAGGTGGACCAAAAGGGAGAAATGGAAAAAAAAAAAAGAAAAGAGAAGAACAGAGGAGAAGCGTGAGGCAACCCGGGCAGGAGGGAAGTTAGACAGGAGATCAATGATGAGAGGATATAGTCTGACAACGCAAATTGGCATGAGAGGGAAGGAAATGAGGAAGAGACATGACAGAGCAGAATGTGAAGCGGAGAGACGGAGAACTCCGGATCTGATTGATGTGGGCGAGCTGGACTGGAGCCACAGGTAGTCAGGTGCTCTTCTCTCCTACTGACTTTATTTCCCTCCGAATGGAAGTATCACATTTAATATGGTTGTATTCGTAACACTGATATAATTTAAACAGTGGTACTCAACTCCAAAGACATTTTTAGTTACAAATAGAAATAAGAATAAGACACTTTCTCGAATCTAGAACATTGAAACCAAGGGTGTCAAACGTAAGGCCAAAACACGACCCCCAAGAGGCTCCAATTCACCAAAACAACCAAAATAAATGGCAAATAAATCTCAAAGAAAACTTTGATTTTAAAAAAAAACGTTTTCTTCAGAGCAGCGACAGAACGCAACACTGAGATATCATTGATGCTGCCACGAAATCGAGCTACTTGATTGTCTCGAAGCCATGTTGTCAGGGGGAGTTTGGAAAGACACCCAGAATGCAACAGCGACAGGAGAACAAAGAAGACGTTTTACTCTATTTTGCACCAGAAGGTTTCATTAAAATTGACCTTATGTTGAGAGCGCATTGTCATTTTCTCTGGTAATTGTTTAGTTTGTGAAAATATCAACATTTTCATCAAGTACACTCTGCACTACAATAAAGATAAAGTTTCAATTGAATGGTCATTATGGCTCTATTTTACCTTTCTGGTCCACTCAAGAAGAATGTGGACAGAATGTGGCCCCTGAACTAATATTAGTTTGATACCCCTGGTCTAGACGAGATTGCATTGAATAACATCCATCAACGTTAACAGTAATATTTCGGTAAAAGAGTGATTGTAAAGGGGGTTAGCGGCTTCCTTAAAGACCAAGGAGTTTTTCAGGGGAACAAAAAAGCGAGGAACCGCTGATCAACCTCCAGACATCCAGATTATATTCCTGCCAAGATCAAGTTTCACAGTCGTCAAGGTTTACAGCTCTCCGAAAACCGTCTCAAACCTTTTAATGCCATCTGTAAAATGCAGATCCATTCAATTCCTCCTCTCTTTAGGTATCTCGTTGTGTTTATGCCTGTGCTTTAAGCACAGCTAACGTACCCGCCGTAATTTTTTACGAGGGCTCAAGCCAACGTTTAACAAGCGCGCAGTGAGAAATTTATTGCATAAGAGGAATAGAAAGCACTTTCTTTCCCAACGGCAGCCTATAACCCCAAATGTAACGCAGCCAAGAGGCAGGAAATGTGTATTTCACTTTAGGAAGGCTCACTTGATCGGAAAAGTAGAAACTCTTGATCTATGGTTCTTAGAGTCAATGAACGAGCCGGAGATGAGGCAGGTGGAGGTAAGTGGACCCTCTAAAAAGTGAACTAGACCGGTTAATATCTGTAACAGTGCGAGAGCGCTCCACTCAACCTTGACGCCCCGTTAGTGTATTTTTAAATAAGCTTGCAGTGTGGCAGCACCTCTGACAGTGAGAAATAAGTCCATAGACATGGTATTTGAGCAACTTCCTGGGAGCTCCTCAAGACAGAGCCTCATGACCATAACATTTGCTTATAGCGCCTCCGTCAGGTCAAGAGCTAAAGCCGTGACATCTGGCACTGACGTTCACAAATTAGAGGGTGTGGAGGGTAATGAGGCCTGAAGATGTCCATTTCAATGATAATATGGCTTGAGGAAGGTTTAAACTTTCACTCATGGAGTGATCATCTCCTGAATAGAAAGCAGGGGATATTAGAAGAAGGAGCCCTTTTACTCTTTTAGCACATCTTTGCAGGAAATCAACGATACACTGAAAATGGTTTGTGCTCGAATAAAAAATGATCTTTCTGTGTATTTAATGTAGCAGGGTTGATGTATTTGGGCCAGTTGGAGGAGGACGAGGTGGATGGACAGATCAGGACCAGTACAAGTACACAAACCTAATACCATTTTTAAAAAGTACATGTATTTTTTAATCGATGTCAAAGTCAGACCTGTTGTTTTTTATACGTTTGTTTGTTTGTTTGTTTCCCTTGTCCTCTTCGGCAGCTAAAGCATACAGTATCTTTTCAGTGTCAGAACAGTCTTTGTTCGTGTCACGGGAAAGGTTTATGGGGGGGAACAGACGACAACAGACTTGTTATTGTTGTTGTAACAGTTACAATTAACACACCGATCCAAACAACTTCCAACAAGCAACTATTGCACAACCACACAAGCCTGAGTAGCCCTTTCCATGCATAAACAAAAAAAAGTCAGACCTGTTGGATTAGTTATGTGTTACAGTTAAATTACATACATTAGAAGCAGGTTTAATAATATTTACTTTTTTTTTTAATACACCAGAATAGAATTGCATGAACGATAAGGGGTATTGATCTCAAATATTTTCACAGTGGTTAGTAAATGTTAAATTGTGAATAGATTTCACTTCTATTTTTTTTTAAATTCAATTTATTTTTAAAAAAAATAGAAAATGGAACAAGAGAAGCAAGAAAGACAAATCATACAAATGAGTCATGTAGAGTTCACATGACACATACTCCAATTTCACAATGTGTGCATTACATGTTCGGCTGGGTGAAGTTTAACATACACACATATATGTATAAAAACGATGAATAATTGAAAAGAAATGTGAAATCTTTCCATTCTGTTATCCACTTGAGTAGATGAGCGAAAAAAGATTAATCAACGCATCTGTTTCCTCATTTTAATAATCTGTCCACACGCGCAGAAATACACAAGAAGTCATTGATCATCAGTCAGTCAGAGAGAGTGTGTGTGTGTGTGTGTGTGTGTGTGTGTGTGTGTGTGTGTGTGTGTGTGTGTGTGTGTGTGTGTGTGTGTGTGTGTGTGTGTGTGTGTGTGTGTGTGTGTGTGTGTCTCAAGGGAGTAACAGCTCCAGGCTCTGGGTATCAATACAGGCAGGATCCACTTTGCTCTTGCACTGATCTAGATGGTGAAAAAAAAGAAGCTTCTTTTCCTCTTTTATCTTTTTATATTTCCTTTGCTAGTGCATGAAAGTATTACAGCAATTAAAACTCTCCCCACCCCCCCAACCCCCCCACCACCTGTCCTCTACATTGAACATGACTGTTACGCAGTAATTAAGAGTGTGTTGCGTTACACACCACCGCTAATCCTGCCGAGTCGACTCAATCCACTGTGTTAGCAGATTACTGCTCGCGGCATGGGCTCTCGTTATAGCGCTCGTGTGTGCGTGCACGCTCAGACACACCGTGGGCTCCCTGAAAACACACACACACACACAAAATAAATTGTGTATGTGCTAAAGCGCTATTTCTATGACACCTACAGGCGTTTTTCATGTCTGCAATTAGATTACCCTGACTGTGCAATTTAGGATGAAAAGTGTTCCCTAAATCTTTTCGAAAATGTATTCATGGTGAATGATGTCGTACACCTTAGTTTGTCTTATTTAGGTCGGAGCTGGCAGCTGCGTCGCCCTCTGGCTTCATAAAGATTCATGTTTTCACTCTTTCACTGCATTTTAACTGCAACCCCAATCTATCTCACAGAGGAATCTTTCATTAGAAGAGGCCTGACGAACAAACAATCGGGGGATATTTGGACCGGTATGTAAAAAAGAAAATGTCTTGTAGTCGGGGACAATCTGGAGGAGGCCTACCGTGTTTGACCAGCATGTCAAACACATACAATGTAGGCCATAACTGGACTGACAGAGACTAAAGAGAGATTAACAATATTTAAGAGATTTAGTTAGTGTTGCAGCCATAACCCAACACTGAGTCTCAGGACTGAAAATCATGTGGATTTGATGGTTTTTCCTCAGTAAAAGTGTCTTGAAATGGCTGCATTGTATTTGGCGCAATAGAAATGAAGTTGAATTGAACTTTCAACCAAAAGATTTTTGCCAACATTCATGTGCAAGACACAGCGCAATGAATTACAGTGACAAAGACCAGGTTGTTTGAAGAAAAATACAATGTGAGGTTTTCATGAGGAATCTTTGTCGAGGGTAAAATCTTTGGTGTGTACAACAAACCGAACAGCAAATATTCAAGCACATATGTATTCTTATAACAGCCACTCATTTGTTAAGTCTGCCTTGTGGTTTATAGGTGAGCCTGTTCATATTGCAGAGAAGGAATGGTGATTCTGTACATACCTACTGGCCAACCCTACTGAACTGATCTAATGAGTAGATCACTTCAGAGCCCCTCAATGGATCTGAGAGTATTGACAAAGGTTTACCCACAAAATCCTTTGAGGGAGTCACAGAAACCAGAGAGAGAGAGATGGAAAATAAGTGGGTAAAGGCAGTTGTCTGGTAATACTAGACCTCAGAAGACTGGTAGGAGATAATAGACAAGCTAAAATGTAGCTTTCAAATTGTGGGAGTAACCTAAATCTGGAGAAAACTCAGTCATTGTCAATGCTGTCAGGTAACGATTCACACACTCACCAACACCGAACAAGGAGGTTTCCTTTTCACTGCCAATTTGGTAGGAATGACATGACAGCATGGATCCATTCTGCTTGTATCAGTGGTTCAGGCTGCTGTCAGCGGTCTGATAGTGTGTGTGTGTGTGTGTGTGTGTGTGTGTGTGTGTGTGTGTGTGTGTGTGTGTGTGTGTGTGTGTGTGTGTGTGTGTGTGTGTGTGTGTGTGGTGTGTGTGTGTGTGTGGCGGGGGGGGGGGGGGGGGGGGGGGGGGGGTTCTTGGCACACTTTAAGCCCCGTACTACCAACTGAGCTTGGCTTTAACCTCACAGCCTGTGTATAATCACTGACCATGGCCGGGGCTTCATGAACCCACACTGGACCTTCAGCTGATGGCTGCTTCCAGCAGGGCACTTCTACAAAGTGGTGGGACGGGAGATTAACGTTGTGACTGTGCAGCCGACACACCTGGCTCTGCCTGTCAACTCTGTGTGGAGCAAAAGGAAGGTTTTCCCCGAAAGCATTCCGAGCAGCTGGCAAGAAAAGCTTGTTCTGGACATACCTAATGCTACGTTTTCTGGACTGTTAACAGAAACTTTGAAGTGTGTCCTTTACATCTGGACACTATCACACAGCTGTTCTCACTTCTTCTCTATGGGTGGTGGTCCCTATATATCAGCAACGACAGGATTTTCAAGTGAAAATGCAAAACTTTGGTCTCGATAAAAATGGGGAAAACAATCCAACTTGTGCTTGTACTCCCATTATTAATGTTTAGAGTGTATTATTCTCTGCTGCATGTGTGTGGATTCATTATAAAAACAAACAACAATCCAACTCGTGGCCATACGGGAGAACTACATCATTTTCAGTGTTTCTGCCGTTTCCGTGACATTGTTTTCAAAATGTTGCTCTGTAAATGTGAAACCTTTCTGAAGTTTTCACTTAAAACGTTGCATAAAAAGGCCCTTAATCTGTTGATTTTGGGGGGAATTTGATAAAGACATTATGGTTATCATGGATGGGCACATTTAGAAAAGAATCAATTTGTATAAGAATCTATTCTTCTGTGTGACAGACATCCAAATTATAGTTTCTTATACAAATTGATAAAGACATTATGTTCATCATGGATGGGCACATTTAGAAAAGAATCAATTTGTATAAGAAACTATAATTTGGATGTCTGTCACACAGAAGAATAGATTGTATTGATCATATTCAATCACTCCCAGTTCACCTTCACTCTGTTACTAGTGAGAATCCAAGGTGACAAAAGCCAACATTCTCCATCAAACAGGCTCCCAGGATTTTAAAGGCTCATTTCAAATTTTCAAAAATGATTGAGTGCAGTATTCGTTTAAAAACATATTGAGTGGAGTATTCCTTTAAGGCCATGTCGTCCAGGTTTATCATTACATAGTTCCTCCGGCTTCTAGATTTACTGTGAATCACCTCTCAGTAACCAGTATTATCCTTGTGAGGTGAAGTGCATTGATATTTGGGAAGAAAAAAAATGTAATGTCTTCAGTAAATATCTATTTTTCCCACCACTGTTTAGTTCCCATGATTGGGAAACAAAGAAAGATGGAAAAAAGGAACTGCAATGCACCAATGAAGACCTTCAAAGCTTCATTGAGTAACAATAACTGAGTTCACTTCACTTTCAGCCACAATGTTCCATTTTGAGAGAAGAGCTTGGTAAAGACAAGCTGTGGGATTTCTCGAACACGAGAAGTGAAAAGTCCTGAGCCGGAGGTCACATGTGCCTTTGGCGGCAGGAAACTTTCAGAAAAATTTTGAAACAGTTTCAGATAAATACTTGTATTAATCTCTGATTTGTTAACAACCTTCACAACCAAGAGTTCCAGACATTCTCCAGACACTCAAGTTGCAGAATTGAGCATTGGACCAGCATGCACTGCTTCAAACAAGGCTGTCATATTGAGAGACTGATGTGTTGTGTCTTGGAATAACATTTCCTTTATATTCCCAGTAAACCTGATGGATGAGAGTATTGACCTTCAGCTGAAACATACCACAGACTGAGTGTGACTTGTCATATGCAGCGTAGATAATGTGATATTATCACCGGGCATAATGGTGATTCAAATGCCATATCATGGAGAAACACACCACCCTTGAACATTACTGCAGGTTATAAACACATAATGATATATAATATACCATACCGTAAAGCAGAAAACTAAAATCACAAAGACAATTTTTTTTTACTTGAAAGATTGATTTACATTGAATACCAATCACCAACAATACTGGGATGATGTCAACAATGTAAATAAAAACGCAATAGTTTACAGTTCTTGATCGACTCATTGGGCTCATTCCAAATCATGGTCACAGGTTTAGACCTAATCCCTGGTAACGTGACCGGGTGAATACAGCAACACTGAACTTTGGACTGTGGGATCATGGGAGCACAAAACACAAGGGAAGAACATGCAAATAATAATAATAAAAAAACAAAAGTGGGAATAAAAATGGGGAGATGTAGGTCCCATTTACACAGGAACATTTCACGTGAAAACGCATCATTTTACGTTTTTGTGTCGGGAAACATTCACACTTACATGGCAACATTTGGGAAATGATGTTCATTTACATGGCAATGGCAGAAACACTGAAAACGACGTGTTGGGCCACAAGTTGGTGCTGTTTGTTTTTGTAATGATTGTCAACTATAAAACCACAAAGTCCCAGGAGAAGACGGACTGAGAGTCACGACACTCTGGAGGGAAGATTGTTCTTATTTTCCAGCTACTGAGCATGTGCCGTAGTAGTGGTGCAGAAAAGTTGCTTTCTCCCTTTTCCACCGAGTTTTCAAAAGGTTTTCAGTGGCTCCGAGCAGCGTTGTCATGGAAACACTAAGAACGTTTTGTGTAAACGGGGGGTTAAAAAAACGCTGAAAGATATGCCATGGGTATACTACTATATTTTTATTTTCTAGACTGAATAATGAAATCAGACATTCACTGAAGGAAACTAACAACCAACCATTCTTAAAACACTGGATAGATAATTAGAGGTGTATTGAATGTTGGAGACTGGCTGACCTGGTCAATACAATTGATTATCATCTCACCCATCAACTACAAACCTACAGGCTCTTTCAAATTCTATTGACTCTTTAATAAAACGAGGGTTGATGAGGTTGTTGTAAGAGTCTCACCCTGTCTACCCATGACTGTGATAAACTTGAAGAGAATTAGCTGAAAACTCAGACAAACAATGAATTGATGCAACCTTTTAATCGGAGACTTGAAAAGTCTCCAGAGTCACAGCATTGAGCTCAAGACCAGCTCACGGTGCTTCAACCAAGGCTGTCATATTGAAGCAAACAAGTGTTGTCATATGAAAAAAAAAAAAAAAAAAAAACACCTTCTGCTGCAATTCATATGTAAACCTTGTTCAGGAGCATGTTGCCTTTTTACATGTGGCGCACGGTGGGACTGACCTTCAGCTAACAATATGGGAGACTTCCTGTTGTGCTTCAGTGTTATCTGTTGCTATACGCAGCGTGCGATAAATCAAATCATACCGAGGCATAATGGTGACTCAAATCTTGTTTATGCATGTAGAAAAGAAAATATGTGTAAACATATTGCAGGTAAAAACCCGGATCCTCACATAAAATACCACAACAGACTGTGTGCCTGGGTATTAAAAATCTCAATCTTGGTGTCTGTGAGTGCAGCTGTTCCTGAAGGATCTGTAATGTTACCAGAAAACACAGGGTGAGAGACAGGGCAGACACAGAGACAGACAACAGCCAGTCACTGACTCCCAGCAGAAAGACTCCGCCGGCTTACAGGTTGAAACCAGAAATATTTCCATTTAGATGCGCCATTTGTCTGGACTATAGTTCAGACTGAAATTGTGTAATTTAGCGCAAAACAAGCAAAAACACAACCTAACTCTCGATGTCAAGTTAACACCTGAAACGGTTTAGTTTAATTACACGCAATATGTTTTAGATGTAGTTTTGACTGGAAAAAACGTCTGGCTTATATAAAAAAACAACAACAGCATCTAAAATGCTGTAAACACCAACTCATGTTTGATGGCTGTGGTGAATAAAGACTTTTTCCAGCCTTTTCTTTTTGCTGTCCCAGCGAGCTTCTGCCATGAGTCCATGTTTTTTTTTTTTTTGTTTTTTTTTAAATCAACATGTCTCATTCTCAACATCTGATAACATCTGTTGCTTTTCTTCTATTTTAAACGAAATCTTGCTTTATAACATTCACTGATCAATAAACCTTGTTTTTGGTGATATTTCACACCTTGTCCCAACCTTTTGAAAAGTAAACCATTTACGATGTATTGTTTGGATTTTGTCTCAGACTTCTGTCTCGGATGTTTCTTCAATTCTAATTCCTCACGTTGGTGCATTTTAACCTGTGTCATGTACTTCCTGTTTGATTCTGGAATTCCGTCTGTCTTTCCTGTGTTTTTTTTTTAATAGATTTCTGTCAAGTGAGTCTCCGCTCCGTCCCTGACGTGCTCCGCCTGTGCCTCATTATCCCGGCACTCTCACTACAGGGACTTCAACCTTTGTCTTTGTCTGTTGTTCTGCTCTCCCTTTACCTGCCCACTTTAGACATCCTATTATTCTCTCATTTCCCAGACGTGCTTGAATTTGCTTCTTGTTGGAGATTCCTTCTTTCTCCCAGAAATATGAGACACTTATTTTGATTTCTTTCATGAGACTGAGTATTGATCCAGTCCTGGATCATCTGTACATCTCTAAGCTTGAGAAACCAACTATCTCCCAAGTGAATTTAACATTATCTTGGTCATTCAGGCCACTCAGGCCTTCTTTACACAACATTTCCAAGTAAAAACTGAGATCTTTCGTTGCAGTTTGGGTGTCTGTTTACACGACAACAGTCAGAATCTGTCTACTTAACTTTTCTGAAACAGTGCTACCGGGCATGGGCACTACAGCCGTTGTGAACAGATCTTCTGAACATGCTCAGTAGATGGACAGTCAGAACAATGTTTTCCTCCAGAGTGTCTTGACTCTCAGTCCATCTTCTCCTGGGACTTGGTAGTTTTATAGTTGACAGTCACTGTAATAACAATCCAACTTGGCCGTCTGTTCATACACATGTCTGTGTACTCCCATTGTTAATGTTTAGATCGGATTGTTCTGTGCTGCATGTCTGTGTGGTTTGATTACAAAAACAACCAACAGCGCCAACTAGTAGCCTGGCATGCAGTGATCAATCAAAAGAGCTCAGAGGAGTGAAACGGGGTAGCTGTAGGCTCATTGACACTGGTGAAGGTTTTGTGTGGTCCAATCCCAACTATTGTGGCTCACATTGCTTTTACAGACACAGATTAGCTGCATTAAAATTTGTGAGGCAGTGAATGAATATATTCAGCATAGTTTAACTTATATCGGCATATATATATATATATATACATACATCTCAATAGTGATGGAGGTCAGGACTTTGACTAGGCCACTCCAAAGTCTCCATTTTGTTTTTCTTCAGCCATTCAGAGGTGGACTTTCTGGTGTGGTTTGGATCATTGTCCTGCTGTAGAACCCAAGTTCGCTTTAGCTTGATGTCACGAACAGATGGCCAGACACTCTCCTTCAGGACATTTTGGTAGACAGCAGAATATATGATTCTATTTATTACGGCAAGTCTTCCCGGTCCTGAAGCCGCAAAACAGCCCCAGACCATCACACTGCCACCACCATATTTTACCGTCGGTATGATGTTCTTTTTCTTAAATGCGGTGTTACTGTTACGCCAGATGTAATGGGACACACACCTTCCAAAAAGTTCACTTTTTGTCTCGTCAGTCCACATATTTTACCAAAAGTCTCGGGGATCATCAAGATGTTTTCCGGCAAAAATGAGGCGAGCCTTAACGTTCTTTTTGCTCAGCAGGGATTTTCGTCAAAGAAGACTTTTTTTTCCTTTCATTTTTGCAAAGTCTCTTTCTTATTGTAGATTCATGAACACTGATCTCAACTGAGGCAAGTGATGCCTGCAGTTCTTCAGATGTTGTTGTGGGCTCCTGGATGAGTCGTCGCTGCGCTCTTGGGTCAATTTTGGACCATTGTTTCGTGTTTTCACCATTTGTGGATAAAGGCTCTCACTGTAGTTAGATAGAGTCCCAACGCTTTAGAAATGGCTTTTATAACGTTCTCAAGACTTATAGATTTAATAATTTTTTTTCTCATTGGTTCCTGAATTTCTTTGGCTCTCGGCATGATGTCTAGAGCTTCTGAGGATCTTTTTGGTCTACTTCACTTTGTCAGGGAGGTCCTATTTAAGTGATTTCTAGATTGACAACAGGTGTGCAGTAATCAGGCCTGGGTGTGGCTACAGAAATTGAACTCGGGTGTGATCAACCACAGTTATGTTTTAATAGGAGCTGGGGGGCAAACACTTTTTCACACAGGGCCATGTAGCTTTGGATTTTTTTCTTCTTCATTAAATAAACCCATTTAAAAACTGCATTTTGTGCTACATATATATATCAACTTATAAAAGAAAAACTAAACAATGCTCAGCAGGTTTTTCATTAGCATTGAGCCAGTGTAGCACAAAGCCTTCCAGTGCTCGGTGTGCCTTTCAATCAGTGAGAGAAAATGCAGAAAATGATAGCTTCTTATTTCATATGTATGCCTGCTCATGTCTACGCCACCACCTATTTGAAGTGCGTAATCAGGAAAGTAATTTTTCCGGTGCTTTCAAAGAGCACTTAAACACACCGTTGCTGTAACCATGACCCAGAAATCACACTGCGAGGCTCAAATAGTTGCTATTATTCCCCCGCTGTGCAAACGTCCAGATGCTTATTTGCGTGGATTCTACCAAAATGTGTGTTGACAAGAAAAATATATAGCCCGTATATACTTAAAAAAAAAATTACCCAATTAATCAGCACCCCACGGTGCCATTGTAAACGAAGTAAAAACCAGAAAGGAACTGATGTGTTGTCTCTATTCTTTCCTGAACTCTCCTCCTGCGGATACATCCTCCCCTGCTTTCATATTGAATGCTGTAAAACTCCCACAGCTGCTACACTGTAGGGAGGGTAATGTGGACCTTTGAATCATTATATTTGATTGAAATGATTAACATGCACATTGTGACTATAAAAAGTAACCTCTTACTCCCTCCTGAGCCTTTCTTCTTGTTCCTTTCCAAACACGTCTCGCTGTCTCCCCTCTAATGCTGCCAGACCGCTGCAGCTTTGACCTTTGCAACGTTTCCATTGCGTACCTGATTTGTTACAGTTGCAGCAGCGGAAGCCTCCAGATATCCACAGTGGACAAGAATGTCTGCTAAATGTATGCGGTATAACTGAGAGTGCTCCTGCAGATGCAGCCATTACTAAGGGCTAATTTCACTGATTTGCTGCTGCGCTCAGGTCCTGTGTGTTGAAACGCCTCTGAGGCCCGTTTACACGACAACGTTCTAAATGAAAATGGATTGTTTTTGTGTTTTCGTTTAAGGAAAGTTTCACATTTATACAGCAAAGGCAAAATACTGATAACGATGTGATTTTCATGTTGGACCACCAGTTGGCAATGTTGTTTGTGTTTGTAATGAAACCACACACTGAGCATGTGCACAACTACAAGTTACTACCAATGTGGTTGTAACCCAGACAAATATGTTACTGTATTCATAAAGTTCATAAGATATGTTACTGTTTAAAAAAGTTTAAAAGAGCAATAAGTTAGATATATTATGTAAATATGG
Source organism: Lipophrys pholis (assembly GCF_963383615.2). NCBI lineage: Eukaryota > Metazoa > Chordata > Actinopteri > Blenniiformes > Blenniidae > Lipophrys > Lipophrys pholis. Next base: position 21,322,914 of record NC_137636.1, on the reverse strand, counting down.
TTAAAATTCATGTTCACTTGTGTTTTAAAAAGAGTTTGAATCTGCTAAAATATGTGAGATAAGTAAAAAAACAACAACAAGTAAAGTATTAAAATGCTTTCGATGTATTTTGTTTTGTTTTATTGTGAAGAACAAAAGGAAGTGCCGTGTTTGTATACTACCGCTGTCAGTCATTTGTTGTATTAGCTTGACGTGAGTAAAAACCGAAGTGAGATGTACAAGGATATTAGCTTGGCAGGGCAGATGCTTGCGAGTGAATATATGCGCCGCTGCTTAAGCAATTAAGTGGACTGTTAACTCGATGATCTGTATCGATACTCGATTAATGCAGGTTAGATTCGCCGTAGACATGTTTCAGCCCGGATTTTTATCCTACGGTAACTTCTTTGTGGAACTTCAAACAGTGTAGCATTGTTAGCATCTGCTGGCTAAGCGGATGCCCACGAGGACTAGTTGGTTGACTAAGCTAACTACAAAGACTTTTTTCTTCAATGATCCGGCCTGGAGGTGAAGATTGGCACTCGTGAACTGCCAAGTGCTTTTGGATTACCTCTTTGCTTTGGACCTCACTCACCCAAGTCTAAGCCTGGACCGGCAGACGGCTAACGAGCCGCCATCTTAAGACACGGTTTTGGCCGTTTCCAGCTCACTTGGACTTGAACCAGCATCCCCACATCTGGATTGATGGACCAGGTACAACTTTTATTTCTGGTTTTTGCTCGGTGGGTTTAGCAGCCAATATGTTTTGGGGCCTCACCGCCCCAACAAGATATAGCTCATGACATGGCAGCTCATCCGTTGTTTATGTTGGAAACACAGAATCATGGAGAAAATGAAAACAACTCTGACGACAGAGCTGTCTGTGGTGCTGAAACCACTTTTGCGGCACGTCTGCAGCGCAAAGTCACAAGAAAGTACAAACATTTTTCTGACCTTTGCTTTGCTGAAGGTCTGGTAGCTCAGGTGTTGGTCTTCCAACTTTTAAAACCTGGTTTTACTCTTATTAATCCTCAATATTACATATAAGAATGTAGGAGGCCCTTACCTCATACAGTGGGTAAAGGTGGGCTACAGGGTGACTAGGAGCAGGACCAGGATCAGGACAAGAGATCAGAATCAGTAGCAGTGTTTCAGTGAAGTCTGCAAGAGTTTCCACAAAGTGTCGTTTCGCCTGTCTGCACGACAAAAGCACGCAAGCATTTTCAAAAAGATAAGCAATCAAGTGCTCATGGTACAAAGTTGTGTGTTTGTACATGTGGGAGTCAATTTTCTCAACTTGTCTGTAATTTGATCAGGTGAAGTGACTTCCTCCTGTTGAGATGGAAAATCAATCTGAGTGAAGCTCAACAATCACTGCTCCCGTCTGGGTGACCCCAGACGAATGTGGAGAACGTGGATCGTCATCTGTTACGGCATTCACTTTCATATGCTCATTTCCACAGCGATGCACATGGTTGTATCTGCTTGTATTATCATGTTTTAAAAGCATGTGCAGGATGCAGGAATGTGTATTGGCCTCTCTCTCTCTCTCTCTCTCTCTCTCTCTCTCTCTCTCTCTTCTCTCTCTCTCTCTCTCTCTCTCTCTCTCTCTCTCTCTCTCTCTCTCTCTCTCTCTCCTCTCTCTCTCTCTCTCTCTCTCTCTCTCTCTCTCTCTCTCTCTCTCTCTCTCTCTCTCTCTCTCTCTCTCTCTCTCTCTGTGTGTGGATCTAAGCGATGGTCAGCGGAAGGCGGTCAGAAGACATATTCAGACACTGTCTATTGATCTGTTTGACAGTCTCCTCATGTCTCCAACACACTGCGGGATTGCACAATCACTCACATTGATAGCATGAGAGAGCAAGAGAGAGAGGTATGTTCCACACAGAATGTGAAAGTGCAACTGAAGAAAAGGTGACTAAAGCTTGCATAAATCCATCGCTGTGGAAAAAGAAAGAAAAAACTAATGTGCAAAGACCTGAGGAGAAAGGATATAGGAGACAAAACTTGGAATGTGAATGGACGAGAAAAAGCTGGTATTCAGAGAGAGAACGGGGACAAAAAATGGAAGCGGCAGAGAGAAACAATCAGGAGAAAAAGAAAATATAGCGAGAATGAGTCAGAGGAGGACAAAGAAAGATTTACTGGATTAGGTGAGAAAAACAAATCAGACAATATATACAGTGGCAGCAGAAAGTGGCCAAATCCATTGTCAAACATTTCAATTTTCAAGTGTTTTCCTGCCATATTGCCTGAATGTGTCTGCATGCATAATACAATCAAAAACTAAAAGAAGAAATCTGAACCATATTCATGTACCACTTCGCGTCAACAATAGAGTCAAGCGGGCTTTTACTATTATTATTACATTTTTGAAAAATAATACACACACACACACGAAGGGGAAGAAGAACTGAATCCCAAACGCTGTTAACATTAAAGTTCTTCTTTTATTGGGTAATAGCAGGACGTTTTGAATTAAACTAATGATTACTACTTCCATGCAGTGTACTCCCTTCTTCAGCTCTGAAACAATAAGCTACTTTGTCCATGTTTCACGCTCTTCATTACTCCAGCACGCTCGACTGAGTGCATTATGCAAATGATATCTGGCTGATACAAACAGACGCAGTGTGTCAAAGCCACAATACCAACACTTGACCTGTCAACCAATCTGCCTTAAATATTGCATTGATTGAGTGCTCTGCATTGATTAATTTAGTGAAAGAGAGAAACCCTCAAGATTCAAGTTGACCTCAGAAAAGAAATGTTGAACAATAGTTTAAATGTTCTTATTGGCCTTTGTAAGAACCAGAAACCCTTTGACGATGCAGATAGTGCTTGCACAGGCAATTTGTCCAAGAACCGAGCGTCCAGTTAGAACAGATTGACATTTTATCAGTCTACTTTGCGCAAAATATTAAACAGGATTATTGTTTATGGAAAGAAAGTATAAAGTATAACGAAAGCCATAAGCTTTCACAAATGTTGCTGCCTGGCCAAAGCCCACAACAGAAATGGGGATATCGTTTAAGCACTGAATGCTAAAGAAGAAACACCCTGGACCATGTAATACAAATCTACAAGACTATCCCTAAAGGGAAATACTGTGGAGGGAGCAGCATGATTTATGCCACATTTACACAATTCAAGTGAAAACGAATTAATTGTTTTTGCAATTTCATTTCATGAAAGTTTTTTTTAAATGGCATCGTTTTGAAAATTATGTCCGTTCACACAGAGACGGTAGAAACGCTGAAAACGATGTAGTTAGCATGTTGGGCCACTAGTTTGTGCTGTTGCTTGCTTCTGTAACACATGCAACAGAGAATAGTACACTGTAAACGTTCACAATGGGAGTAAACGGACATTCATATGGACAGACGACCAACATTATTACAGTGACTGTCAACTATAAAACTACCAAGTCCCAGGAGAAGATGGCCTGGGAGTCATGACCCTCGGGAGGAACCATTGTTATTGTTGTCCAGCTACTGTGCATGTGCAGAACTGCTAGTTACTACGGTTGTGGTGCGCATGAGGATCAGCAACGTTTCATAAAAGTAACTTTTTCTCGTTTCCACGGAGACGGAGCATTTTCCAAAAGTTCCAAATCAGGACCCGTTTTTAAAAAAAGTTGCGTTTTCAGTGACTACAAGCACCATTGTCATGTAACACACAAAAGTTTTCAATTTTGACCGAGGCCTTACACTGCTTCTGACTGTAGAGGTAAAATACACTCAGGTTTATCAAGGTGTGCCCCATGTGATAATGTTATGTCTGCAAACCAGCTATTATCTTGTTGGGTTTATTGTTTCAAAAGAGCCTTTTTGCCAGTTATCAAATCACAGGGTTGACGTACTTTTAGAATCATTTGCGGGGTATTAAATTATTCACACTTTTATCTGTACTTGTGACTTAGAAGGACATGAGATCTTTCAACAAAGTCCTTTTTTGATCACCAAGAAAGCTTTAATGCATAACGTCAGCACACACGAGGAGAAAGGAAAAAAGTCACGCTCAAGAGAGGAAAGCAGAAGACTGTGTGCCAGTCTGCACATGATGAAAAGAAAAAAGACGGAGCGGGAGGAAGAGCAAAAGGCTTGGGGGGGGGGGGGGGGGTCTGACACGATACACCATTGTGTTTGATCCCAAAACACATGTGCCCCCCCCCCCCCCCCACACACACACACACACACACACACCGGTTTGCACCAAATGCTGGTAGGACGGCTGGGAATGAGGGAAGCTTTAACCTACACAGATAAACGGGTTGCTCTCACCACATTACCACAACACACACTTCAATTAGGGATCAGCTACATGTCATGAAGGACCTTCAGTATGTAAATACTTCATTTCCTCTTAATGACATGGTTGTCTTGGCACACTGTAAATACAAGGACCGAACAATAGGAGATAAAACACCCGCTTTCTCTAACAATCCAAAATTAGTCACAATGTCCTGATAAACAAATAGCTACTCGAATGAGAAATGCAGCTCGCAGTTCCTCGGGAACGTTTCACGCCCATTTGATTTAACGGTCCTTTCGGCAAAGGCTATCGTTTTACTCCGTAAACGTTTTAAAATAATTATAACGGCACAAATGAAACCTGTCACAATTCATGAATAGATAGATTTGGTTTATCGTATGCTGACCTTCACAAGCAGCGTGAAAACACCGTGAAGCAGGCGTAGAACCTTCACCCAGCCGTCCATTTATTCATGCACTTATTCAATTAACCACTTTCCATCCCACTCTATCAGGTAAGTCCTTTACAGCTTGTAAGCAGCTGTTCTATCTGGCCTCACGTTTTTTAAAACTCGAAATAAACAAGACCTCCCGAGTATAAGAGATCATATGTGCAGGCGCCATTGCAAGAATAACCTCAATGGCACCAAAATGTCCTCATATCTTGGATGTTGGAAGTATTTTCTGGCCATTGGGTCAGCATTCAGGATGTGGAAAGTTTCGTCTTCAACACACTCGCTGATCAAGCCTGTTCCTGTTCTTGCCCTTGATGAACCTCTTGGTCTCTTCATTGACAGCAGAACATTTGACAGAGGAAAACAAATCAAACCAAATGATGTCCATCAAGCCAGGACCGGTAGTACCCAGCAGTTCACCAGACAACGCAAGTCGTCAACAGTAGGCACATGGTGGGAGCATTATAGCACGCTGTTGAGTGACAACGAAATTAGCCTTTCTTTTCAAGAAATATCATGCAAAGCTTGACGTCTATAAACAATCCAATCCACGTGAAAAATCAAGACATTGCAAACAACCCCTTTGATTAGAGTCAAGGAGCAAATAGTCTCAAATCTTTATTGAAGCAACATTGCGAGAGAAAGGAAGTACTTACTGACAACACAACGCAAATCTTTTCTCAAACATAACCCCAAAAAATATGCGTTTTGACTTGAATGGTTGTCGTGTAAAAAGAGCCTCAGACTGACCAATAAAGCTGCACAGCTCCTTCTTGACCACAACATTCTGGTTTATTGACTTTATTTCTGCTGATTCATCGTCCCATCGCTGGTGATCAGGACCTGGACATACTCCTACCACATTCCACCCTACTTGCGGAGGCCACACCATCTTTTTTTGTGAGCAGGTCATTAACTGTTTGGATCAGCACATCCAACTATCATACTCAACACCAAACTGCTCAAAAGCCAGAAGCACTTATGTGATGGACATCATCCGCAATAAGCACATCCATCCTTCAGCTTACACACAAGTATCATAAATGTTTATGGCTACACGTAGAGGGTTCCAATAATATATCAGAGACGTGCTGAAGAACACACATTTTGTAGCCAACACAATGATTAATTTTAATCCCAACTGTTGTTTTTGTTAGTTCCCCCTCATGATTCATTTCCTTAGTCTCCTTGCCAGGACTGGCAAATAGAGCCCATTCACTGGGAATTGAACTGCTGACACCACGCCTGAAAGATATGGAAAAATGAAAACATTACAGTATCACAATAACAGCAACCAGCCACACTGATAGTGACATGCTACAGTAATTAATGGGGACATTTGCAGTTGTTTAATTTCCTTTTGATTGTTGGGTTTTCTGTAAAAGGCTTTATCTTGCAAGTAACAATATTAGTTCTGATATGAATCAGGGTTTGCTGGATTTAACACCTTCCCGTCCCACCCCGTCTCTTACAGGAAACATTGTGGGAGTGCAGCAATCAGAAGAGTTGATGACCATACAGCTCTCCCCCAATCACCTCTACAGTTCCTCCCTTTCTTTAGGCGTACGCCGTCATTAATCTATAAAGCATGACGGGCTTTGATGTATTGAAATTAATGTTCCAGTTTGTGAAATCACTGATGGATTTTACAGGTGCTCAGTCTGTAAACAAAGGAATAAAGCCAGCATAGATTAGGTCGCACCTCACACCCATTGTATAGCTTTGATCAAGTATTAACGTACGGCGCGTTGACACAGCAACCATTTCAAGTGAAAATGCTCAACGTTTGTTGCATTTTGGAGGGTTTTTTTTGCCACTTATTTGTATTTGGCTTTTATAAACGTAAATAGAATAAAAAGGTGAACATTGCTTGGGTATCAACATTACAATAAGGTACTAGGTTATCTGTTTACGTGACGTTGTTCATATTGGTAGTTTTATAGTTGAGAGTAATAGCATCCTTTCCGTCGTCTGTCCACACGAATGCCTGTTCCAATGATATCCAAACATAGGCTGCACAGTAGTCGCTAACGTTTTCAAAGTGAAAACCCAAAACTTCGATTACGTTTTGGGAGTCCTTTTGCATGACATCGATGAAAATGCTCCAACTCCGGAAATGAAAGAAAATGCAACATTACTTCTGGGACTTACAGTAGTTATATAGGTTATTGCATTGGTGTGTGGTTTCATTACAAAAACAACCAACAGCTCCACCTTGTGGCCTGGCATGCTGATTACCTCGCGTTGCATCATCGTGTGAACAGACATCATTTTCAAAGTCTTGCCATGCAAACGCAAAACTTTTCTGAAAGGGAGAAAAAAACCTGATGCATTTTCAGGTGTAAATGGAGCCTTAAAACAGAAATCCTCACCTCCACCTAATGAGCCACAACGTACGAGAGAAGCTCCATCATCAGTGCTCACAACTTCAGACTAACAGATGGAAAGTGTAAATAGTATTGGATTGACACCAACAGGAGAACAACTGGGAAATTAAAGTGAAACTGGATGTGGAGAGCGACATGATGATATGGATTTGATATTTATAGTAGAGGCATGCTTCTGCTTTACATTTTTAATGGTGTCATTGAAGTAATATTACGATGGCTGTGAATCACAGTGCAACCCGAGCTCTGCAGGAACACCCTGATTATGAGACGATAACACAGCTGATGATTGTGGCATTAAAATTCATAAATGGCGGCTCGTAACTTCTAGTAACGCGTCTGGTGTAAAAGGAGCAGAGGTGGAATTGTAAAACAGTCAAACTTCCATTAAAATGGTAAGCACTATGCTAAAAATCAAATTTACTGCTAAGTAATTGAGGTTGATCTTGGCACAAACTGTTGCTGCTGACTACAATAAATTATTCAGAGTTTTCCCTTTTTTTATGCTAATGATGCAAATGGACAAAATTAAGATTGGGATCCTATCCAGACAATGCTGGCAATGATTTTCCGCTCATATATACAGTGTATGGATGTATTAGGAGAAGATCATCAGTGTGGATGATACATCGATTTTCAGTTTTTGGGGAAAGTTGCTTCTTGGTATTTGTTGAATCAAATACGAATTAAAGGAGCATAGCAAAGCTAGTTAATGAAAAAGGAATCACATGATTGAAAGTGGAAATGCTGTGTTTGTGCTTATCAAGCTAACGGTTGTAATTAAGGCAGGCAGTAATCTACATCTTATTAACATTTTAAAACAACTGTTTGGCATTTGGGAAGGGAAGCCAGATCACTTGATGGTGGCACGAATGCCACATTCACATTTCTCCCTCAACATAGCACTGAGACGTGGAAGTCATTTTCTTCAAACAACTTAAAATAAGTCTCATTTTTGTCTGTGAACTATGAAGACAATGATAACAGGATTTTGGGACTCTCAAACATTATAACCGTCTCCGTCAGGTGAAGGTTTTGGCTTTCACTGAGGTAACTATGACAATCCTTTTCTGGCTTTTGTGTAATTCAAAGATGTGTTTAAATTGTGTCAAACTATCTAAATTACATGAAGAATTGACGATGGGTGTTGACAAATTGTTAATAAAAGCAGATTTAATGTTCATCTGAGAGATTTTAGTTCTCAAAAGTCTGGATAAGTCTTGTGGATTGGATGGATGGAGGTGTTTTAGCAGCATAAAGAAGACCTACACCATCTTGATTGGTCATAATGTTATTATATAAAATCCGATATTAACTGGAATAATTTAACAAATCATATTGACATATTTTTTTCTTTACCTAAATGTACATTCTGTCTGATCCCTTCACACCATCTGTTGCTGCATGTGTCACACCAGCGTCGGTGCTTCTTTTCAACAGACACGCCAGTGATTCCTATTTTAACTGCAGTGCATCAGAAGTCCGTTAAATTCAAGAATGTAAATCTGCCAAGAATCATTACAAGTTTTTTGACTTGTAGAAGAGGCAAGAGGCAAGTGCGAAGAAATGCCAGGAGTCGATTAGGAATGAACTTTTTTGTTCTGATGGGTACACGACTGCCTCCAGTGTTCTGTCATTAGGTGACTAACCTCACCTTCAAACATCTAACCATTCCCCTCGTAACCATGTGAAAAAGGGCTCCTTGAACTTAAAAAGCTGTAATTTTCAGAGGTGAATTTCTTGAGGGATGAAAAACTGAAATACGTGCTTGACATTAAACAATGAAAAGGCTTTTAGAGCACTGATGGATTACAGGGCTGGGGTTCTATCTCAAACCATTTCCAATATGAAGCTATCGAAGGTCCCAAAGCAAAACGTAATTCCATATATTTGTGATGAAGCATGTTTGGCTCCCCCACAGTTCTCATTACTTTGTGCATTTTCTAAAATTGCAGATTATCATTACCGCATTAACTTTACTACATCTGCCTGAGACAAACTATCCGGGCTCGGAGAATGTTGGCATCCTCTCCTGGCGTCTGCGGGGCTTTTGGATTTGGACGCGAACCGAGCTGGTCCGTGTCACAAAAACAGGAAAAACGCGCTGCTCTTGGAGAACAAATGATGCCGAGGCTTTCAGAGTTTCTGGCAATGGCAGATGGCGGAAGGAGTGAAAAGTCTATTTAAAAAAAAAAAAAAAAAAAAAAAAAAAAAAAATCACTTCTGTCATGTACATCTTCTGTGGAACCAGAGCGAGGGAGCGCGAACAGTCAGTGGCAGTGACACCTCAGACACACCAACTAATTACTCTGCAAATAATATCATGACGTGCAAAAATGTTTTTGCTAAAAATGGAGAGAAAAACAAGTCAAACTCTTAGTTAATAATGCTAGTTAATAAAATTAGGACATATATACGTACACACACAACCACACACACACACACCTGCAAGATAAAATGTATGGGATTCTTTTCAACAGCAAACGTTTGTGCAGAAAGTGCTCATTAATTAAAAAAAGTTGACAAGCTGAAATTTCTTTTTAACCGTCTTTGCAAATTCCAAGACTTTAATATTGAGTCCCAGTATATCTTAACAGCGCAGATACTTCCATTGAGCCCTGCGCTGCCAGCAGATCATACCACTGCTCTCCGTCACACTTCCAACCAGAAACCGCGGCCAGAAAAGCCGGAAACTCCACAACGGATTTGACAGTATCTAATGCCGCGACTGGGATTTCTACAAGCTGCAGCTGGCAAACCATCGGCGAAAGACTTGGAGTTGCCAAACTGAAGGCGAACTGTGGAAACTCAAATTGACAGAGTGCCTCTCTCCGCAGCGACCATCACAGGCACCGAAAGGCTCAATTTCTGCTGAAGCAAAGAATAAACAACAACAATAGGAGATGCCTCTGGAAGCGACGCGACGGCAGCGCTGACATGGAGCAGGCTCTTTAAATTTTGATGGTTTCTAACAAACTACAAGCATAAAAGGCACAAAAACAATGACGGACAAAAGCAAAACAGGAGTCGGGGGAAGACGAGGGAAGACAGCCAGCGGTTATTGAGGCGGCGATGAAACCAGAGTTGGATTAGACTGAACTCTGTGTGCATCCATGTGATGATGCAAAACTACATACTCGTTAGCACAACAGTCATAAAAGAGAGAAAGAAAGAGAAGCACTCTTGCATCTGCACACTATTTTGCATCGTTAAAGTAGCTCATTATGCATGTCCTTAAAGCCCCATTTACACAACAACGTTTCAAGGGAAAGCAAACCTTTTGTTGCAGTTTTGTTTCAGTAAAGTTTTATTTGAAAACGAAACGCTGCAAATTATGTAGTAGCATGCCAGGCTACTAGTTGGTGCTGTTGGTTGTTTTTGTCATGAAACCACACACACATGCAGCAGAGCACAATATGCTATAAACATTACCAGCGGGAGAACACGGACCTTCTAGAGGACAGACGACCAAGTTGGATAGTTATTACAGTGACTGTCGACTACTGTATAAATCTACCAAGTCCCAGGAGAATCTGGGCTGGGAGTCATGACATTGTTCTTGTTCGTACAGCTACTGAGCATGTGCACAACTATTAGTTACTACAGCCGTGGTGTGCATGTGAACGAGCAGTGTTTCCGAAAAGTTGCATATTCCTGGTTTCCACAGAGACGCACTTGGAGCATTTTCTAAAATTGCAATTTCAGTGGCCCTGACCGACCTTGTCATGGAAAAAAGACAAGGAAGAAAAGTTTTCCATTGTCACATGAAAACATTGTAGAGTAAATAGCATGTCTGTGCATACCGATGTGTGAAGGGCTTCAATCTAGACGTCCAGGAGGACAAATCCTTTCAAGCTTTCAAAACGAAATTTGCTCGTAGAAGAAAACCACAATCAGACATTCCTGCGCTGGAAAACTGCTCTTGTATATCGGAGAGAGTGCCAGCATTTGGCTTCACTGTAGCGTTTTGGCAAATCAGAGATACGAGAGGTCTGCAGACTCTCTACAGTTATTTTCACACTGATCCAGCAATGCAATAATTTTAACTTCCCTTGGTGTGTGTAGAGTTAGTCCGAACATGTTCACTCCACATAGGGAGCAGTCAGTCGACCCATGTACCCACCAGATGTACTCGTCCTGGTATTGTGGAGTAATGTAGGAAAAAAAACCCCCAAAAAAACACGTGTTGTGGGTGGTGGCGGTGGTGAGGTACAGTACTTGTGAAGTGTACATGTCCCTGAGCCTGTTTGTTGCTTCAGAAGAAACCAAACCAGAAAAGACCAGTTGCCTGACACGGCATGCCTCAGCTGAGTGTGTTTCAGCGTATAAACCAGAGCTTCTCTACAACCTGGGAGGAGACGACACAGATTTGTTAACAATGAATGTAGACTCAGATCATAACTATCATCAGCAGTAGAGACGTTAGGAACGCAGCCACGACCAAAAAGTGAGTCGGTGTCACTGGAAATTCTAAAAAGAAAGAAGTGAACTGGCAAGACGGAGAGGTGAGATTACAACTTGGCTTTAGTTTACCGAGACACTTTCTCCTGTATCGCCTTTAAAATTGAAACATTTTCAATTTCTCTGAAACAAAAACGATGTGTTTTCCCTTGAAATGTTGGCGTGGAAACGGGGCCTGAGTCATTAGTCTGCACCTTGCACGGCAGGTGATTGAACATTTGGGGTTTGGGGTACATTTGGTGGAAGTGACCGAACACACAGGCAATATTTGGCTACTCGTGTCAGTTCAGTATGGTAGCAGGCCCGTTTCAGTGTGAAGTGAAACTGAAACTGAAGCTGAGAGGAGCGTCACACCATGGCACTGGAAGGGGGGGGGTTGATTACTCAGATCTCAAAATGAATATCCGGATGCCACCATAATGACTTCAGATATTCGTATAATCAGCTCCAGCTCAAGAAATTTGTCGAGTTTGCCAACACATCCCAGCCTCCGAAAAAATTAATAAAATCAGCGAAAAAGGGCCAGCTTCAGTAGGAAAATGCTAATTTTGTCAATCTCTGGAGGCTTCGGGGGGAAAATATAGGTTGTGGCTACAGTTTCTCTTTAAAAGGAACAAAATGATGCAAACGGTTTCATATAACAAAGAAGAGCGCTCCAGACGCAGCTTACAGGCCTCCCTCACCGCCATCTGTCTGGATCTGGACTCTTATCTGGCAAACGCCATCCAATAATGTAAAACTCCAGGACACGTGTACAGTACGTACAGTGAGTGTGGGGCCGCGCAAGCGTTTCCACGACGATTTTTCACAGAGGAGCTTAGGATCTATTGATTTCAGCGGTTGATGCGTTTCGTTTGTCTGCAGAAGCTCCGTGATGCTGCTCGTGTGCTCGGCTTAGTCGTGAGAGGAAGAAATCTGTGAGAGATCAACTGACGGCTCTCTTGATTAAAGCCAGCTGTTTCTCTTCATTAACCAAAATCCTTGCTCGCGCGCACACACACACACACGCACGCACGCACGCACGCACACACACACACACACTTCCAAGAAAACAAAGACCCTTCCAAGCTTCTGAAAATGGAAATCCGACAAAATAAATTGGCTTGCGGTGCCTCCTCGTGATCATATTTTTTTGTGGTTTTTTTTTTTTTTTTTTTTTTTTTGTGTGTTTTCTAATGTAATCTCTATCTTACAACAAACTGGAAATAAATGTAGTGATTATGTTCCCATTTTTTCCTAACAATCACAATTTCCTACAAAAAATCGGAACTGCTCAGCAGAAGGCTCTTCTCTGTATTTTGTGAACACTAATTAAAAAATGTTAATAAAGCAGCATTTCCACTTTCTCTCACTGTTTGGCAGTGAACACCAAACTTCAAGAAAAATATGATTTCTTTTTTTGGGGGTGGGGGGTGTGTGTGTGCGTGTGTGTGTGGGTGTGTGTGTGCATGAAATCACAATAAATTGTGGAAGGTTTGGTTAACTAAAGTTATTTAATTATTAATTAAAGAAAGTCTTTCCTTTCCACTACCGGCCATGGTTGCCAAAATGCTCCCTTTGATGTGTTTTCATCGTATTTATTTTTAATTTCATTAGACAAAACTCATTCATTATTTTTTGGTTTGTTTTAACTATTCAACTGAATTGTTCATTTCCAATTTCATAATGAGCTCATTCTTTCACATCAGATATGCTGTTTACGGCCCATTGGAAGTGATAAATACATTTATGGGATTTTCAGATACTACTTACAGGTACTTCTCCAAAAATGTGAATATCACAACAAAGTTCAACATTTCTTGTCAGCCATTTCGGAAAGTGAAACTCATACTTTATGTAGAATCATTACACATAGAAATATTTCAAGCCTTTGTTTCTTGTAATTTTGATGATTACAGCTTACAGATAATGAAAACCCAGAATTCAGTGTGTCAGAAAATTTGAATATTGTGATAAAGTTCAATATTGGAAACTTGTGGTAATTACCTCAAAACACCTTGAAAGGATTTTCTAACCCTTTTCTGGGTCAGTAGGCTACACAAGCATAGGGAAGACTGCTGACTTGACAGATGTCCAGAAGACAGTCATCAACATCGTTCACAAGGAGTTTAAGTTACAAAAGGTCATTGCTGAAGAAGCTGGTTGTCCACAGAATGCTGTATCCAAGTCTAATAACTGAAAATTGAGTGGAAAGACAAAGTGTAGTGGGAAACGATGCACTGGCAACAGGTATAACCTGTTATGGAATATTCTACATTAATGCATATTCATCTTAGATACACACTACCGTCGGACCTACACATGTTTTCATTTGAGATGCCAAAGGTGTTCCACAGAGAGTCATGCACCGAGGTCATGTCAGCGCCTTTTTGATAACCGTAACTAGAAACACTTTGGCTCCCTGTAGGGGCTCAGGACTTTTCTCTCAGACGTCTGATGGATACATTTCCCATACTACATTAAAGGACCGTTAAAACAGGCTGCTGCATGCGCCATACCAGTGGTGGTACTCCTTTCTGATAAGACATACCAGCGAGTCTATTTTAACTGCAGCGCATTACAAACCCATTAAATCCAATGGGAATCTGCCAACATTTATTAAAACGTTTTTGAATTGTCCATGAGGCAAGAGACAAATAAGTAAATTATGATAATAACACAGTTACATGCGGGAAAAAAACTTTTCTTGGCTCAGATTTTGAGATTTACCAACATTTATCAGATAACAATAAATTGGTTAAGTGATTTCAAAGCAAGGCAGCCTGAGACAAATCAGCAACTGTGTGCTTTTGCAAGCTACTGATACAGAAAGATTAGAAAAAATGATATTAATTCCTTTTATGTTAACTCCTGTTTCAACTACTGATGTTTTGGTCCATGGTGGGGATGGGAATCAAAAACAGGTTCTTGTTGGGAACCGGCCCCCAGTATTTCAATTCCTTGGAGTCTTTTGCCATTTTTGCAAATAATTCCGTTATCAATTCCCGTGGGTGTGAATTTGCGTCATTCTCCAGTGCAGACAGCAGGAAACATGGCGGCCCACGGCAAAAACTCTCGAAGGTCTGGTTCCATTTCATGAGAAAAAGGATGAAAGAGGACAAATTGCAAAACTTGCAATACTTGCAAAGTGCATATTTCGTCCAAGGAAGGAAATACGACCAGTGTGCAGAAAGATTTGCACAAGCAATGGCGATAACTTTGAATGAATTTTGTGTTTTCGATCTGCTCTGATTTTTGAATCGTTACTGCCGAATGGGATGTAAATTTTGTATTTTGGTGTTTTGTGTGTCTTTTTTGTTCATCTTGTTTGAACAATTAAAATTAAATTCGATTAACAAAATAAAACCACAACCTTCACTGCAAAGCCTTCAGTCACAGATACAGACTATATAAAAGGATAATGCACATTGTATAGACAACAAGACTCATAATCCTATTTATCTAAAGTACCAAAGATTTACAAACCCTTTTCGCTCATCTTTCCATACTGTGAGCTCGACGCTCCTGACTGGCACAGACAAGCATTTTAACAGATATTTTATTTCTATCTGAAGAGGAGAAGCTCCACCTTCCTCAGCTCTTCATCACTTTTGTTAACTTTGGCAGACTCATACATCATCAGCAGCACCGCCCCACAAATTACTTTAAGTTACTCAGTGGATACATTATAATTCTAGTTTCCGGCTCACTTTCATTCATCATTTTTCAAACAGTGGTTTCCATCAGTCTGGATGTTTGCTGTCTGAGAGCAAAAAGCCGTAAAATAAACCTTTTATTGACGAACTTCTTCATTGAAAATTGTCTCTGTGTTTTAACATATTTTCTTCAATGTGAACGACTCAGAATAGAAATTAAAAAGAGCTTTACAGACTTTAAAGCCAGAATTGTTTGCACAGATTCTTTTCACAGAGAAATTCTGAGAACAGAATAATACTCCTTTAAATTGAATGGCCCGACACTGTAAAACTCAGGAGACGATAGTTTCTGTCACAATAGTACAAAGTGTTCTCTTTCACATCGGAAAGTATGAGACATCTTTAGACTTTTTGGTTGGAGTTATTAAAGAGACAAAGCAGGAGAAACTGAACCTCTCTCTCCACTGAAGTCTCAAAGACGATGCGCCGGCAGCTTGAAAGTGATTTTCGAACACACTGCACATCAGTGGCTGAGGATGTGTAAATTCACTGGAACACATGGGTGTAGATGAAGTTGTGAACGAGTCTAAACACCACAGCCATTTGGAACAAACTAGGCCTCTTCTTGAATTAAAAAAAACTGAACCATGGAATGAGTTAAGTTGCACATTTTTTCTTAAAATCTGTATCAAAGAGCATTTTTCCATTTCAGCAAAACAACTGACAGTAATATGTTAAGTTTGCTAAAAGGGTGAAGGCTACTGAGAATCTTCACAGATGGACTCCCGTGGTGCTTTTAGCAGATTTTATTCATTCGCCGGAGGATTTCATGCATCGGCAAATTTCCCATCAATGATCGACCTGGGTTCAAATCACCTGCTGATCACAGTACGGTGTTGTACGGTATTGTACAGGCCCCTCAGCTCTACAATTCCTTGCCAGAGGAGCTCATACGGGCAAACTCACTATCCCGTTTTAAGTCTGGTCTTACAACTCATTTTTATAGCCGAGTTCTTTTATTGTTGTTGTTTTTTAGGGACCGAGCCTCAAAGGCCAGGCCAGGCCAGGACCCTATTGAATCTGTAATGTTTATTATTATTATGTTTTTCTCTTTGACTCCTGACGCCTCATTGAGCCCAAACTATATCCACTAAACACGCTCAGATGTTGACCAAAATTTGGCACGCTCATCAAGACTGACAAAACAATTAAGAAAATGTAAAAATTAACCCCCAGAGTTCCAAAATGCGCTCTCTAGCGCCACCTAGAAACACTAAAACGGGCACCACGGCCACTTAAAAACGTTCTGTACCTCGTTGTGAGCTTCAGTGTTTCAATGCCTCTATTAAGACAAGTTTCCATGATGTTGCTACTTTTTCACATTGCAGCATATTTCAATCAATCGGAAAGCATTTTCCTCACTTTGGGCCACAGGTCGCCATTCAGGTGTGACAGACAAAGCCAGACCAGCTGAGAACTGCTGATCTAAGCCAAGCCTGACATGCAGATCGGTTGGTAATGAAGTATTAAGCTCCATTACGACTTGTGTCTCCTCTTCTGAGAGCCGCTGCTCTCACTGCCAGGAATGAGGAGTGCATTGTCATCATAAGCCCAAAGTCCTACATTAATCCCTTCACGCTGTGTTAGCTGGCTAGTTAAAGCGTGGAAGATGGTTAGAGCTTCATTGAGATGGGACAAGAGAGTCAAATGTGGCAAGTGAAGAATCGGCGGCAGGGAGAGCTGTGTCTTCTTTCACAGACGAAGCTCTGAAGACAGAAAAAAGAACTGCTGTGCCACAAACCAAATTAATCATTTAACTAATTAACCCAATTAATCATTTCATTAATCACAGTGCCAACAAGAGTCAGTGAAGTCAAAGAACAGTCTCATACGAGCTGTTTTAGAGAGGGAGGAGGAACCTTTTGGGAGAATTAATGGGGCACTCACTTTGTGCTCTTATGGTGGTTGGCACAGTATTAAACGACTTGTGAAAATGAAGGGCTGGGGATATCGAGCTCGAGTCGAGATATAACAAAGCAAGGAGTAGGATCATTTTGTTTGAAATGGAAAGCATCTGTGCAGGAAGAGGACAACCTGGTCAGGAGAAGCACAAATTCAGAGTTAGAGTATTAAGGACATTTACTTTGTTTTAAGAATGGTTGGGGATTTCAATCTCCCAGCTTTCGGGATCATTTTTTGCTTAGCTTTTAACAACATGCATTCCATCTTCCTCTACCTCTTCAGAGAAAACTGCAGTGATGTAGACACATGATGGGTGAAACATGTCAATCAAGCAAGGCAAATCTCCCATATATGATATTTCGAGAAAACATAACAACAGGGATGCACCAATACCACACTATTTTAAAGGACTAGTACAAGTACTAACCCTTAGCTGCTACTGAGTACCAAAGTGGGTACGTCATTCATAATCTTATGCAAATGATATTCGACGGCTAAGCGTTACCGCACACTTCATCCAAAGGCCTTGAAGCCTCTAGTATATGACTGCGTCTACAGTATGCATAGTGCAGTGCGTAGATAGATGCTATGCACTGCGTTATGCATACTATCTAATGCAGACCGAGCTCGCTATTAATCAGTGTATCAGTTAGACTTTAATCATACTTAGCATGTAGCATCGCTAGTGTGTGAGCCCCTAAACTCCTGTCGAATGTAGCATGTAGCATGTAGCATGTAGCACACCGCCCAGAGTAAAATTCTCCTGTGAGCAGTGAGCAGTTAAACTACTGAGTGAATTCGGGCTAACTCTGCTGGTCCAAATGTCTCTGTTGATGAAGTTGCTGGTGATGAAGTTGTTGGTGTTGTACGAACCAGCTTTCTCCTCCTCTTGATATTTTGTCAGAACATTAATGACGATCTGTCTTAGTTTTGTCATTCTCATTAAGATTAAAGAATCTCCCATCGCTCGTCCTCTCTTGTCTATGTTTCTGTTGGATGGCGTTGCATAACATCCCAACGAGTATTTCGATCTGATATCTGATACTGGTGCTTCCCGAAAAAACCATATGCGAGGAGGCACAAACTACATGTATCGTGGCATAAATGTACATTCTAATGTACAAGCATTTGAACAGACCAATGTACTTTATGAATGATTGCAAATGAGAAAAGCACATGCAGGCAGCATTACCAAGCAAACAGACAATGAAGAAGAATACCTCACAGGGACATGCTTGAAGATTCAGCAAGAATAAAGGTATAAGACGTTGTGAACCTTTGTCTGTCTCCATCACTGAGGGTATCCATTGATGGTGTGAATGCTGAGCTTTTACCAAGGATGTAGAAAGATCAGTCGGACCGCTGATTATTTCTTTATCATGGCAGCTATTAATGCAGCTGTTAGTAAAAGAGCAAGCGTCACGATTTTACAAGACCTAAATTATGTTGGCCAGAGGGCTCCGCCACAACATCTCCAGAACTGCAGCTCTCGCAGGGTTAGGGTTTTGTGTGCAGTGGTCAGTGTCTTTTAAAACTGATCCAAAGGAGTAAAAGCGGTGAACCGATGACAGGGTCATGGGTGGCTGTGGCTTTTGTGGTGTGATGCGATGCGACTGACAAGCCTCTACAGCTCAGACTGCTGGAGAAGATAACACTGTTTTTCACGGAAAAGTCTAAGAAAACAAAGTGCTTCCCTGTTTGTTGCATCGTGGGCTTGAAATTGGAAGACACACCAAATCAGGCAGGTGATCTTAATGTTTTGGCTTGTTGGAGTTGATTGTACCTATGGTACACAGTGTATTGGGGGTCACATGGTAACTGGCATGTGGACAACATAGGGGGAACCTTTCTTCGTTGGGTAGATGTTCCACCTGGAAAGAGAAACAGTTTTTGACCACTGAAGCAGGTACATGAATGGATGTTTGTCGAACGTGAATGTGAGTCGACTGGGCATGGTCTTTGTTTCATCAGAAATTATGACTCAGACTTTCATCCACCTCACACACCAACAATCAGCCAAGTTGGCTTGCTGCCAATTAAGTATCCTGATGTAGCATCTCAGTGGACTTAAAGCATTAACATGGCTGATCATTTCCACCTCAAGATGTTTGAGGAGTCAGACGAAGCCCAACCACACTGCTTTGTTTAGTCAACAGATCTTTAGTTCATTGAATTGAATTGAATTGAGAAACAGAAAATCGCAAGATTGAGAAAAATCGTCAACAAAAGTCAACAAACTCCCTGTTTCTAAAAAGCACCGACTCCAAAGCACAAAGACGTCCACATATTGCAATCGCAACACTCTCCATGTACATGTGTATGTATGTAAGTTTTTACTTTATCTATTTATGTGGATTATGCAACACAACTTTCATGAACAACAATGCTCTGTGCTGGCTTAAAAGCCTTTGTGGGATTATTGTTTTCACCAGTATTTTCACTCGCTGAGAGCTCAGATAGAGCTTACAATTTCTCTGAATATTGAATCAGCACATCTTTAGTTGAGCAAAAGGGAAGAGAAAAGTCATTTAAAGGACAAATCCAGACCTGCAGTTTGCAAAGAAGCCACATGCAGACAATAATACATTTCATCTTTAAGGTGTTGTGTCCAGAAATCGCCAGATCGACCAGATTTGAAACTTATCCCAGCCGATATGGGTTCAGAAGGAGGGCACGTTGTCGACAGGTCAGCACGGAAACACACGATCAAATGTGAAGACACAGACACCAGAAACTCAGATTCACTGATGCGTGTCTTCCTTCTGCCAAGGTAACGGCGGTAATAACTCTGTGCCACTCAGCTTATGAACTTCTGCCAAACACCAATCCCAATCCCGACTGTGTGATTGGATCCCTTCTCTTCACAGTGTGACTCATACAACCAAAAACACACTCCGTTAACTCCGACACTGCTGAAACTCAGCCGGCGGCAGCACTTGTGGAGGCCACCGCAATCTCGTACAAGAAGTTATCTTAGATCCTCACACGCGCACACGCGCACACGCACGCACACACACACACACACACACACACACACACACACACACACACACACACACCTGGAAAAATCATGTCAGAAGCTTCCCCTCTCGCAGCCTGACACTGCGCCTCCACTCAGACTAAATCCCTGGAGTGAGAGTGAGAATAAGAGCAAGAAAGAAAGAGAGCAAGAGAAGAGGGGGGGGGGGGTTGAGAGAAAGTGTGACAGAGAGACAGACACAGAGAATGAGATGGGATTACAGGGATAATGCGAGCAGATGGAGGGAGGTCGGCACTCCGGCAGGACTCTCCACTCCAAACGGATTAAAAGACTTCGACCGAGCCACCAGCCACCAAACGGACGCCACATTCCTCGAGCTTGGGCTGGGCGAGCTGAGCGGGGTGAGCTGCGCGGAGCTCGTCACCCCCGCTTCCCCACTGCCCGGAAATGAAAACTTGTCTTTTCTGGCCCGAAGCCGTAAACAGGTCACAGTATTCCCCTCGCCTCGATGGCATCCCTCTCTTTTTCATCCCCTCCAATCACACTCATAAAAGGTCAAGCTTTTAAGCTTTTTAAAAAAAAAAGAAAGAAAGAAAAGCAAACCTCCATTTAGCAAATATTTGGCCTGATCCCTCTCCTAAAACTTTGCATCCTCTCTGAGCACAACATGTCCAGATTCGAACGCCCTGGCAAGCGCTGCTCGGTCGGGGATTTGACCGCGTCGGAACAATATGTGCTTTTAATCTTCAAATGTGCTAAGCTGTTTTTTACTAACATTTTTATTCATTCTCATCATGTAAGATTTTTATGAATATTATGATCACTCATGAAACCGCACATTGAACCTTCACATCAGAGAACCATACTGAACTTCAGCCTAATACACAGTTTATTTACATCTACTGAACCTATACATAAGGCGGTGTTATGTTTTCATAATCCTCATACATTATCCTGACAATCCAGAATAATCCGTGTTCCATGGTCCAGTTACAAACTGTAGCACAATGGAGGAGAGCTAAAGCTGTCCAACCAAACGTCTGTCCACATTGATTTCACACAGGTAAAAGTGAATAGAGATGAATGAAATAGTAAAATTAGCAATCACGATATACTGTATTTGTACAAATTGATCAATGTCAATATTTATCACAGTACTTTGTTTTTCTTGACGCCTTTCATGCAAGCCAAGTGTTCGCATTTATACCTTTAAGTAATCAGAAAAGTGGAGTTAAAAGAGCAACTGATCCAACTGAAATGAATAAGGCTGCATTTCTATTTCTAACATAGTGTCAAGGTACAAGGTCTATGTTTTTATTTATGACATTTCTGTGAAAAATATTCCAGCACATACAACATACAAACGTACTTTGACAAAATCCAGTTGATATCTTTTTTTTTGGGGGGGGGCATACAATAAGATGTGCGGAAAGTCTTCCTCTGGGTATATCTGTGGTGGACTGGTCACGACTTATTCTAAGGCTTCATTAACACCAAAATGTTGAAAATAAGGAAACTTTCATTGCATTTTGGGCTCAATTTACACAACAACAGTGTAACAAATATTTTCAGTTTTCACTTGAAAACGTTGTGTTAACGGGGCCTTAAGCCCCCGACACACTGTGTGATTGTCGACCATCACAGAGAGTCGTAGTGAAATCTTTGGTCGTGGCTCTATTTGGTGGTCGTACGTTGAACCGTGAGCCGGGTCAAAGACAGGCGACATTGTGGTCATAAGCCTGCGATCAATACAGGACAGCGTCAGATATTTGGGGTGATCGTAGCTGCTGCGACCTGCAGCCTGTTTGTTGGTTTACATGGATTGTGTTTTGTAGGAAAATGAAAGGCCACAACAGTAGATGATCATTTAAAATGCTAGTAAATGCTAACAGATGCTAACAAGTACTGCAAACTCCCTTTCCAACATTACCCTCCAAGATGTCCTATCTCTGGGAGCCACGAGGCATCCATTATCTCCTTCTGCTACTTTCAATGGGATTTCTTTCCAAACACAAAAATACCACGACGCCAAGAAAGAGGCCATTCCTAATATCTGCAATTACGAGCAGTATTCACTTCTGATGGTGGACACCAGTTAACTCAGACACTAATAGATCCAAATCACCGGCTCAGTTTGCTCAGCGTCACTTCTCAAACAACCAAACAAGGTCCCAATGATTGGGCTCTAATGAGCCTGTTGGTCAGTTTCTGAAGATAGCACCACATCACAGTGAAGGCCACCTTCATTCCGAGAAGCTCCTCGTCAAATCCACTTGCGTATTTTCCGATTCTATTCAGTGTTTCTGCCCATGACTGAACCTAGCTGTCAATCAAAGAACTGCTCACAGCGGAAAGCAGCATTTCCTGTCGACAAGCCCGGAGAGGCTGTGACAGGCTTTTGTCGTGTGTGTTGCTGTCATGCTATCGAGTAAGTAAGCTTGGAGCTTATCATGGTTATTCCACTGAATGTTTATCACAATCCCATTTCCAGATCGTTTTATCAGCCGGCCCGAGAGAACACTCTTCATAAATGTAATCTCAGGTATTCTGTTTGAGTTCAGAACGGGACTCGCGGCATGTCACCTGACTCAAACCTCGGCTTTCCAAATCAAATGAGTTCATGCTGGAGTCTGAGCAAATGGCAGACAGAACCGGACACACATCTGCAAGGTCAAACGACAAGGCGTTTTTAGTAAACGCTGCGGAAGCTGAATATTTCAGAGGCAAATCCACGACAAAAAAGGCTCGGGAGAAAGGGCGTGGGCCAAACATGGAAAATCCTCCACAATGATACATTCAAACATACAGTGCAGAAACTAGAACAGGGTTCGGGCAGACCCTGGGTGGTCCTCACATTCTGATCATTGAGCTGGGAACTCACAAATGGTCATAAGTAACATTCAAGAGACTGCAAGCGACTAGAAACAGCCCCACAAAAACCAGACGTATGTTTTAGGTCAGGAAACATATTTGATGATGCTTTTAAGTTAATGTTAATGAAATTATGCTTCTTTTTTTGTAGAGATGCACCGACACCAGTTTCGAGTATTGGGTCCGATATTGTACGGAGAACTTGTACTAAAGCTTGCTGATACAACCTGGCGACTATTAGGCAAAGTCATCTGTCCGAAATATCAGCAGCAGGCAGACAAATGAGGACGAGCGATGTCCGCGATCTGGAGATTCTTTAATAATAATGAGAACGACAAAATAAGACAGACTAATTGATAAATATCAAGAGGAGGAGAAAAATAGTTCATTCAACACCAGCAACTTAATCAGCAGAGACATTTGGAGCAGCAGAGTTAGCCCGATGCTGCCCAGTAGTTTAACTGCTCAGTGGATCAGGAGGATTTTACTCCGAGCTATGCTACATGCTACATGCTAAAGAGTTTCAGGGTTCACACACCAGCGATGTGACATGCTCCACATGATTAATGTATGACAGCTTGTACAGACCTGTTAGAAAAGCACATAACATGCGCTGAAGTGTCTTCTAGAAAAAAAAAACAAGACTCAGGATTTTTGCAGAAACTCTTTCATAACCTCGCTGCTCAGCAGTGGACTGTTTTGGTAAAGACCCTGTAGCTGAAGAATATGTAACCGAGCCATGTTTACTAAGCCATTGGTAAAAAGTTGAGGATTATAGTTATACTCAAAATTTCTGAATTTCTTTTTTTATATCAGATGTTTTGCAATGCCATGGCCATGAAAACTATACAGTGAAAAGTTGAAGTTAAATGCTATCTGAAAGTGTCAGATTGAAAATGAAACATTTTTAAAACAACTGTAATTGGAATGGCTAGTAGCTGAAGGTTAGCACTCGAATTTGTAGTCGTCCTTTAAAAAATTGGTATCGGTGCATCTCTACTTTGGTTTTTTTTTTACACTTCCAAATCACGTAAGCTAGGCTAACGCTGTGCGCTACTTTAAATGACAAATGAGTTAATTACAGGATTTAAACACTATTTCCCACTAGGATGAGATAATCCTCATATGCCAGGCGACATGCAATGTCTTCCCTTAACTTTTCAGTTCTCACGACGGAAAATTCCCACTTTCAGGTTCTTCGGTTGCACTCGGGTGTTGGAACTTTCCGTGTTACTAGTTACTAATGAGTGCACCATCAGGCACCTGTCCTTTCGCTCATCCCCAGATGTGTGTCCTACATGCAAGACACTTTTAATAGTGCCCATGACCTCAATCCTGAGTTGGTAAAAGTTTCTCTTCCTGGACTTACCAGGTCAGGAACCACGTGACGTCCTGTTGTTGGTGTGTTTAGAGGAAATTTACAACCAGCTCAGTGGTTCAGTTCATTGAAAATTCACACGAACTTAAGCAAACTGAGAAAATAATTTAAAGCTGAGTTATGATAGCTGGATTGCAAAATCTGAATTTGTATTGTTCTCTCTCTCGCTCTCTCTGTTACTCCAACAACATACACTTCCCCAGATTAATAGTTTACAATAGTTACGTGAAATGCTGACCCATTTATTATAAACCAGTGAGTTAACTTTAACAGCAGACACACACACACACACAATAAAATTAATTAAAACAAATTAAACAACTCAGTAGCAAAATAATACATGATGAACACTTATGCTTCGTAGTGAGAAACAGTAACATTACCTGCATATTAACCAAATAAGATATTTAAATTTACTTTGAAACATCGTTGCTCATTCTGAGAGGATATCGCACTCCAGTACTCATATGGTCTTGAAATTGTTATTAATGTAGGCTTGTTTTTTGACAGTCATCTCAGGTAAATAAAAATTTAACTTCTAAGGTCAAATAAATGCAAAGAAACTTCCTCAATTTTTTTTTCTCTGCCACCGTTAGTTGCTTGAGGGAGGCGGCATGTTGTCGTGTCTTTGCTTCCATAGCTTTGAGACATTACTGATGAAGGTTTTTGCAGCGTTTCCATTTTTCATGAGGTTGGACGTAGTAAACCAAATGACATCGGCGCCACCACGAGACCCATACACGGCAGGCTCTGCATTCGGCCGTTTCTTCTTTGTATCTTTGCAAAACAAAATATTCCCACACGGCTGATGTGACTCTTTTTGTTTTGCATGCCCTGCATGTTTTCCATGTCTCCCTCAAGCAGGGAGTCACATCAGCTGTGTGGGATCCGAGTCTGAGACCTCTGCGTGCAGCTGATGTGCTTGAATGGACAAATACAAAAGAATGTGTGGACAAAATCTCCCAATTACAAATTTAAGTGGGAAAATTGCACATTTGAGTAAAAGAAGCTCGGTCCTCACGCTTTCTGCCAGCTGTTCTTGAGACGTCGTCCTGGTACGATTAGGCCTGATCTCAACGGTTCCTTCTGGTTCACATGGACTTCAAATGAGCACATAATTAACTTGTCGCGCTCGAGTGACTTTCATTCTGAGAGCGGAGACACTGCAGGCTGGATTCGGGATTTATCAGCAACACTTCAGGAGTCGGTGAACATCCCTCTTGTGAAAACGTTCAACAGATGGTCAGACTTTTGCAGAGCGCTGTCCCCGTCCTGGAAACACTCCAACGTCTCCAGTCCGTCATTCTTCACCGCGGCGTCAGCACGCAGATTGAAACAAGCTTTTTGGAACTCACTTCCAGTTTGGTAATCTTTCACAATGACAGACAGTCGACGGAGAAACAGAAAACCTCTGATCTGGACAGTATGGACGCTTAATTCTTTTCAACTTTTTCAACAGTAAAACGTGAGGTAGAAAATATTTGCATATTCTCTATTTTTCACTTATGGTGCTATATACGTCCTACTGTGCTGAGATTTGGGCAAACGTGTATAAAACTAATATATATTCAATAATCAGAATACAGAATAGAGTTGTTCGATCAATAAATAATGCTGGTTATTTTGATACTGCATATCCATTATTTATACGCTTCGGCACTGTACCATTTTCAGACTTTATATATTTGAAAACCTGAAATATTATATTGAGTTCAGAAGAGGAGCCTTCCTTTTTGTTTTCAACAGTTTCTTTAGTTGATAAAAGGCAAATATTATTTAAGAAGACTGTTTATTTTTAGCAAAGTTAGAAGTAATATACAATACAAATGTTGTTCTGTTCTGGGAGTTAAACAAGTGTTATAGGTCAACTGACGACGAGAGAAAGGGAATATCATTAATTACTATTATTACTTTATATGCTCTTTAGATCTTTCTTCTTATTTTGTTTCCTTTCATTTTTAGTTTTTGTTTATTAGTTGGAAATATTCTAAATGTTTCCATAGAATTTATAAGATAGTCATAAATAACCCACCGGCTTCAGCCTGTTCCTTGACATGGCCATTTAAAGTGAAGCGTATTGTAGGTGTTTGTATTTTCTGTGTGGAAATATGACCAGAAATAGATATGAAGATCCTTCTGTTCAAATACAAACTCAAACCTCTGAAATCGGCGCACATGGCAGAACATCAAGATTCCCTTAAAATATAATAATATTCCAGAAAGATGTAATTGGACTCAACAGCTGACAAAATAACAACTGAGGGTGAATGAACGAGTGGCGTTACACTGTTGTCTCTACTGCACTGCACTGATGGGAGCTGATATACAGTCGGGAGACGCACTGAAGACTTCACGTGATTCAGTATCACTGTGAAAACGAGGAGAATTGAATTGAAGACAAACTGATTTGACGTGAAGTTGCCGTTCCATTGTAGACCCCAGGAATCCTTCAGTTCACGTCAACTTGTCTCTGGACCTTTAGAAATTGAATCACTTAATCTCTGACTCAAAGAGGATCTAAGGCTCCGTTTAAGTGATGCTTCAACTGAAAACTCATCGTTTTTGCGATTTCGTTTCATAAACGTTTTGCATTTACACAGCAACATTTTGAAAACAGTGTCACAGTAACACTGAAAATTATGTAGTTAGCATGTTGGGCCACTAGTTGGTGCTGTTGTTTGTCTTTGTAATGAAACCACACTCACATGCAGCAGAGAACAATCCGCTCTAAAGATTAACAATGGAAGAACATGGACATTTGTATGGACAGACGACCAAGATGGATTGTTATTACAGTGACGGTCAACTATAAAACTACCAAGTCCCAAGAGGATATGGACTGAGAGTCAAGACAGTCTGGAGGAAACGTCCATCTTATGTCCAAGGTTCCATCTTAGGAGCCGTTTTGAAAATGTTGCATTTTCAGTGGCTTCAAGCGCCGTCGTTATGAAAACAAGACACCCAAAAAGCAATCCGTTAAGACTTTAAATCATCTCAATCATAAAGGCAATACAAGAGAAAGCTGTTGTAATCCCTCTAATCTCTCTGTCTTACCAGTTCAGTACCTTTTTTTTTTTTTTTTTTCAAAGATTTCAAACTAAATCTACTTACTTTTCGGTCCTAACATACCCACTCCTGATTATAGTGATGTGACAGTGATCAACATGATTGAGCTGGGTCGACGGTCTCCCCGTCTGCAGTATGGACAGGGAATCCATAGAGCAGACAGTGTTGCTATTATCCATCTACTCACACATTTGCTGAATTTTCTTTTCTACGGCTGCGGTGCGCGTGTACAGTCTTAGCATTCCCACTATCTTAAGGAGTCGGAGCGTTATCAAAAAGATTATTTTTCAGTGGCTTTGAGCACCGTTGTAAACAGATGACCAAAACGCAACAAAGATTTAGCATTTTCACTGAAAAACACTGCGTAAACGAGGCCTTAAGAGTTTAATTTGAAGACATGTGCTCATGATGTGCAGGAGATATGAGAATAACATGTGTAAACAGACAAGGCATAATAACAATCATGTCACCGCTGGAGCTCAAACAAAAGCAAGCCAAACATCACGTCCCAACATATTTCAGGTATTCGGATGGAAATTACTTTGCTCGCCTACAAGAAAATAGTCTAAATACCCGACTGGAAGTGACTGAAAAGTAAACTCACATCTACATACCGCTTCATCCTCCAAGAAAATGCTGCTTCGCTGCAAGATTAAAAAAAAAAAAAAAAGTAGCATTTAACACTGCAAAAACCAGAGTTTCTTTTCTGTATCAATATTAATGAGTTCGAGGGGTAATTGCTGTGACAAAGAAGCAACACTGCATGCAGTTGCTGAGAGTGTAAATGAGAGCTGTGTGCCAGGAGCCGCCTCAGCTTCTTTTCTGCATCAGGAAGGCTCACATTACCGAGACCAATAGGTCACATCGATCGGGTCGCTCCTCCAGTCAGATGCTGTTAACTGGTCTTAATGGAACAAGTGTCTTTCCAGTAAACTTAAAGACATGCGTAGATCAAGAAACAGACACACAAAGTCAACATCAGTATCCGGCTTTTTCCTGACTTTTTCTCTTCGAGTCGGTAAATGCTGCATTTCATCCATGTACTGTACCTGTCCATTTATCCATGCCAGCCAAACTACGTGTTAACTCCCAGTCTCTGAGCTTGCAGTGTTTTATCTGCAGGTGATAATTAAATAATCATTGGTGTGATGGCCGTTATGTGCCTGGCGTCTCTCCTCCTGACACCCGAGCATCTGTGTCTTCTGGCAGCCGCGGTGAGACGCGCTCACCGTGCCTTCGTCTATATCCCGGCACATGAATCATCATCACGAATGCCATTCAGTTTAACCTCTGTTGTAAACACACAACACTTTGACACCTTGTACAGCCAGGCTCCCGCTGTGAAGGCTGCCGTTTCCCTTTTGATCGCACGGTATTAGCAGGATTCCACCTGGCTGCTTGTTGCATGTCACTGAGGAAGGAAACAAGAGTCTGGAAGCTTCCTTTAAAAAACCTACCACTCCTACTTTGCTTGAGTTAGCACTGCATTATAAGTATGGATACACAGTACTCTCAAAATCTACCAAAAATATCCATTACTTTTCAACTACACTGAAGTGCATTATTAATATCACATTAATATCTACATACAAACACATTTCTCATGCAAACAATAACTTATATCAAAAATGACACTATGACAATGTCTTTTTAACAATCTAGATTTAAAGCTGAAACTTTATGTAGATTAATAGATTAAATTTATTGGCTAAAACAGGCAGATCCGATAGTTTGAAGATGAAAACTTGTGATTTTAATAATAGACATGTAAATCACATGCTGTAAATTATATATGAGCAAGTGTGGATCACATACTGAACAAAACAATCAATACAAGACGAGTTGCAGTGATCATAAGTACTTCATTACTGACAACAGACTACAAAACCATGTGTTTTTTTTACTTTTTGTACCTACAACACAACTATATAATTTTGAATAGCTACTCAGGGCTGAACGGATTTTGTGCAACTAAAACTAATCTCAAGGCCTTCTACCAACTCCCATCAAACCTGAAGACATAAAAACTCCACTGACCTTGAGTCAGCTTCCGATTCAATCTACCGAATTGTGGATCAGTTCCAGGTACAACAGGATCACAAAATCAAACGGGATCGAGGTTTAAGGAAAGAAAAGCACACTGCAGCAACTTTAAAACGAAACACTCCAGAGATTGAAAAATAAATATATTTGGAAAATCAGTAGAGCTTGAAATTAATGTGTTTCAATTTCATTTATGCTGCTATACATCACGTGTAAATCTTAATCTCTGTGCGTATTTACGCACGAAAATGATCTAATCTAATGCAAATAACGGTGTGAGTGGAGGAAAATATTACACAATGGGAGAAGGAGAAACGGGAGAAATCTTCAAGCGCCAGTGTGGAATTTGCAACAGCGGGAATGCACAGAAGAATTGCGCACACCTTCATTCCAGCGTCTCTCTCTCTGCCATACACAAGCTGGTCACATTTCTCCCTCACACACACACACACACACACATATACACACTCCTCTCTTACCTCTTTTATCCTGGACTTTCACCGCAATCTCCACCAGCGGCTCGGTCTCCCGGTCCAGTTTCCGCGATATGACTATATCCCCGCTGTCCCGGCTCACGCTCACCGGGGAGCTTTCCGCGTCGGGCTCCATCAGTTCGAACGTGGCCGACTGGAAGCGCACCGGGTTCAGGTTCATGACCACTGATCCGATCCCCGCGTCCTCAGACACGTTAATGAACACCGGGTTGTCTGACTCCAGAACCGAGCGCGACTTTCGGGACGCTACTTTATTCATTTGCGGTTTCCGTCTCTGGGGAGTCGGAGAGGGGGCCACGGGCCACTGCCGCGGATTGATTTCCACTGCGATGCTGTGACTCGTGCGCGGCGGCCATCCACGGTCCCGGGCGAACACATGAAACTTAATGGGTTCATCCAGACCGAGGATGGAGTCCACCAGGAGGATGTCTCCGCTCTTGGGCACTGCGTAGAAACTCCCGTTTTTGGGAAGAGCGAAGTAGATGAGCTCGGCGTTCTTGCCGCTGTCAGCATCGCGCGCTGTGACCGTGTAGACGGCCGTGCGCAGCGCAGTGGCATCGTCCAGGCTCAGCCTCACGCTCACATCTGGGAAAGTGGGCTGGTGGTCGTTCGTGTCCAGAACGTCCACTTTGATGGACGCCAGCTGAGAGATGAGCGGAGAGTCGTCTCCGTCCTCCCGGGAGAGTCCTGCACACTGGCCGCAGCACAAGCCCAGACCCAGTGCGTATTCAGCGCGCTCCTCCCGGTCCAGGACCCCGGACGTTTTCAGTAAAATGTGCCCCCGCTTGTGATGAGCCAAGACGCGAAAATTGTCGCTCCCTTCTCCTAGGAGTTTGAAGTGCGCCGC
The DNA here is from genome assembly GCF_963383615.2 of Lipophrys pholis. Classification (NCBI taxonomy): domain Eukaryota; kingdom Metazoa; phylum Chordata; class Actinopteri; order Blenniiformes; family Blenniidae; genus Lipophrys; species Lipophrys pholis. The sequence goes on along the minus strand of NC_137636.1, from coordinate 21,292,106 downwards.
GGATGCGCCGGGCTCCCCAGGACCGCACAGCTTCTGCGAGTTGAGCCGCTTCACCGGGACGCTCAGCCCGTTGACCCGCGAGCCCGGAGCCGAGTTCTCGAATACGTGGCCGTGGAAAAACGGTACCAGCTCCACGGTTCTGTTCCCCACCGCGCACGGAAGAAAAAAATGCAAAAAAGCGACCCAAATCATGACTGGATGTCTCTTTGGCTCCACTGCACTAAAGCGCCGGTGTCTCACCGAAATCCATCGAGGGATAATTCTCCCGGTTCCCGTTACGATCCAAAAGTTTCCTCAAACCGGAGGCAGCATGCTTCAACTTTATCTGTGTGCGTCCGCGTCGTGCGTCTTTCCTCTCTGCTCTCCTGCGCTCCTCTGACTGCTGCTTCACCAGCAGCTCGGGCTCTCTGTGCGCGTTCCAGGAGCTTCACTGCTCGAATGCGCGCTCACCTCCGCTCGCTTCCCTCGCGCTCTGCTGCGTGCGTCGCTTCACACTTCATCCGCGAGTTTGCTGCAAACTGTGAACAGCGACGATAACTTTTCTTCAATCATTGATCTTGATCTATTTTGTAACTCAGACTCGCACGATGCCGATGAGAATGGATCACCGCGGACCGGGTTGCTTCATGCACGGAAACACTGGGGTCAATGCATTTGTTACAGACTGATGCGGCTTTAAAGGAAATTAACTCTTCAGCAAATCGTGGACACGAAGTCAACTGGTGCGCGCGCTCCATGCACAGACCAGGACTACAGCAGCGCGCGCGCCGAGGCGCGTCACAGGGAATCCTCGGGGAAACGACCCCGACCTCCCTTCTCCATTGATCAATGCCCAGCCTTGCACATCCATATCCATCACTCTTCTTTCCAATAACTCACCAGTCTAGTGGATTATAATAATGTAGAAATCGCTGCCGCTATGTCACCGAGATGCTACAGGGTCTTCATCATCCGCTGCCTTTTGTTGGTTCTCTGGTGGTCCAGCGAAGTTGCAGGCAGCCAAATGAGAAACATATCAGGTTTCACTCTCATTGCTTCTTTGTTAAATACCAAATCTTCAAGCCCCAGTATGGATCCCTGTTAATAAACCTGAGACTGTTCTTGGATCTAAAGCTGGCAGCGCAGTCATTATCTCCTCCAAAGCACCAGCCTTCCGTCTGTTTTTTTCCTTTTCTTTCTGTGCTGTTTGAACTCCTACTCACTAAAACACTGCAACCTATGCAGTTTTGAAAGTTGAACATCAGCAGTCCTCGGATGACAAGAGTTTACAGCAGAAAGAAGAAAAAGAGGAGAGTGTTCATAAAATTCACAATAGAGTTGGGTGTAGGAGTGGATTTCAATCTCCGTGTTTAACATGCCATTTAGAATATGGATGTGGAGGTGATGAAATCACTCTGCAGCACAGGCCGAGGTAATGGGGGGGACCAGGGACTGTGTGGACTCCCGCAGTGCTGTTATGTTATCTCATTGGCCACTCTGGATGTGATGTCAATCATTATCATGAGGATAAAAAGTCAAAGCTACAGATACAGCCATGACCTGTTGGCTCAGAGAAAATCTTTAGTTTGGGCTGATTTGGGACTTTCTATATATGCATTTTGTTTTTGTGTCCTTTGAAAATCCTAAACTAATAATTTAAGGCTAGTGGATGAATTTACATGACGATTCAAGTGAAAGCACAACGTTTTTGCGTTTGCGTTTTGGAAAAGTTCTCTATTTACATGACAATAGCAAACATACTGAAAAAAAAGTTCATGTATTAACCCATCTGAAATAAATCCACTCCCAGGAACCTAACAGACAGGACAGGAGGTCACCAGCACCGTCAGGTCACCAGCACCGTCAGGTCACCGGCACGACTGGGTCACCAGGTTACCAGCACCACCACCGGCCTTCAGCAACTACAGAGAGGGAAATAAAACACATCAGTGGGGTTGTAGCAAAAACTATGACTCAAAACCTAACAAATTATATTGTGAAGAAATGAAAGAAAAGATTCTAAGGGAAGGAGACTAAACAATCCAACCAAAACAATCACCTAATTGGAAACAGGATTTCTGAAATTGAATCAATCACTAATTACATAAACAGACAAAACAAAAATACAGACAAACATGTACAATCAACCCAAGAATAACTGAATAGGACTCACACACATTCATTCAGTACAAAAGGGGTCTAGAACCCTGGTTAAGATCGTGCCCCACACATGCCCACATCATGCAGCAGAGTCACCCTCAGACATTGAACCTTCAGGCAAGGCAATACAGCATCGTGGTTCTGTGGGAGTTGAGCAGCCGTGGAGACAAAGCAGCAGTAAAACTAAAAGCAGATTGCACTGACACCTTTAGCATGGAAAATACCATCAGCAATGCTAAGTTCATTAAACATGATGTGGCGCGCTCTACACTTCACACCCCTTATAGCAGTAGCAGAGACACACACTCACATGAGGAGGGAGGCAAAGCAGACCTCAGGCTGCGACCACACTAGGATTAGCCACCTGATAACATCAACCACTGTGAAAAGAGAGAGAGAACACCTACCACGGCCTAACGTAGGAGCACATACAGGGAGCATGAAGTAGCACACACCCAGTCGCCCTTCAACAAAGCGCCAATGACTAAAGCACACCGACTGAAACAACCAGCGAGAAGGTGAAGCAGCATGCAGCTACGCCTGTTGGCCAAATGACCTCTGACCTGGAAGTGGAAGTAAAGGAAGAACTGTTGGGAGGACCAGGGATTTCATACCACTCTATCTCATCACCAGCAGCACTCCATACACAATGAGCACATGAAACAGAGAGCCGGGACCGCTATGCTGCTACATTATTACAGTGATTGTCAACTACAAATCTACCAAGTCCCAGGGGAATATGGACTGGGAGTCAAGACACTGTGGAGGAAACTTTGTTCTTATCGTCCAGTTACTGGGCCTGTGCACAATAACTAAGCTGAGGTCCCACTGCGCAGTACGTGCCGGAGCGAGGCGGGTTGGTACGACAAAGCAAAGCTTCCCAGACCCAACACTGTTGTGTGGTGGAACCACAGAGAGTACGGTTAAAATATAGACGGGGTTGAGAACGCTAGGTATGCAACATCATTACGCAACAGTTAACAAGGAAGTTGCAGCCGCAGCTCAGGCGTGTCCGTTCAAGCAAAGCCGCGAGCCTCCATTTTCTGTGACACAGTAGAAAACTTTCTCATTCGGAACAGCAGCGTCCCGCTCCTGCCGAATCTCCTCATCTCGTTATGTAGAGGAGCGGCTGCACCTCAGTGGAACACCAGGGGGCAATGTAACGCGCTGACATTTCATTAAACCCAGGTAACTAAACAACCAGTGAGCACAAAGCGGCATATGTGAACAACAACAGAAGGGTTTATAAGGCCGATGAGATATTGGAATATTGCTGCTTGTCCAGAGTGATGACCGTGACTGACCAATCAGCAGACGGCGGCTTTGTAGGTAGATCCTCCTTATGGAACCGCACCAATGTGCTAGCTATCTCAATGGAGGGGTGACGAAAAACTAACGGTTCTCTCGTTACCATCTCCAACTTTTGTCAGTGTTGACAAACGAAAACCCGTTCCGCCCCATCACATCCCTGCATATCCTGCGCGGTGACCTACGTGGTGACCATAACCAGGACCAGTAGCAATGCTCCCGCCATCGACACGACAATGGAATTGGAATCATTTTTTAAAAAGTTGCGTTTTCAGTGACTTTGAGCACCGTCGTCGTGTAAATGGACACCCAAATTGCAACAATTGTTAACCTGTAAAATGAGGCCTAAATGAAACAGGTCGCTGAAGTAGGGAGGGGCAAGGTTATGGAGGGGCTTGTAGGTGAGGAGGAGGAACTTGTATTGAATGCAATATTGCGCAGAAAGCCAGTGGAGCTGTTGGAGGATGGGGGTGAGGTGTTTTCTGGACCGGGTGTGAGTGAGGAGGCGGGCTGCAGAGTTCTGAATGTATTGTAGTTCTTGTAAATGAGTGGTGGGGAATCCATAAAGAAGGCTATTGCAATAATCGAGTCTGGAGGTGACAAAGGCGTGGATGAGTATTTCGGCTGTGGACAGGGAGAGGAAGGGAGGGACGGAGGCGGAGCAATATTCCAGAGGTGGAAGAAGCATGTTTTAGTAATATGTTTGATGTGAGATTGAAATGAGAGGGAGAAGTCCATTATGATGACTTGTAGACTGTATTCCGGACAGTGGAATCGATGATTTCAAATTTTTTTGAGCTCTTTTTAAAACACTTGGCAGACTCATAAGCTGCTACTATCTTCTATCTGGTGACCTCAGGCAGCTCTTTGGATCCCACCGTGGTCGGCACTCTCACTTCAGTCAGGAGAACAACAAACTCCATTTCTGAGGTTTAAACAAGGCAAGCCTCCTGCGGAATGCTCAATGTTTGAATCATGTGCATCTGACGCGTTACAACTCTGTGTAATTTTAGCAATCTTAGGTGGCAATAACTGTGGGGTTATCCTAACTTATTCCTCAGCAGAATATACATTTTAAACCATTTACATTTTACAGACAGTTTTTAAAAGCATTTCTTCAGTTTTAATTGTTTCTTTATAAAATGCATAGTGGTCTATCTTTTAACCTAATCGTACTGTAAAAACACCTTTTAAAGAGACCACTGTAACCGGGGGAAATGTTCCATGTTGACAGTGGAAAATGAAGAAGTGTTCGCCAACACCTTCTTCACAAAGAAGGAATTAACTTCGCTAACAAAAGCAAAATGAAGAGAGAATGTAAAATGGTTATTTCTGCCGAGCCGTCTAAAAATGAACCGTCGGCTTCACACTTGCTTTGCAGTCAGTAGAAGCGTGTTGATGTGAGCTACTTCGCCTTCTGTGGTCTGAAATGTCGAAGAAGCTGCTTTCAGCTTCTAAACTGAATCACTGCGCTGCACGTAAACTCCTCAGGAATTCTTCAGTGCAAAACAAACGACTGTAAACGAGTGTAAATAATGAGCAGCTTGCAGCCTTGGCTGCACTTGATGTTTTCTTTCTCCTCCACTCGACGCACATACGATCCACCGGTGAGCTGCGTTCATTCCACTTGTTTAAGGCTTCTTCGCTCGCTCTGGGAGATTTCCTCTAAATACAAGCCCGTGCTGACCAAACTGAAAACATAACGCAACTAATTACTACTAATTACATAAACCACAAATACAGATCTTTCCACACACTAAACATTAGATTTTTATGTGTAACATTAAAACATTGTTTGATTTGCATATCTCATCAGCGCATGCATGCATTTTGATTTAATTTGCATTTAATTAGATAAAACAACGTGGCGTGATTGAGCGAAGGCTGTTCTTCAGGATAAAGGGCTTGCTGAGAAACGTCTGACTGTTCTAAAGGGTTAAACTGAATTCTTCTCTCACATCTTGTTTGAGTAGGAAGGGTCGGCAGGTAAAAGGTCAGAGGTCAGTTCTGAGCAGGTTTGCATGTTCTCTCTGTGCATAAAAACTAAATAATGTCACAGAAATAACAGATTTCCAGCATTTCAGTGTGGAGTTTGCACTGTTTCTGATACTAAGTGATGTCTGCTTCCATGGAAACAACAGAAAGACTGAAAATTACGTCGTTTTCATGTTTGACCTGGAGTGGGTGCTCTCGGGTGTTTTTTTGTAATGAAATCACACACACACACATGCAGCAGAGAACAATCCACTTTAAACGCTAATAATGTTCTGTTTTCCCCTGATTCCACGGAGATGGAGTGAAAGTGGTTTTAAAAAGTTGCATTTCCCCTGTTTCTCCAGAGTCTTTTTCACAAAATTCCAACCTTGGGAGCCTTTTGGAAAAAAAAAAAAGTTGCATCTTCAGTGACTCCCAGCACCATTGGCATGTAATCGCAACCCCAAAGATCTAGGCAAGTGTTCTGTGTTCACTTCTAAACGCTGCAGCGTAAACAGGGCCTCAGTGTTCCTCCCTGTGGTGACCTGGCATCACATCCAGCTCGTACCCGAACTTCGGCTCCAGCCTGCATTAGGATGCAATGAATATGATTTTAAACTCGACAATTCCTGGAGCAATTACAAATTCACATCCGCTGCGAAATCCCAAGCATGAGCTTTAGTCTTGTTCTTCATTGTTGTATTTGACTGGATCGTGCAGACTTTTAAAATTGATCTTGTGCTGTTTTGGTTGATTTTCATTTTTTGCACATATTACTTCTTTTGTCCCTCTGATAACTTCAAGCCTATCAGCAGACAAATAGCAAGGCTGATATTTCCACGTAATATCATAAGAGAGAGAGAGAGAGAGAGAGAGAGAGAGAGAGAGAGAGAGAGAGAGAGAGAGAGAGAGAGAGAGAGAGAGAGAGGAGCTCCAAACACAGATTGGTCAGCTGTTAAGCATGACTGTGGAGTAATATTCTCCGCTGTGGCAGCGACAAAGGCCCAACGAGCAACAGACTGAGTCATCCCCCCCCCCCTCTTTCCCTCGCTCCTCTCTTAGTGTGTGTGTGTGTGTGTGTGTGTGTGTGTGTGTGTGTGTGTGTGTGTGTGTGTGTGTGTGTGTGTGTGTGTGTGTGTGCGTGTAGTTGTCGTTGGTTTTAAAATAAAGCTCGGTGTGTAGAAAGCAGAGCTGTTTGCTTATTCGCATGGCAGCATCGCAGGCAGCTTTTCAGCAAATCGCATTTCACATTCCGGCTCAGGAGGCCACTGGACATCTTAAGACATGAGCACCGAGATCATCTGATGCACGGCTTTGTACTTGCAGTTGGAGCGGAAACTGAATTGTCTCAACTCATATGAATGCAGATGCAGTGGGATGGAATGTTTTTTCTGTTAATGTCTCAGACCTGATTCCTTTAAACCTTGAAAGTAACAGTTTGCTGTTGAATTGTGGAGCCGGTATTACTGCAACACAAACACAAAGATGCCTGGTTCATTTTCCATAATGAATGTAATGTTATGATAGTCACAGGTATGTCATTGGAATGTGTACTCGGCCCCCTCCACCTTTTCTCACTGTTCGCTCATCAGTGACACTACCTAAGTGACCGACAGTGAAACAGCCTGCCGAGAATAAATTCCACATTTGCAAGGTTTTGTTCTAGCAAAAGCCTGAACATCAATATCACAAAGAGCAAAGAAATTATACTACATTTTGCAAAAAGTGAAGCTTACTGAAGACACTAACCTCCGCATACAAAGCAAATAAGCAGAGTCTGAGCTTCAGATTTCTGTTTGCCACACCTCAGCTTGCTGAGCACATCATAAACAGACCACGAGAGAGGAGAAATCCAGCTGTATATTTAGCTTTAATCGTTTTTAAACGTTGATTGCTGCAGGTACTGAAGGGACGCCGTCAGTGGGACCAGGCAACGACTTTGATTTGGGGGCTGTTGTGTCTCCATGATGCTGGTTCTCGTTTGTCTCCTTCCCCACAATTACCAGAGTAGCACAATTCAATTCAATTCAATTCAATTCAATTCAATTCAATTCAATTCAATTCAATTCAATTCAATTCAATTCAATTCAATTCAATTCAATTCAATTCAATGTTTTTACAACACAGTGATTTCAAGGCACTGTGACAGTGAAAGACCAACAATTCAACATGAACAAGTCGAGGAGATGGTGGAAAGGAAAAACTACCTTTAATTGAAATAAACCTGCAGAACCGGACTCAGAGGAGGAGACTTTGTGTTGTTCCAGTTGGTGTTAGAGGACAGAGACAGAGACAGAGACAGAGACAGAGACAGAGCGATCTGTAGGGAGAGGAAGCTTGAGATTTTGCACAAGACACAATTAAAAAAAATTCTAAATCACTGTGTTTTGAAAGTACTTTCCAACATGTGAATATAATCACGTGTTACTGTTGAGATGTCACTGGAATAAAATGCTCGTCTATACGAAACAGATTTGATGCAATAAATGTAATCTGAGAAGTTATTTAAAGAATATAGGACAGTGAAAGACTTGGTAAAACTCAAGTCATGACATTGTATTTTCTTTCAGATATCAATGTGCGCTGCACCAGATTAAAGTTCCAGAGCCCATTTGAATAAGATTTACCTTGGACTTAAAGCTTATATGTGATGCATTTGTAATAAGTCAGACTGATGTATATGTCAGTGATTTATGCTGCCGACTGGAGGAAATCGGTGAGGTGATATACTCTATCAGAGTATTACTGTGTGAGGGATCACTTTCATTTAGTCATTCGTGCGTCAGCAGTGATTCTAGACTTACTGGATTGGACGGCGCGTACATTGTAATGTCATGTGTTGTTTTTGCTCATCAGTACAGTGGCCCAGAAGGGCCAACAACACAACACACCAACAAAAGCCGCAACACAACAACAAAAGTCGCAACACAACAAAAGCCACAACACAACAACAAAAGCCGCAACACACCAACAAAAGCCACAACACAACAAAAGCCGCAACACAACAACAAAAGTCGCAACACAACAACAAAAGCCACAACACACCAACAAAAGCTACAACACACCAACAAAAGCCACAACACAACAACAAAATTCGCAACACAACAACAAAATTCGCAACACAACAACAAAAGCCGCAACGCAACAACAAAAGCCAAAACACATAAACTCTACATAGAAAGGACCCGGCTGGGATTTGAACCGGGACCTTCTCGCTGTGAGGTGAAAGCGGTCAATGTGGACGTGCCCAGTGGAACATGTATTATCACATCAGATCAGATCTGCAGTCTTTATTCTGTCGTCTCCTACTGTAATTGATATGGACTCAATCGCGTCACCTTGATGATCGATTCGTCTGAATCTGTGCCGTGGTTGCTCGGTTGATCGTCCAAACAGTGCTCAAATCTGTACGGTCTGACCTTCAACGCTCCCGCGAATACACTCTTACGTGGTTCTTCTATAAAAACAAATCTTGAACTACCACTGAATAGTGTGAAATGTCAGAAAATGATTCTGTTTCTTTGCTTTGCTGTGCGTCCACCGCATCGTGCGTTTTGAGGCTGGCTTCCTGCACCTGTTACTCCCGCTACGCCACAGCAAGATGGATGCAGTTGAGAAAGCTTGCTCCACGGTGATCGGGAATGACGACTTAATGTCACTCGTTTTTCATAGTTGTTTACTAGTGGGTGACAGCAGTATGACAATAACGCTTTAATATTGAAATACTTGTTTTTTTAATTGCTTTTTTTTACCAAAATGTTTTGGTGTCATAAGGTCTTTAAATTTGACATGTATCTTTTCTGTAGATGATACAAACAAATCACACATCTTAAGCAACAGGTTTGATGTTTTCTCTGGAATTTTTCAAACATATTTTGCCTACTTTTCACAACGACTTGTTCCATATCTAAGTTTTTCTATTTTATGTCTGGAAAGACAAATAGATTTTGGAGCAGGAGCGTCCTAAAAGCTGTGTGGGTGTCAAAGAAATGGGTGTATGGACAATGAAAAAGCTCCATTTTACAGAAAAACAGGACATCTTCCTCCTGATAAGTCATCATTTAGACATTCCTCGCTAGTTGGTTTGGCACACATTGACAATTTGAAGGAATAAATGCAAAAAAAACACCTGAAAAAACCAGCACCACATGGAAAATCGATCGCTGCTTGCCCGCCTCCCTCTACCTCTTGTTCATTTAGAATCTCAGGTACACTAACATTTAAGCCTATCCAGATGCACTGTGTCATCATATCAGCAGAAAAGCCATCATTCTCCCTTCCTTCTTATCGCGAGTCGGAGTCACCGATATTGTCATACACGGATCCCCTGGCTGCCCTTGTCACAAAGTTTGGCCACGCTCGACAGCGAGCCGCAAAGTGAGAAACGCTGGCACCAAACCTGTCATCTTCCATTCATTACGGTGACAAGTGACAGACTGTGCTGAGGATCATTCAAATCCACGCAGACTCACTAAATCTCAATAAAGTGGAATGTCAATCTGGCTCCTGCCTCGTCTGGGGTTTGTCCCCCTAGATCGAGAACAAGCTGCTAGATTGACACAACACACACTCCCCTAACTGCTATTGATTACTGGGCCCACCCACTTCAACAAGCTACCCAGCTCTAATTCTCTCTCTATCTGTCTTTGTCCTCCTCTCACATTGTCTGTCTCATTGCACAACCAAATTTCAATTAGTGGATTATCTGCTGTGGAACAGCGTTGACCCGCCCAAATCAGGCTTTTTCTCAAATTAAACATCATCTCTGAGCCTGTTGACACACGCACGCACGCACGCACGCATGCACGCACGTCGGCGCACGCGCACACACACACACACACACACACACACACACACACACACACACACACACACACACACACACACACACACACACACACACACACACACACACACACACACACACACACACACACACACACACACACACACACACACACACACACACAGAGAAACGGGAGCAGATACAGCAATGCTGGGATTCACACGGTGTTTGGCAGAAAAAATAAAAGAGGAAGGTGTGAGTTCATTATCCAGATACAATTTCTTTCTCTCCCCCGTGCAACAGGAGAGCCATCAGGGGAAATATCTTGATAGGACGATAAAGAAAACAGAGACGGGGAATATGCTCAGTAGCGATTTGGAAAGGGGCCAATTGGACTTTCGCTGCAAACACAATGTGGAGGTCCACCGGGCTGTAAATTGGCCGGGTGTGATGTTGGCATGTGCTCGTTTGTATGTGAGCACGTGGGGGTGTCAGACTGTGGCTGGGGACATTCCACAGTGTAAATCTATAAACAACAACATATTTACACATCTCAGCGCTGAATCCCAATCTGTTCTCATTGTTCAAGGGCCACATGGTTTTTAACCTACACGGATTACACGGCTCTCGTCTCCATGGATCTACTTAGATAACATAAAGCCTATTCCACATTAATTGATGATTAATATTAACCTTAAGTGTAGTTTTGATGATTGATTTTTGTACATATTTTTTGAATCTCACCAAATATGCAGATGACCTGGATAATCACTTTAGTTCAGGATCAGAAAACTCTGAATCTGTACCCTATATTTGGCGTCTCATAATTTTAACCTTTGAAAACAAGATGCTTATCTTCTACAAAAATTACAATTTCAGGTTGGAGGAAAACTACATATGGTACTTAATTTTTACAAACACGTTGAATATTACAAAAGTTGCTGCATATATTCCAGTAAGTCTTGCTGGTTTGTCTAAATTTGCTTGAAAACATGGACTCCAACAATCAGTTGAGGAATGTCCCAGAAGAGAGAAACAGCTACATCTTCAAGAATAAAAGCACAGCTTATTGTTTTGTTGCTGTCAGAGTTGGACCTATGAGAGTGTTTCCTGGCGTTTCTGGTAGAAAAAGTTTTGTACTGATGTTGGCTCGAGTCTGGCAGAGAGCTGCAAACACTAGAGTCCCTAATGACACGCCAGATCTGTTTTTACCATTTGCATACATTTGCCGTGTGATATCTATCCATTCATTTATCATCAATACCACTTCATCCAGTTCAGGGACTGAACTAGGAGCGTGGGTAGGGTATGGCCCGGACAGACCGACAGTCCTCCAGAAGACAACACACACACACACACACACACACACACACACACACACACACACACACACACACACACACACACACACACACACACACACACACACACACACACACACACACACACACACACACACACACACACACAACAGTTACCAGTTAACCTCGTGCTGCATGTTCTTGGACTGTAGGAGGAAACTGCCAGAGGAAACCCATGCAAGCTGTGGACATACACAAACAGAAGCGGAAATGAGCGGGATGCATTACATAAGGCCCCATTAAAACAAGAACAATCTGGATGATGGGAGACAAACTGTCACAAAGACTAATCCCATCACTGTCTGATTTTTGGCCTTCCCAGACAAAAGATAACACTCATGAAACAATCGTTGCAAAATCTTTGGTCTTGATTGAAATGTTTTGTCCTGCGTCACACTGTGAGACGGTTTAAGGACAGACATCATCATGGCGACCAAAAACAACCTGCAACAAAAATGCAATAATAAAGTCTGCAAATAAAAGTTATTTGTTGCAAGCTAAATAAATACCTCTCACCAGGATATCACATTGCACAATAATCTATTCCCCAATAATGACGGCAATTGGCTAAATCAAGAATGTGTGTTATGTTGCTCATCAATCATCAGTATGTCTCATTAGCAGATTGGTTTCCACATCCGTGTATATGCAATATCAAGTTTTCTTTAAACCTGCAATTCTTCACTAAATCTGGTACATTGAGTCCCACCAAGCTCAATGGGCACATACAGCATGCAAAGACAACAACTAACACACCACACACTTGAAATCCCACAAACATTTTAAAATAGCATTGTGAGATTACAAGCAATGGACCTGGCTGCACAACTATGTTGGATAATCATTCAGTGTCAGTTGATTTGACCTGTAATAAAACTGAATCAAAGGTTCACTGTTCAAAACAGGGCTTGGAAAGCAAAGTCTGAAGGGAAATTTTTGTCCGGTTGTCTGTCCATTAACCCCCCCCCCCCCCCCCATCCATGCATCCATGCATCCATGCATCCATGCATCCATGCATCCATCCATCCTGTCAGTGGTATGCTAGATGTGCTCATAAATCCAGGTGATATGTATGTGGTGTGTAATTTCCATGAATGTTGGAGGTTCCCCCATTGAGGAGAACATAAGCGATCCAGTGAAGGTCACAATGTCCTGAGCTGCTGACCAGATCCAGACCCTCTCAAGCCATATGTTGCCTCCTAATGGCTGAGAAAGGCTGGAGGTGTTTTATTTCAGAATTGAAAGTCACTATAGGAAAAATCCTGCAGTCCAGTTCCTACAGTCTGTGCTGTAATCATTTCCATCAGGCATTTCTATCAGGGCAATCTCATCATCCATTTTCAAGGTCACGGCTGTGATCGGTTATGCACTTTCATGTTCTTTCCCGTTTGACCAAACAACACTGTCAACCTGTTGTATTGTCTTACATCACAGTCACACTGGTTCGCTTTTGTTTTCATGCTGCTCTCACTGTGCTGTTCAACAACACAGCAAGTTTGTATGTATGTATGTATGTATGTATGTATGTATGTATGTATGTATGGATGTATGGATGTATGGATGTATGGATGGATGGATGGATGGATGGATGGATGTATGGATGGATGGATGGATGGATGGATGGATGGATGGATGGATGTACTGTATGTATGGATGTATGTATGGATGTATGTATGGATGGTTGGATGGTTGGATGCACTAACAGTTTCTATAAACACTTTAGAGTAACACAGATTGCGAGAGGAAGCTCGCCGCTACAGTCTGCTGACTTCACCTCAAGCTAAAATCCATGGCGTCACTGCCAGTCTTTGTGCCAAATTGCTCATTATGACAGGAAAATAAATACTACCAATGAGTTTTATGCTGTTTCGACTGATTCTTTATGTCAATAAAGTTATGGTGGTGAACTAGTCCATGGCACTTTAAACCTTGATGCAGAACACCCAGGGTGAAGGGACTACGCTCTGCACTATATACTATAGATGCAGTCGTACCCATATCAGCCCTAACTATTCAATATTTTGGGTTAATTTAGGGCAGGAGTGTTAAACTCGAAGCCTATGAGTCAAAATTAATCCTCATGAGAGTTCAATCTCTCCTGCGGGATGAGTTTGCAAAGCTAAACATAGCACAGATAAGTATTAAAAAGAAGATTACTAATAACTGCAGTTCTTCACCGATCGAGCTGGAGCACTGTTGCAGTAAGAGTCAAAGGATTTTACCATCTGATGGCAACAAGGCTCAGTGACACAATGCCTTGGAAAACAATACAATATCTGATTTTAGATTAACAAAGGCATTACAAAGTGCTTTAGCTGCCAGTAGTCATTCTGGACATCCCAATGTCCTGTTGTTGTTTTTTTTCCTTCACAGTCCCACACCATTGGATATACGTATGCAAAAAGCACATCAAAACGTGCAGAGAATTTGGTAATAGTGTTCTGAAATGATTCAGCAACCCTGTTCCACAACAGTGGAAAAAAAAACCACCTGAAAAATTGTTCATTCAAAGCAGATGACATTTTGGTGAAAATCCCAAAATGGAGGAGATGCTGGTCAGCAACGAGCGGCAGGCACACACAACATGTCATCTGCAATTTTGTAGTTTATTATATAGTTCCTAATAGACGTGCAGTACGTGAGTGCAAGCCTTGAGGTGCGTGTCTATTGGGAATATGTGAACCCAAGTTAAATCAGTTTGTAAAATCTGATAATTACATATGCCTTTGTTGACACAAAAGTCTTTCTGCAAAGTATATCAGGCATATCTGCCTGACATGGTGTCTGTGGATACAAAAGTCATTTTAAATTTTACTATTTATGGTTTTCATCTATACGAAGCTTTTTGAAAGCCTGTTACCGGTGAAGAAGTAGAGTGAGCTGTCTATTAACACAATAGAGGAGACAGATTTGCTCTGGTAGTCTAGAAAGACGGCGTTAAGAATAAAATTACCATGGCAAGGGCCCAGCGCGGGCCCCCCAAGGGCAGGGAGAGGGGGTCAACGGGGTGACTGCTCCCCCAGCCGCGGTGTGAGCCCAGCCTCCAGGCAGAGCAGTGTTAAGAATAACAAAATGTGAAAAAAAAAGTTAAATTGACTATTGTTTCTGCATGTTGCACCCACTGCAAAATATGCTATTTTATCAAGTCGTGAGGTTTGTTCTTTCTTCGCTCGCTCCACATCTTTGAAAAAGGAGGGTGCTCCTCTATTAGAGGAAATGCAGTCACCTATCAAAACTAGGAAATTCAAGCTGCACTGATTCATGTTCCATGATGATAAAACGTGATCTTTCCAGAAATAGTCAGAATATATGGAGGGTGATTGTTATTTCCTGACTTGTCACGATGTGAGGAAGACGTGGTTGACACTGTGCTGAAGGCTTTCTGTGTAGCGGAGTGCAGAGGATGTCAGACGCACAGCGCAGTCATAAACACCCTGACAACGAGAGCGGAGCCTGGCGTGAGCTGAACAGAGCCGCTGTTGTTCCAACTGACTCCACGCTGCAGATGGTCAAGTCGGCCTCATTAGCGATAAGATCGATTGGACGGCGTCCCGACAGAAGAACAACTGCTTCCTCGTTGAGTCGTTCTCAGGAGCGTGACTCTCGGTTTCCCATCTTCAAAGGCATGAGGGTCCACACACAGACGAGAGACGGACAGATTCCTGCACGTATGTGATAATAACCAATCCCTGCGCGTCGTACGAGTTTCACCGTGAGGCGTCATGGAGGCTCCAATCATCATTTCCCCTCATCGCCGGCCAGCTGGACTAGCTAAACCACAGAGGTTGAATATGAGCTGACAGTTAACACCGGTTATTTCCTCAGATTGGCCTTGATAATAGCAATGCACAAAAATACAGTGCTGCATTCCAAACAGAGGCATTTGTTGAATGGTGTGAGAGGCTGTCTGGCACAACAGTTTTTATAACTTTGTGCAACCAGCAATTGAACAATCATGGCCGATCGGAGCTGCAATCAGCTGAAAGTCCGGGGCTGGGATGACAGACGGGCTTTCGGATTTTTACTCTCGAAACACAGACTTTTGTCACAACGACTTTTGTCTCTATGAATGCATTCAAGGAATAACTGTCCAGAGGCAGGCAGTGTCCTCGTTTAAGCAGAAATTGCATCTGCCCCTGTGATGGCAAGTATTTCACCTTTGGTTTAAGTACAGCTATTTCACCAATGATGACATCTCTAGCTTTTAGATGTGAATATATGAGAGCAGGTGCAATGACGTCAGCTTCAAGCATCAGTTTAAACACCTTCAGTTTGGTAGCTTCTGTGAAGCCTTTGTAGCAACAAGATTCTCCAGATGCAAGCGGCTGATTCATTGATTAGGAGCAAAAACATACTGTAAAAGCCTTTTTGTAAAGTTTGGAGGCTTCATTCATGCACTTTATGGCAAGTGTCTGGTGGGTTTCATGTCCCTTTAAAGGGTCTATAACAATGTACCTAAGAATATTTAGGCCTACAGTTCTTCATACTGAGGCCTATGCTTTAGGTTGAACAATATCTTCTAATTGCAATTCATTATATTCCAATTAGATGCAGTTTAGAAATAAGAGCGCAAGATCTCCTGGAGCTCCCAGACGAATGGATCCTCTCAGGAGGCGCATGTTTACAGGCGAACAAATATCACACTGAGTCAAGCAGATATATGATGCCAACGTCTGAGTGCCTGCGTCTCCACACATTGCTGCTCCTGCGGCTCTCCTGTGCTGTCATGTGAGTCTTAATGCTTTATTCAGCTGCTTTCTTCTCTGCTCCACCTGCTAACTTCTGCTTTTACACACTGCGGGGGGGATTATGTGCTACTGGTCTAATGCACATGCAGCAGTTAGCCACAAAATAAAGGTCCAGCCCTCCCCATTGCAGTGTTTTCCCCATTAATAAAGCTTTTAATATGAATAGGTGAGTGTACGGTCGGAGCCACTGCTTCTCTAAGTCGGTCACTGTTCTACATGTTTCTGAAGACACCGTCGCTAAAATGAGTAAAAAATTAAATGAAAACAAAGGAGTCATCATAATCTAACAGCTAATGGAACCTGAGAGGGTCTTTAGAGTGCCGGACGGCCTGGACGAGCTATAAAAATGAGCGGTACGGCACGTCGATTTCACCGGGCAGGATGTGGAAATACGCAGCTCTCCAAACCGCAGCAACCACCACTGGAGTCTTATAATTCCAGCTCTGCAGAACAGGACAGAAACACGGCCGATACAATTCTGTTTTTATTTCCTTTTAATAATGCATGAAAGTGAATAGATTCATTTTCCCCCTCTGTTCAATATTTAAGTGCACAAGGCTCCCACTGATCCCTGCTGAATCCGGGAGGCTATTTATGCTGCTTATGCTGCATTGAGTAGCTCCCCGATATCTCTCTCCCGTTTCCCTGACGCCATCGCAGGCAGAGGAGTAATATGGTATGGATCCTCCAGTAGAAGGAAAGCATACATCACGGCTATGCGGCGGGCAGATAATTTCCTCAAGCAGTGCCATTGAGGATCAGGCAGCGGGGGTGTTAAGGAGAAGCGTAGTGTGGCTGCAGAATTGAACCTTATTACAGCCGGATCGAGACGCTCTCTACACCTCGTTCTCCGTCTGCAGCATATACACCATCTAGTATTTCACTAACGTACCTGCCCTGTTTGCTCTCTCCATACCGCCCCTCATCAAACAACTGGAATCACTCAGAAGCTTTCTTCTTCTCCCTGTGTGTGAGGAACAAAGAACCTGTGCTTGACTTCGTATGTTCACTTTACAAACCTCAGTGTTTGTTTATTCACCCGGCGGGATGGAGGCTCCGGGAAACAGGAAAGAGATTCTGATACAATATGATAAACAATCTGGATCTATCTAAGAGTTTATGGACAACACTTATACAACATTTTTTTTTTTTTTTTTTGGGAAACTCTTTATTTTATGTTGATGATTTTTACATTATATACAACAAAAACAAAACATAAAAACACCAAACAATTCAAAATGAACAAGACAAACAGAAGACAGTAGGGATACACGTGTGTTCATAATAAACAAATTACATTTAAGTAGACACAACGTTTTCAAAGTGAAAACACAAAACCTTTGCTGCAATTTTCAAAATGTTACTGTGTAAACTGGAAGGTTGTCACTTGAGATGCCATGTGAAGAGGGCCTCTGCCGATGTATTTGTTAACACTTCTTTATATACAATTGGAAAGGTTCTTTTTTTTTTTTTTTTTCCTGTCACAGCAACAAGCGCTAACTGCAGCTAAGGAGAGAAAACTACCATGTGAAACCAGCAGAATGCAAGCTTCACTACAAAGGTCACTTCTGTCATTGGCCCAAACTAAATGTTTCACCCACGGCCTCCATCCTGGACCTGCGACATGCCGCGCATTGCAAGTGTGTTTTCTAGATCCAGACTCACTGTGTCACTGTGTTGAAATAACAAACGTCTTTGTGTTTCGGACTGAACGTGTTTCTCAATGGCATAACACACACACACACACACACACACACACACACACACACACACACACACACACACACACACACACACACACACACACACACACACAGACAAACACACAGTTTTTTATGATTATTGAATGTTGGATGAGACAAATGTATAATAATAATAATAAGAATAAGAATAATAATAATAATAATAATAATAATAATAATAATAATAACAATAATAAGACTAATAATAATAGTAATAGTAATAATAAGTGGGAGGTGAAATACCCCCAAAGGTGTTTTTTCTATATTCTAAAAGAATGAACTATTACTACTAACTAGGAGTATTTAAAGGGTCATCCTCAGAGAAAAGTCTATTTTTTGGGGGGGAGGAGTATTTTTTAGTTTTGGGAGCAGTAAACTTGAACCAACATTTCATATTTTTGTTAAACCTTGTCACACTCAGCACAGGTCAAAACTGAACTCAAAGATCTGCAGCGCACAGCCTCTTTAAATCCTCTGTACTGGCTCCCTGAAGCTTTCGGTCAAATATATGGAAAATATCTTTTCATTTTGTTTGAATACCGCATTTTTCAAAAAGGAACCTTAACTCCGGGCCATCTGACGAAAATGGTATGAAATGGTTCGAATGGCTGTAACGGCCAAATTATTGGTGCAAAGAGGCAAAAACCGCTCTTCTGGTGAGAAAGGTCACAGAGACCTGATCTAGTCCTTTACGTGATTTATAAAAATGATTAAGATGAAATGCTCATTGATCAGAAATGACTGTTTATCACACAAAGTAGGGGGAATATGTCAACATTGTTGAATTCTATTTCAAAACAGTTGATTTTATCACACTATGAGCTGCTACATTCTTAGACTTCAGTTTTCTTTCTTTGTGTTGTGCAGAACAAATCAAAGATGGATGAGATTACTGTGTATACCAGGGGTGTCAAACACATTTTACTTCAGGGGCCACAAACAACCCAGTTTTATCTTGAGCATGCTGGACCGGTAAAATAGTGCCAAAATAACCTTTTAAATGAAAACTTTAAAGTTTTTCTGTATTTTCACAAAACCAAACAATCGTTCCTGAAAATGACTTCAAACTGAACATGAAGCCAATTTTAATGAAACCTTCTGGTGTCAAATACAGTGAAATGTACAGAAAACTTCTGGAGCTGTTGCATTCTGGAGGTTTTTACAAATTCCACCAGGCAGCATCACTGATATCTCAGCTCAGGTCTCAGTGTTGTGTTGTGTCTCTATTTAGACATTTGTTAAAAGAATCAATGTTTTCTTTGCTATATTAACCATTTTCTTGGTGGTTTGGCCAGATTGGAGTCTCATGCTTTCAGTCCATAACTACTGCGATTGTGGATATGCAATATTTACCTTTAATATACGCTAGGCTTTCTTATACTCAAAGATTTTATATAACATATATTTCAAATATCTATAGACACTTGTTTTTCTCAACAAAGCATGACCTTACTCCATTACTTTAATATTTGAAATTACAATGACTTTCTCATCACAGTTCACTGTTTCTGTTGTTCGAAGCGCTTCAGGCTTTTCTGTACTGCTGCTTTTATTAAACTCCTGATGCATGCATTGAATTCACTCTATTTTCTGTTTGTACACATGAACTCAGATTTAAAATACTATTCCAGAGTTCTGGAAGTTTGCTGGAAGCCAAAAGAGGAAAGTAAAAAAAACAATGTTGTCATGGAAGTAAAGATGGCATATCTGTATTGTATATTTATCATCTTGAACTAAGTTTAATGAGCCTGACATTTAGAGGAGAGATTATAGGTTTTCACAGAGGTGGAGGTGGAGGTGTTACGAAGACTGTTACGTTTTATCCCCTCGGAACACTTATTGGATATGTCCTGTGTTTTCATGTAACCGATTCCTCCAGTTTGGCTTAGTTTTCACTCAGGAGGCTGAAAGAGTTTAAGATCCAAGCGTGCCGATTTAAAAAGGCTTGTCAGTCAGGTTGGATTTAGGTTGAGCTTTGTTGTGCTGCTTAAGGTTTAGACAGCTGGGTGACCATCTTTAATAGGGATGGACTTAAAGAAAACAAGAAGCTGAACACCACTGGCACTGACCTCATGAAAATAACACAGTGAATTGAGGAGACCTACCAGAGAGTAGCT
Source organism: Lipophrys pholis (assembly GCF_963383615.2). NCBI lineage: Eukaryota > Metazoa > Chordata > Actinopteri > Blenniiformes > Blenniidae > Lipophrys > Lipophrys pholis. The sequence goes on along the minus strand of NC_137636.1, from coordinate 21,271,931 downwards.
GAAGAAGGAGTCTTGCTCCAAAACCAGGGAGGTGATTGCACATTCCCTGGTTGTGGAGAAACCCGGCTTCAGGCTAACTGAGGCCCCGTCCACACCAGCCAAAACTATCTCTTTTCTCTCCATCGTTTCAGTCGTAAACACCAATAGATGAAGCTCATACAACTGAAATGATTGACAAGGAAATATTGTAAAACATCAAGTTCTTCATGAACATATAGAAAAACCTAATTTGAACAGAAATGAATGATGGAGGTGGTCCAGGTGGGTTGGCCCTCATTGGTGAAGGTCAATAGGAGAGAACAGAGTCGGGACTTTCTACATAAAACATCATTCATTTATTAACCTCTCCATCATAATTTGATTCCTGTGGTAATCGTTCAGGCAGTATTGTGTTTGGATGCCCGTCACAGCGAAAATATCAGTCGGTATCAAGAAAATATCTTTCCACATGGTCTGTTTTTGTTCTCAGTCTCTTGTTTTAGTCACTAACAACCTTGTTTACACAACTAGTCACTTGCTGGTGGAATTGAATTCATTCACACAAAGACAATTTGTTTTTAACTCACTAGCAGCACACCATCGAAGCCAATTACCGATCCTGCTCTGCTTAATCAGATCACATAGCAATTAAAAGCAACTCATAAAAATTGAAATTGCAAAGCGCTACTGCCAGACGAGTTATCAGAAAGACGATGACGCTTGCACTGAGCTGCTGGATAAATTCTCAGGACACCAGCTAATAAAGTAAAGTTTTATCATTATTATTGGACTATTTAACTGGTTTAACTCAGGTACATACACAACAACACACAGACACAGGATCTGGATGTGTTACAAGCCGTTTCTTCAAACTATACCGGAGGGAAAAGTTTTGGAAATTGTGTCGTTTGGGAAGGACAGGTGTAAGAAACGTGTGTCCTTCACTCAGTTTTTAGACCATCAGAACTGGTTTTGAATGACAAATGCTTCACTGCTCCAGTGAAAATCAATTATTTCCCCTACAAACTGAAAATGATGAAAATCTTAAAAAAAACTAAGAAAAACAAGTTGAATAAAATCAATGAGAGTGTTTAATCTGCTTTGGTTGATCAAATCATTTGATTTCCTATTGCAACTCATCAATACCACCTCTAGACGTGTCTTCTTTTTTTAAACCTAAAACTGTTTACTGTTTACAGGATATTTTAAAATCCAAACAGAAAGCCTTCAAATCTGGGTGTCCGTTTACACAACCATAGTCCTTGGACCCACTGAAAATGCTTCTTTTTGAAAATGCAACATTTTGTAAATGCAACTCTTTGAAAATGCTCCATCGAGATGGAGGCAGGGGAAAATGCAACTTTTTGAAAATGCTGTGGCTCTGTGGAAATAGGGCTGCTGGGCATGCGCATAGTAAATAATTCTTCTGCACATGCTCAGTAGATGGGTTGGGTGTTTCAGTGAGACTTCGGAGGAGAGGTATAGGAAGCGGCTCGAGGGAGGGGCAACAGAGGGAGCTGACACACCCGAATCCCACCAGGGACTAAAGCCACGGTCCTACAGCACTTTTTGTGTAAACCCTCCCATTGTTGTTTACATATGCCGCTTTGCTCTCACTGGTTGTTTTGTTAACTTGGTCAGTTGAAACGTCAGCGCGCTCCACAACATCGCGGTCTTTTAACGGGGTGCAGACACTCCTCTCAGTAACAGGAGAGGAGATTCAACAGGAGCTGGACGCTGCTGTTCACAATGAGAAGGTTTGTGCTGTGTCACAGAGAACGACTCGCATGGCTGAGGAGCTGCGGCCGGCCACTGACGCCCACCTCCGCGTTCTTTGCCCGACACGCCGCCTCGTCGTTCATAACCCTGCCTACATTTTAACCGTACTTTATGTGGTGGGGCAGACAACACTGTGGCGACAGAGTTGGGCCTGGGTGCGCTTTGCCGTACCATACCCTCCCGCTCCGCCCCACTACGGCACGTACTGCGGTGGGACCGTGGCTTAATTAACTCCAAACAGGAGCGGCAGTTGGGACATAAAAGAAGGCGCACACACAGGAGAAGGGAGTTCTGCCTGAAAAGGGACAATAGAAAGGACAACAGGCTGAAAAAGGCACTTTAAACAAACTAACTATAAAGTCTTTGGTCAAACGTGAGCTGGTTCTTCATCACTGTCTTGGAGAACCTAATCTACACAGTCTTGTGTTACAGTGGACAACAAGAACAATGTTTCCTCCAGAGTGTCATCACTCCCAGTCCATATTCTCCTGGGTAGTTTTATAGTTGACAGTCACCGTAATACCAATCCAAATTGGTCGTCTGTTCATACGAATGTCTATGTCCTCTTATTGTTAATGTTCAGAGTGGATTGTTCTCTGCTGTATGTGTGTGTGTCCTTTCATCACAAAAACAACCAACAGTATCAACTAGTGGTCCATGATGAAAACTATACCATCTTTCTGTGTTTGTGCCATTTCCATGGAAACCTCCATTCTTTTCAAAATGTTGCTTTGCACATGAGAAACATTTCTTCATTGAAACTACTAAATCAATGTGTTTTCACCTAATGGATGGACTTGAATGAGATAAGAGAGCTGATATTATACTCTCATCATTCATATGAAATATATGGGTTTCAGTCATATTGAGAGTATAAGTTTCTTTGAAACAGTCACTGTCAGATAAGTCACACAGCCCTGATGTAACTTAGTCATTCATTCATTCAAGCTCTTGTTTTCCTATATAAGCTGAGGAAAGACCAGAAAATGAAAATTGTATTCTCTGCAAAATCTGACAGAATTCCGCAGCTACCGTATAGATAATATTAAATATTACACAGTCACCACTGCTATCAAAATCCCTATGTCACAACCAATAATGTCACAATTCCAATAACTATTAATCAATTGATTAATGAACAATTTCAGCCATTTTAAACATTGAAGGATATTACTTTAGCGAAAATCGGATTGTTCATTCTGACCGTTCAGTCCAGGATAAGGTTGTTCTGTTATCAGCCTGATATATGGTGGCAGAGCAAAAGATTAGGACATACCTACTCTGGATAACAACATAGACACACACACACACAGCTTCCATGACGCATATTGATTAAGGATGTCTGACTTTGGTTGGCAACAGACGCCATGACAAACTTGACCAACTGCACTGAAGCCCAACCCGATCGTTGCTCAATAAATGGTAAAATGCATTTTTCTGTCTTGAGACCCTTTTTTTAGCCAACCAAGGATAGGATCAAGAGACCGGGAGGAACCAGCGGGCTTAAAGCTGTGTTCCAATGACGTATTAAAGCAAATATTGTAATAACTTGCTAAAAGTGCAACTGGAGATTGGAGCCCTTATCTTTGTAAGAGTTTGGTAATAATTTGGTGATTTATTACATTAAGGAGGAACATTTAATGAAAATCATCTCAATGTAATATAGTATGTAAGTAGAGCTAAATATTTTGCGCTTTTTTTCTAATCAAAAATAGGTGCAATTGGTGAATAGTAGTCCTCCATTGAGAAGAAATCCTTCTATTTATAGTTATATAAAGTGTTTTTGCTTATTTTATGGGAGCTTTATAACTTCATTAGCTTTATTGAATTCAGAATTACATTAGTAGCAGCTATTATGTTATTGTCCATTATTACTCTCTTTCTATGAGTTGTGACATTACGAACGGTCACAGTAGAATTATGATGAAAAATAAAGAACACACGGAGGTGCAATGCTGAGCCGATACTAAATTCATATTTATATTCGACCGAATTTCTTTTTTGTGCATCTAGAAAATTCTGTGATTTGAGAAAATCTGGAACAATCAGTAGTCTTCATGCGAGCCGACTACAGAAAGTTGACCTGTGTTTTTGGGTTCATGTGTTTGTCATTATGAATGTGAAAACTGGGACTGTGAGTCATTATAGCACGCACGCACACTGCAGAGGCAAGTGTAGACGATAATCCTGAGCTGTAAATTAACATGGAAAATGAAAATAGTTTAGATCGGCCACATTCTAGACCGGTAAAACAGTCTCATAATAACCTTTTAACCTAAACTTTAAAGTTTTTATTTGTTGTGGTGCATAGTATATGTGATGAAAATGTCTGTATTTTTGTAAAACCAAACAATTACTATGGAAAAAAATCTACAATCTCAACATGAAGCTGATGATAATGAGACATTCTGGTCCAACATACAATGAAATATCCCCAAAACTTCCATGGTAAATGGGTTTTACTTATAAGGCCCTTTTCCACCTCAACAGTCCCCAAATAGTTTTAAATTGTTAGTCACATTCACCCATTCACGCACACGTTCACACGCCGATGGAGGCAGCTGCCATGCTGACCTCAGTCCGTCCACTGGGAGCAGTTTGGGGTTCAGTATCTTGCCTAAGGACACTTTGATATGAAGACAGGGTAAGATGTGGAATCCAACCAGCAACTCTCTGACCGACAGAAGGCCTGCTCTTAAGAAATGTGTTCAAAAAATAAATCAATGTTTTCAGATTTGGAGCCTCTTCGGGGCTTCTTTTGGACCACAAGCCTTACATTTGACACCCCTGATTTAAGAAGCTCAGACTTTTCGAAAGGCAGATCAGAAAATTAAAAAAAAAAAACTTTTAATTTGATGATTTACAATGACATAGTGTAGCTCCCAGTCTTTTGAACACGTTTCTTTGAAACCAAGTTGTAAAATTGATTTAAAAACAGTGAATTCCTGAAAAAAAAGTTTAGTCAGCTTCATTAAAGTAAATATTAGGATCTAAATGTGCCAAAAGTTAGTCATATATAAATAAAAGACCACATTGCTTCTCATTAAATGCGGCTAAAATGTATTATTACGTGGGCATCTGAAATGGAGGTTACAAGGATGTACAGAATATTTCATGCAAATCCCTGTGCTGTCTCAAGGACAGCGCTATCAAAGGCCCTTTTTTTCTTTTAATCCCTTTTCTCTTTTTTTTTTCCGTATTTCAACCTGTTTCATGCTGATCATATTTTGGGCAGTTCTCAAGTCATTTTGGTGAGCTCATCACCATCACCATCATCATCATCATCATTGTGCGATGGGACTGTTGTTCTGCCTAAGTGACTCCATTTGGCCAATTAGCCCCGAGCCAGGAAGTGCTCCTCTATTATTTTTCTTCCCTCCGCTGATGAAACAATGTCGGGCGGAGGCATTTGTTGGCTTATTATACTACCATGACATTCAACCGCGTGACTCTGTGTCCGGTGACAAACTCTCATAAAACATGACGGCAGAGCGAGAGGCGATCGTTGGTGATGGATGGAGCCGGAGAGCGGGGGACGGACAGCAGGAGGAGCGGGTGTGTTCGCCCTTGGCTCCATGCAGCACTTTTTACAATAACAATTAGAGTGTGTGAGATATAAAAGCTAATGATCAGGTCTGTCATATTTGCATATGCAAAGAGCAGTGGGCTGATTGCTTGCACGAAGCAGCACTTAGAGAGCGTAATTAGAGAAGTCTGGCGGTGGCGATGTCGACAGCCCGAGCAGTGGAGAGAGTCCCTCTTAATGAGGCTTGTCATGGTTTGCTCTGCCTCAACTCTCTGCTCCGTGATCTGACACACACACACACACACACACACACACACACACACACACACACACACACACACACACACACACACACACACACACACACACACACTGACGCCACTCTATTGTCGGCTACACACTCTTTAAACTGCTTCACATTACAGATTGCTCTTTTTCTCTTAGTACTACAGCTCCTGAAATACAAATCCACACCTCGCCAATTAAAGTCAAATCAGCTGTACACCTATCAGCCACAACATTAAGACCATAGGCAGGTAGAGAGAAGTATTATCTCTTTATCATGGTGTCCATTCGTGGGTGGGACAAATCAGGTTTTAAACGAGTGAGTATTTTGTCTTCAAGGTTGACGTGGTAGAAGCAGAAATATGGAAACTAATGAGGTCAATTTCACAAATTCTACATACAGTATTCTCAGTCGTCCAGGAAGGAGGCGTCTCAAATCAAATTGAATCAAGTCAACTGGACCCATGTATTCAGGTTAACCTGATTCAATTGCTTTGGTTTGACAAAGATCAAATTCACAGCTGGATGAAAACAAAGCACAATTATTTTGCTACACTACTAATTTTCAGGGATCTGTATTGGACTTAGAAAAGAGATTGTAAACACATTTAATTTCAGGTTCCAGGTTCCAAAATAGTGCCATAACAACCTTTAAATTTAAACTCTAAAGGTTTTTCTTAGTTGTAGCATTGATTATATTTGATGAAAATGTACAAAAAATGACTAAAATCTTAACATAAAGTCAATTTAAATGAAAAGTACAGTGAAATATCCAGCAAACTTCTCCTCCAGCTGTTGGATTCTATGTGTTTTTACAAACTCGGACAGTATGGCTTTAAGGCTAGTTTGATAGCAACCATATAGCCAACTTTCATGGCAGCATCACTGATATTTCAGCTCAGGTCTCAGTGTTGTGTTGTGTCTCCACTCTGAAGAAATTTGTTTAAAAATCAATGTTTCCGTGGAAATATTTTGACCATTTGCTTCATGGTTAATGGGCCAATTTGGAGTCTCTCGGGAGCCTGTTCTGGACCCACGGACCTTAGATAGATGACAGAGATGAGTTAACTTATTTTTTCTTGTTAAGTACAGTTTTATTTTTACACCGTGTCCAGCACCTGTGGCTCATTCCTCATTCTGTGTTGTGGTGATGCACAAGTCCCCAGCTCTCAAACTAAACAACATACAGTATAGACATAACCACATATCACTGGAGTACCTCCACATATTATACATGACTTAAATTCAATACACTCTAATGATGTCAGCAAATCACTATTATAAACAAGTACAAAAAGCCACCAAATGCTATAAAAAAAACTGCCAGCTGGTTATAAAGGTTAACAGTTTACACGTTCTACTGATTATAAAGAGATTCTGCTGCTCCCTGAAAAAGGGAAAAATGTTATAGTTGCTACCTGCTAGATGGGAAAATACCTTTGCTGGCTTGCGATTAAGAAAGAAAAAACATATTTCTTTAGACTTGCTGTTTCTACGAAGGTAAGTGTAACATCACAATCAAAGCTCTGGTCTCGGAAGTAGCATTTCTGCGCTAACAAACTAGATTACATATGCATTGCAACAGTTAGAAGAGAACTTAAACTCTCTCTTCAAAGTTCTTTTTAACTTTCCCTTGATGTACTTGTCGACTATCGGCCTCGTGCGGGTGTTTAGCCTCAGATGGAGTTCACTACCCACTTTGAGCTGCAATTCCAAACAACCCGACTACAGTAAGACCGGGCCCTGGTGCGACAGTGGCCATTACAGGCCTCACGCTGTCCATGGGCTGAGCCTCGATTGGGAGGACTCAGGCTCCTGAGTGACACCAAGCAAGTGGTCTTCCACATTTCCCATGCCCGTCTGTCAGATAGGGATTCTTCACTGGGCTCGTTCCTCTTTGCTCGACGTTACTGAAGGAATCCTTGTTAGATTCTTTTCCTCCGCTTAATAAGATTCAGCAGGTCAACTCATCTGATAGAGGTCGTAGCTGAAGGAGGTGGGCACACGCCTCGTGGACTCCCCATTGTCTGCTCCGAGGGGGACGAAGATGTGTGCCCACTTGTCACATAGTAAGAAAGTTGTGGGTTCAAATCCAAACCAGGAATTCTGCGTGGAGTGTTTTCTCCAAATGCTCTGTTGTCCCAGTCTTAAAACATGCATGAGAGGTTAAATGGTGAAGCTGACGCATCTGTCAGTGTTTGTCTGTGTGTGTGTGTGTGTGTGTGTGTGTGTGTGTGTGTGTGTGTGTGTGTGTGTGTGTGTGTGTGTGTGTGTGTGTGTGTGTGTGTGTGTGTGTGTGTGTGTGTTTTGCTGTGTTAGGATGTATTTGTTGAAGAAATGCTTTACTTGCTGCTTTTAACAAGAGCACTGCACATTATTTGTTGTTATTGTTGTGTCATGACTCTGGTTTCAGGCTCCCCTCCTGTGTTTGATTTCTATTCCCCGCCCTGATGTGTTTCAGCCGTGCCTGAGTGTGTGATTGTCTTCACCTGGTGGCTGTGGTTCATATTGGGCATCTCTGGTTGTGTTTCTTGTGGATAAAGCTCCCGTGAATGTTTGTTTTTTCTCCTGTGATCTTGTGACATTTGTATTTTTTTCTTCTTAAAAATGAGCTTTTGTTCCATCAACGGTGGTCTCTGGGGTATCAAGTCCTCTCCTGAGTCAAACCGAGCCATGTTGTTGGTAAAGGTATCGCATGTTTTTGTTTATTTAGAAAGGAAAAAGCATGATAACAACATAATTGGATTCTTTATTGAATTATAGTTGTTACAAAGTGATTAGGCTATTAATCACACTTTGACTATTAATTATTCCCCAGTGCTGATACATAAATGTACCAAATAGAGTTCAATGGAAAGTGTATAACTTGCTCTTGAATAGTTTCTATTTTTTTATTGTTCAAAGCTCATCCTTCCACCCCTTCATAAATCTTCTGAAGATCCTCGTCTTGCTCATAGGCAGGGTTCCCCACAGCATGCACACTAACTGGGTCTCTACAACTTTGCGTGGAAGCTAATATCCACAGGCTGTGCAATCCCAGCATGACGCGACAATGTTTGAAAGACATTTCTGTGTCACCAACACTCGTCTCTCTGCCAGCCAGTGTTACCGTAAATATTCACTGTAGAGGAGGTCAGGTGGCTCAGCAGTGGAATCAGTGACAGTCAGCACTCTTTGGTCTTCAAGTAGTTTTTGCGGAAGCTTTGAGGTGTGTTTGGGCTCATTATCCTGCCTCAGTATGAATCCTTCTGCATAAACATGAAAAAAGAGAAGTTTAAAGTGTTTCTGTGTCTCAAAGAAAGGACGTTCTCCTCTTCATGGTCAAGGTGGAGTTCATTGGTGCAGCAAAACATCCCCTGACATGAAAACTCTCACCACATCTCACTGTGTTTGATACTCTGTTGGTATTATATTTATCTCCTCACAAACGCCTTTATTTTACTGGCAAACTTTATCACATTAGAAAATTTGACATTTTCCTTTTTATTCATTGTGAAATTCCACCATGACTGAAGTCATTGATCATTTTCAGTTTTTTATTGCAAGTTTAGAAATACTGCTTTTCCTCTGGGATTTACCTTTCAGAATTTCCTCAGATAAAATAGGACTGTAAATTGATCATTTGATGGTACGGTCACTTTTAACCTCTTTGCTTTGTGTTTGGTAGGCTTTATTCTTAGTTACTTTAAGAGATTTTTGCTCTTATCACACCTTTCACATAGCTACCTAATGAGCACTGTGTAATGAAACTGGGTCTACAGATGTGTATTTAGAAGCAGCCATCTGACCTTTTGCACATAGTTACCAAATAGTTAGTGTAGTGAGCGGTTCGTGGCTTTATAAAGAAACATGTCACATCCAAAACAGGATGGAACACAGGCTACATCATGGATGGGTGTAACGTCCTTTACTGAGATATGGAACAAACACCAAGGGACCATAGTGGGTGACTGAAGCCGAAAACCCCAAGCGCAGGTCACCAGCTCATTACAGGGAAAATAGAGACAATCACACACTCAGAATATAGACACAAACTAAACTAATACATGTGTTTGGTAGGACTGTGCAAATAAGCCAGAGGTACCGAAGAATGCCTGTGTAGAACCTGTTGTGTTTTGGGTCACTCTTTACATGATGATGCATTGGAGCTACTGAAAACATTTTGAAAACTGCTCCCAAGGTGGAGCTTTTAAAAAATGCTCTGACTCCATTTTCATGGAAATGGAGGAAAACACAACTTTTTCTGAAAAGCTGCTACTGTGGATGCACACCGTGCCCATAGTAAATAGTTCTTCTGCACATAAAATCAATCCAACTTGGTCGTCTGTCCATATGAATGTCTGTGTACTCCCATTGTTAATGTTTAGAGCGGATTGTTCTCTGCTGCAAGTATGCAGTTTCATTACAAAAACAACCAACAGCACCCACTAGTGGTCCAACATGAAAACTACATCAATTTCAGTGTTTCTGCCGCTTCCATCTAAATGGACATTGTTTTCAAGAAGTTGCCGTTTAAATGCAAAACTTTTCTAAAACAACACACAAATGATGAGTTTTTTCACGTTGTCGTGTAAACAAGACTTTACACTCATCCTATATATGTCAAACAGCTTTTTTGCCTCATCAGCCTGCTTCTCAAAGTTCTTTATCTACACGCCGACAGTCAATCTTAAAGAGTTTGTAAAACTTCCAGTGCAGAGAGGAAAGCATCTATCCCCACCGTGCAACACCAAAGACGTACCAACCTCCCAACCTGATACCACCTGGAAGCCTTTTACAGCCACAGCAAAACAGGAAATTAATTTTCCATCCATTACATTACAGCTGCTGACAGGAGAATAATGATTATGTCTTTATCAAGACACCCGTTAGTGTTTGCAAGTAAACTTCTGCATGTGTGAGGATTTGACAGAGAACTAAATTGTGATGGGGCCGGAATTCAGATTGCCTCTGAAGCTGCAGTTCTGTTCTGCAGTGGTGTGTATCCAGCCCCAGCTCATCCCACAGTACACCTCAGAGTGGAGTCAATGCTTCCACTGGTCAGAACTGCTTTGCCAGCAAAGGGATACCCGCACATTATTATTCAGGTATTTATGGTGTGTAATACACATTCCTCTCAAAATGTTTTTGAGAGCATTGTTTACTCAGATGGAAATTTGAACAAGACAGGGCTGTGCAACATTTCTGAGTCTGAGTTTTATGATTCTTAATACCAATTACATGATAAATTGGTGGGACTTTGCAGGCTTGTACATGCTTCTTACTTTCCATATACCAAATCTGCTGATGCTCCAGCTGAGCAGGTCTTGGTGTCGGTTTGGCCACTCCGTGTCATGGCAGTCCTGGTTTGGACTTCTCATACTAGTCCCAGAGCAAATTGTGTTGCTTTTTTTTTAAGTCATTGTTTCTACAGTTGAATGAGGTTTTATGAAGGTAGATAGTTGACCTACTGCTCAACCCCCAACCTGAAAGACCAGATCACCAGATCTCTGTCTGAAGAGACTTGAGTCGACATTGCTGATGGGATGATGGAGACACATAAACTGTCCCACCATGGTCGTAGGTGTCTAAACATTACAGTTGCGTTTCTGGACACATACACACACAGGGTCGCTTTAAAGCTTGTACAAAGCTAATCAAGAGTTTCAAGAATAGATTTTTTGTCTGAAAATGTTGGACCAAGCAAATCCAGATCCAGACTGGTAAACAATTTCAAGTATTTGATTTTTGGACGGACAAAAAAAACCAAACTGTATATTGTGACAACATATCTGATTTTGTGGAACAGTAAACCTGTGAGATTCAGCAAAAAGGCTGCTTAACATCGCCTTGATAAAATGGTCTAGTTACATTTTTTGTGGTATCAAATGTTCCACAGCTGCATATGATGAATTTGGGAGTGGGGTAATTGATGAAGATAATGGAGACATCCCCCCTGTGTGCTGGAGTTTCTTGTTTATGCCTGCCTCAGCTCAGCGCCCCGGATGAATGAGCCTGCAGCTGGATCATTGCGTGTTCATTGATGTAACCAGGGCACCTGGTAGTTTTCTGCTCTACGCTCACTGATTGGGAAAGAAATCAACAAAGAAGGTGTGTGGAGCCGTTTTCTGTTTGATGTCTGATGGAAGGAGTTGTGTGTTTCTGCAGAATTTGGTGAGATTGCCTGTCTAACATTGGTATGTCTGTGATGTTACAAACAAAGTTCTAAAAAAGCTGGTGCATTGTGTGGAATAGAAGTGACAACTAAAGGTAGAAATCCTTCATCAGCTCATTTGACATTTTAAACCAACAGAAGTTATCAAAGGTCATTGACAAATCAAGTTAGTTCGGTTCCTTGCTTACACAATAACGTTTCACTTTAATTTTGCGTTTTCATTTGAGTAAAGTTTGGTGTTCATACGGCAAATATTTTGAAAACGCTGTCCGTCTGCACAGAGTATTCGCGATGACAATGTTCACAAAACCAAATAATTACTACAAAAAATTGCTGTAATCGCAACATAAAGTTAATTTTAATGAAACCTTCTTTTGTAAAAATGAATTTAAATGTCCAGAAAGATTATCCTGTAGCTGTTGCAATCTGGGTGAATTTACAAACCCTCCCTGACAGCATGGCTTTGAGGCTAGTTTGAAAACGACCAGGTTGCTAGCCTTCATGGCAACATCACCGATATCTCAGTTCGGGTCTCAGTGTTGTTTTGGGTTCCTATATTACAACATTTGTAAAGAAAATTTAAATAAATCAAAGATTTTTGGGAAATGTTTACAATTTGCTTGGCAGTTTGACAGATTAGAGCTTCTTGCGGGCCAGTTTTGGCCTACGGGCCTGATGTTTGTCACCCTGGCTTTAGATCATCAAGCAGTATTCATATTAATTATATATATATATATATACTCATCTTCATGTCTGCATTCATTCCTCCCCACCATAATTTATCTTCATCTGTCATGTCAGACCAACCCCACTTGTTCTTCCTATGCGAGAGCGTTCTGTGTACAAAGACGTGCGTATCACAATAAATTAGGACTTTAAAATCCCTGTTGGTGTGTCAGTAGCACTGTGTTAACGTTGGGTTAGCACCGTGATTGGCAACTCGCCCAACGTGAACGCTGCCTTTCGCCCAATGAAACCCATCTGAAATCTTTAGCTTATATACATAATTTTCTTGGCATATATTTCTTAGATTTAATCAGGAGGAAGATGGTAGGATATGTCTTCGGGCTCTGGAAGAGGAAGGATTGATGTGTCATGAGCACTACATACTGGAAGTCTGCTTTGGTTCAGGTGAACAGACAAACTCAATCAAACTAGTGCCCATGTTGTTGTGGAAACCGGTCTGGCTAACTGCAAGTGTTTCTCATGATGTTTGCAGTAAGTGTTCAGTCATTGCAGTAATAAGTGGTCTAGCAGGAGGTGCCTGGAGTTTTAATAGTATCGCAACTTTTTTGTTATTTTTACACATTTAGTGACTTGGACACTTTTGACAACTCCAGTGTTGTGCAGTGTGAGCTGCTGCGAGAGGACACGAGTAAAGGAAGTGAGGAGCCACATTAGCCAAACGGAAAGCCTCGTGTCTCTCTTCCCCGCTAATTTATCTCCAGACACAGTTGATGCCTCACACCTGCAGACCCCAGGTCTGGCCATAATTGGACAGTTTGAAGCAGAGTCTGCCAATCATCGGCTTAAAAGGTGGGCAAAACTATGGTGGTGTCGCATGTGACGTCCATGTTTCTGAGCTAATTAGAATCATAACGATGTAATTTATTCCAGTCTAACTTGTGTAACAAAGCAGAATGGAGAGTCGGGGTCAATCAGAAAGTCTTTGCACACACAATCCCACCCATACAAAACCAAGGAGAGGTATAGTCTGTCAGTATTACGTGTGTAACGGTAGCTGTTAGAACAGTGGAAGAACTCGCCCATAATTTCAAAAACTTCTGTGACTCTTCTCTTTTTTTCAGGACACGTTCAAAACTGAGAGAGAGCAGAAACCATTTTGGTGTCAAAAGCCAAAATTTGAAAGGACTTGTTTCCTCATTCTACTCCACTAACGGGACAAAGGTCATGGATTCTCACAGTTTACTTGCACTCAAGGTTATGAAGCTCCTCTAATTTGACAAAACGAAACACTGGCAGGCACTTTCGACATATAACAAGAAGTTTGAAAATTGAAGCAACAGACTGTTTTCTATTTCTCCTCTAGAGTCTAGACAATGCCTTCCTATGATTTCATCTCTACATCCACTAATTGTCAATCAAGACCACTGTCGAAGAGACCTACCCAGCTAAACCGATGGCTCACGCTGGACACATCACAAGGCCTTGCAGGGCTACAACACAGGTGCTGTAGATTCAAATCATAAAACTTCTTGATGTGAGGCTACAGACCTATCCGCTCAGTCAAAATATGGTCGACAGCAAAACCAGAATGTTGTTTTACTCTATAAACACAGTCAAGTAGTAATTTGATGGTGAACCACAAAAGTGTGTATTGAGGCGATCTAACACCACTACTGCATTGACTCCATGAAGATTTGTAACACAAGCAATAACGGGAAATGTGACTTGAGCTTAAACTCTTGGCAACAACTAATATAAAATTGCTCTGACAAACAATTCAGTTCAATTTTATTTCTACAGCAACAAATACAACACAGTGATTTCATAGGACTTTTACAGAGGGAAAAAAAAACAGCAATTCCACCTGAGCAAGTGTAGGAGATGATGGAAAGCAAAAAAATATTTTAACATGAAAAAACCTGCAGAACCAGACCCAGAGGAGGAGCATTTCTGCTGTTCTAGTTGGTTACTGAACAGAAGGAGAGAAAAGGAACAGGACAGAAGGACAGATTTTGGTCAGGAATGATAAATGCATTTCACACTATTAATCACATTCATTCATTCACACAAATAATCACACACCAATAGAATCAGCTACCATGTCAGTCACACCATCCATGCAATAGTAGCAGTTTGGGCTTCAATCTCTTGCTCTGGGACACTTTGACATATGGATACGGGTAGATGGGGAATCGAACCTTCCGGTTGCGAGACGATCACTCTGCCAACCAAACCACAGGCACCCAGAGACACAGTGACTAACTGGTGCTACTCAAATACTAAATTGAGGTAACTCAAATCTCAAACATTTTTATGTAAAATTGCAGCAGAATTGTTTGTAAAGTATTCATGCTTTTACAAAACAATACCACAGACGGTGAAATTGCAGAGGTTTCAATCAAACTAAACAGGCTGTACCTTAGACGTCTAAAACGGCATCATTTAAAATACAGCTAACAAACCCAGAAGTTTGAGTTGTTTTAGTAGTTTATTATTGAATCATACTACGGCGGGAACTGGAAAGAGAAGATGGATAAGGATGAGATGGGCGAGACAGACTCTCCTCAACAGTCATCACTGATGGGATTAACAGAAGTCACAGGTCAACCTGAAAGTGAAAAATGGGCAAAACTGACACATCAAGGTAAATGAGCCGGTGTATGTTTCTGGTGACCTGGAAATGTGTGCAATCTTTGTGATGCACTAGGAGAACAAGGGCAATCAGAGATTTCTGATGTCCCCCAACGGTTTACCTGGATCCAGAAAAAAATGTTTTGACATTTAATGGAATCTTCCATGGCCTAATATCTATCTCTTGTGAAAAGTTTGACAAAATCCATGCAGCAGATTTGACGGAATCTTGCTGACAGACTTACAGACAAAGAAATATAGGACAGTGATTTTAATATGTCCTTGGCAGACGTAAAACAGTAAATCCATGTCCATTTTGGGACTTCCCATAGGAAGAGAGAACCACTGGTACTGTTTGAGTTGTTTCCTTGGAGGGGGCACTTTCTTGCCACGAGACGGATTCCTCTCTCCGTTTACCTTTATCAATCTGCCTCTCCCACCCTTTGCACCCCGTCTTTCTCTCCATCCATCTCTCTCTCTCCTCTGCCTTCCCATTTATTCTGCATTCCCTCAATCTATCTCCCTTTATCTCCTTTACCCCATTTATCTCTCCTTTCGTTGCTCCATCCATCTCACCTCCCCTCTCCAGATCGCTGTCCCGGCCTGTATTAAAATGCTTCATTTCGATCCATCCTTGGATCCAACATCTTAGCGTTTGTATGTAGCCTCAGTCAAAACTAGAAAGCATCTCATCAGCTTTGTGAGGATCAATCCGTCTGCCTCTTCTTGCTGCTGTTTGCTTCAACCAAGAGATTAACAGATTATCCCTCCCTCCCACTGAGGAGCGTCTGTTTGTCGGGTTAAGTTAAGACAAAGGGTGAAGGAAAGCAGAGTCAGGATGTTGGAAGTTAAGAGTCATTTAACACTGTGTGAAACACTTAAAAGTGGAGCTGTGTGGGATCTCCTGTCCTCTTATGATTGCAGGAGTTCTTTTTGTTCTCTAATTAAGTCTGCATACGATTGGAAATGCGCTGTTTTTGCGTTTGTGCCAGAAAAGTTTCATGTTCTGAAAATTATGTTTGTTTAAATGGCAACGGCAGAAACACTAAAGAAATGCAGTTGTCATGTTCAGACAGTGGTCGTTGCTGCTGTTTGTAATGAATCCACACACACACACACACACACACACACACACACACACACACACACACACACACACACACACACACACACACACACACACACACACACACACACACACACACACACACACACACACACACACGCGCACCAGAGAAGGAATAATTTTCGCTTGTATAGAGACGGAGCCCGAGTGTTTTTGTAAAGTTCCACCATGGGAGCCCTTCTCAAAACGTTGCATTTTCAGCGGCTTCGAGCACCGTTGTATTTTCACTTGAACTCATTGCCGTGTAAACGGGTCCTAATTCAAAGACAATAATGGCTTCACCTTGTCGTTCAATGTATATTGGCCTTCCTGTTGTTGTGCCCTGCAGCCAAAGTGTCGGGTTTCACAGACAAGTGGGCAATGGGTCAATTTTCATGTTTGTACATTAAGAGTTTTCGAACAGCGTTCATAACATGCCTGAAGAATAATTTCCCCACCAACACACCAACTTAAGAGCTGCCAATTACTTATTGATGGAAAAAGATTGCTGAACAGTTTCAACTGATGATCATCAGAACAAAGTGCTAGTTCGGCTTTCAAGAGGTGTTCGTAAAAAATCAACGTAGGGTGGTGGCTCCTTCTGGGCATGGTCGTCACTGTGGTACCCAAACGTACATACATATATACATACAAACAAACCAATAAATAGATAAAAATATAACCTCCGCCTCAACTTTCATTGGTGAAGATAAATTATATTCATTACTCCCAGTTAAAAGATTAACAGCATACAACAAAACACTGGAAACCTTCTGGAAAATTAAACAAACTAGACCAGGCATTCAATAGAGTGCATACCTTCGCCAATACCACATTAGGAGTGGGGCTTTCCTGTATTTCAGTCTGTTTGTTGAGGTTTTAAAGAGTGTGTGTCTGCTTCCCGAGGACAGTAAGAAGTGATGATGTCCATGGTGGGTGAGGTACGTTATAATACAGCTGGCTTTCTTTTGTAGTCGGTCAGTGTAAATTTCTTTGAGGGAAGGTGGTGGTTTGTTTATGTGCTTCTGCTATACGGAAGGTCTATTATTTCTTTTTCTATATTTCTCTATTATTTTCTATATAAAGTGGCCACTTGGGCCACAGTACCATGGATTGTGTTGACACCCTTAACGATTTAACTTGTTAAATTGTGGAATATGTTTTTCACACATGTGGCTCAGTGGGCCACTCGTGAAGAGCTGTGCGTGTAAGGCAGTGGAGCTGTAGTCATGTGTTTTCCTCAGTATTCCTGAGATGCAACGTGAGAGATCCCTTCCTGCATCCCATCCACATGACCGTTAAATCATTAGAGCTGCATGTGGCAAATGATGCAATCAAATCACTAATCAGAGACTTTTGTTCCATGGGGAAACGGGTAAAAAAAAAAAAAAAGAGTTTGGTCTAATCAGTGGAGCTGCACTGAACATCATGGCCACATTTATATATTTTTGCATTATGCACGATGCTAAGTTCCTAAAACATTGTCAGAGAATAAATCTTACATTGGCATTAATATGCATGTTTTTTTGGTTTTTTTTAATCTTAGGCCCAGTTTACACGACAACGTTTCAAGTGAAAACCTATCGTTTTTGTGTTTACACAACAATGTTCTGAAAAAGATGTCCATTTGTACAGCAACAACCGACACACTGAAATGATGTAGTTTTCAGGTTGGGCCAATAGTTGGTGCTGTTGTTTGTTTATGTAATGAAACCACACACACATGCAGCAGAGAACAATCGCCTCCCTATCAAACTGTTTCACAGATTTCTGTTACACATTAAACAAGAAAGTTTGAACGTTGTACCCTGGAGACACTGACCGATGGATTGTGAAGTTTGGACGTGTGGTTATTAAGAGAGGCCTGGTTTATTTCGATCTGGCTGAAAGCCCAATCCTAATTGCAGAACTAATTCAGTGTATGACATTGCAGCAGCAGTCTTCTTGATTAGCATTAGTAGTGTTTGTCTGTTTGGTGAGAAACCACTTGTTTGTTTTTTTCTTAATCTTGTTAATTCAGTTTGCTGCTGCTATAAAGAACATGTTCAAACAAGGTACTGGAAAAGCGATAATGTCGCCAACCTGAGAGGTGCTAATTCATCAAACCAGTCTATACGACGCCACCGACGCTGTGAGACTGCACCTTTCTCCTAAAAAGTGTTAAGATATGGAGTGTAAAGCTGTTTCATTACACTTCTGCATACTTCTGTATACACCAACATCAACCTTAAACACAACACATTCTTTATCTGGAACTAATGATAAAGTGTCGAAATTGCATCACGGAACCATTTGATAATCTTTCACGAGTAAAAACACATAAAATTACAGGTTAAATTGGAAGGCTTGATACCATTAAGCCAATTATATTTAATTGTGCTTTTGAAAATGTTCTCAAGGGACTGTTGATTCAGATTTGGAATTTTCTTTAACAGAGAGCAGTGCAGTCATTCAGTGAGATTTGTCATCTGGAGTGTTTGGAGTCATTCATACAGCCACAGGTCTCATTTACTGAGATCCCATTTAATACTTGATAAATCTCAAGCTAATGCAAATGTTTTGTGATTTCAGTTGAACATCATCATGAGCAATATCATGCAGAAGCTGGAGTGTTGCGATGAGGGTTTTGTGTTCATTAGACTCTCTTGGTGATGTCTCCTTTGATATACACATATCCCCCTGATAGATCAGGCCGAGTGTTGCCAACGGGGCCCCGTTTTCACTACCACTTCACATTTTCGTTTCATACAAGTTTCGAGCACACACAGCAACTTTCCAGAAATGATAGAAACGGCTTACATGCTAATAGCATAGTTAGCATACCAGCACATAAGTTAGTGCTGTAATGAAACCACACACACACACACACACACACACACACACACACACACACACACACACACACACACACACACACACACACACACACACACACACACACACACACACACACACACACACAGTAGAGAACAATCCACTCTAAACATTGACAATGGGAGTACACAGACATTCATATGGACAGAAGACCAAGTTAGATTGTTCTTAGAGTGACTGTCAAATATAAAACTACAGTCCCAGGAGAATATGGACTGGGAGTCACGACACTCTGGAGGAAACATTGTTCTTATTGTTTATCTACCGAGGATGTGCAGAAGAACTATTTACTATAGGCACTGTGTGCATCCACAGTAGCAGCATTTCAGAAAAGTTGCATTTTCCTCCATTTCCATGAAAATGGAGTCAGAGCATTTTTGAAAAGTTCCATCTTGGGAGCAGTTTTCAAAAAGTTTTCAGTGGCTCCCAGCACCATCATGTAAACAGGACATTAAATCCATCCATGATGTAGCCTGTGTTCCATCCTGTTTTGGATGTGACATGTTTCTTTATAAAGCCACGAATCGCTCACTACACTAACTATACAAGTGCAAAAACATCTGCGAAAGCAGCTCAAACTCTCACATCAGCCCTAACTCACATTCAAAATTGGCTGATCAGGTCCTGTCTCCAGTTAAATACACAACAAACTGTACATTTTTTTCCAAGAAGACCTCTAATAATGCCCACTCTAATGTGTATTTTGTAGATCAAGAATTGCAATTTCGTGAAGGAATTTAAATATTTTGGAGCGTTGTTAGACTCTACACTCTCCTTCAAGTGTCATGTCAAAATGATAACAAGAATAATTAAATACAATGTGTCTAACTTTAGCAAAAATAAGAAGGCCAATGGCTGATCAAGCTGCTGTGATGTTTTTGCACCGTGTGATCTTTTCCCATGTAAGCTACTGTATAACCAGCTGGTCTCTGACAGGTGTAACAATTCTAAAACCAATTGAGAGGCTCTATAAAAAAAGCTTTGGAAATTCGAGACAGAAAACCATCTACATACCACCACTGTAATATTCTATCAAAATATAATTTACTCAGCTTTGAAAGTTTCATAGAATTAAAAAGTTCCTGTCTTTTTTATAAGAGCTTACAAGGGTTGGCTCCACCACCTCTTAATAACTACATTAAATACAGAACAACTGCCTTGAGGACCACTAGGGCCATAAGCAGTGGTGACTGTCAGGTTCCTGTGAGAAAAACTACCTTTGGTCGAAACGTCCTGTCCTACAAAGGCACTGGAACAATTTACCAACTACAGTGAGGGAATCCCCCAGCTTTAACACTTTCGAAAACCAATTAAAGGAGTGGCTCAGATAAACCCAGACTTGTGAACATAATTGATTAAATTATTATTATTATAATGCACCTTAGGGCTATGTGCAATGCACTGCAGCACTTTAAATAAGTTTTTTTTTTAATTTTTTTTTAAATTATGGAAAAATGGTTTCTCTTTCATAGGTATGTAAAAGGCCCCTAGGGCTATTTGCAATGCACTGCGGCACTTTAAACAAGTTATTTCTTTTTTATAAGAAAATGAAACTCAACAAAGTGTAACCTCATAATAATTTAAAACTCAGATTTAGATACAGTGAATTTCATTGACGCAACAATGACAAATTTCAAACTGTAGGTTTCTAGGATCTGTACGCACTCCTTTAACTGACTGAGTATGTGGATGTGAACTGCTTTTCTTTTTTTTCCCCTGTCCCCTGTCCTCAGTCCTTTGTCCTCCACTGTCTTCTGTCTTCCTCTGTTCTTTCCCTTACCCTACTGTCTTTCCTGTCTATTTCCTTGATAGAGTAGTTGTTGTGATCCCAGTGCCTCCATTTAAATGTGAAGTTACTGTCTTTTTTTTTATGATCCCTCTATTCCTTGTCTTGTATGTCATCCTGTTGTATATTGTTCTGTGACTTGCCTTGTCTTATTGTTACGTGTGAAATATTTTACATCAGCCGGTCTAGGGACAACAGATGGAAATTAGCCTATGGCTATAATCTGACATATTCACATACGTTATATGTTCATTAATATGTATTGTTCCTATTTAAATTTAAAAAATAAATAAATAAATAAAAAACTATTTGGTAACTATATGCAAAAGGTCAGATATGTAGACAGGTCCTTTGTGTTGACAGAATCCATTGACTTTGACAAAGCAGGGATTCAAACCAACGTCCAGAATCTGCAGATATTATGGGGCCACACCTGCCTGTTTTCATTATACATTGTTGTCAAGTGCACACATTTGATCAGATTTTGCAGTAATCCTGTCCACAGCTCCCCCTCTCCAGTGCACGTGTCAGAGTTATATCGCAGAAAGACAGAAGACAGAGACGATATTTTTCGTGGAGACGTGGAAAAAAAGCAACAAGTGGGCGAATGTGTGTTTGCCAGGAGAACAGTATACTTTCGACTGCTTGATACTCTCGGTGAGGCTGTTGTGCTGTGTTGAGTGTTTATTTTTTTGGCAGGGTTCGGGTCCCCCATGAGGCAAAAAAATCTCTGCAAGCAAATCAATAGAAAGTTCTAAGTTATCACCTTTGTCCTGTGATAAAACAATACTATTCTGGTGCGAATGGACCAGAGATCACAGGGCGGTCAGTCAACCGTTTGATGAACATAGGAATGACGAGAAATATATGGCTGTGGCCTGCAGCTGCCTGATGAAATCCTCTGCTTCCATTTCCCCGTTAGAGTTTCTTCCTAAGACCAAACAAACACACCTGTTAGTGCGGACTAGGGTGAGCATTTGTTCCAGATCAAATTAGATTGTAGTTAATAGTGTTAATGTTTACTTCTAGTCCAAACACTGAACAAACTAGTGGACTATCAAGTTCTCGTGCATGTCCAAGTGCTCATTAGGCCTGCATGATATGAGGTGAAGATGTAATACTCGAAAATTTCTTTTGACATTTTCAAACAGTTTGCTGAGTCGTTAACAAAGGTCATAGCACAGTATTGATGAAACCTTCTGGTGCAAAATATAGAAACTTGATCAGAAGCCATCTCCTGTAGCTGTTGCATTCTGGGTGTTTTTGCAAACTACCTATGACAGGGTTGCTTTCAGTCTAGTGTGATTGCAACCAGGTAGCCAGGTTTCATTGCAGCATCACCAATATCTCAGCTTGGGTCTTGGTGTTCTTAAGAACTTTGTTTAAAAATCAATGTTTTCTTTAAAAAATTTTATACCATGTGTTTGGTGGTGTGGAGGATTGGAGCCTCTTGTGAGACGGTTTTGGCCCCCGGGCCTGATGTTTGACAACCACAAACCTGCAGGCATGACATGAAAGCATAAGTATGCTCAATGTAACACAGAAAAGCGTGTGATCACTTGATTGTTTGTCTTCTCCACACTATAAAGCAGCGTTGCCTGCTTACTAGCAGGAACAATGCAGAGGTTCTCCTTGAAACACACCGTTCAACAAAACCCTCTCTGCTGTCATGCACATTAAAATTAACTGTGAAGAAATGAATATCAGAGAACGTGTTTTGCTGTCGACAGTAAACACTCCACAGTGACATCTCTGAATGTAGTCTCTCTTCATTAATGTCTAAAAACTGTCTCCATTTAAAGTATCACATCTTTCCCGTCTTCAGGCTAAACCAGGTAGGTCAGCAATCAAAACTCAATACCAAGAGACAAAAGAGTCAGAAACGATCGCTTCAGATTAAGGTTAGGTCAAAGTGTGTGTGTGTGTGTGTGTGTGTGTGTGTGTGTGTGTGTGTGTGTGTGTGTGTGTGTGTGTGTGTGTGTGTGTGTGTGTGTGTGTGTGTGTGTGCGCGCGCGTGTGTGTGTGTGTGTGTGTGTGTGTGTTTGTGGACTAGTACAGAGAGCGAGTACTCCAGATCGATAGACACCAAATATATTTTCATCAAAACCCCGTTAGACTCACACACATCTGCAGCTTGGCGCACACAGACGTGGCAGAGTGTTTAAAGTTTGTGATGTAGCCGAGAAATTGAAGGAACAAAGGACGCTTTCATCTGCACAGTTTGCTGTGAACCAGGCAGGCGTGTCGGCATTGGTTCTAAACTGTTCTCAGATTGTCTTTGGTCACTTTCTTGGTGAATACACACTCGCGTTGCGAGGCGTGTTTGTCAAACGAGCGCATGCAACGCTACGTTAGCTCGAAGCTGGCAGGTGACTTGAGAGTGACACGCACGCGAGCACACGCACACGCACATGCACATGCACACATATGTCCACTGTCTTAAGCCTTGTGTCTCAAACTAAACTAAACTAACCATACTTCATCAATCCGCATGAGATCCTCTTTTCCACGTTGACCGGTCCTATTTCTAGGATGCGGTGGTCGGCCACTTTAGCTCGGGCACCCACAGTACTGGCCTGTCTGCTGTGGGATTTGAACCTGCAGACTTCCAATGAAAAGTCTGCTTCTCGTCTCCAACTCTTATGACTCTAGTTATTTTAGCCATCACTAATTATATATATATATATATATATATATATATATGTATTAAACCTATTTTCAATAAAGCTTCAATTGACAAAAGATTGCCTACAATGTGCTCAATCCATCAAAGCAGTTCGGGGTTCAATGTCTTGCTTTAAGGACACTTTGACATGTGGACGGGGGAGATGGGGAATCGAACCCACAACTTTTTGACCAAGAGACGAGCATTCCACCAACTGAGCCACAGCCACCTTCGAGGGGTCTGGTGCATTTTTGTGCGCTACAGGAATGTTCCTCCAACTATAAAAATGCAGCACAAATCTAAAATCTATATTCAACAGCATCTTTATGAGCTGAGTCCCTTCAAATACAACTTGCAGACACAGTTGGTCAAGCGGCACCCAGGCAGTCATTGTGTGTATGAAAAATGAATGTAGGTGGTACATTAATGACTGTGGCTGGTGGGACACAGCGGTATTGATTAAAAAGCATAGATTTCTGTTAGATGCATGTAAAATGGCAAAGCGGAATATTTCAAACCAACACATTTAATGTGGAGCTTTTCAGAGCGCCGTCACAAGTTCACATTACTTTTTCCTTTGCTTCTGATACATCAATGCTTTGGTTCTTTTTATATGTATGTGATTGATCTCAGAAGATCAGAGGATTTGGTGAGACTGCTTCAATGAATTCTTCTCCTGCCAAACCAGCTCACACAGTGATAAAGTTGGTCAGCTATCATCTCTGGAGAACACTTGACAGAGACTGGGACTGGAGACGCTGCTGTCTATTGTCCAGAGCTTCAGATGTGAAAGAGGACAAAAAGGATTCGATTGTCCGTGCAAATGGATGAATTCTGATTGTGGAAATTGTTGTAATTGAACAATTTTCTTCCGTCAAACGTTTTTTTTTTCATTAATTTGATTGGAGGATAGCATCATGGCGCTGATGATATGAGGAAGTCTTTGCAGCTACTGATCCAAATAGGGACCACGCAAAAAAATACAGTCGCAGGACCACCGTTCCATGTGATTCCATTACAAACTCGAAACATCACAAAGCCAACAGCTGCAAAAATCAAGACATTGTATTTATAATAGTCTTACTGACAATTTCAGATATTAAATATAGCATATGCTAGTAAATGTGTATTTTCATCAGGCACAACATTACAACACTGTTTTATCATTATAATCATCTAAACAATGGTGTGCCGTTAAATAGGCATCAAGAAAGAATTGGACTCCTTGAACAAGAAAGATGACTATTTTGTCAAAATTCAGATTCACCCTATCAACGACAGGCTGGAAGGTCAGGATTGGCAGTGACTTGGGGTTGAGTGTTTTGCACAAGGACACTTGTGGAGTCTTGATTCCCTGATTGGATTTGCTGCCAAAATTAGATTCCTTTGGCGGTGTGGTTACAAGTGTTTAATCAAGTGATCCATATCTAACTGTTGTGATTACACTTGTCTACAACGTCAATGAGAAGTTTGCCAAACATCTCCAGGATTTTGAGGCAGAACAGGAGGAAAAGGACCATCATTACGTCTTATACATCTGCTGCAATGATTTTCCCCTGAAGTGACATGACCCCTTCAGCTGACCACTGTCAGATCACCTCCACGCTTCTCATTTCTTTACGGCGTGTTCGCTATTTATGTGACAAAATAAACTCGATGGTGGCAGACTTGGTGTCGATAGAGACACAATGTTATGAAAATCCAAATACTTGGTAGTCGCATTGGCACATTTCTGATACAGATCTGATTTATTTCCACATATGAATGAGGCCTGGATCAGATCTCAAAACATCAGAATACATGCATCTTTTCCCTGCTCACATCGCCCAAAAGCAGATCTGATCTGTGCCACATAAGAGCAAAAAAATCAGAATGGGGACACATGACACTGAGAGTGTAAATACAGCCTTTGACACATAATCAGGGTAAGATGAGGGATCAAACTGTCAAACTTATGATGAAAGAATTGATTCTTGTCTGAAAGAAGTTTCTTTTGCATTAGCTGATCATCCACTTGGGGAAGAATTTTCTGGAAGATGAACCCTCCAGGTTCATCCAGGTTGACCTGTTCTATCAATTCCTGTACCATTAATTACCACACTGCATAGGGGTGTGAATATCTCTGTCTTGGTAAATACAACCAAGTGCTCTCTTACCCACCCGGTGTCCCACCATGTTGTCTGTGAAACACCTTTAAAGGATATGGAAATACTGAGATCAAGTCTCAACCCACAGAACCTTTATGACTGCCAGCAAACTTTCACCTTTTCTCTGGAACAAGAAGCTTGAACTTGTCTCTCATAGATTTTCCTAAAGCTTTTGTTTTGTAATTTCTAACACTCTAGGACAGAAACTGCCATTTACCTGGTCACTTAGACTCTCGGCTTAAGACAATCCCTTTCCTTTGACTTTTCTGTTACCTTTGATGCAGTCCTCCCAACGCCATCTGCCTCAATCCAGCAAATGATCTCCTCAGGTTCACCACTATAATTCATTGTAGGCTCATTTAAGTCTACAAGTCTAAGGTTATAGTTCCTCATTAGTCACCACGAGCCAAGACGCGATGAAAGGATCCATGATTGGAGCACTTTAGGTTACTATTTTTATACCTGCTGTTGGTGAGACAATCTTCTATAGATGATAAAGCCTTAGAATGACATAATTCTTTAAATAAATCAACTCCTAAGCCACAACATGTGTCAATCATGTTGCCATTATTCTTTTCTTTAGTTCTTTGTCCTCTAGAAAAATCCTCCATTCAATGTAGAGTATTGTCCTAACTTACAAATCCTGAGCCTCTTCTTACCCACACATCTTTCTAAAGCAACCTGTCTTCCTGCAGCCTGGACAAGCAGTGGTTTTAGAACACTAAACAAAACACAGAGAGACACACCAAAGGCAGGCAGGGTGCTCCCATCAACTCCACCTAATTCCAAGAGAGTCACTTCAAATAGAGCAGCAATACTTTACCAATCAGGTCTAACATTATGACCACCTGCATGCGAAGGTTTAATATATTATCTCACAGATCCTTCAACGCCTCAAAGGTTCTTGCAATGTGGATCGTCCATTGATCAGAATGTGTTTGTCACCGAGCACATCCCACAAAAGCTCAGTCTATCCTCATGGATGCTACTCATGCTCTTAACCAGGAGTTTAAGTTGCTCCTCTCCGGCCTTCATCTGGCAGAACCCCAGGCCACAAAAAACAGGTCTAAATTCTCCTTTGTGCCTCCCTCCATCCGAGCTATAAACGATGAGAAGAAAAAGAGGTCATGCTCTGTTTTTGGTGCTGTACTTTATCACATACTGTGCTGCACTTTACTCTGTTTGCTGCTACTTCACTTGATCATGTCTTACTGCTCCCGACTGACTGTTGCACTGACCTACACCTGATTAAATGACCAAGAGTGCTGCTAATGCCCATGTTTATTTGTGTTTGTGGGATATTTTATAGTTTCACTATTGTTTTTACTGTTTTTATCGTGTTGTTTTACATTCTTGTAACTGCTGCATAGCAAATGGCCCTTCAAGGGACAAATAATTGATTGTAGTACATATTGTCATTCCATTATACATTTTTACATGTCCTGGTACTAAATTCTGTTCCCGAAGGCTGGTTGACCTCAAAAAAAGTTGTAAAGTTAAAATTGAAGTACATTTGGAGGCAAAGTGAACACCTAAGACTCATTCAGGTATCCCTCAGACCATTCTTGGACCATATTGGTTTTGTGAGAGAAGGAATTGTCCTGCTGAAGGATAAATGCTGATCGCTGGTGTTTTTGGAAGAGGAAGGGTCACAGACAACCACACACACAACACATGTTGAAGCACTGTGTGCATTTGTGGTTCAAACTCCACTTGCAGTTGCGAGATGCAGCTGTGGAGATGCTCAAGTCCTCCAACTATCAAAATCTGGCTCTTCTCAGAAACCCATTCTTAAAATAAAAACATGTTTATAATTGTGGAATGATTAACTGAGAGCAACAGTGGGCACCGTTTTCTCTTCGACCTTGTGCCACGTGAAGATGTGTGATATTTGCTCAGGGCATTAAAAATGTCAGGAAATGAGATGAGTGGGAAAAGGTGGAATATTGATCAATAGTACATATATATTTTATTAGCAGCAGTCTACTGCTGCAGAGGGGAGTGCTGCCTGAACTTTTAAGGCACCGTGGCACAGATTCAGCTAACTGCACGACTCGACGAAGCCTTGCATTGTCATTCCTGCCGCCAAAGCTTCACGCACCCCACGTCCAACACAAGACATGTCACTTTGCTGCTCCATCGCTCTTTCTCCGCAGCAAAGCAGCATTGTCCTTTTCATCCCCTCCTCGATGTGAACACCGCCTCAAGATTCCTAGGAACTGCGGCTCCTGAATGAAGTGGAAGGTTTGATATATATCTGTAATTATTTTTCTTTCGGTAGTTCGCGTGCTCTTTTTCCAATATTGTTTTCTTCATGTTCCTTTCTCTTTGTAAATAAATCTAAACACAAAGATGGCACAGGCAGATGCACACAGTGAAGACACACACGTGTACCGCAGGAAAGGGCCAACACACGCACTCCCACCTCACGCAGCTGATCGTGCCAACGCACAATGAGTCGCCCCTCAGTACAAGCACTATTTGTCACTTCCTATTTCACAACTGCTTGGTTTCATCTCGGCCTAAGGTGGTGAATGTATTAAATCCAGCAGAATTTACTCTCATGTGCCTCGCTGGGTTTTTTTTACCAGCACAAAAGCAGAAGGGCAATTTTCATATGTGTAGGCTGTAAGCGAGCTCCTCTACATGCATTTCACATCATCAGGGAAAGAAAGCTCCGAGCGGCGTCACAGTAAGAGGGCTATCCAGAACCATGCTGGAATATGTATGGAGTAATACTGAAGCTGAAAGCAATGCTTCTAAAAACGATAGAAGCATTGCACAACAGAGCCCGGAGTCACTGAAAACACAACTTTTTGAAAAAGGCTCCTAAGGTGAACCATTATGAAAACTGCTCGGGCTCAGTGTCATGTAAATAGTGCCAAATGGAGACTTTCTGGAAATGTTTGGGCTCCGTCTCGAGTAGAAATTGGAAGTTCTGCTGCTGCACATGTGCAACACTGTAGTGGTAAATCTTCTGCACATGCTCAGTAGCTGGACAATAAGAATAATGTTTCCTCCCTCCAGAGTGTCATGACTCCCAGTCCATATTCTCCTGGGACTTGGTAGTTTTATAGTATCGTATAGTATAACAATCCAACCTGGTCGTCTGTCCATACGAATGTCCGTGTACTCCCATTGTTAATGTTAATAACGTACTCTGTTTGTCTGTGTGTGTGTGGTTTCATTACAAAAACAACCAACAGCTCCAACTTCATTGTTTTCTGTGTTTCGACCATTATTGTGTAAACCTCGAGGCCACCACTGCCCGTAAAGTTTTTGTTTTTTTAACCCTTGTCCCATTAGGCAGCTGGGACAAGCAATATCGTTGATTGAGAGCTTTTCAGTGTCAGAACAGTGTTTGCTCTTGCCTTGATCGGCCAAAAATGAGTGAAAGCAAAAGATGTTGCATTGCAGTCATCAGAAGTGCACTTAAATAGGTTTTTAGTGGCTAATATGTTGTCAAATCTACATTCATTCTGCTCAACAAACACGTTCAGTAATATCCTTTAGTCAAATATACTGTGTGTGTATGAATTGGGCATTTTGTCTCATGGAGAGGAATTCCTGCCTGGCCTTTATGTCGGTGTATTTTGGCATTAAGTCAGACATAACATGCCATTATGAGTGCATGAATGACAGCTAGAGGAGCTAATAAACATAATTGTGTTCTGTCCGCTGTGCTCAACACTATGGGGTGGGGGGGTGGGGGGATTGTCAGAGTGGTAGTTACCACCTTGACTTTCAGCACACTTTGGAGAACACCAGCAGCTCATTATCCCCACGTATGTACACCCACACACACACACACACACACACACACACACACACACACACACACACACACACACACACACACACACACACACACACACACACACACACACACACACACACACACACACACACACACACACACACACACACACACACACACAGTTGTGCAAAGGAGTAATGAGAACATTCTTCAAGTTCCTAACCTTTACCTGTGAAACAGTGTGCATCTGTTAGTGTGTTGTGCGTGCACATATTCAAGTACAGCTCTGACTCTGTGTGTGTGTGTGTGTGTGTGTGTGTGTGTGTGTGTGTGTGTGTGTGTGTGTGTGTGTGTGTGTGTGTGTGTGTGTGTGTGTGGACATCTTGACAGTTGGAGAATAGGTTGTCACTCAAGAAGAGAAATAACAATAGGTGTTTACAGTTTGCCAGAAAATTGAATCTGCAGTAAAATGTTTCAAGAAAGAAAGAAAAAAGGCAGAGTGTATTTTTTTATTATTATTCTGTATTGGATCTGTCGTGTGATAAACACTGTTACCACCTTATCACCGAGTCCAAGTGCAATATAGTAATTAATGTCAGAATTAAATTGCATGGTTGACGCGCCATTATCTGGAATAAACAGGTAATTGAACAGCATCCCGTCATTCGGGAGCGGTTTGTTTTTGTTTTCTTCTCTCTCCTCTGCTCGGATCTGCTGTTTGCTCTTCTTATACAACACAATGCTGATGTTCCAGCTAATGGCTTTGTTTATTTGTGTTGAAAGAAATGATTCGGGAACATCACATGTCATGTCATTTCACCGTCATGCTTTGGTTCCTGTGGAACATGTCGCACAGCACATCTCACACATTGTGAGCTGAGGAAACGCGCGGTCCGGAGAAATGTGAAGAATGCACGTGTCTCTTTTTAATTCTTGGAAACAACCGTCTTAGTTTTATTCAAAAACTTCAATGTAAAACTGCTTTTTGTAAGACTTGCTGCTGGAACTGACGATTCCCCACAGGGGACTGTATCTAAAGAGAGCATTCCAGCATCAACACACAGCAGAATAGCATTGAAAGAGGAAATAAAAAAAGAGAATAGTCTATGGATCTAAAGCCAGGCCAAAAGGTTTGTTAATTTGAATTATATAAAAAAAAAAAAAAATGTATTGAGAAAAACTCAATTTGAAACTGAATGTTCAAGGTTTGATCTTGAATTTTAAATAAATAAATAAATTAAACAGTATTCAAAATAAAAAATTCTACAAAATTCTGTAAAATACAAGTCACAGACTGACACGCTCACATTTTTCCTACAATTGTTGCAGTAAATTTGGTGAAAAATATATTTGTGCACCTGAATCAATGTGACTGTCCGAATTCTCTATAAGCAAAGGAAAGGAGGCTCAATGCCTCTTTTATAACCTCCTTCAGCCTAGGAAACAATGATGCATCCTTTACCAAAGGAGACGAGATCATGCTGCCCGGCCATCCGAGTGTTCAGGGAAACTCACGGAAACTCAACACAGATCATGTTAAGTCACCAATGCAATAATCTGCCTTGAACAACTTTAAATAATCTAAAATCCACATTCCAACTATGAATGTTATGCGGATGTTGTAAAACGAACAAGGTAAAGTAAAGTTTTTGTGCAGCCTATTCTCAGTTTGCATTGGTTATTTATTCACCTGGCAGCCGCTTCACTTTAGTTCCTCATAGCCTGGCAGCCTCCTTTCACTTGATTTCAATTCAAACCTTGTGATATTTGAGATTATATTAGCGACTAGAGGCACAGGGGAAAGAGATAGAAATGGGCTTTTGTAGTCCATTTACTGAAATTTTTTGTTTTTTCACCTCGGCAGACGTCACTAATCTGCGCCGCCGTCAGATTATTATTACATCTAGTGGAAGTGCTTTCCGACTGTCACAACAACAGGATCACCTTTCCCTAACTCCTTTAGGAAGTCTCCTAACACCTTTAAGGAAAAGTGGATGGGAAAGGAGAAAGGAGGGACTATTCGGAAGTACCCCTGGTGAAAAAGACCTGTGCGTTCAGTCAGTGGAGAAAAAGGCGGTGCTTATCTGAGATTGACTGATTTCGAAGCCAATCAAGAGAGAGGATTGTGTCCCGCAACCAATCAGAGGAGAGGAGCTTTTCTCTGTTTTGAGGCAGAAATGGAGAGAAGTGACGGGACGCTACATTCTTTCAGTTAATTTATTATTGTTGATTAAAAGACTACATATTTTGAATGTTTCTGCTGCCGTCGATTCAACGAATGTATTGATTCTAAACGGGGGGGAACTCTTCTCACGTCTCGGTACAGAGAAAAGCTTCTCTCTCCTGATTGGCTGTGGGACAACATTAACATTGTTAATGTGTAGAGTGGACTGTTCCCTGCTACATGTGTGTGGTTTCATTACAAAACCAACCAACAGCACCAACGGGTGGCCTGTCTGTTAACTACATTGTTATAGGTGTTTATGTGTAAACGGACATCGTTTTCAAAATGTTGCTTTGTAAACATGAAACTTTTATGACTCACAAAAACTAAAAAACTTAGTGTTTTCACATGGACTGTTGTCAATGTGAATGAGGCCTATAAGTATACGTCTCAGTATATCACATTGTCAAAGAAAATCTAATTGTTTTGTCTGTTATTTCTGCAGTCCAGTGAAAAAGTTTGGTGTGAATAAGAGAGGCACTTTGGATGAAGATTAGAGGAAATCATTTATAAAGAGGATCAGTGGAGAATTAAGCTAATATAATTGCTTGAAAACGTAAAGGGCTCTACTAATCTGATCTACTGAAGGTTTGCATTTTAAAACACATTTCATCTTGCTTGCCGAGGCTCGGCACTGAACAATGAAAGGATAGAATTTCCAGTAGATTGTTTCTATATAGACAGAACCTAAAGCACAAACAACTTTAATTTGGTTACAAATATTTGCATGTCACTCATGATGGCATTTTTAGTTCATCACATTAAAAAAAGCCTGCGCTTTAGCTCACATTGTAGATCAGGCCCTGTGCACTTCGACGTAACGTTTCTATGAAGATTTATTCAATGAAAGTAATCATGTAATTTAACTACTTTGACAGGTGTAAAAAATATATTTTACTGTTGTTACTGGACTTTTAGAGATTGTTTTAGTCCTAATGATCCAATTAAGCTCATTATTGCTGAAGATGGGAGAATCTGGTCAAAATATACCAAAGATATATAGTAAAAACCTTAAGATAAGAAAGAGAAAGTACTTGTGTAGCTCCTTGTCAGGGAATATGTTCCATATTTAAAAAGGCATGTCCAGGCTAAGCCCAGTGATGCTGCTCCTTGTTTTAATCATGTATTTCTGTTTATGGACTCGTTGTGACTACAGCTCTATGAGGTCCCCTTCATTCTGTGAGTTTGCAAACCATCAACAATTAACTTCATGATAAAGTCGTGAGATGCAAACAAAATGGCTGACATGAGTGCCACCAATGCTTATTTACCTTCCTTTTCATTGAACTGCACCTGACAGTGTCTACTGATGAACAGCCGGACATCAATGGAGCATCTTTAACGAATTACGCATAAACTGAAATATTTCGAGACTATTTGTTTAGTTTTAGTTTTCATAATTTAAAGTTATAGGTCATAAAAACGCAAAGTTCACAACCTTCAAAATAAATGATTTCATGAGATGCTCTTTAAACTGGAACCTATTATCAATATATATTTTAACAAACCTTCTACTTTATTAGTTATAACTGCAGAAATAACGAGGCGGTTAACTATGCAAATGGCAGCACTGGATGTTGCTTTGGCGTGAACCTGCAGCCTTAATGTCAGAGAGTTTGGCCCCTCCATTTGATGTCTCGCAGGTTTGGATCACAAAGTTCTCATTTTCACACAGAAATCACACCGATTCATTATCTTTCCATTCTAATGAAGCCAAAACAAACAAGATCTTGACGCACAACTTTACTGATCAAGAAGTGTAAAATCCAAAGTCACGAGTCTCCAATCAGTTTTCCACACCTGGACAGCTCACTCAAACGGCAAAGACGTCGTTTTTTATTTTTCATTTAAAAGAGTCAAATCGCCCATGTGAACGAATTGCCGGGTCGTTTTGCTCGTCAGAATTCTGCCTGTGGAATGTTGTGTTTCAGCTTTGCTACCTTTTGCTCACAGTGGGAGAGCAAGCAGCCGACTCATATGTCAGCTATTTCATTTAGAGGGTAAACAGAACAGACTTGTACTACAAAGTATCTGCTGCTGAAGAAAGGTAGAATTTTCAAACTGGCAAAACATAGCGTGATAGTGCCAGGATGTTTACTTGTTCATTTTGAGAATAACAACCAGAACACCGGATTTCAGTGAAGCTGTAGGTCTTCGTGTTTGGTGTAGCTACAACAGTGAGCGTTGCTCGAAGGGAAATTGACACGGAAGATGATGACTGGTCAATTTGCCGTTTATTGAAAGAATGTGACTATTTTAAAAACTGTTCTTTGGTTTTCAGTCAATTATGTCTTCACGGGGGTGGGGGTAAATGAGGACAGAACACACAGAGGAGGATGTGAGGATTAAAATGAACCTGTCAGACTCTTTTTAATGGGTTGACGAAGTAATGTGTTTGTGTGAGCCATGACTGCTGTCACTGGTGCAGAATCCCAAACGTTAACATGAGAAAGCAGTTGGCAAATAAATGAGTCAATGTTTTGTGTGAAAATTGCACTTTCTTCTAAGAATAATGATATTAAAACCAAATTTAATGTGGAGTCTAATAGAAATGACAACTTGTGACTGATCTTTGATCGAGAATTGGACTCTTTCACAATTAGCGCAGATCTTAATTACTCTACGGGAATAATTGTTCATGATGAAGCTGAGGGTTGAAGGTGTCCGTTTACGTGACAAGGCTGCTCAGAGCCACTGAAAACGCCACTGAAAAGGCTCCCACTCTCATCGAGCTACTGCTCACTTTGTTTTCACAAGACAAACGTTTGGATGGACAGGGAAGTCCACAGCCAACGTGTTAACACTGTTCCATGAGCAATTTATTTTTTTTTTGGTTTGAATTATTACCCGTCACGGTCCCTGGCTAGCTCAGTTGGTAGAGCATGAGACTCACAATCTCAAGGTAGTGGGTTAATTTCCCACGCCGGGCGCCACCTTCCCGTGGGCTCACCACCCGAAGGAAAGGTTCTTAATGGGTGCAATGTGATCTGGGTGACAGTGCTCAGACTGTCACCCAGAAACGGATAAGCTGGAGAAGATGGATGGATTACCCTTTCACAACCATCCTACCATAAGTCATGCAAGTCTCCAGCCCTATCTGTGTTTGATAATAATTTTCTCTTTATTGCATTAAACCCTCATTTGGTCAGGAATGTGATGAACGCACTATATACAGCCATTTGTGACCATAAAATGATTGCTTGTGTGATGTTCCTATCATCACCACCTTTACTTCTGCCGCCTTCGTAACTTACTTCTTCAACTTTTTTGGCAGTAATAATGTTTCTTTGAAAGAAATAAAAATGCCCCCGTTGCTACCGACAATGTTTTTTGAAACCTAGAGCATTCAGGAAATCTTAGTGTACCCAGTGTCTCTTTGATATAGTACAATACTTTTCTTCTCTGTGCTTCTGAGACATCCCCTTTCCCTTTGCTGCTTCTATTTATTTCACTTTCTTTACCAAGAAGTCCCACTGAGATCAGTTCTTCTGGAAGAGAGATCTGGCCACAGTAGCAACTCCTACAAAATCACAAGATAAAGAAAAACGTTCCAAACTTGTACACAATGCAACAGATTAGCATACACTTGATCCTCTTAAGAAAAGTGATCCCATCCCTCCTTCGGCACGTTCCTAATGATACGTTTGAAATCGTAACTGAATATTAGTGTTGGAAAGCTTTTAATCTCTTGAAGATTATTCCACCACCAAGGTTCACTTTGCTTCAATCTATCTAAAACTAAAGTGTCTACATTCCAATTTGTGGGCTTCCATCTGGAGAACACTGTGAACACAATGAGATTTCATTGATTTTAGAGTTTTTGAAATGTCTGCAGCTGTATGCAACATAAAACACTAAACAGTTTGAGCTCTGGAAGGTGACTCTTCTCTGGCAATCTGCTAGATTGCTTGTGCTGCATTTGATCTAAGCCCAGCCGAAGACGATATCTGACAAATGAAACACAGCGAGGCACCGACTCATTCCCTAAAAGCTCTATTTAGGCGCGGCGGCGGCTGGAGACTGAAGAGCGAGCCTTCCTTTGATCTCAGGGTCAGCGGCTCAGTCCGTGCCTCCGCAGGTCCGCGTCTTGAAGTGTCCTTGAGACCCTGAACCCTGAGACGCTGCTGATGGCGGGCCGGCGCCTCGCATGGTAGCCTTGTCATTACTGGTGAGTGTGTGTCTGTGTGAGTGAATGTGACTGAAATTCCTTAGTGCCTGGACACTTGGACAGTCAATCTTTTATGTCTTTTAGCCACCCATTAAAATAACTGTTCGCGTCACTTAAAACCCCGAACATGAGATCCAAAGAGTTTAAAAGAAACAAGATTTTATTCATCTACTCAGATGATTTGGATTTGACCATGACCGTCGAATAAGTCTTCATAGTGACTTTGTTTGTTGGGAGTCATGCGCTCTAATCAGAGTTCATCTAATGCTCCATCCTCATGTGCTACATGAGAACCATTTTTACCAATTTACCATTAGATGGTAGATTCACAAGGTCTTGGTTCACGTGGGATCTGTTTATTCTCATAACTAATCATTGATACAGTTTAGGTAAAGCAGTAAACAGGATTCCCATCAAAGGCCAGTCAAATTTCCTGAATGATGATTTTATAAGATGCAGCAGATGAATGTGATCTGGAGGCTCTGCAGGAAAAAATATATATAAGCAAACACTGAAACATTGACTTGATTTAAGATAAATGTCTTAAAAAAGAAAGAAAGAAGAAAAAAGAAAGAAAAACAAGAAACATTGACTTGAGTCTTGGATATTATCGAGACATTTTACAATCACTTCCTGTTGTCTGAAAATAGCGATGTTTCCCTGAAATATAAAATACAATAAAAAGGCTCCTTTTCCTTATCATTGTATTCTGTTAAACTGTGCAACTTCCTTTCACAAGTTCAGATGTATTACAAAGAAGTATTTCAAGCAGTTTTTAATAGGAAATGAAAATCTAATGTAGAACAAATAAAAATATCAGAAAATTTAAATCTGGACTATGCTAAACAGTTTTATTTTAAATTTGCTGACAAAATGGTTTTTTTTTTCAGAGGTTTACTTTTTCTGCTCTTTTGACAGATGATGTCTGGGTTGGTGATAACGTTTTCAGGTAAAAGTGCAAATCTTTCGTTGCGTTTTTAGCCTCCGTTTTCATGACAACCTTGCTCAGAGCCACTGAAAAGACAACTTTTTGAAAACACTCCGACTCTCCATGGAATCTGGGAACTATAACTTTCTGAAAATCTGCTACTGCACAGGTACTCCACTTTGGTAATAAATAGTAGTTGTGCACATGCTCAGTAGTTGAACAATAAGAACAATGTTTCCTCCAGAGTGTCATGACTCCCAGTTCATCTTCCCCTGGGACTTGGTAGTTTTATAGTTGACAGTCACTTTAATAACAATCCCACTTGGTCGCTTGTCTATACAAATGTCTGTGTTCTCCCATTGTTAATGTTTAGAGCGGATTGTTCTCTGCTGCATGTGTGTGTTACAAGAACAAAGAGCACCAGCTAGTGACCCAACATGAAAAATACAAAATGTGTGGAGTTTCTGCAGTTTCCATGTAAGCAGAAATTCCTTTCAAAACGTGACTGTGTAAAAACAAAACCTTTTTGAAAATAAAAATGTGCAAACGATCCGTTTTCACATGAAACGTGTAAATGGACCCTAAGACACTTGTGTTGCACCTGGCATTGGACTATGTTGATGATGACCTGTTATGTAGATCAGAACAATCGCTGGTGATTCAAACCAGGTTGTGTCTGAGTCTTTATATTACACCTGATGAAACGACAGTGCTTGTAGAGTGAGTCGAAGATTTCCAGTTTGTGTTTTCTCCTCATTCGTGATCCAGCTTCAACTTATGGAAAACTAACTTCTCGGCCACCTTGTTGGTTTTACCAACACATGACAGTGTTGAATGAAGATCTTAACAGCCTGCCAGGGATTGGATGGACCATCTGCTGAATCCACAAGTGACATCTGCACTTCTAGTGATGAGTGGGGTGAGTTTCTCTATTGTGGTTTTAGTAGCTATTAAAAACATTTGAAGAACAGGTTTACGATGCTGCTGTTAATGGACCAGGGCAGGTAGAGTACAGCACTGTGTCCCAGAACAGTCTCAACTGATTTGTCAGTAAGTCAAGCTGACAGGTATGTGTGTTTGTTTTAAAGTCTGCGCAATCTATGATTACAGTTCTGCAGTTCTGGTGCCGATGATCACGGCATGAAAGAGGAAGTAACAGCTTGCAGGCAGGGTCTTGTGCTTTTAGAAGACTGCGGCAGTGGGTATTTGACTCACATGATCTGACAACAACAACAAGGATGAAGGTCTATAATCAGAGCCACATGCTCCGACTCCTATGTGGTAGAGAAACCTGGACTTTGTATTGACATCAAGTTCACAAACTGAGAACAGTGCAACAACATCATCTGAGGATTATCATAAGGATCAAATGAGATCATTTAGTCAGTAATAAAGAAGTCCTAAGAAGAGCTAAAGTGAAGGACAGAGAACTTCTGCTTGTTGCCGGTCGGCTTCGGTGGCTTGGACACGTCATAAGAATGGAAAACATCAGGCCGGTAGAAGCTCTCTGGTATGTTGAGCTCGCTAATGGTACCAGCAACACCGGAAGGCCAAAACTACGCTACAAGGAGACCTGCATTCAACAATGTTGATATCGTGTCAAATAAAGGCGTATATATTGCTGTTGCGTACAAAGGTTTGCCTCTGCACAGAGACTCCTCCAGTGAGTACTGAGTTTTAAGTTTACGATGCTACACTACAAATACAATACAGAAAGACCCTATTTTCATATTCTTTTATCAAACCTTCTCATGGTATAAATTCGCAATGAGCAGTAATAGTGATTCAGCACAATGTATATCCAAAGTGCTAATTTGTTCAGATTCTTCTTGACTGCATCAACAACAGTAATGGATCATCTCTGCAAGTGAAGTTAAACTGTTAAAATGTCTCAGTCTTCACTGGAGGACTGTTCTGTTTCCGCTGTGTGACCACAATTGAACAAACAACAGCTCTTTTCAGGTGAAAACTCTCCCAGCCAGAAGATAAATGAAAGTGAGAGCATTTCCAGCTGCATTATCTCCCAACCTTCCGTACCACAGTCGTTCTGAGGCTCTGAACGTGTGCCACGTTTACCAGAGCCGAGGACTGCCGAGCGTTGCTGTTCTGTCTGCTGCACTCGCACCGTGATTTGTAAAGGCAATTTGACTTCCCTCCCCGACTTGTTCCCACTCGGTGACCAAAAGCAGAGAGCAGCGACGGGGACTTCATTGTGATGGAGCATTTGCCTGGAAAAAGAAACACTGCTTGTCATTTGTTTGATTTGATATGGAATGGGTTGGCAGAGCGGCCCTGTAACGTAAGCATTTTCATGGAATAAAGAAATTGGGTTTGAATGCTTTCGAGTAGCGTGTATTACCAGGGGCTTTACTTACATCATCTAAAGAGAGTGTAGGTTACTTTGTTTGAAATAGCATTGCGGTAGAGACAAGCCTTTATTTATCTTTGAAATATTGTTGGTTGAATTAGTTGAGACAGGAAGTACTCCCAGATTAGCGGTCAGCAGAAATTTGTTTGTTCATCTCCAGTTGGAGCCTGAACAGTGCTGCATCGAGGGCTGGTTTTCAGTCCCATCATAGTGACTCCAGAGAGCTTGAACTGCAGGAACTATTTCTATAATGAAGGTTTATTGAAATGATCAAATAAGCTTTTTTACAAGTGTAACACAAAGGTGTCAGATGGCAGTATATGAAACTTCCAGCCATTATCCATACATCTCATAAAATCTATACAAGTATTGGGTGAAAGCTGAGGACAATGTTTTCAAAAAGTTGCTTTTTCAAGTGGCTCCGAGCTTCGTTGTTGTCTGAATGGACCCAAAAACACCAGGAAAGATTTCCATTTTCATTT
The DNA here is from genome assembly GCF_963383615.2 of Lipophrys pholis. Classification (NCBI taxonomy): domain Eukaryota; kingdom Metazoa; phylum Chordata; class Actinopteri; order Blenniiformes; family Blenniidae; genus Lipophrys; species Lipophrys pholis. The sequence goes on along the minus strand of NC_137636.1, from coordinate 21,232,386 downwards.
GAGTACATTGTGCAAATGGGTTCTTGGTAAAGAAGCAGATGCAGAGCCTATTGACTTCCACTGACCCGAGGTCTGTGCTTTACCTGCATTCAGATGTGGTGTTGTTGAGGCACCTTGAATTTTGCAAAACACGGTGGTAGAGAATCTATTTTAAAATCTGATGACTTTCCACCTGGGAGACTTTGGCTTCACCTACAACTACTTTGATTGGCATCAAATAGGCTAAAACTGTAGAGAATGCAGAGTTTCATGGATAAAGGATGTTTTTATTATCCCTTAGGGGCAACTGGCTTCTGCAATCACCAGCAAAAACAGAAAATACAACAAGTAAAAAACAAATAACTACTGAAAAGCACATATTGCATTGTTTAAAAGGCCAAGAGCAGAAAAAAAAGGCTTCTTGAGTCTGTCAGTTCTGCATTTTGGCGCAATATATGTGCAGCCTGAAGGAAGCAGCCTCGACTGTCTGAAAAGCGGATGGCAGGATTAGCCAGGATAGCAAAGGATTTCCCCCTGAAGCTCACATTATAAACTTCATGTTGGCTATTTAAGGTCTCCCATACAATCGTTTTGTAGACTCAGGGTTTTTAATATTGATTGACATGGCTGATAAAGAATTGAATGAATTAATCTTCATTTCTGGCATGGACAAAAAAGAAAGAAACAAAGTAAAAAGAAGAGCTTCCAAATGAGGAAACCAGAGTTCAAAGGACCCACACTCTAATTTTCCCATATGTACAATTTGCAGTGCGAAGCATCTGTCTTCTTACTGCACGGTCTGTGCTGTAACTGTAGACCGAGGGACCGAGCTCGCTGTTAATAAGTATATCAGCCAGACTTTAATCATGTTTAGCATGTAGCATCGCTGGTGTGTGAGCTCTGAAACGCTTTAGCATGTAGCATGTAGCATGATTCGGATTAAAATCCTCCTGATCTACTGAGCTGGTAAACTTTGTGACATCAGGCCAACTCTGCTGGTCCAAATGTCTCTGGTGATTCAGTTGCTGGTGTCGTACGAACTATCTTTCTCCTCTTCTTGATATTTTGTCAGAGCAAAATTTACAGTCTGTCTTCCTTTTGTCATTCTCATTAATATTAAAGTATCTCTAAACTGCGGACATGGCTCGTCCTCTTGTCAACCTACATGACGTCACGTGATACTCGCTGGGTTGTATCTGGGATCTTTTGCGAATACGACTAACACGTTCAGTATTGGACCCAATACCTGACGCTGGTATTGATTTTCCTGCCCTGAGACGTTGACTTCACCTGTCCAGTGATGTGACAGAAGATGTGAAGAAAAGTGGAAGAAAAGCGGAGCCTTTCACAGACTGACTGACTGGTGTTGAATGCAGATTGAACAGCAAAGTGGATTTAGTAGGACCACGGAGGACTGCTCGGCGTGTCACATCTATTGTGTTTTTGGCTTTCTGCTCGACTTTGCGGCATCTGCTTCCCCCGATCCATCAGGTGTGTGAGCTCCCGCGGGACTCCTGAATCCTCCACGCGAAGTGAGCAGACTTAATGTGCGCGCTGATGCACTATGCTTTAAGTTTTTAGTTTGCACTGTCGGGAGTGTCTGCAGGAGAACATCATGCACCAGGTATTTTTCTGATGGTTGTTTTTATTTTGGATTGATTTCCGAGACCTTTGAAAATATATATACATAGCTCACCGGTGGAGAAACTTCACTTGAATGAGCATGGAGGTGTTCCACGAAAACGACAAGGCTTTTGATTCAGATTATATATTATTTATACTACAGTTAAAAAAAGACACAACACTGTTCAGGCTGAAGAATCTGGACCCCCAGAGTTACTTTATCTAGTTTTTACAAATGAAATGTAAACACCAGATGTTCTTTGCACACATGTGATGGTGCCTTGACAGCCATGCTGTTATTTCAGGTCTTAACCTGATGACCTAGGAGCTACTAACATTCCACAAATGCAGATTTTCTCTTTTCTGTTGTCAATAAAACTGTGTGTCACTGTTCCTTTAGTTTACAAACCATAATCACACCCTTTTAAATATAATGCGAAACATCAACACATTTTATCGAAAGTGTTGAGTTTTACTGACAGCGGAATGGCACTTTAGCAGCAGCGTGGCTGAAAGGAAACAATTTCACATTAAATATTGCATAGTTGGGGCAGAGATTGGTGAACATCACATTGCTCTAGCTGGATACATAAAATTATCCCTGTGGAAGTAGAGATTAGATTGAATTGATTGGTTTCAATGAATTGTTTGGTGATTGAGCTTTTACCATGCAGCAGTCGTTATTTACGTCAGTTAGTAAAATTATTCTCTGATCCTGTCTAAACAACATTTTCATGTGAAAACCAGAATCCTTCGATGCAATTTTGATGTCCGTTCAGACGACAATGGTCCTTGGAGCAACTGAAAATGCAACTTTTGGAAAATGGCTCCCAGGGTAGAACTTTTGGAAAAACTAAAAACTTTTCTGAAATGCTGCTACAGCGCATGCTGTTCATAAAACACACAAAGCCTCCAGATGTTGCTCGATGGAGATCAAAATAGCATTAGTTACCTTCAATAATGCCAACTTCTTTGGATCAGTTGTCAACCTTTGTGAACAAACTCACAGCAGTGTAGACATCCTAACCACACTGTTAAAATACAGTTTTTCTTTGCCACATTTACTTATACCTGGGTTTATACAAAAACAGATATTTCCCTTTCTACGTTTACAAAAGAATCTTCATTTACACGGACCCGCACATACACCTGGTTCAGAGCTGCGTGTGAGCATGCCAAACCTGTAGGGGGCAATGTAGTGAGAAGCATGAAGCCATGATAGCCAATCAGAATCCTTAAAAAAAAACACAAAATGTGATGTAAATATCTGCCTACCCCCCTTTAGATGCAACCGGAGACACAGAGTTTATCCAGATCTCCACTGTGGCCGGAGTTTTCAGGAATCATCATTTGTGGTGAGTCGTAGCTGCGATTATGAGTAAATGTGCTGCCCAAACATAGAAAAATATCACAGTTTTTTTCAAAAACCCGGGTACGTGTAAACGTGGCCTCAGTAACTCAATAGTATTCAATTGAAACAGTTTTATTTCAATCATCACTTTCCTACTTCGTTTTAAACAAAAGCTTAAAGGAGTTGTCACCAGGAAAATCCCATATTGCCAAGTTAAAACGTGTATATTGCAGTTGGGCTTCAGTTGAACCTGAAAATCTGAAGTTTGAAAGAGTCTTTTTTTGTTTGGGCTCTTTGTTCAAACCAGAATAACCCACAACGGAGCACACCTCAAAACGGGAGGTTTAGACTGTCGTTAACACAGAAGGCTAATATCATAAACCACTTCCGGGGTTTGTCGATGGCTCCACCATTGTTTTTATCTTTTATCTTTGTGTCTTTTGTGTCAGCAAAGTACTGCTAAGTTATCGCTATACTATCAGTAATGTACAATTCCTGCGGCCAATCAGCGTGTGCCGAACAGTCGTACAAGTCAAAAAGCTCCATGTTTGATTTTGTTTTCCTAATAGATTTTAAGAATTGATTTAAGGACCCTTTAAGGGAGACTGAATACGAGAGAATCCCAACTGATGACTCCTTCAATGTCGTATTCCGCTCCAAATCAGAGGGTGGTCATCTCCCCAACACCTCCTCTCTGTACTTGTGTTTCCTCGGCTTGTGATGTGTCAAGAACATTTGGCGTATCAGGCTTGACGTGCTACTTATAAATACAGCGACGGCAAGCCAACTACGTTCAATCAATAATGGAAAGTTGGTGGACTTCCACTTGGGGTTTTGAGAAATATAACACTCCACCGCCATACGTCTCACTTGCAACCAGTTAGAATGAGTTGTTATGGTACATCAAGTATTCTGAGACGCTGCAGACGTGCAGACAAGTCGCCGCTCGGGGACGTGTAGTGCTGGTCTGGAAAGAGAACGCCGTGATGAATCCTGAGGAGTCCCGGAGAGCTAACTGTTCTATCATATGTGTGTTTATGGAAACTTTTTTCTGTTGAGATCTATTTCTCATATACGTGACTGTTTTTTTTTTGGTTTTGTTTTGTTTTTTACAAACGCCTGCCTCCCTCCAGAAAGAGGACGTGCAGAGTACTGGTGTTCGTGGTGAGCATTGCTGACAAGACCAGAGGGTTGAACGGGGTCTTTGAACATTCAGGGCACATTTAACTCACACATCCAGCAGGACGATTGGTGTCTTTATCATTCCACCTTCGTTTTCGGTGTGTGTGTTTGTGTGCAGATGTCTCAGTCATTACCATGTTGGTCTTTGTCTGGAGTTGGTTGTTTTGCTCTCACTGGGTTCACATCAAATCTCCATGTCAAAGAGAAATATCGTCATGTAATTATTTGGTCCTGCTTGCTCACGTACACAAACACAGACTTTGATTAAAACCCTATCTGCCTGGCTTTCACTGGCTTTGCTCGCTGGTTAACAAATAGTTTACCCCCCCCCCCTCCCAGCTACGCTGCCTTGCTACGGGCATGCATTCTCTTCTTTCTTTCTTCAGCGGCTGCCTTCAGTCTCTGTGTGTGTCTGTCTGTGAAGGAAATATGTAACGGTGCAGTCGTGAAATTAATGCGCTCTCCGCACGACAAGCTGTGATGTGCAAACTTTCAACATTTGTGAATCAAAACAGTCGTTTTCAAAGTGTGAGTTTCACATGAAGCGGCCCTTAAAGCTCGGGATTGCCCACAGTGTGTGATGTGAGTCGCCCAGTCAGCGGAGCGTTTTCTTTTTCAAACAGTTGCTAAGCGGTTTGAGAAAGTTTCTAAAGGTTACAGAAAAGGTTATCGCACCCAGAAACACGGTCTCCATTGTTTTCAGCCACTGCAGCACTACAAAGAAACTCATTGCTTTCTGGTTTTGAGCTCCAGATTAGGAAAGAAAAAGTGCTAATCTCAGATGATAATATACTTTCATTCTTTTATGAATCTCTTCTGTTTTATGACAACGGTGAATAACAAGTACAAAACCCATGATTTAATTTAAAAAAAACACTGTTAGCTGACAAACATCACTATTATCAACCTCTTTTTAGTTCCAGGGCCACATACACCAAACTGACCTCCTCAAAGGCTGGACAAGTGAAACGATAACCTAACAACCAATAACTGCAACCTTTCCCTTAGTTTTTGTGCCAAGAATACAAATACCTTTTATAATTGTTAAGTTTTTTGAGTGTAATCTGAACCTTGAATACCACCCTGACAAAAAACAGTACAAACCCTGGTAAGGAAATTATTGGTTATCTATCCATCAATCCAACCCTGATGAATGGATTAATGGATAGATGATCACTAATTACAGTAGAAATGTATTTGAATCCCTTCCTTCTAAAGCGAAACCTGTTTTTTGCGTTAGTTTATTTGGTGTCTTCAGATTGGTCATAGGTGTGGTTAAAGAATGTCAGTTTAATAATCTCAATCACCAGCAGACTAAGATTACATTACACAATACACAATAATTGTGAAAAAAGTCAATGTAAAAAAATAGGGCTGGGACGCTGATATGCTAATTTCAGTGAACTACTTACCAGCAGAGTAGCATATGAACGAAGAGAACAATACATTTGATCCACAATGGTTTAGTGGTTACAACATCTCTTGACTGAGTTCTCAGCTCAGGTGATTTCTGTGTGTAGTGTACATGTTCTCACTGTGCACATGTGGGTTTCCTTCCAATAATATATACAGTATATATACTGAGAGGACATGTACTGTGCCATTGTGCCAGTGATTATTCTGAGGTGTACCTAAAGACGTTGAAGACCGCTGGCCTGTCTGTTCGTCCTGTGATGGACTTTTGAGCCGTATAGATTATAGATTAGTCCCTGAAGCTACTTTGTGAAGTTTCGGCTAAAGTTGGATGAGGTTGATGGAATCTTAGGATGGAGACACGTTTTTTTATGTTAAAAACATCAAATCAGTCAAGTGTTTCTGTAACTTGATCACTGCTTTATATTCCATCAGCACATCCACTATCAAGAACTGCTCTTCTTATTGCCAACTTTCTGCTGTGGTGATATTTATGGAGATTATATTCAGTCAGCTGAGTGTTTCTTGTCCTCTGCTGCTTCTCAAGTTAGACCTAATCAACTTGAGCTATGAGATCTTGTCCTCAGAGAGACACGTTCTTGATAGAAGAACTAAAAAAGGAATAGGGTTTGTCAATCCTGATGTTAGGCAAAATGATAAGGGGATGACATTTTTAAAGAAAGAAAGACAGAATTGAACAATATTTAGCATATCTCTGTGGTAGTTCTTGAGAAGAAGAAATACAAAAAAATGATTCCTATCATGTTTGGAGTGCTATTTATTCTTCTTTTCTCTCTTCTTTTTCGGGGAGACCCCGAGACGCTCCCCAGCCAACCCGGAGATATCATCTCTCCAGCGAGTCCTGGGCCGACCCCGGGGCCTCCTCCCAATTGGACGTGCCTGGTAGACCTCTAAAGGGAGGCGACCAGGCAGCACTCTAACCAGATGCCTGAACCACACCAACTGGCTCCTCTCAATGTGGAGGAGCAGCGGCTCAACTTTAAGTCTCTCCCGAAAGGCTGAGTCCACAAGAAGAGCTGGAGGAAGTTGCGGAGGACAGGGATGCCTGGACGTCTCTGTTCCCTATACTGCCACCGCAACCTCAAACGGACTAAGCGGGAAAGAAGATGGATGGATGGATGGATGTTTGGAGTGAAAGGAACAAGAGCCAGAAGCCTTGTTTACTTGACAACATTTCCAAGTGAAAGCGGAAACCTACGTTATGTCTTTACCTTCACCAATGAAAGTTGGGGCGAAAGTTATGTTTTTGTCCATGTGTATTCATTTCATTATTTATTGATTTGTATGTATATATGTATGTATTTTACCAACTTTTTGCAAAAAACTATTACTCTAAAGTGCATCGGTCATCATCCAAGAACGAATCAATTGGATTTGGGGATCGAACTGCTCCGACACGCTGGAGCTCTGCTGTGAGCCGTTCATCAGGGCTGAAGCTGCGGCGAGCCGTCAAAGGTGGAACTTCTCGAAAATGCTCTTTGTAAACTGAGGACGAGCAACTTTTTGAAAATGTTCCAACTTAAGCTCCATGTAGGAAAGCGCACGTGGAAAAACACACTACAGTCCATACCAGCACATGCTTAGCATAATTGGAGACTTCATCTTTGTTGCTTTTTCCAAACTACCCGTGCTTAATTGATGACAGTCAACTGGATTCATGATTTCAAACTTGAAAACAAACTTGTAGATATGTTTTTTTCCCGATTTCCCTTCTGGCTGCAGAATTTGTACTCAACAATCACGGCACCAATATGCCCTCTTTTTATTCTCTCCAATATTAACTGGTGAGACATTGCCCCGGCCAGCAGCTGTGAAATATACTAAAGCTATTTAAAAATGTAATCAATATACTTTGGAACAAGAGGACAATTATAGCTCCTTAAAGACTACAACTTTACATGTCAAGAGATCATTTTGACGTATCATTTTGTTTGCTGTTTTAATTACTGTATTTTCTCTTTACATGTTTGTATTTATTAACTTGTGCAACATAAGACCCCTAATTGCTTTCTTGTTTTTATTTCTCTGTGTAATTATTGCATTTGAGAGGAATGAATCTAATTAATATTTCACAACTTGTCTTAAATTCACCTGACAGCTAATTGGATTTTAAGCTAATTAGGCATTGCTGTTGACTCGGAAAGTCCCTGGACCGTGGTTCCCTCTTGGCCGTCTCGCAGGTTTCTGCTCGACAGACATAGTTTTAGCTGTCGTTGGCATGAGGAGGTTATTAAATCAATCTCAGGAATCAATACAATCAGCTCTAAAGAATCACCAAACCCTCCAAAACAAGGTGCAGTCATGATAACTGTGTTTGCACAGAAATGTTTATTTATACAATCGTCATTTCACAATCTAACTAGTGTGTGTGTGTGTGTGTGTGTGTGTGTGTGTGTGTGTGTGTGTGTGTGTGTGTGTGTGTGTGTGTGTGTGTGTGTGTGTGTGTGTGTTTGCATAAAGCTCCCATCAGCCGTTAATGAGCCAGTCGGGGAAGAGTTGTGGTTCCAGAATCCAAACATGATTGTTTTTATGCTACCTTGCTTCATTTCACTTGCTTGTTAAGTTCGGAGGCAAACACTTTATTCCAAACTCATTTACCACCAGCTTGCTAGTGGGCCTAGACCACGGAAAGAAACAAAGTCAAGTGAAATCTGTCATACATGGTATTCAGCTCAAATCAAAAATTGGGGACTGGAGCTGAAGACACTTACGATCATCCCCTGTTATTGACAGTCATGAATTAAAAATGTCTTTGGATGAGATATATGTCATTATCTGGACTGCTGTCACCCATAGTTATCTCAAAATGGCTCCAGCTCTGTGAACTGCATCAAGTGGAACAGAAGACAGATGGATGGATGATCTTATGTTATTGTCAGCATGTTGAATAAACACAGTTGACAATATACTTACATCTAGTTAAAGATAAAGTGGCACTTGGACCACACATTGTCTCAGCTGACTTCAGCCAAGTTCACACAACAACGCTTTCGAGTGAAAACATTTCTTGTGCTTTGGGAGTTGGTTTACACGACAACGGTGCTCGGAGCCACTGAGAACTAAGGTTCTGTTAACACAACGTTTTCAAATGAAAACAGTAAAGTTTCATTGCATTTGATTGTTTGTTTATGCAAATATGGTGTTTGGAGCCATTGAAACCTGATGTTTCAGAAAGAAAGGTTTCCTGTGTCTTTGTAAACAGAGGAAGTGGTTCTTCTGTACATGTGTGAGGGAATTGACAACAGTAACAAAAGAAGATTGTCCAGCTCCCCTAGAAAAACCCCAACCATTTACTACACAATCATCTACATACATGGAGACACATTTCTTACAGACAGCAACACTGAGTGGATCTATACAATGACAGAGACCGTGTAAAGGGGCATGAATGTTTCTATCAAACACTGCTCAGTTCATGCATGAGGTGTATTACAAAAAAACCCCACCAAAATCAGCATTTCTGGCTTTTATATATGTATGGAGGTCGTTTTAAATGTGTTATCATCTGAATGCTCAACTCTGGAATGAAAACACAAACATAATGCAGTATTCAGTCAATCATTGTCGTGTAAACAGCAAAAGAGATCCAAACAGAAGTCTTTGGCCGCTGTCTCTGTCGGTCACTGCTGACCTTTTGTCTCAGCATTGGCTTTAGTGATTTCAGGCTCGGCTGCCGTTGCACACAGCGACATTGTGCATTTGGCACTGAGAGGTTCCATAAAGCGCTGCGCCTGAATGCATCCTGTATATATTCAGATGACTGGAGGTGCTGCTCCTGCTGCTCGGTGCACTTACTGTTCACGCCACGTGGTTCTTGTACTCATGGCTTCAGGACTAGCTCAGGTGAGATACTTGGTTTTTATTTCATTGATTGTTGGAGGATACTGACGGTTTGAAGGAAACGCATAAATGTCAGGCAGTTTGACAGAAAGAAGGGAGAGAAAAACTTGTAAGATTCGCTGTTAACAACACATTACCACGACTGCCAGCAGAATCTGTCTATATAGGATGCTTCCTACATCGCGGATAATTTCTTTCTCACTAGTGCCACAGCCTTTAGATGTAAATTGTGGCAGACACAAAGTAGTCAAGAGGAGCAAAAAACGAATAGATGAGTGGAGAGTGGAGAGCAAACTACTCTACAGTTGCAAAAAACAGCAATAAGCCTTTCTTCAGTTTGCTACAGTGTTTTTCTGCCTGTATTAGAGTGTGAGGCAATAATGGAGCTGCATGAGTCACCTGATAGGTGCACACACTTCTTAACAGGTAGAGCTTTTCTGGAACTTTTACTTGTCCTGCCACTGCACAGCTTGTGTCTTGTCTCTACTGAGGTGATGACTGGCACGCTACTCAGATTCTTTAGTTTATGTCACGAGAGCATCACTACTACGCCGACAGCTGTCTCGATCCAGAATCAGTTCTGTTCTGAAGTAGACTTGGAACTGACAGATCACTGAGGCAACTTCAGTTTTGGTGAAGATTTCATTTTCACCTTGTCTGTTGATGTTTTTAGAGAACATGAACGCCTTCCTCTGATTGGCCAGTACCAGTTGTCTTGGTGGGTTTAGCTATGAGAACTGATCTTCAAAACGTTGTGAAGGAATCCTACTAAAAATGTACGTGCGCCTAAAAGCTGAAAATGGCGTGCGCCCAAAAATATCTGGATCTGTAAAACCGTGCCAATGCACCCCTGTGCGTACTTTCTTTTCATAGATCACAGTGTACCTGGAAGGTTGCGTAGTTCATATCCCATCCTCGACACGCCCACATGCTCCCATAAATAGTCAATGCAAAGTACCTCAGGAATATTTTTGCATCTCAATCAAGTCTGCTGATCACCGGCACTTGATGCAGCATCACTTCTGCACAGAGAATAAACCAATACATGAAAAGTAATTTTACACAAACTGAAATAGTCATGGGGGAGATGGAAAATGATAGTATTTGGTGGTCACAGTTGTGTCTTCACTAATAAAAGAAAAGCAAGCAATCGGTAGCATGCCGTCACTGCTGTAAATAGTGTGAGAGCCACAGGGAGCTCTGTGACTGCAGAGGTGAAGAAGAAGCCTGATCTGAAAGTGAAGGTCAGAGGAGAGTAGCATAGCACCGCCTTGGGGACCAGGACACACCGAGTTCACACCGCTGGACAACAAAATGGCCTCCGTTGTTATGATTGTCAGCGTGTCTGGCAGAGTGTCAGAGAGGGAATGAGATACAGATTTGGTGGAGACCACAGCGGAGACCAATGGTATTGTCTGTGCAGGTTTGTGCGCACCACTAATATTGTCTCATTCAGTTCAGTGGATCAATTCCATAATGCTTTGCATTATGAAATTTGCTGTTTGGGACAATTCATCTACATACAGATTTTACTGTATCGAAGGTAATTTGTTAGCTTGACTAATGGAAACACCAATGAAACTTTCTCCTTGTTCAGAGTCTGATCAGGAAAAGATTCTTTGTCTAAAAGCAAAGGAGAAAGGATCTTTCTGAATCATCGAGTCCAGCTTTAACAAACACATCTTTCTCTAAACAGCATTGTGAAGCGTCACATGAGCCGCAGTTCCACCGCGCAGTACGTGGCAGAGCGGGAGGCTACGGTACGGCAAAGCGCACCCAGGCCCAACTCTGTCGCGCGGTCCCACCTCAGAAAGTTAAAATACAGGCGGGGTTGTGAACGACGTGCGGCGCATCGGGCAAAGAATGCGTCCGAGTCGTTCTCTGTGACACAGCACACACTTTCTTATTGTGAACAGCAGCGTCCAGCTCCTGCTGAATCTCCTCTCCTGTTACTGAGAGGAGCATCTGCACCTCGTTAAAAGACCGCGATGTTGTGTCTCGCGCGGACGTTTCAATAAACAAAGTTAACAAAACAACCAGTGAGCGCAAAGCGGCGTATGTAAACAACAATGGGAGGGTTTACGGCCGATGAAATATTTAAATATTGCGGGCAAGTGGAGAGTGGCGATCGTCACTACAAATCAGCAGATGGATGCTTTGTCAGTCCTCCTCACAGACCCGTTCCTCAGTGCTAGGTACCTCAATGGAGAGGTGACGAAAAATCTTAGCCGATGGTCGCTGTTTTTTCTGTACCATCCACATTTTCTTTGGTGGGACCACGTGGAAACCCGCCCCGCCCCGGTACAAAAAGCGCGGTGGAGCCACGGCTTTGGTGACTTAACGGAAAAGACATGCACATTGAGGAGAATTGGACTATGATCAGAGCGAATATGTAGATGGACTCAGAATTACATTTCTCTCTCAATGGACCCAATTGAGCCTCCTGATGGACGTGTTCCTTAAGTGTACACTAATGTGGCGTTTTCTTCTCCATATTTCTGCCATTTTCTTCTTCTATTTATATATTTTCTGTACTTCATTTATTTCCCATTGCTGTTTTTTGTGTCTTTGATGACAGACCATCACATGCTTTGTATTTTAAACTTCTCAGTCAAAAGCCCTAGCTTAGAGTTTGAATGAATGATACTGTCCATCACTCTATTATTTTGCATCTTTTCTTTTGTTTGGGCTCTCTGTTCAAACCAAAGTTGACCACAAGGGGGCGCACCCCAAAACGGGATGTTTTAATTCTCGTCAACACAGGAGGCTAATATCGTAAACCACCTCTGTTAGCTGCTAACCACCAGCCACTTTTTCCTAATAAATTGTAAGAATTGCGTTAAAGACGAATTAAGGGAGACCGGATATGTGAGAATACCAGCTGACGACTCCTTTAAATCAAAACATGACGTAGCAGAGTGGGCCAATCACAGCCTTTGTTGTCTGCGTACTTCCCCTTGGGTTCTGTGCTGTACTGAACACGTAGATAGAGGCTGATGAAGGTACATGAAATGTCAACGCAGAGAGTGTGTGGTTTGTGGCAACGCAAAGCCTTTGCGTCTCGTTTCCACATGGAATATGAATTAGGCACCGGAGACTGTAAACACCTTTACATGCCAACCACTTTTTTGTCTACATCAAAGTTCAACAAAACTACTGACATACAAATGGAATAAAGATTTTGTTAATAGCTAAGTATTGGCAGATGCAACTATCTCTTCATTTGTACACCTGGTATGGGAAAGATGAGCTCATCCTTTATCTTTTGGCCCGTTGCATGCAACAGATTCAAAACTTCAACAAATAACTGCTTGAAAAACAAGTTTGATATATTTCTGTTCTGCAGCAATAGTGAAAAGCAAACTCAGTTTGCTTTTTGAGGACAGAAGAGGAAGCAAGGCGCGGGGTTAATGAACGTCACGTAGCAGTGGTGAAAGCCCTGAAACTCTTCCACGCAGCGCGGCGCCCACGGCTTCAGCTTTCATGGTTAATTACCAGATTCCATTGTTATCAGTGTCACGCTGATGATGTTTTTCTACTAATTGCGCCTTTCTCCACAATTAATACGACTAATTCTGTTATTGATGTGATTAGAAGAAGCGAGATTCCTCTTTTGGGCCTCAATAAAAGTGCTGGATTTTGTAAAGGTGGATGGTGTTTTCTTTTGTTCACTGGCAATTTTTCTTTTTCTTTGGCCGTTTTTCACACAGAGCACTCTTAACATATTCCAGCAGAATTAACTTTAATGGCTGAATTCCATTTGCCTGCTTTAGTTTTAGGAGCCTGGCATTTCAAGCTGGTTCACTACGACACAGTTGGGTTTTATTGGCACTCTAAATAGAACCAAGGAATTGATAATGCTATTAGTACCACCTGTGCTTTTCTTACTATGGCAAATCGAAATGTCTTTGTACAAAAAAACAAGCCAAGAAACAAGGGTATTTGGTGAGTCCTGTAAGAATTTGACAGCATCCTAAATATGTTTTCTCCAAGAAACAAAATAACTGGAAAAAAGATCATTATTGTAGTATATATTTGATTTTATACTTATTTCACACATATTGATCTATGAGTTCCTAGTCCCAGTGACTTAGACAGTTCAATTCAATTTCTATGGTGCCAAGTACAACACCGTCATTTCAAGGCACTTTTACAGAGAAAACACAACAAGAAGTATGTGGAAATAGGTGGAGATTTCTGCAGAATCAGGCTCAGTGGAGGAGAAACCTGCAGAACCAGACTCACGGGAGGAGACTTTCTGCAAAGCGGACAAACAGATGAAAACTTTCTCTTGTTCCAGTTGGTGTTAGAGAATAGAAAGGGAGAACAGGATAAGACAGGCAGGCAGATTGCGGGGAAGGATTCAAACCCCTGATCACACACTACAGGAGAGACAAAACATTAGTGACATGTAATAGTGAAACATGGAGCAAGAGAAAGGAGAGAAGCTTAGTATAGATCTTCCATTCGTCTAAGCCAGGGGTGTCAAACTCAGATCCTGGAGGGCCACAGCCCTGCAATGCTTTCCACGTCTCCCTTCGTTAACACGCCTGAATGTCCTGAGGGTTCATCACCACTTTCAGCACAAAGCCAGATAACATCCCACTCATTGCAATCAGCTGTGCTGAAGCAGGGAGACATGGGAAACATGCAGGGCTGCGGCCCTCAAGGAACTGAGGCCACATTTACACCTACCTAGGACATATTCCCCTCTACCTTTAAAAAAAAATTGTTATGGACATATCCACCTGGTTCAGAGCTACTATGAGCATGCCAACCCCGCCCCCCCCCCAGATGCAATCGGAGATACAGAGTTTATCCAGATCTCCACTGTGGCGGGGGTTTTCAGAAATCATCGTTTGAGGTGAGTCGGAGCTGCGTTTGACTCGGAAATGGTCAAATGTGACCTGAAGCAGCCCTAACTGGAAGCTTTATTAAACATCAGCATCTCTGGTCGATGCCTCTCTCTGTGGAATTGGAAGGTGGTGATTTGAAGCCACCTACTGCGATCGGTCTGCAGCAGTTGAATAGAAAACCCCTCCTCCAATCCGTCCTATCCTTCCCTCTCCTCTATCCTCTCACCCCAACCGGAATAGCAGAAAGCCACTACCTCTGAGCCTGGTTCTGCAAAAGTTTCCTCCTCTGTTAGGAGGAATTTTGCCTTTCCACCATCTATTTTGCTTGCTTGTGGATTTGTTGGGTTTGTCTCAGTGAAAAACACCTAGAAATGACTATTTCTTTGGTGCTATATAAATGAAGTTGAATTGAATTGAATTTCTGGCATTATATGAATGATCTGTTCACATAATGTATATACAGCCGCTGTTTTTACTCAAAAAGAAATGAGCAGGTGTATCTGTGAAGAATTCCAAAATGTTTTCACCACATTTACAGGATGAAACTCAACAAACATTATTAAAAAAAAGAGAAAAGTCCAAAACCTGTGTTTAAGTATTCATAAACACTTTTCAGTGTGTTTTTGAATTACGGAGATTGTCATAATTAACGTAATGTAATGAAATGTTTTGGGTTTTTTGTGATTACTAAAGCAATATATAACAAATGAGATGATCTGACTCCAATATCAGTATCCAGTATTGGGTCCAATACTACAGGGAGTACTCATACTTAGAAGATCCCTGATATAACAGCATTAATTTTTTTTATTCAAAATGCATGGGCTCATTCATTACTGCTAAATGTTGTTGATTTCAAATAGCAAAGTAAAACATCCTTTTATTATATAAAATGTTGTTTGATATCTCAGCTGGAGTCTCAAGAAATTTGTTCAAAAATCTTTTTTTTCTTTGAAATGTTTCCAATTTGCTTGTTAGTTTGGCCCGATTGGAGCCTCATGCAGGCCAGTTTTGGCTCATGGGCCCTATGTTTGACACCCCTGATATAGACTATATATTTGCTCATCTATCTTCACACGCATTTGAAATTGTTTGACATCCCATTCTTAAACCTTGGGATTTCATATAAAGCAGCAGTTATCAGTGGCTTACGGTCTCCTTCTTGGCAAAAAAAAATTTAAATAAATTCCATTAATTTCAAGCAATATTATATTACTATTTTGGAATTCGGTTATTTAGGCTGTGGCTCAGCTGTAGTATGGTTGCAGGTTCCAATCCCCATCTCCCCCCCGTCCACATGTTGAAGGACATTGAACCCCAAACTGCTCCCAGTGGATAGATGCATGGCACCCAATTTCATTGGCTTATGGGCAGTGGTGACCAAGAGCTTAGAGAAGTGGATGTGGGATCAGGTGGTTGCAAGTTCAATTCCTACAGAAGAAAGGTCAAAACTGTGAGCCCCTAAGCCAGACCTTTGACCCCCGTCAGCTCCCTGTACCATCACATGTGGAAAAAAAATAAGTTCCCCAAGGAAATTGATAAAGATTTGATTGCTTTAGTTTAGCTTTATAGTGTTATAAACTTTTTTTGTTTTTATTCCTTGTTTGTGGACGGTATGAATGACCTGTGGTCCCTCCTTGGATGCTGCAGCAGTCTGACACTGAAGCAGCTGGCTAGAGCGCCACACTGTGGTGGTGTATATGCAAAGAATGGTGTCCATGATAGATCTCAGCTGTTTTAAGACCCTCCTCTCACCCACCTCTTCCATGGGCCTTCCCAGGACAGAGCTCCTCCTTGCGTTACTCCAGATGAATTTAATTTGGTGGAAAGTTTTAAAGAATGTCTTCTAGTAACAAACAGTGCGGATTGAACTGAGCCTTCAACTAATTGGTTGCTGTATCTAGTGTATTTTAGGGTTCATACACTGCTGCTGCTCTCTGCTGCTGCTCTGATGGAAGCTGCAATCATTTCACCCAGGAAGCAAAGAAATCCCGCCAGGTCTTTCATCTTAAATGGCCACAGTCACTCAATACAGCTGCCCTGCCTGGAGGGAACCGACCATTCCTCCAGGTGACACACACACACACACACACACACACACACACACACACACACACACACACACACACACACACACACACACACACACACACACACACACACACACACACACACACACACACACACACACACACACACACACACACTCACACACACACACAGGGGGAATATCGCTCTGTCACTCCCTCTTCCCTTTTTATCTTTTCCGCTCACATCTTTGCCACACTCGACTCTCCTGTCTCATTTTTCCCCCCCTATTGCATCTCTGTCTTTCATCTTTGACCCTTTTTCTTCATTGGGTCATTGATCTCTGTGCCACTTGCCTGGCTCTTTCTTTTACTCCCCCCTCCTAAACCCTTCGATCTCTTTTCCGTTCCTTGACCTTTCTTATCTCTTCCTTCGCCTCGACCTGCCGTTTGTTAGCCAACGTCAAAAAGTTGTCGTGTCCTGTCATTTCTCCTTCTACCTCACGCACTGTGTCCCTCCTTTCCTTGCTGTGCTCGTCTTCCCCCAGCCTGCAGATCATCCAGTTGGGCCGTCTGCCAGGTTCTCCTAAACCATCGCCAGCCAGGTGGGATTCGTAGATAAAGAACCCACGTGGACGTGCTTCAGTGTGTTTGCACTCGTAGATTCCACTGAATTGTTTGTGCACGCGCCTCCACCTCTAAGTGTGTGTGTGTGTGGGTGTGTGTGTGTGTGTGTGTGTGTGTGTGTGTGCAGGAGAGCTTTGATTCTACTGCATTTCTCTCCTGGAGGCATTTGCTGCCTTCTTCCAATCTTTCTGTTTATCAGGCTAAGATGCTCAGCAAGAAGCTGCAGAGGCAACTTCATAGCCCCCCCGCCACACACACACACACACACACACACACACACACACACACACACACACACACACACACACACACTTCTTCCTCGCTCCACTTCCAGCGTCCCGATTCCCACCAACAGCCAACAGCCAGCCGCCAAACTACACAGAAACACAGGAAACACCCATTTCTCCCCCTATACCCTTCCATCACCTGCTGAGCACTGCCACATCCTGAGGCAGCGCGGCAGCCTCAAATCCAGGCTTGAGATGTAAAGAGAAGGTAAGAAAGGAAAAAACAGGGGGGGAGGAGACTATCAGCAGACATCCACCCTCCCTTCACTTGTCAGTCAAACGCTGTCTACCAGAGGAGCTAACGTTTTCACTCACAGGCTCTCGCAGCCTTGGCTGCCAAATTGGTCTGCGCTCCGGTTTACGAAGTGAGGCAGCTGCCAAATTCTGCAGAGTTGGCTCCCGATCAAAAGCCAAAAATGGGAAGAAAAAAAAAAAAAATCCCCAAAACGTGGTGTTTCAAAAGATGGACGGATTTCGACTAATTTAAGAAGGAATGTGAGCAGAATCCTTGGAGAAGAATTGCGATGTGTCTATAAATCAAAAAGCTTGTCAGAGTTTGGAGTTAGACTGAGATAACAAGTGTGGCGTTGGTCGCCCGACTGTGGCATCCGCAGAAAAACATTGGACATGAACGGGCCCTAAAACGCTGTGATTCACCAGCATTGTTTCGCTGCTTGTCCGACTTTGACAGGAAAAATGAAAGTGATAAAAGAATTGTGTTCATGTGTGTTTGGCAGAGCTGCCTAACAGGCTCCACTCTGGTAATTATCTGTAAATCTGTTGATGTGTTGTTGAATTTCGTCAACATGCCAATCACAGCAGTGAAAACAGTAAAGCAGTATCAACTTCCGCAGAGAGATGGATCATAGACCAAAGCAACATTATGAGAATTTATCACTCTGTAATCTAGCTTCTGATGACAAAAACAAGTTTGAACCCCACCCTTCAAATGAATTATAGGCTCATCTCCAAACTGCCCTTTGTCTTCAAATTAGTAGTAAAGGTTGTTGCCACACAGCATACATCTGCTCTAGATGTACATGGCTTTTATGACCCGTTCCAGTCTGGCTTAGGTGAACTGCAGTCAGTCCACAGAATCTACTCTGAATAAAGTAACAAATGACCTTTTGATGGCAGCAGATGATGGGAAATGCTCCGTATTGGTACTTCTGGACCTCAGCTCTGCTTTTGACACTGTGGATCACAGGATTCTGCTGGACAGGCTAAAGCAGGTTGTAGGTATCTCAGGTTCTGCAATGGACTTGTTCTCATCCTACCACTGACACAGGCGGTTGTCTGTTTCAGTGGGCCAGTTCATGTCTGACACAGCCCCTCTGTCCTGTGGTGTACCTCAGGGATCTATCCTGGGCCTATTACTATTTTCATTGGTTTATTGCCTCTGGGTCAGATAATTAGCCTTTTTAATGGTATTTCATACCATCTGTATGAGGATCACATTCAATTATATATCTCATTTAAACCTGAAGAGAGCAATAAACTATTACTGCCATCAAAAGTTGGATGTCTGACAATTGCCTTCAATAAAACACAAGCAAAACTTATACTTGCCCCCAAAAATGGATACCACCCTTTAAGCAGCATATTGGGCCATTGAATTATATTAAATCCTGCCTCCGTAACCTCGGTGTATCTTTTGACCAGTCTCTGTCACTGGACAGCCATGTCAGCCTGTTGGCACGTTCCTGCTTTTTCCATCTGCGTCACAAAGCTGAACTTAAAGGAATGGTATCCAAGGTGGAGCTGGAGACGATTTTACCTGCTTTTATCTCTTCTCATTTAGATTATTACCTGTTTAAATCAGTCATCTCTAAACCGCCTTCAAACAGTCAGAAATACAGCTGCTCGTCTTTTAACAGAAACAACCCGGAAAGCTCACAATCCCTTCACTGGCTCCATATAAATGTTCCTGTTTATTTCAAGTTACAAGTGCAAACATTGAAAGTGTTACATGGTTAAACACCTTTTCTATATTCCTCCACCCATATGCCCCAAACGGAGCGCTCAGGTCTGACCAACCAATAATGCTTGCGGTTGCACCGACTAAGTTCAGAACCCGTGGTGATTGTGAATTCCAAGCTCTCGCTCCAACGCTGTGGATTGCTCTTCCTCTTCAGGTGAGAAAGCAATACTTTTATGAGGCAGTTAAATATGTTTTTATTCAGACAGGGCTTTTTACCTGTCGCTGCTCAAATTTACCTTTTTTTGTATAAAGTATGTATGTTTTTCTTGCCTCTGTATTTTTTACTGATCTCATCTTTATTTTATTATATTATTATTTATGTTTTTTTCTATTTTTAGTGCTGTAACCCACCTTGTGATCTATACCTGAGAAAGGTGTTATATAACTAAAGTTTAATTACTTACATCACATTCGGCTCGATGCAAATCTGACGTTAGCTTTTCACGTTCTGGTCATCGCCCACATATGAAATGTTATTGAGGTGGCTGCAATTTTGCTCAATATTTGTGTGCTTGTATATTATTCTCATGTGATAAATTTTTTACCCCCCTCTGTCTCCTCTTCCTGTTCATGTAGAATTGTTGGCGTATTTCTGTACGCGTCTTGAAATGACTGAGTGGTATTTGGCAACATAAAAATTCTACTTTTGAATTGAAATTGAAATGAAGTTGCAAAAGAAAAGTTGATTGTTTTGTCATGTTTTTCATATTCTCCCTCAAGCAGCCTTTGCTCACCCTCAGTCGAGTGTTACTGCAAACTCATGAGCTTATTTTTCAGCCATTCTTCTCATTACAGGAAAGCTTGAAGGAAAAGGTTTAGTTTCCAAAGTCTTTGTTAAAACAACACCCACATCCCCACCATGTACAAAGAACCCACTTTTGATCATCATAATTGTTTCTCCTGTCCACACTGTCTGAGAAGAAACCGGCAGCACGACTAAAAAATGTTTTCAGTGTCTTTCTTCGTACGTTTTGTCTTGACGTCTGTGTTGCAGCCGCGCTGTTTCGGAGAGGATAATGGTGACATTGCAGGTCAAGCTGGTCCACACACAAGGGGACGCCTGCAGGTGACAAGTTATTGTGAACAGAGTTGTTAACTCAGTGTCAAGTTTACACTTTTTAAATGATGCTTTTGTTTTGTAGAAAGATCTTTATTCTGTTTGGTAGCGTGTTTTTAAAAAGTTAGTGTTCTTGTTGTTTATAGTTTGGAGCTACACTCCTATCTGATATGTGACAGCATTTGCTTGAACTCAAACAATGGAATGTAAAAACACGATTCGGACCACAACCATTCAATTTAGAATGCAGATGAGAGAGATGACATTAAGGTGATGGTTGTGTCGGCAAGGAGTGTTAAATCAGTCAATCAGGCCTGTTGGCCAAAATCAACCCACAACAGACCCCTATCAGCCAAACCACAAACCACCGCGGAACTTGTCGAAGAAATCTCAAAGAAAACATTGATTTTTTTTAACAATTTTTTTTTCCTCAGAATATTTCTTCTGTACTACTCCCTGTCTTGGCCAGGACATTCTTGAAAAAGAGATGTTCAATCTCAACAAGGTTTGTCCTGGTTAAATAAAGGTTAAAAAAAACCCAAAAACAAAAGATTTCTGTCTAAAACATGAGTGCTGTGTCTCTTTTTTTGCCTTGTCACGGCCTGTTCAAGGCGTTCACCCATACCAGAGATCAACCCTGAATTGGATCAAGTGTTCTGGAGAATGGAAACACTGATTATAGTAAAGCTTGACATTGAAAAAGAAAAAAAAAAAAAAAAGCCTTCAGAAGGAAGAAGTAGATTTCTTCAGATTCTACGATGAGTCTTTCTTTGACATGGCCAACAACAGACAAGCTCGAGTGAAACCATCACGCTGATGTCTGTCAGACATCATGACCCGTCTTAAAAGGGAATGGTAAAACTGAATAGAAAGTGTGTAGTGTTTGTGCATCCACATTCAGTCTGTATTACTTGAATGGCTCCATCTCAATTGTTTTGACCCTTTGTTTTGTTTGTTGTGGATATCTAAAGCGAAGAATGACAGGAAGCAAAGGGCAGTATGACAGCTCAGCGGTTAATGGCTGGCTTCCAGCTACAACTCCTTCAGTTTGAGTGCTACTGTGGTTGCAGAGAGCCTTTTGGAGCTGTTTGGGTTTCTCCCAGCAGCTGCATGGATTTCCTTGTGGGACTTGGTTTTCTTTTGAAATACATGGCTGAAGTAAATTGAAAGTGAATCGTCGGTGTGTATGTATGATATACTGTACAGCAGCTCAACTAAGGAACATATCGTATATAGAGGAGACAGATGGATGAGTGTAGAATCTAAGATTGGTGATCAATATTAGAAAACAGAGGTCCGGCAGCTCAGCCGATAACAATTTTCTCAAATTTCTGTAAACCATCTTTGAGTTGAACACAAAAACCTCACCTATACCAGCAGTGGGGAAACATGCATTTTTTATTGCTATCTACCTTTACTTTTAAAAGATGTCAATCAGACTATATTTTTAAGGCGGATTGTCTCGAACAGAGCTGTTTTCTCTTTTCCCTTTGTTGTGGTTTATGGAGGAAAACAGACAGACTCACTCAAACTCAAGCAAACAGTATGAAAAACACCATGACGGTGGTAGAGCAAGCAAAGTAGGCAGATGTTGGTGAGCAGGAGAGTTTTTTTTTTTTTTTCTTTCTCTCTCCGACTTGCGTCTCTGTCTTATAAACAGGCTGAGTTATTTATGTATCAATATTGTTCTGTCGTGGCATCAAATTTAACAGATTTTTTTTTCCGCCACATGCAGCCAAACGACTTTCTGAATACACTCGACCTGGTGTGAAGGATGGTGACTGGTGGGACTTTGTTATTCTTGCATGTGACAGCTCAGACTGACTTTCAAACTCATCAAGAAGCGTTCCCTCACTCTGCTGTACGTAGTGTGTGTGTGTATCAGTAGAAAACAACATCCATTTATTTCTCCATTGTGGAAAAATGCTTCATATTGCTTCAGGCCAAGGATGGCATACTGCATACTCATCAGGTTGTTCGCTTTGTCACAATGAATAGACGAACACTCATTCATAAAGTTACAACTATATTAAGTCAACGTTGAAATGTCCTCAGGTGACAGGTCTGATGCTTTATGGGGTTTCAGGTATCTTCAAAGATACTGCTGAGGAAGTACCAAAGTCCCACATTATGACATATTGCAACAAAGTAAACCTTTTGCTGGAATTCGCCGAGGTTCTGAATGCCATCCACTCTCTTTCAACTAAATTCAACTATATTTCTATAGCACCAAATACAACACGGTTATTTTAAGATCCGTTTGTCTGAGAGAGAGAGAGAGAGAGAGAGAGAGAGAGAGAGAGAGAGAGAGAGAGAGAGAGAGAGAGAGAGAGATTTCTTCTGAAATACTTTAAAAACATATTTGTTCTTTTAATACCAATGGTGGCTAAAATGGTCATTTCAGCTACTCAACTCAATTATTACTAATCCGACCCCAAAGTGTTTATAAACAGATTTAGGTTTCCACAATAGTTTCCAGCATGCCTTCTCTCCTGTTTTTTTTTTTTAAGCAAACCAATATGAACTTGTGTAGATTATGGTTTTACTACTGACCAATACCTTAGAATGTAATCATGATTGTAGCAAATGTAGCTCCACAAACTGTAAATACATGTTGATGAAAAAAAAAAACGTATGAGGAATGTGTGAGCCAGTGCAGCTTCATACCATCAAAAAACTTGGCGTTTGTAAAAAGTTATTTGCTCCCGCTCACTTGTGAGCCAAGAGGAAACACTATTGATGATTTTAAATGAAAAACTTGTTTTGCCTGAGAAGTCATCATCACTTCACTTTAATCTTAACACTTACATCCTAAATGGTTAGTCTTTATTGTACTACTGATTAGAATTCAAAGGTCAGACCGTAAATCTGACTTTACCTCCTTGAATCATTTATTTACTGTACTTCTCTGATATAATCCTTTTCACTGTGTCCTGCTGGAAGCCGTTACACTTCAATCAATGTCGAGGATGGCAAACCCATCCCAACACTTACTTCTCTTGGATGCTTCTTTTCTACTCAGTCATCGAACTGTTATTCATTCATGTTAAACATTAAAACTGTTCTAATATTCACATAGTTTATTTTCTGTCAAGCATCACTGTCTTGGACTATCTTTTCAAGCAGAGAAACATTGAAACTCCACAACTAAGGTTCCTCAGGTCCATGAAATTTACTGGGGGCTTTTTTGTAAATCTGCAACACACAAATACTCAATATCCAATGTACAGTTCAACAAGCTCCAAACAGTCAATGTGGCATATCTAGCCCAGCCACAGAATGAATGTAAAACCAGTTGTGCAGGTTTTTGCATTCAGCAGTGAACAACAGAGTTAGCTATGGTTAGCATCGCTTAGCTTTTGACAAAACTAACTGACAATTTAGAAGTCCACAGTACTTATAGGCATTTAGTGTAGAGTGAGGATAACCAAGGAGTTGACCGCAACTTCATCAACCTCTGGCTTCAAACAACAAGACAGATGGATGAAACGTTCCACTTGTAAGAGATCATTTCACTAAACAATACCAACAATGGTGGGAACACAACACGCAGCAAATAAGTTTTAATATGGAGGTTTAAAACCAATTGAATCGCATTGTTGTAAAAGTCCATTTTTCTACAGCACTTCATTAATTTGAACGTCATGAGGCACTGGAGCCAAGCCCAAATAACATCAGACAAAGTACAGTATCAGAAAATTCTCACATTTACAATGTTTAGCAATGTTTTGAAAACTATGTTTACACAGAAATGGCAGGAATACTGAAAACAATGTAGTTTTCATGTTGTGCCACTCATGGGGGCTGTTGTTTGTTTTTGTGATGAAACCAAACACACGTGCAGGCAACAATACACTATAAACATTAAGAATGGGAGCTCATGGACATTCGTATGGACAGACGACCAAGTTGGATTGTTATTATAGTAACCGTCAACTACAAAACTACCAAGTCGCAGGAGAATCTGGACGAGGAGTCATCACAGAACACAACATTGTCCTTGTTCGAAAAGATGTGTTTTGAGCACCGGGGTCATGTAAATGGACACACAATGAAATGTTTGCGTTTTCACTTTAAACGGTTTGTAAACAAGGCCTTAGACTTCCTAAAGCACTAACATCCTGATTGGAAGATTACCCACCCAATGTAAGTGGTTACTTCCACAGTGGTTGAGCCTCATGATGCCGTTTACTTTCTGCTGGCAAAGATATGGAAGATTAATGAATTAAATCTAAACATTGTGACTTGAAAGTTTGAAACATCAGCAAAAGGTGTGAATTACCAACCATCTATCATCCATACGACTTTCTTTCCATTCTTTTCCGGATCGCGGGGTGCTGGAACCAAGCCCAGCTCACTACGAGTGACAGCAGGGTGGCACCAAATGCCACCAGACCTAAAACACCATACCATACCATAACAACAACAAAATATAGACGTACTCATCAACAGTACTATGATAGATTGAGGAAAAGAGCCTTGTTGAACCTCATGTTATTACCAAACGCAGCCACTGAAACACCTTTTATGACCAATTTCTACTGATAGCTTTGAAATTAAATGGCTCTCATGTGTTTTCTTGCCACTGTACATTTACTGAGGAGGACTGGCCCTCTGAGCAGAACTGCAGTGCAAATCAACTGTAAACCCATTTGCTGTAAATCATTACCAATATCCTCCATCATTTCCAGTAGCATTTGGCTCTCCTTTCCAACTTTAATACTAAGATTTGTCAAGAATCAATAATTCCACCAAATTTCCTGGAAGTGATATTGGGTGATGCAGTTTTGAAGCAGATTGCAAAACCAGCACAATGGTTCTCCTTCACATACCATCTATTGAGATGTGTTGTTCTTGGTTGACGACAGATATAGCTACTTTTTTTACCCACACTGTTTTGACCTACAACACGGTCCAGGACAAAGCGACTTGGTTCTACAGTTATTCTAACACCCGATATCATGTTGTGCTGCGATGCAATTCAATTCAATTTAATTCAACTACCTTTATTCCTCCCCAAGGGGCAATTTAAAAGCATCTGGAGTTGGATCGCCCCATTTCTGTGGATTAAATACATTTTTGCAATTGTAGTTGAGACATCTTGATGTGAATGTGAAAAACTGTTGTTGTGGAAAATCCTCCAACATCTTCAGTCATTCGGAATTGTGTACTGTTAGGCCTTGTTTACATATACGAAAACGAAAGTTTTTGAAAACAAATACCAAGGTGGAACTTTTTGAAAAGCCCCCACTGGCCTGCAGATTACATCGTTTTCAATGTTTTGGCCATTTCTGTGGAAATGAATATCGTTTTCAAAACATTTTTAATTAAATATCTAAACTTTTCTGAAACAAAAATGCAAAAACCATGCATTTTCACTTGAAATGTTGTTGTTTAAAAGGGGGTCTAAATCTCCTTTTTCAAATACCAAGCATCAATGGGTAACTGAATATCTTGTGGGTACTTTAGAAGTTAAATATGTTCCCTTTTTGCATGTCAAAATCTTAGCACAAAGATATGCTGCAAAAATATTTTGTACTTTATTGAATCATACACAGAAGGCACTCAGAGATATCCTAAATGTAGTTGCTTTAAGCATTGTTGTTAGGAATATATATAAACATAGAATATGAAATAAATAATGGATTAAACAGATTCAGCAGAATCATAATGAGCTAAACGCTGCATTCTTAGTCATTTTACTTCCCGTTACAAACTTTGTAATGAAGGTGCTACAGTTTGCCGAGGTTTCAAGGTTGTGCCCTTGGGCCTTGTGTGACTGAACAGAGTTGCAAGCAGAAACAGTGGCAACAACAAAGACATATAGGGGAAGTAAGCGAGGGGGAGGCAGAGGCAAAAACAGACACAGAAAGAATCTGCAGCCAAAGTAATGAGCATTAGAAAAGCAGAGTGAAGATGAAAAGACTTTTTTCCCATGTTTTATTCATATAGTTTGTTTTTAGTTGGTCGGCTCACATTAACTAGTGAGCACATACATACACATAATTCTTTATGAGAGCTCGCACAAAAGTGTATCTTTTTTGTTTTTGTTGTTTTCTAGGGAAAGCGAATCTACAGTAGAGTGGCACTTTACTGGACAAATCGTTTGCATTCTGGTTGGAAGACACTGACGGGTGACTATTGGGGAATTTACTAAATTTGCACATGAATAACACTGTTAAGGCCCAATCACACTTTCTGCATTGCTCGTCTGTAGACCGCTTCCACTTGCACATGGACAATATGCGCATAACGGAACGTAACAATCCCGAAAATGTTCCCACTTCTGTTGGCTGGAGTTCTCCTTTCCTAAAGTAGTTAATATTCCACTCCAGGAGCTCTGAGCCGTCTGGCTCTTTATTTTCTTTTAAACTGTGATTGTACTGACGGGACTACCAGCATCACAAGTGCCCAGTAGGCTGTGGCACATGTGCAGTAGACAATTTATCGAAAAACTCTGTTTCAAGATCATCATCCATCTAATTTCTACAATCGTCTCACTTCATGTGGAGTTCATCTAAGAGTACTTGAGTTGGAAACTATCCTTGTTAGTGCTGGGCAAAAAGGCAGGAAACGCCCTTTCTGACACATACACGAAATGACAATAATGAAAATTTATACATTTCCACTTTTCAAAGGTTTGTATTTTCTTATGGCCACTTGAAGCAGTTTCGTTATACAGTATGAGTAGAGGATTTATTTATCAACACGTAAATGAACACACCTATGAATACTCTCTCCCTGTCTTATACCCCCTCTGTGTGCACGCACGCACACACACACACACACACACACACACACACACACACACACACACACACACACACACACACACACACACACACACACACACACACACACACTTACAGGGGAGGCGCGTGCACAAACAATTCAGTGGAATCTACGTGTGCAAACACACTTTTTTTTTAATCTCAGTCAGACTTTTGGCATTTCTTGCTTCCCTGAATCCTATTCAGATCTGGCTTGTATTTCATTGTGGCCACTCGAAGCAGATCCTTCACATGTGTGTCAGTCAGTACAGATCTGTGCTTGGATTTCACATGTTTCATAGTCAAAAACACAGACTCAAAAACGTATGTTGACCCAAACATCGCTCAATAACCTCCATCTCCAACGCTGCTTCATCTGTGACAAGCTGAGATTTTTAACAGTCCATCTCCGCTTTGAAAGGGTCGATGAGGAATATGATCTGTGGCCTTTTCTTGTAGATTCAAGTTGAGTCGGTCCAAGTGACTCAGTACGTCGTAGTGATGAGAAACCCGACTCCTTGAACTGACTCACGGGTTTTTGAGTCGTTCATCCAAGTGAATCGGTTGTCTGAGTCATTTGAGTCATTTGATTCAGTAGCGCATGCGCACTATTTCCACCCACTGCAGGACCTGGAGGCTCAGCTAAACTGCTATGAACCACGGGGGAGCATCGCGTATAAATGCTGAAACACTTCAGAGGAAAATAAACAATAAGTACACACTAGTTTTTAGTGGCCCTGGTCTCTTTATTCTAGATTATGTGTGTTGTTTCTGAGGTTTATTGGAACCAGGAAATAAATAAATGATTAAACTGAATAAATACCAGGCATCCAGAATGACAGATATACAGTATATATTAATATATACATTTGATTTTATGTATATATTTTTTTGCTTCCAACATTCAGATTTTCTTTTTTACTCGTATAACGTGATGTTCACAGGGCAGAACTAATTATAGGGGACAATATTAAATGTAACACAATGCACGCTACAGTCGTATTTTAACATCATTTATTGTGTATTTATTCATGTATTATTCATGTATTTATTTCTACAAGCTTTGCTAAACAAATGATGTGTTTATTTTTTCCGCCGTCACCCAGAAACTTTCAGAGCGGAGCGCCGCTGCAGACTTTCAGGTAAGGGATGGGCAGAAGGCTCACTGCTCACAAGGTGAACGGAGCAGCTCAGAGCTGCTGACCGATTTGAGAATTCTTCAACATATAAATACATTGTGTAACCGCACAAAAACTGGTGACTCAAGAGCACGACTCACGCCCAGGGTTTAAGATCTAAAACGACATCTCATCGTCCAAAAGTGTAAAATCAGGTTAGACAGGCGGAGGGTCGAAACACAGGCAGGCAGTGAATCTTGGAAAAATTATAAAAGGGCAAAGTAAATGGGCTAAATTCCAGAAACACAAAGTCAGAACTCACCAGAAAAAGGCTGGCAGGAAATAGCATTCAAGACGAAACAAACTGGCATCACTCCCAAGGTTTTTATGCATAAAGGAGGTAGACACAGATGGCAGAAGTAAAATTTCCAGACCTGACAGCAGATCTTTCCACAATCCAGCAATCATTCTGTCATCAGACATCAAGAAAAGTGGAGCTAATAAAGAAGAAGGGCTGCAGGATGATGACCCCAACTTCAATATGGACCACAACGACATGTTGGAGGCTGATTTCTAATTTCTTGCCTGTTCTGATTTGTGGGAACGATATGAAGAATGGTTTGAGACATAGGCACAAAGGGAGGAATTTAATATATATTGAACACATTCAATAAGATGTCGGCTTAGAGTAGACTCATTCTGTATCAGGATGGATGGATGGATGGATGGATGGATGGACATTTGAACCCTGTACTCCACTTTAACTGGGGTTTATCCGTCATTGGTAAGTTGACATTTGAGCTGTAAGGTTTTATCTCCTTCACTTCTTGTGTGACAGTGAAACTCTACACAACAGTAAAAGAAACAACAGTTTAAGTGCTGAGGTGGGAAACACTTGAGGGGCAACCAGTTTAATTATTCTAAAAACGTTCATTTGTAACATTGTCGTGTAAACGGTATCTGTATACGTATATAAAACTTGCAGTCACACATTAGTAGTCATACTTATATTTCCAGTTGGTCTTCATTTTTGTTTCACGTTACATGCAGTTATAAAAATGTGTTTAAATATGAATGACTTTAATCCAGCATGTATTTAATCCTAATTTCTTCTCAAAACTTAAAACGTACAATACGAAAGAAGGCATGCTGAGGAGTACTTCTATCTTGGGGTCATTTCACACTGGCTAATCTTTTAGTGCAGCCATGTGTGTGCAACCATGTCAATCTGAACAAGAAAAGGAAAGCTAAAGAAAAGGAGATGGTTTCTCTGGTCTCAGTTCCCCTCACTGCCATTGTTGCCAGTGCCTCACTCCCCATATAGCTCTGTTGGTTAATACAGCAAAGTATCATCAGTCAGGATTCAGCGTTCAAGGTTTCAAGTCCTAGTTTGAACCTGAAGGGAAAGATTTTGTCCTCTCTGAAGTTACACAAAACTCAACGCGAGATGAAAATGCAGCTCCAGATGACTAAAATATGTTTCTTAAACTTGTCCTGAACTGTTTTTGTTCAGTTTCTCCAAGTGAAGTGGCAGCCCCCCCCCCCCCCCCCCCCCCCCCCCCCGACTGTTTTCCCTGTTTTAAAGGTCGAGGGTAACGCAGACAGTAGCTCAAAGCAATCATTATCATACAGGGGTTTTTTTTTTTGGGGGGGGGGGGGGGGGGGGGGTGGATTTAATGCAGCAGTGTGCATCAGACAGTGCTCTTTAAAAGTCCTAATGCATTGCACCTTTAAAGGCTTATCTGCAGGGAACCTCTGAGAAAGTCTCATCTGTGATATGTAGAAGCAGTAAACCTCTGTCAAATATATATATATATATATATATATATATATATATATATATATATATATATATATATATATTATTTTTACTTTTGCGGTGTGTATGAATGAGAGAAAGAGAGAGAGAAAGATAAATAATTTAGGTGAATCAATGCTCATCGGGATCGAGGCAGCAGGTTTGGAGGCATCAAGGGCAGGGGTTAGAAAACTGAAATATCAAAGACACTGCTGCAGATCTGACTTTCTTTGCACTCATAACCTGTGTTCAATACTAACTGATCAAAATCTCTCTCTCTCTCTCTCTCTCTCTCTCTCCTCTCTCTCTCTCTCTCTCTCTCTCTCTCTCTCTCTCTCTCTCTCTCTCTCTCTCTCTCTCTCTCTCTCCTCTCTCTCTCTCTCTCCACCCTACACACATATGCTAGGCATGTTTTGCTGTTTGCTAAGGGGGAAAATTGCTCTTGTGTTTAAAAGCGTGTGTGGAAACGTGTGCTGATCAGTGCGCACTAACGTGAAGGGACCTCTTCTAGATTTTCCTGCACGTTTATTTTTTTTATATCGGATATTCAGTTTCCACTGGATTTAAACAAACACATCTTGCTGAGAGAGTCTTTGAAATACAACGAGGAACTTCTGAAACCCTTTTCATCATTTTCAGGCACAAGTATGTGTTTCATCCACAGCTGAGAGCAAAAGTCCATCAATTTGTTTGACATGCAGGGTCAGAAAATACAGTGTTGACATGTGAGGGCTTCAGATTGTGTCTGTGCCTCTGTGACCTCTCTGCATTCATCCACAAAAATTACTTTCATGTTCACATGATTTTTGCATGAAAGAGCAACACATGACCATGAATTCAGAGCATAACAGACGCATGGTGAGTAGAGTGAAAGAGGGCATGCTGGAAAATCAGCTAAATCAGCTGTGACATCGTACACAAATCCTCAAACTGCACCAAAGGAATTCCAACCCATGGTCAAATTGACCAAAAACCCGGAGTTAGGTCAATGGGTGATGATGAAAGATTAAATTAAGGCCACTCTGGTGTTTACAGTAGACTGCAGATGTTGCCGTTTGTCAGTGGTGCTGGAGGGCTTCAGCCACTCACTACAACTCACTCTCTCCAAATTGTTAGTAGAAGACTCATTGATGAACTGACGGACTGTGTCCTGGACTTGAAGGATCTTCTTAAACCTCTTGGCGTCAGATACCACAGAACACCTTCAGAGGTCCTGTAACCTTCCCAATCGAATGGTTGCAGGTTCAAATCCCATCTCCACCTGCTCACATACCCAAGTGTCCTTGAACAAGACACTGAACCCCAAATTGCTCCTAATGTATTGACAGTGCCTTGCATGGCAGCAGCCGCCATTGGTGCATGAATGTGTATGTACATGGGTTAATATGATTAACGATCTAAAGTGCTTTGGGACTGCTCACCTCATGCAGTTGAGAAGTGCCTTTGTTTTGTGGAGGTTCGATCCCCATCGCCACCTTCCCATGTCTGTTACATGACAATAGTGCTTGGAGCCACTGACAATGCAACTTTTTGAACGCAACTGAAATTTGTGAAAACACATACATACTTTTCTAAAACTCTGCTACTGTGCATGTGCACCACTGCCGTAGTAACTCTTAGTTGTGCACAATCAGAACAATGTTTCCTCCAGAATGTTATGACTCGCAGTCCAAATTCTCCTGCAACCTGGAAGTTTTATAGTTGCCCTGTAGACATGTGAAACAAGGGCTTGCTGAAAACAGAACCCAGCCCCTGGACATAGGAGGCTGTGCTGACATAAAACCTTGTCTTTGCAGGGTATGATCCAAAGAAGCCCATAAACATATATGTGTTTGATTCCAACACCCCACATGATGGGTTGATCCTCAACAACATAATTTTACCCGGGGTCTTGCCTCAAATAACATGCTTGTGTGAGTCCTCATCACATTCTGCCATTGCAGTGACAGCATATATCAACTAAATGTTTCACTGCTTTGACGTGAGGGAACAAGAAATGTCTTCTGAAGCCGCCCCAGTGCAGCAGGTGTCACTCAGACAGTCATGAAGGGTGGAGAACAGCAATGCGACTATGACAATTTGCAGTTCCCTCTGGGATTAACAAAGTTTTTTCATTCTATTCTATTCCATTCTATGTTGATGATAAACTCAAGTCGCTTCTCACTACAAAAGATAGATAGATAGATAGATAGATAGATAGATAGATAGATAGATAGATAGATAGATAGATAGATAGATAGATAGATAGATAGATAGATAGATAGATAGATAGATAGATAGATAGATAGATAGATAGATAGATAGATAGATAGATAGATAGATAGATAGATAGATAGATGATCGCTGTGATGGCAGTCCAATTTTTCCAGAGGTTAAGTGTGGAGGTTAACAGTTCCATCGTCTTTTTTCCACCGTGCAGTATGTGCTGATATACGAGACAGTTCAGGACAGGTTGTCATGCGTCCCCACTGACAAAAGCTGTTGCTGGTACCGAAAGCACTCTACCCAACCGTTACCACCTTCTTTGTGTTCACTGGTTGTTTAAATAGGGTTTCTTGAAATGTCGGCGCCACACTGTTGCTTGGTGTACCAGCGAGGTGCAGACGCTCCTCTCCACAACAGGAGAGGAGGAGAATCAGCAAGAGCTGGAACCTGCTGTTAAGAATGAGAAAGTTTTCCAAGCTGTGTCACAGAGAATGGAGGCTCAAGGCTTTGCTTGGAGACCTGGTTGACTGTCATGTAATGACATAACATACGTGCGATGTTATCCCTCATTCACAACCTGTCTACATTATAACCGTATTCTCTGTGGTACCGCACAAGAGAGTTGGATCTGAGTGCGCTTTGCCTTACCGTGCCGGTACATGCTGCACAGTGTAAACAAGGCTTTTGTCAGGGAATTTGATGAGAACAACATCCACTCCAACATAGACTCAACTTGTGTGATGAGATACTTGGCAGACTCTTCAACTCACCCTATGATGAAGAAAATCCTAGACATCTTGTTTCAATGTAACCCTATACTTCAGTGTTACCCTCGAAGGTAACATATGACATACGATTAGCCACCAACGCTAAAGGCAGGGGTGGCAGCCATCATTAATGTGACCTGTAAGTACAGATCAAAGAGACCCTCTGATACTTACTGCTACTCTCCTTACTTAGAAAGTGGATGTTCTCTCAGCTCTTCCAGACATATCTGGAGTGAAACCTGTTCATGCAACTATCCTGCCAGGTACAAGACTTCGTACAAACTTTTTGAAGCGGATGCAAGAAGTACTATGTTTTATTGCTACAGCTTAACTCAGCACAGCTGGGCAAAGAAGCATTGTGCTCCTCAATGATCAGCAGATGATGTTGAGCGAGCTAACCATTTATTTAGATCTTTGTGTTGAAACGCAAATACATGTAAAATTCATATTTGTCGTTTCACAACTTCAAGCACCAATGAACCTTTTGATGGACTTGCATTGTCTTCACAGTCAAGAAGGAGTTGAAGCTTGCTATTGATAGAGATGGACAGTACACATGAGCACAGTGCCAAGTTTCTTGATTTCATTTTGTTTTTAACAGACAATAACTCAGGACAGCACGAGGACTGTCTTACACAGCCATATGGAGAAATACCCAAAATGTTCTAATACAGTTTTCTAACTACAGTTTTCCTCAAGGACAGCTCTGCCCAATGGTGGGTCCATTTTTATTAGCTTCTATTGGAGCAACTATGTAAGCATTTTCACAAAGTCCAAAGCATTTCCTGCTCACTTGCTTCCTATGAGGAAATTGTAGAGCAATTAGCCTTATTTACAGTCCAGAACTCTATCCAACACTGTGATGGGACTGGTTCTTACAAAAGAAAGATACTGCTGCTGCAGGGTATAAACTAAGAAGAATTCCACGCCTAATCTGACCTGCCATTCTCTT
Organism: Lipophrys pholis; assembly: GCF_963383615.2. NCBI lineage: Eukaryota > Metazoa > Chordata > Actinopteri > Blenniiformes > Blenniidae > Lipophrys > Lipophrys pholis. The sequence continues at coordinate 21,198,532 of NC_137636.1, read as the reverse complement.
ACAATTCTAGAGTCAATGCCTCCAAGAGTTCTGGTAGAAGACAATAATTGGTGTGTACGTCACTGAGGTAATGTGTTCTGAAATGCACCAATCAGGCTTGGTGAAATGAACGCAAAAGAAACTAGAGACCCATAGAAGTAGAGAAACAACGTGGGTGATGAAACAAATATCTTGTTTATTCACAGTGAAATGGCAAAAGAAGTGTGATAATACAGGGGTGAATAACAAGTTCATTCTGAACATAATAATCTTTTGTTTGATAACTTTGAAATCCTCACTTGTGTGAAAGCTTTTTGATAATAACGAACTAGCATAAATCTCCATAGTTACCACAAACCACTGGAGCTGAATGAAGAAAGTGCATGTTGGCGCTCTGTGAAGCAGACCCGGGCTTTGTAAAGGTCTGAGTTCTGGTCAGGGACAACAAACAACGGCACTTAGTGGAATCATGAGAAATGCTTCATCACATACAAATCAGTGTAGACAACTAATGACTCCTGGAAGTCCCTCGAGGAGACTTGCTACCTTATTCAACATTATGTTTATTGGGAACCGTTCACAAATGTCAAGGCTTGTATGGAAGTCCTACCACTGCCACTTTTACTTCTATATTAATTTGTCTGACACAGCCCAATACCCCAGTACATCTGGTAGTATGTACCCTTTTTTTTTTTTTTTTTTTTTTTTTTTTTAAATGGAGCACCTGCCCCTCCAAAAGTCTCTGCATGTCCCTGCGGCATACCCACCAGTCACTGTTGTTTATACACGGAGAACTTAGACAACTCCCTGCGTGAGGCTTAATATCACAGCAACTGTCGTGAGCTTGGATCAGAAATGGGGGATAATGACCGTCTCACACAGGAGACTGAAGTTATGAACCCTAGGACACAGTCAACGAAGGCCTCGTTTACATGGTGATGTTTTCAAGTGAAAACAGAAAGGTTTTGTTGGATTTTATCTGTCCGTTTACATGACAATAATGCGAATGGTTGAAAGACAGCACCACTGTATTTACTTTCAAACTGAAGGATGTGGTGTGAGGGGAGGTGAAGTGGCAGTTTTATCTGGTTGGATTCTCTGCCTCTCTCCTGGACATACTTTAGTCTTCTGGAGTGGAAAAACCAGCCTGATCTGGTTTTGCACTGAGGTTTAAACTGATGAGATGCCAAAGACTCGCCCTGTAGAGTGGATCCCTCACTGATGGAATAGAATAGAATAGAAGTCCTTTATTGTCACTCTCTATCAATGTTAAAACACAGTGTTAGCAGCAGTGAAATGTTGTGACTGTAACCTCAGTGACTGCAATAGAAACACACACACACACACACACACACACACACACACACACACACACACACACACACACACACACACACACACACACACACACACACACACACACACACACACACACACACACACACACACACACACACACACAGACGAGTAGAAAATACAATACAGAGCGATAAGATATAAATATTAAAATATTAAAATATGTATAACCAAGAAGTATTTACAAGTAGTGCAAAAAGGAGTATGAGCTGTGCAAATTATTGTGCAGTGTGTGGACGGGGTGGGGGCCCTCACAGCCTGCGGGTAGAAGCTGTGCCTGTCGCAGTTTGTTTTTGTTTTTAGTGCACGGTATCTTTTACTGGAGCATAGGGGAGAGAACAGGTGGTGTCCAGGGTGGGTGGGGTCATTGGAGTCTTCTGAAGTCGGCTGCTGTAAATGTCTATGAGGAGCAGTAGTGTGGTCTCACTGATTTTCTCAGCCGCCCTCACAGCCCGCTGCAGGTTCCTCCTGTCCTTTGCAGTGCAGCAGGTGAACCACACCGTGCAGCAGTTGGTCACTAGGCTCTCGATGGTGCTTCTATAAAAGTTCACCAACAGCAGTTGAGGGAGGTGAGCCTGACTTAGCTTCCTGGGGAAGTAAAGTCTCTCTTGTGCCTTCTCCACCTGGTGGGAGATGTTGTTGGTCCAGGTGAGGTCAGCAGAGATGTGCACACCAAGGAACTTGAAGCTCTCCACCCTCTCCAACTCCTGTCCGTCGATGCAAAAGGGCAGAGGGCAGAGTGCTCCGTGTGTGTGGATCATCTGAAATCCACAACTAATTCCTTGGTTTTGCTGGTGTTCTCCCTGTAGGCTGACTCGTTATTGTCTGTTATCAGTCCTACAATGGTGGTGTCAACAGCAAACTTGACCTGATGGAAAGTGGCCCTCACCTGGTGCTGGTGCAACTGGATGGGGGCATTGGCCTCTGGCGGTGTAGGCTGAGGGATGGCTCCAGGGTCACTGCTCCGTGGGTCAAACCAACCAAAATCACTCCAGTCTGTGATGTCGAAGCAGTCCTGCAGGGCTGAGGTGACTTCCTCAGTCCAGACTCTGTCTTTGTGGCTGTTTTTTTGTCTGCAGACTAGTGGTTTGTATGCTGGCGTCAGATACAGGGACAGATAGTCAAACAAGCCTGTGTGAGGCGACCCGCAGTCGTAGTATTGGGATGGGTGCAGGTGGGTTTGGGAAGTCATGTTGCGTTGCACCACCACTAGTTTCCCAGACAGGGAAGTTGTTTGGACTGCTGCAGGTCTGCAAATGACAACTCTAAAATAAGTTTGTTCATCTCATTGAGTTCAACCTGCATTTTGTCTTGTCAGTCCTCAGTTGGATGAAAGTCTGAGTTACGACGTGCAAAACATAAGAGGTAAACAAAAAAAATCTCTAAATACCATTAAATAAAACTGATACTCAATGTCATACTGTTTGAATCAACATTAAAGTGTGAACTTGGAGTCCTTCAACTTGTCTGTGTAATAACTTGGAATTACAACCTCCAGGGGGGAAGGGGGTCACACCAATACTAAAAATGCCAGAATCACAAGGTTGGAATCACAAGGTGAACTTCAATGTGGTGCAAACACAACCAAAAGAGAAACAAAGCCTGCAATAAAAACAAAACATGCTTGTACCTGTAGTTTTATTGCACAAGTCACAAAGCAGTGTCATATTATTGAAGAACGTAATAAACATGTATCGTTATTTCAGATTGAGGTTGTCTCACTGGGCTTCCGGTGTACATAGCTGCTCACGACAGCCAGGATGGCAGCTTGTTTTAAACATTTCCGCAGTACCAAAGACTTGTTGGATAATTGCTGGAGAAAAATCTGAGAGAAGCTCTATGTTCAGTAGTTCAAGATGACGTATTGATGTTAGACTGAAACAACATAAGTTGAGTTTTGACTAATAAAACGTCACCATACGGAGGCTCTGATAGCGGCTCGGCCAAGTTTTCTGGACTTTGATATGACGGTCCAAATGGTGTACAGAAATGGGAGATATGAAAGCATACATTAAACACAGAATGCAAAACATAATCATTGGTTTAACATCAGAGAGGATCTTATAACAATTGTAATGAAATATCCTTTATCATGCCATGTTTTGTTCTTTATCTCCTCAGAGTGCTGTCCATGTACACAGGGAGAAGACACAGCGAGGATCAGCAGCAAGAACAAGGCGGTCTGATATATGGAAAGCCAACCAGGACTCTCATTTCAAGAGTATTTGAAAAGGGATCAGTGCAAGAGCCATTTTTCAGATTGATAATCACTCCAAAGAGCATCTGCAGCACTCCAGGATGCGCAGGCCAAACAAACAACCCGACAGAAAATAAAAGCAGCCTTCATGAGCTTGTTGCACACGCAGGCACGAACAGAGCCACACCTGCTTCTGTAATGACACCAGAAGAAGAGGAAAGAGACGAAGCAGCGGTGGGGGATGAATGGGAAAATGAATCTAATGGTTTCCCTGCAGATAAATGAAATGGAAGTTTGAAATTTATTTCCAGCATCGCGGCTTCACTCGCTCACCGGCTGTAGACTGAAAAGCTCATTTCAATTAGGCGGGATGTGTTTGTCCTTTCATTCATTATTTCCTGTGTTTGTTCTTGCCTCCGATGATTCTCTTCTTTCTCTATTATGTGAAAGGGGCGACATAATGAATGGGAAACATGGGGGTCATTGTTTCTTTGTATTCTTACCTCCACCTGAAGACAAAGTGACTGGTTCGGGCAGTCAAAAGGACACACTTTTTTCTGAGACAGAAGTATGTGACTGGTTAGCCAAGAAACGTGGCCATATTATGCTCCAGCCTGGACGTGTTCATTGGAAAACAAATGAGTTGCCGTCCAAATCAGTGCCTGTTCTGGGCCACATGGTGGCGTGGCTGTGCCTGGAATTATAACAGATTATAACAGACTGGTGTTGGCGTGTTTTTTACAGTTGCACAGGGCTGAAACCAGACATCCTGATTGTGGTGCCAGGCTGGGGGGGGGGGGGGGGGGGGGGGGGTCATGAGACTTTGAGACCAGGTAACAACACAGTGGTAACAGGTAAAACAATCGGCAGTAATGTCATGGTAAAATGTGTATCAATCACCGTCACATGGTAGAATAGTGGCAGTAACTTGTCAGGCAAAAGAGTTGAAACCTTCAGTCAAGCATCTTCATGAATCTACATCAATCTGCTCTGACACATGATGTAAGTTATGGGTGTTTTCATACCGGGCATGGTGCAGCAAGGTAGGTAATCTCATGTACATCAAAACGGCTGAGGTGAAGCGTAAACCTGAGCTAAAAAGGCCCCAGAATTCAAAAAGCAAAGCATTGTGTGGTTTGTTCTTGGAATATATCATATATATTCAAGTATAGTCAAGGAATGCTTTGTGTGGTATATTCCAAGAACAAACCACACAAAGCAAGCATTGTGTGGTTTGTTCTTGGAATATATCATATATATTCAAGTATAGTCAAGGAATTTGGAGCAAAATATTCAGTGCTTCAGTCATGATTGACCTTATAACCCAATGTTCTGTGTTTAGTAAATTCCTCACAGAAATTCTTTTTAAATTAGCCTGTGGAAATATTTAAAATTGTGTTTACTTTTTAAAAGTAATAAAGCCAATAACATAACAACTTGCCAATAGTGTAACAAAGTATTTGGACCAATATTGTAATAACCATTTGCCAAAAATATTGAAGTATGATTCAAATATTCCCTTGATAAATGTAATAATTGCAGTCATTGTAATAACACATAGATGGGTGTATTTATGAAATATCAGACCCTGTTTACATTTCAAGTGAAAGTGCATAATTTCTGGAATTTCGTTTCAGAAAAGTCTTGTGTTTACACAGCAATGGCAGAAATGCTGTATAAGATATAATTACCGTGTTGGGACACGAGTTGGTGCGGTTTGTTTTGTAACGAAATCATTCTTCCTCTATAAATTCAATCCAATTCAGTTTCTAAATACCCAAATCACACTCAAGAGACTTTTGCAGAGAAAAACAAGCAATTCAAACATCAACAAGTCAAGGAGACAGAGCAAAGAAAAACAAATTTTTAACAGGAAGAAGACTTTCTACAGAACCCGCCCCAGAGGAGGAGACGTGGCTGTTCCAGTTGGAGTTGGGATAGAGAAAGAGAGAGAATCATAGCACAGACAGTGGAGAGGGACTCAAACCCTGGTTCCTGCAGGGGGCAGGGATTGTTGGGAAAATGTTCATCCATCATGATTTATAAGATCTGATTTTCAAATCCTCGAATTAAACTTGTTTTACTCTTCCATACACAGTGAAATGGTCCCAGACTTTTGAAGTTTTAGTTCTTTCACCTCATTGGAATAAATCTGCATTCACACTGAAAACCGTTCTCAAGGAAGGGTGGTGGGTTTCTGTGTGTAACTTCAAACCAACTTCATCCACATATCTACCTTCTGCCCACAACCTGTGTCTGCAGGTTGCTGGAACCTGAAAAACCCGACACAGGTCACTGGGTTACAGTGACTCACACACGCTCATTTGGGGTTTCCATTCCCTTGGTTGGAACGACTTGTATCAAACTTATACGGCTGTCAGCTCGAAGAATGAGCAACGCTCCAACTCAAACGTTAACAGTAACTACGTTTGTGCTGCCTTTAAGCAAACTGCTCCCCGGACTGCTCCAGCGGAGCAGCTCAGAGGCCGACAGCAGAAGTCTGTGATTGCATTAGGCAACCGTGCAGTGCCAAAAAAAAGTTCTTATTCAGCTGTATGTGATTCTGGGCATCTCAGCCCGAAACACTGTAGACTGTAACTATGTGTTAACTGTGGCCGAAGCTGCTGCTGATTGAGGAGGATGTTTACCAGCTCTTTAATCCACTCTGGTTTTGCAGTGTGATATGATTATACTCTACAGAAGCTGTTTTTTTCTGTGTTATCAACACTGGTCATCCAGCCCTTCCTAAAAATGTTGTTTACGTGTTAACGAGACTTATTTTAGTCCGGGAGCCTCTCTTCTTTTCATGCCACTTCAGTTCCACAGTCCATAAAACAGCCTCCATAAAAAAGCGGTTTTAAAATTAGGACACGTTTTAGGGCCATTGTGTTGCGTTAACACAAAGTGACGACCAATCCACCACCCACTTGTGCTTTGCAGGATTTAAATAAATGCCCTCTCCATGCTGCAGCGACAAAGCGGACAGTAATCTCTGCAGGAGATACTTTCAAGGGGCAAGAGGGTGAATCAGAGTTCAGCCAAAAGACCTTCGTCAAAAATAACCTTTCAAAAACAAACAAAAAAACCCTACAAATTACACATTAAGCTATGAACCCCAGAGCTGTTTTAACTATTCAGTTTATTAGCTCTGGTAGCGTGAAAATAACTCTCCAGCTAATGCCCCATATTCCCACCACATTAACTTGTTCAGAGCAGGAGCTTGTTTCATACTTATAGTGAGCGGCGGAGACAGAGTCAAAATTCAAAGAGGAAGAGCACTAAGGATGGAAAACACTTCCAAATGAGCTGTAAACAATGTTATCTCCAGAATGAAGCATTAAGCAAAATGATGCAAATGTACCTTTAAAAAAAACAACAACAACACACACACAAGAACAAGCTTGTGTTTATTTTCTTTCATGGTTTAGTCACACACACACACACACACACACACACACACACACACACACACACACACACACACACACACACACACACACACACACACACACACACACACACACACACACACACACACACACACACACACACACACACGAGTTCTTGTCACTGCAGTTGACACAATTTGTCCCGATAGCTTCTATTCAGTATAAAACCCATTTCTTGCACCCTGACATTCACATTTGAATGTGTATTTGATATCTTCTCTGTGTTCATCCGACTCATTACCTGTATTTCATCAAAACTACTGCTGGTTTAGGTGAACTACACTGATTATCTCTTTAACGTGACACCAATTATTCCTGATTAACGTGGGACTGATACCCTCTGTCAAGGCTACTGGTGCGCTATGCTCTGAAGTATAAATGAGGTTTAATGGTATTTCATAACTACTGATATTGGTACCCGTTATCAGCAAGTAACCAAAGGATAGTACTCATACTTGTACTCCCCCTTTAAAATAGTGGTATTGGTGCAACTCTAAATGTTACAGTAAATCAAATCCTACATTTGAGATTTTGCATAATTTGCTGTGCCTGTGAACATTCATTCACACTGAGATACTCAGCTCATCGTTTTTTTTTTGCAATAGGTGGACACTAGATGTATTGATTTGTGCATATAAAACAGTAAAAACTGAATTTTCAAGCAGTTATAAAATCCTGTAACACTCTATATTTAACATATCTCCACACATTTCCATATTGACTGTAGATTTAGAGGCTGTGAGCCCGAAAGTAGAATCCCTCCCTGCGACATATAAACCCAAAACAAATGACAGAAATGAACAAACCCTCCCACCACTCCGAGCCTGTGGCGGTGGAGGCAGCCCGCCGCAGTGATATCACACTGATACTTGACAAAGTTGCAGGCACACAGACTTTGCTCTGCTCTGTATGACTGCCATTAATATTCAGTGGAGAGTCTCTTCCTACCTCCACCTGCCACCCACTCTCTAAAGTCAAACCCCTTTATTTCCATGGCAGCACAGTCAAAAACATGCCGCTGCCCTTTGGGGAAAGATTGCGGACCCTGCAATGGACCCTTCATATCCACTCCCGCAGCCTCTCTGTCACGCACATATACGCATACATACGCTCAAACAAACACCAGAGACCTTCCATGTGCTCTTTTTTTTTCTCCTTCTTCTTCTAGCGAGACTTTGTGTGCATACATGTGTGTTTATGTGCACAGGTTCTGCATTATTCATTAAGTCCTTTGTTTTTACAGATTCTCCCTTCAGACCACCAGTCTACTTCCATTAAGATAAAACACACACACACACACACACACACACACACACACACACACACACACACACACACACACACACACACACACACACACACACACACACACACACACACACACACACACACACACACTTGTCCATGCAGTTCTTAACAGTTCGGGTAAAGGCTGAGTAATTAATTGGCTTCCTTGCGAGGGCTGGAAGCCTGAGGGAGGCGTACGCGTGCAGCCTGCTTGCCATTCACGTCACTATCAGATGCGTTCATGGAAAGGTGTTTATTAGAGATAAAACATGAGCGTTCAAAGTCACAATAGTGACTTTTGTGTGGCTCCTCTTTGTGTGCCACAGATAGATTGTAGAGTTGTGCCACCTTCTTTTTGGAGCGAGATGTGCTTAATGCAAGTCAGGTATAATATTAGTTAGCTGCCGCACACAGGTACCAGGCCATGCAAAGCAGATGCAAGTGATTAAGAGTAAATTGGGTTGTCAATTAACTCGCATAGTTCCATCCATCATTTTGCATTACAGCGTACCTGCATTAGGACGAACTGGAAATGTGCTTGCAGAATAATTCACAGGGGTTAACGTCAGAAGGACTTCAAACTCAGAGTCTGAACTCAGTGCATTATCAGTCACCCACCGATTGTTTTAGAACTGAAGCCCAAATGTTATACTCCTCATACGACCCATGGGAAAAACATTTCAGAGACAGATGGTCCTCTCACTGTATTTCTGTGCCGCGGTGCAAACATCTGCCTGAGTTTCAGCTCAGACTGACCTCATGTGAATACACAGCGTTCAGTAACAGGAGCAAAAACCCCGACACATCTGACTCTGAGAGCCTCGAAAGCTGTGTGTGTGTATGAGCCATAACCATCTTTTTTCTCCCCGTGGTTCTTAACATTTCCTGTCCAGACGGGGAACATCTGCGTCCACACGGCTCCGTGAATACCACTCAAAACAATGTAATACACATGCCAGGCCTATAGAAGGCACTGTAATGCTGCATCAGAAAGACACCAAAAACAGAGAAAAAGACACAGAGCATGAAAAAACGGAGAAATCAACAAATCCAACATCTGGCCTTATTAAAGCTGCGAGCATCAGTAGTTTCTGCAGCTCGACCTTGAGCATGTGGTCCGCCATTGATGTGACTTGTAGGTCGAGAGGTGCAGTGATGATGTCATCATTTTCAGCTAATGAGTGTCCTATCCGTCCACATGTCAAAACTGAGGCAGCAATTTTAAACCTCTCCACGCCATGGAGCCATCGTCAGGTTCCTAAAATGTGGCGCTGTGCGGATAATTGGACAAAAACTATGGTTATGTGAAATGGCGCTGATGTGTGGACATGGCCTGAGGCTCCATTCACACAAGGCTTTTTTTTTTTTAATCCAGAAAAGTTTTGTAAATTTTGAAAATGAAAACCATGTAGTTTGAGTGCCAGGTCAGTTGTTGGCGCCTTTTGTTTTTGCAATGAAACGACAGACGCGCGCACAAGAGAACAATATTCTCCAAACGTTAACAATGGGAGTACACGGACAGTCGTTAATTCAATGTTAATGGGTAAATAGTGGCGTGACAGTAACTCGTTCCCAACTCTGGTCATTTACATTAAAAAGTTTCTGGATTGCTCTCAGATTGCATCACACGATGTGTTGAGAACACAAACTTCAGTAAACTGCTCCAATGTCCCCCGCAAAAATCTCATTCTTTTTTATTTTAATCATCTTTGAAGCAACGTGACGTCTTAATTCCCGGGCTGTTGTTGCATTATTTCACTATATTGTATTGTGTTCAGGTGCTTCAGATAGTTAATCATAGCAAACTGGGCGTAGACAGGATCTCCATCTGCAGGTTGAGTGACTCCAAAATAGATGAAAACGGATCCTTAGTAGACAAAAGATGCAATAAAAATATTAATTTTCAATGCGAAACATGCATAAATTAAAGCCAGAAAACTGTGTCATTACGTTATTCTATTACACTGAAATTATTAAAAAGCGGCAGTAATTATCCGACGTGTTTCGTCTCAGGATTTGAGACCTGAGGTGCAGTTTTTACAATCTGTCCACAAGCTGAGAACGCCGCTCTGTACAAAGCTGATGAAAGTGTGTTTTTTCTTTCACCGATCCTGTGAGTTTTGATAAGGTTTTATGAGTCTTTAGATAAGCATGGGGAAATTATCAAATGCACAAATAAAAAGCGGTGCGCTGAACAGTAATAACGCAGTGTGTTCCTATTGTGTGGACCTGTGATACAGACTTTTATTAGAGTGGAAGCTTGTGGTAAACAGTGTTTAGAGAATGTTGTGAAACGTTGACACAAACTACATTGAAAAGAAACATCACGTCCATCCTTCACAGGAAAAACAAAGATCAATCAATTAACGGCAGCAGAAACAGAAACGATGCAGCAACGCAACACAAATTTGACGTTTCCACTTGAAAGTAAACCATTACGAGTTTCCATAATGTGCAAAGTTATAAAGTTGTCAAATAACACAGTGAGTGTAGAATTGTGCGTATACACGTTTTTTCTTCTGGTTTTTTTGTTTTCATTACCGATGGGCTTTTCCAAATTTTTATCATTTGATGTGCAAGCCTCTACCCTTTGAGGGTTCTGTGCTCTTTTATTGTTCTGTGGTACAACACTGCAGCTACCAGAGCCATGGACATGAGCAGCTTGAAACAGGTTTAAAAAGATAACTTCCATTATTTTCTTCAAAGATTTTACTGCGTGTCCCGGGACGAGCAACTGTTACAGTTTGTAGAAAGTGTTGATTTCTCATTTAGGGTAACCGACTGATTTAGGAAGAACATTAAATAGCATTGCTCCCCAAACCGAGAGAGTGTCTGGGATCACGTTCTCAGGGAGAGCAGAAGTCAAAAGGACAATTCAAGTGAAAACAGTTTCATGTTTACACGCTGACATTTTGAACACGATGTAAATTTACAGGGAAATGGCAGAAATGCTGAAAATTATTTAGTTTTCATGTTGACACACTAGTTAGTGCTGTTTGTTTTGTAATGAAACCACACACACACGAGAATAGAAGGTTACACTCTAAACAATCAACATATAGGAGTGCGGGGACATTCTAGTGGACAGACGACCAAGTTGGATTGTCATTAGGGTGACTGTCAACTATAAAACTACCAAGTCCCAGGAGAATGGCGACCAAGGGCAGATTTTTTAGAAAACATCTTTACCTATGTTTCAGGTAAAGATCAGAGGTTCACTGATTGCAGTTTTAATGGCAGGCTTGAATGACTTTAAATACGTGAAGATCTTCGACTAACAAAGCTCAGTTGGAAGGATGGGGTGGCACAGCTGAGACATGTTATTCCATTTTCTCTCTACTTTATTTCAAGTAATGCAAGGAAGGTGATAATTGATTGTGTTTCCACAACTTAGCTGCACCATGCATGTGTTTCTTTCTTCAAGTGGGCTCCCAGTATTGCTCTCTTATATTGAGTGTCTCAAGGATAAGTCAGTGAGAAACACTCAGTGTTGGCAGACCTTATGTTTATTTCCAAGAATACACACAAGGGCACCTTCAAACTGTTGGTGTTTATGTTTGGTGCCGATGCTATTCATGCAGCTCTGTGTTGTTGTGAGCGAGGACAGCGGCTGTTTACTCGCTCCACCTGCTTTTCTTGAGGCTCTGTTTGTGGAGCGGGTCATCTCATTCGGAATTTGATTTACAGTTTTTTTTTTTTGATTTTATTCTAAAGGAAATATTTAAATATTTTAAACTGAGGTTACGGTTTTTTATATTAAACTGAATTTCTTCAGCCTGTTGCTCTGCATTTAACTCAGAGCGTTTGGTAAGCGGCCCATCAGACATCCTATGTTCATTGTCTCCTGATATTAATTACTCTTGAATATTATTCAAAGACACAAACTTAGCAACAGTAACTGAGCTACGTCAGCTGCATTGCTCATGCTACAGGAACATTTTAACGGGCTATCAAACGGGGTAGACCTGCACAGTAAAGCAAAACCAAATCCAACTAGAACTCGGTAGAGCGCATACCTTCGCCAATGCCACAGTAGTTTGTGGAACCGAGTTAGCATCATTAGCATGATAGCAGTTAGCTCATATCAATGCCAACTCGATAGGTCAGAAGCGACATCACTGTGTGAAACACTGAGCAGGGAGCATCTCCATGGCAGATGCTGATCTCCTTTGAGCTCTTTTGCCTCTCCCCTCCGCTTTGTATGGGAACGTTTTTCACAGTTTTTTGGGATTTATTCGGAAACAGTTAGCCATGAACGTCCTAAAAAGGAATCAATTGATCCTTGGATGATGACAAATCTTCCCTGAAAATTGTATGCAATTCGGGTGAGTATTTTTTGCAAAAAGTTGGTCAAATACATATTTACAGGTGGATGAGTCAGGGACAGTTGAACAGGCTTTATCTAGTCAGATGAAAGGCAAGAAATATATATGCCGTGTTTCGCACAGCAGAGCTTTACTGCCGGGTGTTGAAGGGAGGGGCTACCATGACTGGGATTGGTCAAAGTCCCAGTGACGTAGCGCAGGGCTGAATTCTGATTCACTCGTTAGAGCACTCCTCCGGTGGAACAAGAGAGTGAGAGAGATGTCAGACCTTATTGGCCTTATTAGCAGGTATGGAGACGGATATTTCTAAACCATTAGAAAGGGATTTTTTAAAATAATGTGGCTTCTTTAAATTAACACGCCAGTATTAATGTGCTACCTACTGCCACCTGCTGGCAAGAAAAGGTGTTTAAATTTCTTGATCAGACAACACATTTCAGTCACAGAAGCTCAACAGTATAAAATCACAGCCAGTGACTAATTTGTTTAAACCAATTAATTCATATTGAACAATTTTTCATGGCACACCTGATGATCTGTCACAGCACTGCACCTTCATCTAGATCACATGTGGAGTTTTCTAACATGTCCCCATGATGTAGAGCGGTAGAATCACTGGCCCGTGTACTATCCCTGTGTCTCTATGACGCATAGTTAATATTTGTTGTGGCGGAGCACAACGAGTGATGCCGAGGCTCTGTGGAGGGGGTTTGAGGCTATGCATAGCTTTTGCATATGGAGTATAAATTAGGCTAAAAGTAGTTGGAAAAGCTCAAGCTTACCAATCCTTTCGCCACGACAGTTCCTCTCTCAAGATTTGTACGGAGATTTTTCCTTCGCTCTTTTTTTCAGTAAACCCAACTCTGGTACAAACTCCATGCTACACTGACCAACTCCTGCAACTGCACTACAGCACACTGTCCATGTTTTTGTTCAATTGTATGGTATTCTTCAGGTTTCATCAAACTCAGATTGTCATTCCCTCCTTTTCAGTTCTATCAGACATGATTAGTGTTTTACACTCTCTATATACTTATTTATCTTATTTGTTTGAACAAGCCTACACAAGTACTGCATGAATGATTAGTATGGTCCTTCATACCAAGCATAACACCGCTGACAAAATATAACACTAAACAGAAAATGTAAATATGAAATAATGTTTGCTTAGAATGTTAAAAAAAAGAAGCTAAAACTGTTTAAAATATGAGCTCCGATGGTTCACAACATAAGAGAAGATTAATACTCTAAAACCATTCGGAATATTTTATACCAGTGATAGTATTTTAAAATTAATTATCTGAGAGAAAAGAATCCAGTTTGAAGTCCAGAGAATTTAACTCATGATGGCAACTTTCTGAGGACTCAAAGGGGAGGACTATTAAATATAGTATTAGAATAGTTCAGTCTACTGGAGATAAATACATGAATTATTTACTCTAAATCCTTCTGGGTCATCAGCTTTTTAATTATTGCTATCTTCTTCAGATGATAATAAGCTGTCATGGTCTTTGTATTGTTCGTCTGACTCAGGCCAGAGGAAATGACCTCGCCAAGGTTTGTCTGGCTTTTTTAAACCTTGCAGACTAAAGAAGAGCACCGACTTTGAATCACTCCTCTAACAAACTGCTTCTTTAGATTAATTGTTAAGATGAGAAGTGTTCTGGCATCTCCATCAGTGATGACATCGGTGTGTGGTTTTCATAGTTATAACGCTAGCATTTTGTTGATTTGAGCAAGCGAAAGCAAGTAGATGTTTAACAGTAGTGGGAATAAGGTAGAGCCCTGAGGAACTCCACATACTGACTTTGGTTGCAATTTCTTTCCCACACCCATACAATGAAAAAGATCAGAAATAAAAGCTCCTCCATTAAACATTTCTGATCTGAGATAGATTCTATTCACTAGACGGTCAAACGTGAACGACATTTAGACTCCATCCCAAACACAATAACAACTACAGGTGTTCTCACAGCGTTCCACAGAAAAGACAACACAACCCTCAAACTGAAACATACAAAGATCAGCCATAACATAATGCCTAATTTTGTGTACGTCTGTCTTTGTCCCCCATATGGAATCTAAAGTAATGCATTGTGTATTCAGAAAGCTTTCTATCAGAAGCTGAGTTAGACTACCCAGGCCCGTCTTCACTCAGCTATCGATTTACATTTCTCTGATTTATTACATTTCCTTCTTTGTCCTTCCTTTGACCACTTTTGAGAGATACACTGGCCACAGCAGTCAGAAATGCCCAAGAATGTCATCAGGCATGTGGGACAGAAACAAAGGATCGCCATTTTTGTCTGTTCCAGGCCAAGAGGCCCGTCTAGAAGAGTTGATTTTCTCTGTTGCTGTGGAGTGTTTTATGGAATGTGATTATTAGTCCTGTGTCCACCCCTTAATCTGGAGGAGCATTTCATCAGGCCACTCTAGCAAAGGTGACCTTACCTGGAGACAAACTCCCCACCAGCAAAGCTCTAAGAGTCACTGAGACACTGACCACTGCAAGGTGAGGATTCCCTGACTGGAAAATGAATCTAGACTGTGGTGATGCGAGCACACATTCCTGACCACCAGACCACCAGGGAAGGGTTAGGGTGATAGGATTCAAAACCAGCCAAGGCTTCGACACACAATGCATGAACCTCATTCCAAAAGCACTACCACAGATACCCAACACACTAGAACTGAGATTCTAATATATTATGACTGTATCAGAGCAGGATGAGAGGATAAGAACAACATAATCCCCAGAATCATTAGTCAGAAGGACATACTAATGCTGGCTCTGCTATCCAGACTGGAAAAGACCAGACTGGTCTAGAAAAAAACTTCCACTGAGCAGAAATTCTTTCACAGAATTTTTGAAATAAGAGCTCAGAAAGCTTAGAGATAAGCCTGTGATGGGACAGGGGCTTCGTTAGGCAGAGCGTGCACTACTGCAGCTTTAAACCTTGAAAACATTGACTATTCACCAATCGCTTCAGATAGATGTGGTCCACCTCTGAGTCTGATTCTGCAGGATTCTTCCTACTTGACTTTCGCTTCTGATTTCACCTCTGGTTCTGTTCTTCTTTCTTCTACTTTCTCACTGCATTGCTTTTACTGCAAACCCATTTTTTCAGATGAGAAATGAAAAAAGAGTGATAAAGTAGAAGAAAGTCAACGTAGACAAATAAGCCCTCTCCCTAAGTGGAGACCGGGGAGACAAATACTAATAAAATGCTTGTTAAGTAATTGATTTTAATTTTGTGATGGCATTTCGCTCACTGCTTCGTCATCCTTTACCATTGTCACTGCGGTCTTTGGAAAGCAGATTCTGAAATATTTCATGCTGATTAAGAAAAGTGGAGGGCGGGCGTTAAACTCAGGGTTTTCCCGTATCTGCTGCGTCTCTGATTTTTAAATAAACACAGATCAGCTAGTCAAAACAAATGTGAAAAAGATTTTAGCGCGCGTGCATGAGGCCGTTGCACACGTGTCATCGCCTTCACTTATCTTGCTTACGTGCAGCGGAGTCAAAGCGCGTTCTGCTGAATCTTCATTTTCCTTTAATCTTCACTTTCAGTTTATGCTGAGATGGAGCATAATGCACATCAATCAGAAACACACACACACACACACACACACACACACACACACACACACACACACACACACACACACACACACACACACACACACATATCAAAGATAAAATTAATGATATCAAACAGAGTTATAAATATGGAGATTAGGTTCTTACCCGCCACAGTCTGGAAACAAACACACGCCATGTTTGCAATCACAACACTTTGACACTAGTATGAAATCCAGTGGCTTGGTTTTGAACGCTGCTTAAGCATGAGGTGGTTTTTTTCTGGTTGGAGTCCAATAAAGTCTATTTAAGCTGGTTCAAATGTTTTTTTTCTTTTTCTTGCCAAACCGGTGCTTGTTGATCATCCCATCATTTGTGTAAGACTAAAAAAAATCTCTGTGATTGTAGAAATATATGTATATATCCCTCTGGGGTACCCTTATTATACACATGACAGATTAACTTGAGGATGCTGCTGTATTACTTTGAAGAAAAAAGACAGGACCTTAACTTTGATGTCAGGAAATCATGCATCATCATAAAAAACGACGCCCTCTCTATAGTTCAGTTGGAGCTGTTTGGAATCCATTCACTCAAACATAATAAATCTTCATACACTCAGTTCCAGCAGCCTTTGCTGTGAAATCCCACCGAGCTCTTCCGATGCAGCTCACACTGAAATCAACGATGACCAACTGTTGAAAGGTATTATAATGATCGATGCTCGTGTTCAGCATGACCTCTACGTGTCCGTCAGGTGAATGTGTGCGTGGAAAGAATTCCTGCATGCTGGAGGTTGTCGTCGGTGCAGCAGTTCAAGCTTGGGATGTTGCTGGTCTACTGAATACACATTTTAATTCAGACTTGTAAAGAAGTCTGAAAAGAGAAAACATTAAATGTCATAGCTACATATGTATTCTGAACATTCTTCAACACAATCTTCAAGAGCTGGGTTGGATTTCAAATGCTGCTGAATTACAAGGCCCTTGATGAAGGTGAGCATTAAATCTCCAGGCACTCTGTATTCGGACTCAACATATTAACTTCCTGTGGCCTTTACCTTCAATTGATTTATGTGTAAGTGGATCTTGTGCGACGGTTGACATGATGGTCAAATCAACAATGTCAAACTAACCTGACTGCAGCTAGCGAGCACTGCCATGTTACACTCCAGGATACTGTATATGCGGGTATACGGCATATACCTACTTATTTTTCAGTCCGCATAAAGTAGACCCTCTTTCAAACCTCCATGATGCACCACTCAGCAGTATTTACTAGAGATGAGTCGTTTGAACGGCTCCTTTAAAGACCTCCCGACACCAAAACATTTTTGAAAAAATAAACACTAAAAAAACAAAAAACAAAAGTATTTGAATAGTAAAACATTTTTGTCATATTGCCATCATCTGCAAGTAAACTACTACGAAAAACAAGTGAAATTAAGTGCTGATTCTGTATTGCCGCTGAGCAAGCGTTCTCAACTGCATCCATGTTGCTGTGTACGTAGCGGGATTAACAGGTGAAGGCAGCCAAAACACTGTAATGGACACACAGAAAAGCAAAGAAACTGAAATACTTTCTGACATTTCACACTATTCAGTGGTAGTTGAAGACTTTTTTTATAGAAGAGTATGAGAGAGTATTCGCGGGAGTGTTGAAGGTCAGACCGTACAGATTTGAGCACTGGACGATCAACTGAGCAACTACGGCACAGATTCAGACGAATCTGAAGACGAGACGCCAACAACGATCGTCAAGGCGACGTGAATTTGTTCACATCAGTTACATTAGGAGACGACAGAATAAAGACTGTAGATCTGATGTGATGTGATATTACATCAATCGCCATACAAAATTTGCCTCACAGCAAGAAGGTCCCCGGTTCAAATCCCAGCCGGGTCCTTTCTTTGTGGAGTTTATGTGTTCTCTCCATTTGTACGGGTTTCTAACCAGTGTTGTGTTGTGGCTTTTGTTGTTTTGTTGTTGCGAGTTTCCTGCGGTACTGAGGTTTACTTTCACAGTCCAAAAAACCTGCACCGTGACTCTCTGAGTGAGACCCTTGAGCCCCATCAGCTCCCCCCGAGCGCCGAGCTGTGTGGCAGCTGCCGATGGGTTAGTTTGGTGAAGAGATGTCTCGTCGGAAGACTAATGAGGGACTAATAATAAATTAAAACTGTCCTCAATCTATCCCGTGTATTGACTGTCTGTTAGAAAGCGTCTACAGCTTAGGCTTATTCTATTAGATTGTTCAATATATGCATAGCGACTCCAGTCTACGCACTATAGTGAACACATTACTAGAGTATGTCTACGGTGT
The DNA here is from genome assembly GCF_963383615.2 of Lipophrys pholis. Lineage (NCBI taxonomy): Eukaryota > Metazoa > Chordata > Actinopteri > Blenniiformes > Blenniidae > Lipophrys > Lipophrys pholis. The sequence goes on along the minus strand of NC_137636.1, from coordinate 21,180,039 downwards.
AGATATACACATTCTAGTAGAGATCTACCATATTATGTGCATGTAGACAAATACTATTAGACCCTTCTGTGTTAAAAAATTTTTTTAAAAGCATCACAACAATATGAAATCGCAGGATATCATATATAGCATATCATATTATCCCTGCAGGATCAGAGAGAAAGCGTTATTCAACGCCACGGCCCAACTCTCCGACCTCCCTCAGGTGGTTTGCTTTTCAACAGTGCAAAATTCTAAAACGGATGAATGTGTCAAGATTTCAGAGCGCAGCCGATGAAGGCAATTATGCCTTTCACTCTTAATATTTATGGTGAAAATGATTCAATTACCATGGAATATGGTGTCATAAGCTCTTTAAGTGAATGTTGAGAACCAGTTTGCGGTTGCTGCGAGCCGCTCATATGTGCAAATTGACCACGCATTCTTCATGTGTCACCTGTTGTCCACAGGTGAGGTTCCCACGCTGCCTTCACATGAACGACTCGTGACATCTCAGAGTTTGGGTTGTCCACAGCACGCTCCATTCATTCCATGAACCAGCGACTCAGTGGAGGAGTGACTGGAGGGACTGGAAACTATAGCGGAGCCACATTTATCACTTTATCGGGAAGGAGGAGATAACGGCGGTTGAAAAAAAAAGAAAACATAAAATGAGCCAGAGTCAAAGGAAACGTAGCAGCGCGACACACAAGGTACAGCACAACGCTCCACCAGAAACATCGACATACAAATCAACAAACAAAATACAGTGCCATATGAAAACTCAGCACAGTCTTAGTGTCAGAAAAGAATGGACTGACTGGCACAAATGAGGGTGTCGTCTCTGTCAGTCCCTCTTCCGCTGATTCTGCTAGTTCTTCCTCCGCATTCTATGTGGATTTTGCATGTTCTCCCTGTGTGCAGGGGTTTTCTCCCGGTACACCCATCTGTTGGTGGTCTGCTACATGCTGTTATGTTTGTCATGCCCCTCCAGTCCTCTGACGGTGGTCTGTTTGTAACTGGTGATGGTCGTCATGCCCCTCCAGTCCTCTCTCATATGGTTATCCTCGAGTTTCCCTCCAGCTTCCTCCTGTATCTCTCCTGAGCGTCTCGGATCTTTATCTTGAGCTCCCCTTGTATTTTTCTCACCTCCACCTTGTCAGCTGTCTTGGAGTTCCTCTTCTTTCTGTTTAAATTGGCCTTGATGGCCTTTGATATCCATGGTTTGTCGTTATCTTTACCAAGCACAGCCCTGGTTGGGAAAATGGATTGATCATCTGTTGCAACTCTATACGAGGCTCGTGTTTGCTCCAGGAGCTCTGCAGTTGTTTTCCAATGCATTCCAAGCAGCTAGGGCCTCCGCCTTATTCACTTTTCATAGATTCAAGAAGAGGTGTGGGAGTGAACCTACCCTTTATGATTCATTCATTACCTCCTTATTTAGTCTGTGGAGGAAACAATGGCTCTTTTCAATTGTATGTTGAATGTACAAATATGGATGAAATGTTCTCTCCTGCCACATCTCAACACTGAGGAAGACACATGAGCTACACTGTATTTTGTGACTCACAATTACAACTTGTGACTGATGAAAAGTTTTTCCAACTCAGCAGCTGTCAGTACAATCTGTTCTACACAACATGAATGCATAACATGAAAGCATTCCGGATCTGTAGTCAAGACGGACTTTGGACCAACATGGTTCATTAATGATATATTGAACTTCTGTCGATCAACTTTGACAAAGTGTGTGCGAAAAGTTAGGTGTTTGCACACTATGTAGTAACTGCAGAACAACCACACGGAGCTCAGGGGCCACTTCCCAAAATTGGCTTATATTTTCTTGAATGTTCTTACATTTAGGATGAGGAGTATCTAGCTTTTCCAAACCGTAACTTGATTAACAATTTTCAGATGAAACTCAGAAAACCAATAGCACTAACATACTTTTGAAGATTCACATTTTCACTTCTGTGCATGGTTGTCTGCATGTACATCACCTCCTAATGCCTGAGAAGCCAGTCTGAAAGGAGAGAATGTTCCATCAGCAGATGGTCATTGGTAGCTGGGGATTCAGCCTACTGGGAGTCAACTTGGCCCAAAACTGAACCAATTAGTCTGAGTCAAACAATATTATAATGCTCAACAAATACGGCTACAAAGAGCCACAAAATCCAACACAGACAGTATGAAGCTGCAGTGCACAGATACACAGAGGGAGATTGAATTGTGGAGAAAGTAGGCTTGTTGGTCAAAGTTCCAGAGTTCATATTGAGACTCTGACTGGTTGAGAATGTGAAGGGGAAATAACTTTCTGATAACTATGTTTATTCTGAGTTAATGTTATAATTCATTATGCATATGATAATGTGTTGTACATTTGTAATTTACAAATTAAAATATACATGTCTTTCTTCATGCAATGTCATGCAATATGATTATTCAATTACTCCAGGATGCGTCAGTACTCGGTTCAAATGAATCAATCAGAGAAGGACTAGCTCTTATCAGTTTATTTATAGGTACTGTTCATGTGACAATGTTACACGTGAACATGCATTGTTTTGGCATTTTCATTTCAGAAGAGTGTTGTGTTTACATGGCAACGTTTTGAAAAACGAAAAAACTGAAATTCTAAAAACTATGTACTAAGGATGTAAGGACAGTGTTGGTGCAGTTTGTTTTTGTAATAAAACCACAAACACACGCAGCAGCGAACAATATGTTAATAACATGAAAAACAATTGGAGTAAAGGGACATTCATATGGACAGACGAACCAGTTGGATTGTTATTACGGTGAATTATTCAAGTTTCCATGAGCTTGTTCCTGCTTTTGTCGAACATGAAATAAAAGTACAAAAAGAAAAACCAGAGCGCTGCAGAGTAGCTGTCGCTCTTTGCCCTGCCATTGAGGTGACCATGAGCTTTCATTAGTCGTAAAAGTTGATAATACACTAAAATCCTGTTTACTGGATGAGGAGCGCCTCACTCTAACACCGTTTCCCAGAACCGACAGTACAGAGCTCGCACTTTAAACTTATTCAATTGATAACTTATTTCACTCAATAACAAATTGTCTCCGCTGTGTTTGCCTCAGTTTCTATCATCAACATAGGGATTCTATGCATGCCGGCTCAATGAAGAGACATAATCATTACATCGTTTTTTTTTTCGTTGATGCCAATCTTCAAAGTAAAGTTCAGGAAGCCAGTTAGGTTACATTTTGTCGCTAAAGAAATTGTGGTTTGAAGAGTTTGATCAGTAAAGAAGAGCTGTCATCAAAATAGAAACATTAGCCTGCAATCATCTGTAAGATGCTGATGGATAATGACTGGATTTGAGAACGAATGTTTGCACGTCTCCACTGCTTGACAGAAAATACTGTTTTATTCTGTTGAACAACAGTTATATACTTGGATACACTTGTACACATGGACTATAAATTAGGTTTAAAAACACTTGATAAGTACTTGCATCGGTATCCTGTATCCGTAAGTAGCTAAAGGTTAGTACTCGTACTTGTACCCGTCCTTTAATCACCAATAGAAATAATAAATAGTTGGGTTTTTTTCTGCTAACACTGTAGACAAGAAACAGTTCCATTCATTGAGAACTGGTAAACACCGCTTTTTGTGGAATACATTCTTGACTTTCATAATATAACTGCTTCTGACTGAATTGTTGCTTGGCAAGACCATCCTGGAAAGTAGGACACACTCTATAAATACAGTGCTTTGCCAAGTTGTTTTGGAAATATATTGAAGATTGAAGTTATGTTAAAAAAAAACAACAACAACCTTGTAATACTGGATTGGATTTAGTTGTGGTTGGTGTTGGTGGTTGTGTGTGGTTTGAAATGAATTTTTCAAATAACTTGTTCCATGACAGCTTTTAGCATTAATGCACCAAAACACTCACACGCCACTTCAACTTTGAGAATACTCATAGTGATCACATCAAACCTGCCCGTAACATTTTGAAATGGCAACTCACCACTTGGCCACTATGGTGTTTTTGTTGTGCAAGATAGTGAATAATGTGTATCATAAATTTTACCCCCCCCCCCCCCCGTTCACAAAGACAACTTGTCAAAAAATCAGCTGTAAAGCAGGAATATGAGATCACTTATGATGTTTGAAAGAAGAATTTCAAAGGGATCATGAGCGTGGCAGATGTCAAGATGATGAGGTTTGGTTCAAAGTCTCAATCGTATCGACATCGAGCAGAATGTGGTATTTCAGATACAGAGGTATACAGAGGTAAACACAGGAAAACCTGCAAAACATAATGACACAAAAAAACCGAACAAGTGTACAGCCTCATAATGATGGAAAACAACAACGTAACATGGATTGATATTGACAATGGCAACATTTCTTCTGGAACAGGTCAATTTTTCCCTTCTTTGTTTGAGGAAAATTGTTATAATGCTGTAGTTTGCACGGTGCTATAGGCCACTAGCGGGTTCAGTGTTTTGTCATGCAACCACATTAACTGAAATTTTACATGGGTTTTCCATCCATCCATCTTCTATAATGTATGATCGCAGGGCACTGGAGCCGATTCCAGATTACTGCGGGTGAGGGCAAGATATACCGTGACAGGTCGACCTCTGACAACTACAGTATATGAAAATGTTGAAAAACTGTATGATATGGGACCTTTAAGAGTGTGTGTACACACACACACGCACGCACGCACGCACGCACGCACGCACGCACGCACGCACGCACGCACGCGCGCGCGCGCTTTGTTTTGCCAGACCACACCTGAGAACTGTAAACTCATTCCAGCACACATTTGAATTAAAATTTTAGAGATTTCACCAGATTTTCCAGATTCCTACTCCAAATAATGCAAACTGATCATGTTGTCCAATACACTGGTGAGATGAGGTATATTGACCAGTTTTTTGGGGGGGTTTTCTTTCTGATAGGTCTTCCTTTGGGCAACACCGCCTTATGTGGCAATGTATTCAACACTTTAAAAATCCCTGGGATCATATCAATATATGAAATTTTTCATGTTTTGATGTAAATACAGCTTTCAGTTAGGGCTGCTTCAGAGCACTCTGGACCATTTTCTAATGAAGCTGCAGAAGTTTTAGACTGCTGAGAGACTTATACTGCACTGAGCTTCTTTCTTTTTCCATTCCCCATGTTTATCTATTACATGTCACTAATGTTCTGTCCATCCTGTAGTCTGTGCTCTCTAGTTCTGCAGAAAATCTCATCCTCTGAGCCTGGTTCTACAGGTTTCTTCCGGTTAGAGAGTTTTTTCTTTCCTTCCTCTCCTCTATTTGCTCATGGTAAATCTTTGGTTTTTCTCTGTTAAAGTGTCTCGATATGACTGAGTTGTACTTGATGCTATATTAAAAACATTGAATTGAATGTAGGGTAGTGAAAGAGCTCATTTATTGCAAAAACAAAAATAAACAAAACTGTGGAAATGACAAATTAACATTTGTAAAGAGCTGGAAATTCAAATGTGCTCATACGTAAAGGTAATCAGTCAGAAAACCAAATGCATACTGTAATATCATGATGAGACCAAGAACCATTTTATCAGATCACAAAGAATTTGTATGGAATTGTATCTAAATGTGAAATTATACCTCAAAGCAAGCAAACTCATCAAATCATGACTGTTCTGCCTCACTTTCCTCAACCACTGCACGGTTAACTACCTGAGGAATAGAAGATGTTTTCCAATGCAAAACTACTTTTTAATTTAGCTGAATGCCTTTCATGTTCTGTAAAACTATACACAGGCTTGCCGTCTTGTCTTGTGAAAAAGTCTTATCGACTGGTTGAAACATTACACATGTAATTTGCTTTCAATTAGAAGAAACTCCTAATTGTTTTCTTGAGTTAGGGTTTGAAGGGAAAAGGAAAAGTTTGCCTTCCCACAATCATTGTCAAACTGTTTCTCGTTACCGCACTGCATCTTGAGTCTATTACTGATTTCTCTGGAGAAACTGTTAACTTTGTATGGTGTGTATTTCTGCATCTTTTTATTGCTGGAGTTGTACTCAAATGCAGATATAATGAGGCAAAGACAGATGGTGAGGATAAAGAAGATATAACGAGTGTTGCTGAAGAAAAAGTAGGTCCAGCAGCGAGGGAGTGGAGACGAGACACCTAAAGAAGTCAATATAACGAGTGGAGACAATGGACTTTAGATTCTGGGTTGAAGGGCATCCAACAAAAGAACCAACAAAAAAACAAAAAAAAAATACAAGCACTTGTGTAAATGAAGGCTAAACTATGACTTATTTATTGTCAGACATTTAAGGGTTAAAAGAGCTTGCCCCTGAATCTGCATAAAAAATACAGACCACTGCTGTGTACAAATCAGCATGGTGTGTTGCCGTTTCAGTTTTTATAATTGCATTGGTTAGACACCATACATAATCTGCAAATGTTTATTTGAATTTGTTCAGTGCGTCAGAGTAACGCCGATACTAAGGAACAGTTTTTCTGAGTTGTGGCGAGTTTTGAACCCTTGGTAATCGGGACGCAGCACGTATGTTCAAACTATAGGTTGTACATTAGTCCTACAGAAAATAACTGGAGCTGTGATATTCTGGCAGTTGATGCTCATTTTGTGTATCTAGAGCCTGACACCAGCGTCAGTAAACCACAGCTTGAGCTGAAACTTATGAAAGTGAATCACACCACGTTGGAGCCAAAAAAGCTCATGAAATCATGAGCGAGTTTAATGATTCAGTTAATTTTATTTTTATGATATGATTTATAATACGAAGCAGTTTTAATTACTTATAATACTTTCTGGCATGTTCATATTGGTGAACTAAACTGACAAACATTTAGATGCACATGATATTTACAGGAGCAATTAGTAGATAGATGCTGAAAATATTGGTTTCATTAAGCCTCTTACAACTTCCTCATTAATTGCAATGATGTGATGCAGAAAAAGGCTAATGTGAGACAAAAAGTTAACGAGGATTGACATTCCAGGTGAATTCCAGCTTCTCCCCTCTGGACGAAGGTTCCTGGTCTCACGGTGCAGCACAAAGAGTTTTTAACAGCTTTGTTCCTGTTGCCATCACCGAACTGTAAAGGACCCAGTGACATTACACGTTATTATATTCATTCACAGCGTGTGTGTGTGTGTGTGTGTGTGTGTGTGTGTGTGTGTGTGTGTGTGTGTGTGTGTGTGTGTGTGTATGTGTGTGTGTTTGTGTAAATGACTCCATAATAAAAATGTGTAAACATTGTGTTAATATACTAAGTAGGATATTTTGTATGGGGTTTAAATGACTGCTTGAAGTAACTATTGAATGAATATATTTTTATTTTATAGCTTACGTCAATTTAAATACTAAAATCAAAATCAATGCGAGGCGCAATCATAGCAAAATATCCCTATCCATTCTGAATGATGGTTTTTATATTTCATTTGCAGCTGCTTCCAAGTCAACTTTCTCCTGTTGGATTGCACCAAATTAAATTCTGATTTTACACTCATTTATTATTTCTACCTGTATGCTACAATCTCTAGTAGGCTACAATTAAAAGTTAATTCAATGGAGAGGCTCCGTCAACCTTATGCCTCGACTCAGGCAGCAGTTCTCTCCCATGCCGTCTCTCTCTCCTCCACTGCTGCAGCACTGTTGCTTTTACGGCAAAATAACTCAGTTTTCAGTCTCTTACCATAGTGACTCGTGGCATCGGAGCTTCATTTGTGCACGCACATAACTCAAGGTTTACATACTGAGAGTTGATTGAACTAAATCAGATCAGCTGTTCTAGAACTGGAAACTCAGAGTTTCCCATCACGGAGTAAGACCAGGAACAGCGTTTCTATCGTCTCCATGGAGACCGAATCTAACAAGTTTCAGAAAGTTGTCTTTTCGGGGCGTTTTTCAAAAGTTTGTATTTGGGAGCCATTTGCAAAGCGTTGCCTCTGAGCTCTGTTGTCGTGTAAACGGACCCCAAAAATGCAACAAAAGTTTTGCGTTATCGCTTAAATACATTGTATAGATTGGGCCTCGGCTTTCATGCCAAATCCATCTACCTGCTCTTCCTGGAGCGTTTGGAAATTCCATCAGGGAAGAAGTACCATATGAATGCATACTCTTAATATCATTCACATCACTGACTAGTAGTATTACCGAGTCTGTTGTGAGGATTTAACTCTTAACACACAGGATCCTGACATCCGGAGTGACGAGACTGACAATAGAAGACAGTCCGTTTAACTATTATGGTTTGCAAATCAGAACTTCAGGCTGAATTAAAAGATGACTTAAAAACCCAGAGAAATAGTAGTTGTGTCGTTGAGGTCACTCAGGGCAAACTCACCACCTGATCCAAATATATGGGCGCTATGGCATTGTCCGAATGTGTTCTTTTCAGTCAAATGAAGGGATTATTTTTGAGGAAATGTGGTTTTCTCTCAGGACAACATTGGCACAACCAATTACTGACATGTGCAACATTGGCTGGGTTTCAACTCTGCTGTCTGAACATGCTTAACTGATGGGCTTTTTGAAGAATTTGGAACAGTGTGAAAGAAAATGAGGTCAATCTATCGGGAACTGGTTCTTTTTAGACTTTCCTCTCATCTCATCTTCCTTTCTCACAGTCATATTTCTCTCATATGTTTGACAAAACAAATTGTGATGATTTTCAGTGGGTTTTTTCGGTTAGGTTTTCAGACCCTATGAAAACTCCTGGTCTTTTCGGTCCAATTTGGCCAGATTTTAAATTGCCATAACATTATTGACAATGAAATTCATTTCCTAAAACAGACATGTTGGATTTAGGCGGAATGTGCTATTGATCCTGAACTGACCTTTCGCTAGTCTGTTTGCACGAAAACCGTGCTTGGCGCCACTGAAAACGCAACTTTCTGAAAATGCAACTTTCTGACAACTGCTCCCAAGGTGGAACTTTTTTTTTAAAGCGTTGAGACTCAGTGTGGACCTGGAAAACATAACTTTTCTAAAACGCTGCTACCGCATGTGGGCCCTACAGCCACAGTAACTAGTTATTCTGCACATGCTCAGTAGCTGGACAATCAGAACAAAGTTTCCTCCAGAGTGTCACGACTCCCAGTAAATATTCTCCTGGGACTTGGTAGTTTTATAGTTGACAGTCACTGTAATAACAATCCATCTTGGTCGTCTGGCCATATAAATGTCCGTGTCTGTGATCTTGATCCCGTGCGAATGCGCCATGTCTGCAATTTGTAAAGTAAAAATTCTCTCAGGCAACCTAGGCGTCTGGAGGGCATTCTCACTCTGTGGAGGGTGCCGAACCTCTGGCCTGTGGGGGCCGGACCAACGCTGCGGGCCTGCACTGCCTGCCATCCATTCTTATGGGTCGGGCAGCTGGGGCAGATGTTGTGACATATACGGACGTGACATCAAATTCGTGAGGTAGTGTCAGTAAATTCGAGTAAAATACAGAGTTTGCTTATCCTGTGCGAATGCATTGAAAGAAAAACAGACGTGCGGGGAAATTCAAAAATACCATTGGTCCCTGGGTAATATTTATCCTGTGCGAAAAGGCCATTACTTTCCATTTGTAAAAGTTTTCTGCTCATGTCTGCATGCTGTTAGTTTATATCAGCTATTTGGTGCTGTTTATTTTCATTATTTGCCCCTAAATGTGACTCACACAGAGCTGACATGACCTCTACTGAATCCAAACTACTCTTTGCCATAAAAAAAACATGACTGTGTCAAGTTCACTGTGGAAAGTGGTTATATTGTGATGTTAGGAAACATGGCTCAGAGCTATGTGGAAGTGTCAGATGTCAATGTTTTTTTTTTTTTTTTGAAAACAATGTGAGTGCTTTGTGTGAAATAAGAGCAAGAGGGAAGGTTTCCAAGGGGAAGAGCAGGACACTCAAATGCTCTTTGTTAAAACTGGATTTGTTGATTCTTAAAGCAGTAGCAACCACATAAAAAGTGAAAATGTCCACAGAACATTTATTCTTTCAGCTCTCTTCGACTGTCAGGGAAAGGATTTAGAAAAAAGAGACAAAATATTCTAAATAAAGAGTAAACGGCTCTAATCAAACAAAGTCTTGGCATAAGAAATGGTCCCAGAAGACAATTGAAACGTCAGAAGCAGCTCTGAGGAAGGGAACAAGGCCAAACAGTTGGGGTGGGCTAAGACATACCAGCATTTGACAGTAGGTAATTGGAAAATACTTCCAATTGCTTTTGAAACACAGTTTGACATTTCTGGCATTAAAAAAAAAAAAAGGAGTGTAAGGGGAGGAACGAGGCAGAGCTTGATACAGTCTCGCAGTGAAACAAGATGTGGGAAATATTCAAGTCCAAATTAGCCCGTCCCACTATCAAGTTGAAAGCCTCCAATGATAAATAGCAATTCACTGTACAGACATACTCCAGCATCTGGTGCACGGCTTTGAGCAAAGGGCTTCAGACGTCAGCAGCAATGAGCACAATGAGCCCAGAGATACCTCAAAGCTTTGCAAGAACCAAACAGTGCTGATTGTCAAGAACTTTCCTCTGAATTCATCTGACCGCCTCTCAACTGAAACATCCTGAACCACAAAGGCTGAAGATTTGTCAAACCTGCAGGAGACGTACGCACTAAATGAGGAATCTCTACAGTCTCTAGTGCTGTGGTCTCTAAAGAAAAAGGGACGCATGCCAGACACTAACATCTTATTATATACTGCTATGGTCCCATGGTATGTGGTAGGCCACTTGCCAACAAAAATAAGTGTGATTGATTATACTTATGAGGTGTACAGCTTCCTACAGTCACAAGTTCTACACCTCATTAAAACAGCCACCCGTCCTACATCTATACTGTCCCCAGTGGAGACTGAAACATCACTACTGATGATGGTTTGGCTGGTACATGCGTACCTGATGAATTATTAATTACGTGTGCGCCATAAAAAGCCACAGCCATAAGTAATAAATGCACACAATGACAGAAGATAAAGGTCCACGACCAGGATTCCTGTTCATTCAAAAATAAAGAGACGACTTACATTCACAGGTAATGAAGACGATTCATATCTAGTTCAATGACAGCTTTTTACACAGACGATTACATATTAACCTCAAGCAGAGTACTTTGGTGTTGAATCGAAAGCACAAGCTCTCCTCTTCTTTAGGCTGCTCTATGATTATACCAGTTGACTTTGAGGGCACAGACCAGACAGGCAAATTAGAAAGGTGATTTCTAACATATTAGATTGTTTTAAAATAAATTAATATTGCAGGAAGTATTGACAAGTCAACATGGACGATTTTCTAGTGAAGTTGCTAAATAAAGGCTAAATTTAAAAAAAAAAAAAAAAAAAAAAAAGTATCAATATTTGTTGTTTATTAGTATTATTATTATTATTATTATTATAGGAGGACCTTTACAACCACAGAAACTGTATTACCGTAAACAATAATAATTTCGCCTTGAAACAATTTCAACACAAAACTACACTTGAGCCGGCAAAATAAAGTTCTCTAAATCAAAATAACCTTTTGCAGCCTGTTCACTTGAGTACGTAGAAATCTAAACTGACTCATTCTCCAAATGAGCGAGAGCAACAAAAACCAAGCAGTACCTTTTTAGAGACGTGTGGTCCAAAAGCTCACTCCTCCATCGGCCTCGCATCTGGAGCCAGGAAGCGGGAAGCAGGAAGCGGGAAGCAGGTGAAGTTGTAGTGTCCAGCAGGTATCTGGTGTTGCCAGAAGCACTCTGAGCATCCAGAGTGGTTCAGAGCGCCATCTGGTGGATGTGTCTTGTTTTCTGATTGAAAACGATCCAACAAGGAGTCAGTCCAGACTAAGCCATGAGGATGAGCTGTGTTAACTGGCTGCAGCACAACGTCTGTCTCTGCTCCCTCACTGCTCACTGGTCTAACCAGCAGTTCATTCAGTCCAAACGCCTCAAAACGTCGTGCTAAAGTTCAGGAAACGTGTTGTCTGGCAGATTACTAATAATCCATAGGCACAAGGTAATACGTTCACTTCAGTGCACAACTTCTTAAAACTGTCTAGGCATCCACCTGTCCATGCTGCATCTCTCTCTCGCTCTCGCTTTCTCTCCCTCTCTCTCACACACAGACACACACACACACACACACACCTATCACCTGCATGCACCCCACACACACTCACCTGCCCACTCATTAGCCAATCAACATCAGGTAAACTACGTGCATGACTGCAGGCATTTCTCCAGAACAATGCTCTCAAAGATTAAACATTTCTTTTACGAAATGCATGAAATTAAAAAACATTTCAGCATTTTTAAACATCCTCATGAACTTATACACGGTTAACCCTTTATCTAATTATTCATTTATTATGAACAAATAATATAATATATCTCACTGGGCTACACACATGCCACTCTTATTCTTTCTCTCCTGTACTCAGTCTGCCTGTCTCTCTGCCTGTCTCTCTGTCTCTCTGTCTGTCTGTCTGTCTGTCTGTCTGTCTGTCTGTCTGTCTGTCTGTCTGTCTGTCTGTCTGTCTCTCCCTGCAGGATCTCTGTTAGGGCTTTTCTACCAGAAATAACCAGGTGCTAGTTCAGAGCCGGCGCTATTACCAGTTCTCAAATGAGCACCGCCAAAAGAACCGTTTGTTTTTCAATCGTCAACGGAGCCAAGTGACAGCCACGTCATTACGTTACTCCAAAACGTTGTACTTCACTGATTTCACCAATGTAGCACGCACACAGGTACGAGGAGACAGATTGTAAACATCGGTTTGATCCGGGTCGCTCCATCTAGTCTGGCCTGAACCTCGGATACAGACCAAAGAGCCAGAAAACATTGTCGTCTCCTCGTTGCTCTATTGTGTTTTTTCACGTCTGTCTTGCTTTAGTTCGGAGCCCCGGAGTGGCCATTGAGAACAAAAAATGATAGAATGCGGCTCTAAAGCCATTTCCAATGGCAACCTACGTACAAGTGCCATCAAAAGACTCATTTTATGACAAAAAAAATCCAAGCTTTCATTTACAGTAGTATGTAGTTTGTTTTTAGTTGCTGATGAACGAAAAGTATCTCTTCATTATAGAGAAGTTCTGGAGATTATCTCGTTCCCTCATATTATTAACTTGAGGGAGCAACTTATTGTATCGAGCCCAGACGTTATTGTATATATTTTTTCTCTAAAACCACTCTGGGGCTCCGTGTTCGCTGCAGATTTCAGAATGCTGGTTCAGCGTCTCCTCCGCCTCGTAGGTAGCGACAAGTCCGCCCCCAGCTGATGACGTGTCTGGCCGCGCGCTGGCCCAGCAACGATGTGGGGCTTTGGCGGTGGAAAGACAAAGAACTGGTGCTAAGTCTGGCCTTGGCTCCGAACTAGCCCCTGGTTCCTTTTGGTGGAAAAGCCCCGAGAGTGAAACTGGAAGTTTGTGGTCTGAGGCTTCGGCTCCCATCATGTCTGCAGCAAATGGATTCATGTTTGTTTACTTGTTGATCTCTGTCTTTGTCCTCTCCTTTTCTCTCCTTCTATCCCTGAAAACTAACAGCAGAAAGTCTCCTCCTCCGAGTCTAGTTCTGCAGGTTTCTTCCTGTGTCAAGGAAGTTTTTCCTTTCCTGAGATCTCCTGTGCATGCTCATGTGGAAATATTTTTTTTTTCTGTTTAAAAGTGCTTTAAAATGAATAAAATTATTCTGAACTGAACTGGATTCAATTAATTTCAATTCAATATCTTATTAAGTTAAGGAAACATTTTAGTAAAGAACAGTAGGGTAACATGGCCAAAGCAAACCGCTGATGGTTCACAGACTCTAGTGAGCTGATCCACTGGAAACAGCACAGACTCAACTGATTAAATTCAATCAAGTGAACCGGATTGCTGAGTGAGTCTCATTTGCCTGAGTCCATAAAAGGAACCATTAGGCTGTATGGCAGCTAGCACTCAGTTGGTCGAGGGCTTGTCTTTAAATCCCACTGTTGATAAGTTCAGTCGCTCATGTCCGCCTTGTCAATGTGTCGAAGAGTCCTCGTCCAAGCTGCTGTCAGTGGAGTGTAATGGTAAATGGCAGCTGTCACTACTGGTGTTTGAGTGTGAATGTGACTGCGGAAGAGGTAAAATACATGATATCAGTAAACCTTTACATTCATAGCCAATTCAAAAGTCAAACCTGACGCACTGCCAAATAGCTTACAAGGAATTTGTAGGCTATTTATAGAAAATAACACACAATGCAAATCCAAGATAAATGCTTGATGTTTCAAGAATAAAAACAATGTTGTATGTTTAGCAACAAAAGTGTCATAAAGTATTTTGTGTACTAAAACGGGTGCTTTGCACTGAGCTTGGAGGAAAGTCAATAAGGGGTCACTTGCCTCGGTGATTAGACCCCTTGCAGAGGGGAAGAAATAGTTTTCTGGTGTGAGGTTTGGGTCCTGAGGGATTGCAGCCTCTTGCCGGAGGGAAGCGGTTCAGAAAGTGTGTTTCGAGGATGTGAAGCGTCAGCAGCAATTTTGCATGCATGCCTCGGGGTATTGAGGCTTCCGGGTCCTTGCAGCCGCTCAACCTCTCTGCTCAGTGGAGGATACGCTGTGGTCTGGATCTGTCTGTGGCTGTGGCTGTGACAGAAACATACCAGATGGTGATGGAGGCTGTGAGGATGGAAACAGTGACGTCTGTGTCCAACAGCAGAATCATCAACTCAGGCAGGTTGAATTTCTTCAGCTGCCACAGGACGAACATCCTCCTTTGCCCTTTTTGAGGAACGAGTTGACATTCATCCCCAGTATAGATCGCTGGTGTTGACGGTGGTCAAGAAATAGATTTTTTTTATGTAATTAACTAATTAACACAACGAAGTGGAAGCTGAAGCCCAGCTGTAACATGCCTGGAGAAAACCAACAGAGGCACATGGAGACTATGAAACTCCACAGATCCAATCCAGGGTTGGGCCATATGGGGGCATTGGGGGAAGACATCACTCAGCGTGGCCACTACTAACATTAAGGACCTGCAAGCCGTTAAACTTGCAATTTTCATGTGACCCCATGCCGATTACGCTTATAGAATAGAATAGAATAGAATAGAATAGAATGGATGCGATGCGATGCAATACAATACAATACAATAAAATTCAATAGAGTAAACACACTTTATCAATGCCAGGGGGAAATGGTGTAACTCCACAAAGATGTTGGGATGATCTTGGTGGGATGGGTCTGTTGCTGAAGGTGGTTCTGTTGTAGGCCAGGACATCACGGAGGTGTGAGAGACATTGCTCAGAATGGTTTTCCTCAACAGCATTCACCTCCACTTCCATAATGTCACTGGCCTTTCTGATTAGTGTGTTGAGCAACCACAAACTCTTAGAACACCTTCAGCATTCTCTAGTAGATGTAGAATTCCTCACTCACTTGAGGAAGTAGAGGCAACTCAGGAACTTGGAGTGAATGTCGTGCTGCTCCCAAAGATTTACACTCCTCCTCATTGTCCACACTGGTTTTCTCAATGGAACTGGGTTCTGCTGGAACCTTATTCATCCTAATTTCCACCACCAGCTTCTTGGTCTTTATCACTTGATGTCAGCAGAACCATTTGGTAGTGTTGAAGTACCTGATACCAGTTTCAAAACCAAGACTTTGGTCTTAACTCAGTCTCGCCCCCTTAAATTCTTGGTCTCATCTTGGTCTTTGGATGCTCCTGTCTTGGTCTCTGCCTTTTAAAGTCATGGTCCTGAGATGCTGTGGTTCTATACTTGATTTAGTCTAGGCATTTTAAAAGTCTTGGTCTTGTCTTGGTCTTGCGATGCTCTGGTTCTGGTCTTGACTTAGTCTTGGGTTCATTAGTCTTAAATACAATACTATCATCTGCAGCTGAATGTTGCAAATTTGTCTGCTACCATTTAAGCCATTGTAAACCCTAAGTTCAGTAATAACTGGGTTCATGGATACACAAATCACTTGAATGTGACATTTAATCTTGCACATATACGTTTGTTCATTTTCACATTTATATACAATATGGAAATGTATAAACTTGACAAAGGATCACCACTATGATCTATTGACCGCATGATCAATGCAGCATCCCGCATGAATCAGTGTGTTAAAAATCTGTGTTACTGTATATTTAAATACCAGCAGATAAAAAAGTTGTTGTTTTGTCTTTTCCAGTCCTGAACAAACGAGTATTTCAAAGTCACTCGACTCGAAGATTTGATTGATTGAAGTTTTGTTGATGTAGAGTTTAAATCGTTGGAAACTATTTCCAAATGTAATATCCAGACCTGATGGACCGCGGCTACAATACATGCAGCAGTTTTCAGTTGGAGGTTCTACTTATTGACATGACACTAATGGATAGGAAAATGAGATAAATGTGGGAGTTGTAATTCCTTTGTTTACATGACTGTAAAATTGCGAAACAAGATCAACACATAAATCTGTGTTTACTGTAATAACAGAAGTCAATGATTGGCTTATTACTGTGCGAGGGCTTGCTCCGGGATATCTAATGCAAGGTGATGAAATTGGTGTTGAAGGAATGAAACATTCAATTTTCAGTATTCATGACATACTGAGAATATAATCAAACATAAATATGGCCTTATTTTCTTTACCCTAATTGAATCTTTACCTAATGAATGCAAACGAAGAACCTAGTGACCAACCTCTGTTCCGCACGAAAGCAGCTTTAAGTGCTGGGTAAATCACCTCTGTGGTGATAACAAATATCTTAGATGCTGTTCATTCATGCATTATAAAGAAACGCGTTGAGGAGAAAAAGTTGTGCTGCTGAACCTTCGACCTCACAGCGGCGGAGGCAACAAAGAAGACGCCATCTGAAAGGGATCTTTCAAGTACATTTGAATTCAGTGTAGAATTTAATTAGTGAGTTCAAACTGTGTCTCAGTAAGTCGTACAACAGCCCTTACTTCAATAAATGACACAATCCATTCTCTCTGCTCTCCTCTTATCTCACGTAATAAAAAAGGCTGTTGAAGAAATGTGCACCCCCCCCCCCCCCCAGCTTATAAAGACCTTCAAGAAAGAAAATCCGCTTTCGATCCTCCTCTACTCCTGTGATCTTAGTTCAATCAGTTTTGCAGATTTAAACGTTTTCATCCTAAGGCCAGGCACCCAGAAACACAAAGGCTTTACGATGCAGCGCAAATTAAAAGACAAAACCTGGGAGAGCTTCATCTAATGATGAATCATTGAGTGACAGTATGTTCTCAATGTGCTTCCAGCTCATCACACAGCTCAATAAGAGACAAGCACTGATCAGGCATGTAGGCTCTTTCTGCTTTGCTACTGCCTCATTAATTACAGATATTTCTTTATGATCCAAAGGACTGGTAGTGCAGTGGGCTGACAGATGATATCATTGACTGGTATTGATGTACAGTTAAGTTGTTGACTTTAATCTCTAGGAGGTGTGTCTGTGGAGCGTGATGCTCTGCTACAGTGGAAGGACTGTTATTAAGATCCACAGGCAAAAGCATTACTTTACTCATGCAAGATAGATGCTTGGGGTTATTTACTAAGAGCGTGTTTAATACATGGTACATTGCATGCTCACACAAAATAATGTGTGCTTTTATTAAAGTCTGAGTAACATAGTATTAAAATTAGGAAAATTTGCATGCATTATATTTGACATCTGCCTTGGCGTGATTGGATGACCGCTGAGCCCTCACAAGCACAATGTGAAATGTGATATATTTATGAAACATATCAGAGAGTTATGGCAAATAAATCTAAATTTGGCAAAAAGGAAATTGCAATATGGGAGATGATCATCACAACATTGTGGGGAAGCAGCTGAGAAAATGTCTCCCATCTCAATGACAGCAGCATCTCTGCTAACAGCTCAGCTTTATATCTCCTTTTCACGCTCATTTAAAGGAGATGGATTCGTTAACAATGGCAATGTTCTTTTAGACATCAGGTACAATGATAGTGTGCACATGTCTGATATTCATGAATGTAATTGAAGGCATCTATCAGATGCAACCTTCAGTGGAGGTGAATATGTTCCACAGAACCAGACTCGGAGGAGACTTTCGGGTTTTGCATTAAGTTATTATTTCTTATAATTAATGTATAATTTCAATTGCATCAATTCAAAGAATATTTGTCATGAGTTTTACAGTTTTTGTCTTATTGCTTTATACAAGTTCGGCTCCATCCACAACAAACTGCACTGCAGTATATGGCCTCTGAACTAAAACAGGTTTGACACCCTTGATCTGAAATTGTCATTATAATAGAAAAAAGAAGAAATCTAATAATGTTTTGAAACAAATGTGAAATAATTTTCAGTTTCAAAACTAATTTGTCTGATAGTTTCCTTTGCAGGGTGGAAGTATCCCTCATGAGGGTGTTTATGAAGGCGCTTTGTCAGGAGGAGATCTGCAGCCACTTGCAGAGAACTGTTCATCAGACAAAACACGTCATTTTAGAGAAGTTTACTTCAGATTGTGTTATGTTGCTGTATTACACTACTGAACCTGTGCTGTATCCACCCAGTTATTCATCATGCGCAGGCACTTTATCTCAGATAGAGTCACTTGGATATGGAGCAGGACTCTTTGGATCCATCACGATGAGACACTCATCTGCAGGCATTGAGGCACACGTGTCGAACTCGCTTTAAGCTTTAAGTCTCTCCCAGTTGCAAAACACATTTTTTGCAACAGGATGCCAGGAAGCAGGCAAAGGAACAAAACGTAAAATGTATCTATACAAGAGAGGATTGAACTTGGGTCTTCTTGTTGTGAGGTGAGAGCATTACCACTAACCCAACTTACAGCCCAACATCCACAAACCCAGGTGTACCAGTCCTCACCTTTCTAGGTGTACTTTCCCTTCAGCTGGGATTTAGATTCAGTTCAGCGTTCAGGTGAGCTTTGCAGACCAGAGCTCTGCAACTTTAATGACCAAAAGAGCCATTTTTGTGATTTTACACCAAATCAAATTTACCTTGAACCACAAAACACGTTAAACCTGTAAAATGAGGCTGACACAACTCAGTTTTTTGTTATATACAGTAGTTTTCACATGTACAATACGGTACCCTACATTGCATTCATGAAGTTTCAATTACAATCTAGGATGGTAAACATTTCATTGCATTTTCAGCTGTTTGCCGTGGTTTCATCCTTCTTTTCCAGCATTTTGAAGACAATTTCAGAATAGAAGAGAAGAGAAATACTATATTAATCTCAAAGAGAACTTCATTTAAGCATTGCTTAATCCACACAGAATAAATAGAAAGAAATTTGAATATCAAATTAGAGAGAATAAAAAATAAATATTAATGTGTACGAGGCTGATCGTGACTGATATAAAGCACAGAAAAAAATTGTATGACTTAAAACACAACAAACACTATTTACAGGAAAAGCTATAGAGTCTGATGTCCACAGGAAGGAAGGAAGGATATTTCTACCTTTTTTTCAAATCTCTTTTTGAGCAATTTGGTTTGTTTTAGTCCCCCCAAATTCTAGTCATGTTGGCTATTTGTCCCATTTTAGTTATTTTGCTTTTTCTTTTTCTTTTTATCTAAGAGATAAAAGTCATTTTGAAAATGACTGATGTGTCAATAAAACAAAAATAAGACTAAATGTTTATGGTATAGAAGAAAACCGTTTTTCCAGATATAAGCCTTGTTAAATGAGCAGTCGCCTGATAGTCTTGGGGCGGCTGTGGCTCGGTTGGTAGAGCTGTTGTACTTCAATCAGAAGGATGCAGGTTTGATTCCCAAACTCCACCGTCAAAGTGTCCTCAAGCAAAACAGCGAACCTCAAAACTGCTCCAAGTGGATGGACTTGAGCACCTTAAATGTGGCATTGATAAAAGAATTTCTATCTGGGATTAATGATGATACCATCAGGATTGTTTTAAACTCATATTCAAACAAATCGTTTCTCAATTATTTTTTTGTATTAAACCTCGTCTCTCTCACTGCTGTTTGGCGTGATGTGGCAGACTTTGTTTCAGATCCTCTTGTTATTAAAATGACCCATGTCCAAGATTTTCTTTGTAAAACAAACAACAGATCTTCATAAAAGAGGACTTGCACAAACTTAAATAGCGTGTAGAGTTTTTGCTCCTTTCTTCGATTTCTTTTTTATCTTTAAGAAGCACACCACATCCCCGGTTTCCCCTACACAAGGCAATTTCTCACTTTGGTGTATTTTCTTCTTTTCATAGTGACTTTCCACAATCAATTTGCAGCCCACCTCCAGTGGGGGTAACATTATTCTGCAACATGCAAGCCTATTTGACTACAGCACCGGAAGAAAACAATAGTCATTAAAAAAAGAGAAAAGCAATTGGACTGCCGCTGTCCAAGACTCACATTTTGTGAAATGTCACATGCTACTTCCTTATTCCACGCTGAGCCCACAGGTCGTTGCTGTAGCTGCCAGTTTATTCCTGCCAAATCCTAGTTTACACATAATTACCTATGTATGATTAGTACACGTGCAGCGCTCACGCTGTGCAATCTCCATCTAGTGCCAGTGGTTGGTGTGTATCATCTAGTTGTTTTTACGTGGGTGTGTAGTATGTAATCAGAGGCGTGACAGGATGGATTTTCCAAATTAGCATATTGAGAACCTGATCCAGCAACAAACAGAAGCACACAGAGTTATTTGATTATAAAGAAAAATGTTATTTGCAGGCAGATTTCCCATTTTGAAGGAGTACACAAACATCACAGCTGATTTTCACCCCCTCAGTTCGTGATGCAACGACAACTGCAGAGACTGTAAAGTAGTGCGTTAACTGTGTGAGGACGCGTGTGACCACTTAACCCTCAAAAATTCAACAAATGAATGGCTGCTCCTTCTGTGTCTTCATCTGGTAATTTCCCCAGCGAGTGATTACGGACTGTGCTTCACCAGTCACCTTCTCTAAAGACGATTGCCCGCTTAATCGCCCCGTAACTGCATTCCCAATATTGATCAGCAGTGTGCAGCATTACACACACACACACACACACACACACACACACACACACACACACACACACACACACACACACACACACACACACACACACACACACACACACACACACACACACACACACACACACACACACACACACGGAGGGAAGTGTGTGGACGTGCATGGGAGTTAAAGAGGAGGCATAGATTAGTGGTGAAGTGGGCAAACACGAGGAGATGACAAAGGCAGGCAGAGCGAGAGAGATTGAGAGGTTTTGGAATATTTATACCTCCTACTGTTTGCACGTGTGCTCGTGCCAGAGTTGCGCTGGATGCAGTTTGCTGCAGCACTGCGGTGGTGAGGTGGGGAGTTGCTCTCGGAGCGGCCATCTCAACTCACTCATTAGAGGGAGTAATAAATTGCTGACTATAGATCAGTGTCAGGGGCCGCTCTGCCGTGTCCACTGCAGTGGATCAGTGTGCACTGAGACCCACACTATGTGCTTCTGTATGGAAAAACAAAGCCGTGCAAGTGGCCTCCGATTAATACTCGCTGTTACTCATTACTTCTTGAAAAAGTCAGCAGTGACCTGGGCTGCCGAGATAAACGTTTGCTAACTGGCTGTTTGTTTACTGGAGAAGCTCCTCACTCACTTCCAGCAGGAGATTGATGTTTTCACTGCTTTTGGCACTGCTATTGCCTGGTTTTGGTCCTATATGGCGGACAGAACCATGTGTGTTAACCCTGCTGGCCCTGAATCCTCCTCTACGTCTCTCACATGTGGGGTTCCACAGAGGTCAATTTTAGGGCCCCTGCTTTTTTCACTGTACAGGTTGCCACTGGGTTCTGTCCTCAGGAGGCATGGCATCTCTTTTCATTGTTTTGCGGACGACAGCCAGATTTATGTTCTGCTAAAAAAGAAAGATGCCTTCTCTCTTGTCATGCCTCATTGACATTAAAGCCTGGATGGCTTTTAACGTTCTAAGAGAGCAAAACTGAGGTGCTGGTGTTCGAGCCCAGTGGCTTCTGCCACAACAGAGCTGTTGGGCGAATAACTCATTTACACAGCAACGTTTCAAGAAGAACTGCCACATTTTTGTTGCAGAAAAGTTTCACGTTTAGACAGCAATGTTTTGAAAATCATGTCCATTTAAATATTAACAGCGGAAATGCTGAAATAATATAGTTAGCATGTTGGGCCACGAGTTGGCACTTCTCGTTATTTTTGTAATGAAACCACACACACATGCAGCAGAGAACAATACGCTCTAAACATTAACAACGAGAGTATGCAGACATTTGTATGGACGGATGACCAAGTTGGATTGTTATTACAGTGACTGTCAACTATAAAACTACCAAGTCCCAGGAGAAGATGGACTGGGAGTCATGACACTCTGGAGGAAACATTATTCTTGTTGTCCAGCTACTTTTGAAAACGTCAATAGAACTATATTCACGTCTGTTCTGATGTCTGTATTTAATGTCCGCGATGCTAAAGATTGTGTGTGAGTCTCTTAAAGCCTGTTTGTATTGGAGAGAGGACTGCACCCTCTCAGGTAAAACTCTGATATTGTTCTTATCTGTTTCACATTATGTTAATTTAAATTTTATTGGTTTCACTGTAATAAATTATCCAAATTCAATTCTTCTGTTTAATGAGTTTATAATCTCTCTGGTTGAAGCGAAATGCTAAAAACGCCCCGACAGATTTAAAATGTGTAAGACTGGTGGAGTGATAAATAGCATATTAACGAAGGATAAATGATAAAAGTTTAGTTTTTGTTTTTAGTGCATTAGAATACAAATAGCTTTGTTCACAATTAATGCAATTTCTATAAAACCTAAAATGAAGTTATTTAAGAACTCACTTAAATACAAAAAAGTGCATCTGGCAGTCTCTTGGTTGCAGTGATTCTCTTCAGACCAATCATTCATCTTTATTCTACCACTTGATCAAACTGATCCCAGCTAACAATGAGCTACTTACAATACATCCTGAACAGGTCACCAGTCCATTACCCGTTCAGTCTCCATGTAGATAGCGAAAACACTGCTACTGCACATGCTCACCACGGCCATAGTAACGAGCAGTTGTGCACATGCTCAGTAAGCTGGACTGAAAGAACAATGTTTCATGACTCTCAGTCCATCTTCTCCTGGGACTTAGTAGTTTTATACTTGACAGTCACTGTAATAACAATCCAACTTAGTCGTCTGTCCATACAAATGTCTGTGTTCTCCCATGATTAATGTTATGGAGTTCTCTGCTGCATGTGTGTGTGGTTTCATTACTGAAACAAACAACAGCACCAACTAGGGGTCTGGCATGGTAAGTAGATAATTGTCAGTGTTTCTGCTGTTTGGAAAAAGGCATCATTTGCAAAACGTTGCCGTGTAAACTCAAAATTTCTCTGAAACGAAAATGAAAAAACGATGTGTTTCCACTCAGGGCTTGGCTACAAGGCCTGAGTGTCTGGGTGAGTAGAATTCTCCACAGCAGCAGGGCAGATTTCGCCAGTTTAGTAACTAGTTAAATAAACCTACTACATTTTAAAAAGTAGCCTGTAACTGTTATCAAGTATTTTTCAGTAACTTGATTGGATAATGTAGCTTGATTGGATCGGTTTGTATGTACTATGTGTGTTTTTAGGTTTCTTCTTCTTTCTTACAAATTTTTTTTTTTTAAATCATATACCATGTAGTCCCTACCCAGAGCTGTCAAATAAAGAGAGAAACTTTCTACATCAACAGATGCTGGAATCAACCAATCACCTTTCCCCATGTGTAGGTTTTCCTGATGAATGGATGACTTCTGGCACCAGACACTCAAAGCACCAGTGTCTCCGAAGAAGCACAATTAAATATAAGCAGTGTGTTTGTTTCAAATTCAGATGGAAAGGAAAGCAAATTGTCGGGCTGTGAAATGTTTGTGCGCTCCTTGTTTATTTGCCTCAAACAGCCAATTTGGTGGCTGTATTGACGTTAGTGGTAGTGGAGTGTGACTAAGCATGCGTTACTTTCCCCCAGGTTCTCTCATTTTGTCTCTGTAGCCACCAATTAAAGAGAAAAAAGTCCTTCATATTTGATCAAGCTTTTCGATGGAAATTCACAGATGTATAAAAGTGCTTATTACTGTATACTGTGCAGTTTGAGTACAAATGTGTGAACTTCTGGATGCAGCTGCATGCGACGACGACATGGCTGAAAATCATTCAAATGATCAAAGCTTATGAATAAAGAGACCTAATCAAGGACTACAGACATGTTTCATGCCAGAACGATCTATAGATTGTGCTGTTCAAGCAGCTTCTGTACAAACTCAGTTTTCATCTGTGATTATATCGTTTTGTGATTATATCTGTCGTCGTGGCTTAAAATGTGTGGAATCAAAGGGCTAGATATTCCATGATGGTGGAGTCAGTCCTTATTCAAATTATGTTTTCATTGAAAATACAAAACTTCCACTGTGTTTTGGTCGCTGATTACATGACAACTGTGCTTGGAGAATCTGAAAACACCACTTTTTGGAAACGGCTCTCACAGTGGAAAAAAACTTTTCTGAAACACTGCTACTGGTCCTGGTCACCACGGCTGTCGTAACTAGTAGTTGTGCACATGTAGTCTGCCATCGTTGTTGTTAAGTGATGTCGCGGAGAGGGTCGCAGGGTTATAGGTCGAGAGGCGTAGCCATGACATCATCGTTTTTAGCAAATGTGCATCTTGTCACATTCAAATTTAAAATTTGTCCACTCTGGAACCTGTTTTCAAAAAAACCCATTTTCAGGCTCCTGAAATGCTGTGCTGTGTGGATGATCAGACAAAAACCATGCAGTTACATGAAACAGCATTCTCGTGTGGATGAGCAGACAAAACTGATGGTTACATGGAACGGCGTTGTCATGTGGAACCTTAAGGTGGGTTTACACATAGGCACGATAAGTGCCTGGTACATTCCTGACATTCTTTACATGTTGTAAGGTTCTCAAATGGGCGTATCAGTGCGTGACAATTCCCTGATATCCGTGGAACATGTTTTTGGCTGACAAAAAAGTCTTCCAAGAATAACGAGAGATGCTATTACTTGTCACCAATGATGACAGGTTGCCACTGTCCACGATGGCAAGTGACGCCTCTGCCCTGAATCACATAATTCAAGTCCAAATCGTGATCTGCAGTCAGGAATTGAGATCCGTGACATTCTTTTGTCGTTATGTGTAAACGCAGCTTTAGAGCCAAGACATCACCATGATTCTCTCACAATTGATAAGTTCCGTCTGCGACGGCCGGCTGCGGCTACAGTGGGTAGCGGCCTTAAGGATCTGAGCAAGGACTATCAGTGAAGACTGGAAGACCAAATCCAACTGCTTTTGAGAAGAGAACCTGTCTGCTGTGGTCATTATCTATCAAATGTGGTCCAGGATGGGAAAGGACGCTCCACTTTGCATGTTCCAGGACTTAAAGGATTTTCAGCTCTTCTGCAAACGTCTTGATGGCAGATACAAGAGCACACATCCCAAGGTCTTGTTGAATTCCACTCCTCAATGGATGTGGGCTACATCAAAAGAAGTGGCGACATACCAACGTGGCAGAGGTACATATAGGTAGAGTGAATAGAAGAGACAATAATAATAATTTTGAGGTCAATCTACATGACAGCTTCAAAGCTTCTAATGGCTCCTCTCACTTGGACTTTTTTTGAATTTCACACAAGTCTCATGAAATGGTGTTTCACCCGTAGAGAGACGTGGTGCTGGAATCAAAGGCATGGATCAATTATCCACAGTTACTACAAGAACACAGCTTCAAAGGATACATATCAGATCAGAATCTCTGAGGGTTATGCTTACTCCACCTCCTCTCAGATTTCACAAACAGACTGAGTACACAACCAATACACCCAAACACACACAGACACACACACACACGAGCTGCAAAAAACATCAACTTTCCACATCTTCAAATTTGATATTGTTGATGCCATCAGAGAAATGGTACTTATTTGATTGATTAATCACGCTGATGAGTATTTGCTATTCACAAGTGCAAGTAAAGAATTAAAAGTGGTTCATTAGTTTAGGAATTTGACCCACTTACAGGCTGAGACAGAAAGAAGCAGATGAGGAAGAGGATGCGGGCGAAGCTCAAGCACCCTCGAAACCAAACTAATGAACCTTGTTAAAGTGAAGACGGAGTCACACGTCAACACAAGCAAAATCAGTGGGAAAGAAAAGGGGAGCATAATCATGTCAGCCGGTGACGGAAATGTAAACTTTTTCAAAGGTAAAAAGCTGAAGAAACAACAATGCGAGAATGAGTGGGGTCTGAGGAGCGAGGCGTCGAACCCGCCAATGCTCCGCTTTCAGAGGAGAATAAACCAGGTTGAGAAAAGTGGGCCTCCAGATGTGACTCCTTGTTCTTCCGCCCCCCTTGGCATCATCTTCTGACGGCTGGAATGTGTTCAATTATATTCATAAATATAGGATCGTCTCGCTGCTGACAAATATAGACTGGATTTGTATTATTTAAATGCAACCTGGGAGGAAAATTACAGCGTGAATATGCAAATGGGTTAAGAAGATTAAAAAGATCAGCAAAAAAAAAAATAGAAGTAGGGTTGTATATGTGGCATGGCACGAATCCATGATGACGACAAGAGGAAGATGAAGAAGAAGGAGAAGAAGAAGAAGAAGAGGGGGAGGAAATGACAACGTGGAGAGGTTAAAGAGTACACTGAAAATGAGAGTAAAAGGAGAGGAGATTACGAGCAATGGGAGGAGAGGTGGGATCAGAGGAGAGGAGACAAAGTAGGAGTGTTTGGGAGAAGACTGGAAGAGGACAAGAAAGGGTGAATGGTGCAGAAGCGCGACAAAGGGGAGGAGATAAATAAGAGCAGAGGTGTTATCTGCAAAGAGGAGTAAGAGCATTATGTGCGAGGAATGATACATACAATGGAGCTGCAAAGCTGTTTCAGTAAAGAGCAGAGTGGGCCATGGATAAAAAAACCCCCAAAAAAACAGGACTTTACATGGAAGTCGTCAAATTCTAACTAGAATACTGCCTTCGCTTCACTCTGATTTGCTGACGCGATGGTTCCGACAAAAGGGGATAAGGGGTGGTGGGTGGCAACATGAAATCCCTATAAAAATGGTGTTTGAAATGTAGAACTATGAAGTGGAACCATAAACCTTCTCTGTCACTGAGTGGTGTAATGGGTTATGTCATATTTTGAATAATATCCTCCCATAACCATGATTACACTTTGTTATATATCAAAACATTTTGCAAAAATTCATATGTGATTTAGTTATACCTTTTCATCAGATAATTAGTCTTAATATAATAGTTTAAACATGTTTAAATGAATTACTTATTGAATAAGTGGAAGCTAAAAAAACATTATTTATGGAAAATGGATTTGATAAGTTCTACTTCTTCCCACTCCCTTCATATTGTTCTGCTGTTACTTATTCACTATGTGTTTGGTGAAATGTCTGGTGTGCATTGGTCTGAATTGTTGATATTGAGCCATAATGTCATGGCTTATTAATATTACCTATTATACCCTACTAAACCCTGTGGTTTGCTCTCTTGCCACACGGCGAGATGCTTCAGGTTAAAATGAACGCCCCGGGCCTTTCTGTGTGGAGTTTGCATGTTCTCCCGGTGTGAGCGCAGGTTTCCCCTGGGTACTCCCCCTTCCTCCCACAGTCCAAAAACATGTATGTGAGGTTAATTGATGGATGGATGGTTGGATGGATGGGTGGATGGATGGGTGGATTTATACTCATAGTGACTGTTTTCCAGGAGAGTTTGCGAGGTGAAATAATGTTGCCTCTGTGGACCGGTTCGCGGCATTTATTCTCTTCCTGCCACTTTCAGTGAAAAAAGCCAAACTGTTGTCCCATTACACCGTTTTCATAAATCTGACAGCCATTTCTCACACTGTAAGTAAATTTTCATGGCGACAATAAATAAAATCCTTCTTGTTCATCGCTACAATGTGACTGCCTCATTAACATGGTAATAAATGCTGCAGAGTCGTCTGTTATCACACAGACACATCGGCGGGGATGATATCCGATCGCTCACACAAGGAAAAAAAGAAAAAGGTGATTTGGACGCAGCGGTGGGGAGGTGCAGGAGGAGGGTCGACTGCAAGAACTGAGCATATAGAGCCAGACAAAGGCTGAGGGGAGATGAAGCAGGAGATAAGTCACAGAGAAGAAGTGTTATGATGTTCAAAGCTTTAGGCAACTCCTATCGCTATCCACAAGTCCTTCCATCACACTTCCATCTGCACTGGAGTGATTTTATTTTATTTTTTAAAGAAAACATTTTTTTTTTTTAAAGGCTCTGATGTTAAATTTGTATTAAATATTAAAAGTCTCTCAAGAGAAGGTCTTGATACATTTTTTACGGTGAGTGAATCACTGTTTCTCAGTAGTGCTGCAATTCTCCAGCTGTGTTTTATAACACATACATGCGTCTTCCAAGCTCCGCTGTTGGTTTGTTCCACTGCAATGGGCTAATTACGCCACAGTCATTTATGCACTTGCAATGAGTTCCTAACCATTAAAGAAAAATAAGATAAAGCCCCACTTTTCATTCTGAGAACTACATTGCAGGGCATCCAGTGTAAGACTTGAAAATAATTACTTAAAGATATCCTCAAGTCAGGCTTTTGAAAGCGAAAGATCAAGCAAACAGAAATCTTGTCTTCTGGTGGAGGCCTTGTGAAGTTTTTATCAATACAGTACAAACTAACTCTTAAGAGTTCTCTCAATTCTCATAATAAATCAACGTGTTGCTGCTTTTAATATCGTCTCCAAAGACTAAATTACCCAAAGTGCATGAACATCAAGAGAAATACGTCTATCCAGCGAGTTATAACCCTGGTATGACTCCCACTGATATGTGAAACGGCCCTAAAGCGGCTCAGCCTGTCTGAACTCTGTGATTCATGTGCTTTTTTTTCAACACAATGAAATCTGTGGGGACTTGCCTGGAAATATTGTTTTCAACATTTCCAGGAGCTCATTATTCTGGCAGGTACTGGCAATTTGGCCTCTCAAAAAATTAAATCTGACAACTGGTAATCAGTTTTAAAGGAGAAATAAAATCTGCGCGCATATGGACATCTACTTCCATTTCCTCCCATCCACCTAACTGTATGTTTAATTGCTCAGAGATTGAGGAGGCCAAAGTGCGTTATCAAGGGGGAGTCAAATGACATTTCACCAACAAAAGCTGGAAAGGAGAACAAAAAGCACATTTACACCAAACACAACAATCTACAAGAAGTGCTTGGTACCATGATGAGTTGTGTCCTTGACAGACATTTGGGCGGGATTAGTCCTCGAGTTATTTGGCTGTTGTGAATTGATGGCTGACTCATTTGTTGTATAAGTATATTTTATTCCAGTTCTGATTAATTAATGACACATTTAATTAATAATTTAATGTTGTATTTATTTATTTAATTTTGGCACATTCAGTCCTCCATAGTTCTCTGCTGCATGTGTGTGAGGTTTCTTTACCAACATAAACAACACCAACGAGTAGACCAACAGGAAAACGTTTTTTTCAATGTTTCTGTCATTTTCTGTCTCGATGGACATCGTTTTCAAAACACTGCTGTAGAAACGCAACTTTTCTGAAATGCAAATGCAAAACGATGCATTTTCACTCAAATCTTAAAGAGGATAGATGACCAATGGCACTGAAGAAACAGATAGCATAAACAACGGTGTAACAAATCTCCTAATATTGACAGTAGAAAATGAAGAAGTCATTGATGCAGAAATGAATGTACTCAGTAGCTGAATGTTGAAGCGAGTCATGAGCTGCAGTTTTCACTTTTATCTCTTTTGAGGGGCTCTCAATCATAATTCTTGGCGCTCTCTGTGCTAAATCTAGATCCCCCCCCGCTGAGTAACCTTTATAGCTTTTATATTAGCTTTTATATCATGTGAGACTATATAAAAACTGTTTATCAGATACTCTTTTCATTTCATCTAACTTGAGGGTTTTTTTTCTTAACAAGAAACAAGTGAATGTGCTCGATATAGATGTTAATTCCCTATGAGGGCCAGAGGTCAGCCATGAATCCTCAGTGAGTCCAAGAGCCATTCACACCAAACAAATGCTTTCCTTCGAGTAAAACTCAAGTCCAAAAATTCTAGAGCGAAGAAAATAGAAAGAGTCCTTAATAAATGTTAAGAGAGAAATGTTTCTGATTTCAGGAAATTAGATACAAGAAAAATGAAAGGTGAATTCATTATCTTCATTAGAATGTGGGTTGAAATAATTGCAAGTGTAGTTAAGGTTTAACACGGTGGAACATCCAACAGGAAAACGCCTGCTGGCATTCAGGGTTTAATCTGTTAATGAAGGGTAAAATTATGCAACATCGCCAGGTAGAAAATTAACTTCTTTCTAATCCCACCCACCCAAGATTTCTCGCTGCAGAAATCAGTGGGAACGAGTGGGAGATTACATTGTAGGTGAAGGAGCCAATTGAATTTTCCGCCCCCGTTGGCCCCCCCCTTCCCCACCCCACCCCCTCCTCCCGGGGGACCGCGCTGCAACCCCCATTCCTCGCAACTTCCCCTCTTTAAATGTTATTGCATTTACAAATCCATTAAATATGTCCTAATTCCTCTTTTAGAGCAGTAATTGGAGATGCCAGCTCCACACTGTGGCGTCTGCTGCAGCCGCTAGTTGATATAATTGCAATGTATGCGTGACTGGAGTATAATACCAATTAGCTGTGTTACCTCCTTGAAGAGCAAACTGTGTCCAAATAAACACGTCTTAATTATGCCCGCAGAGAATAGGAGTTGGAGAACACACAATTAAAGTGGCTAATTAATTCAGTGTTTTATCATCATAGTTGCTCTTTATTTTTTATTTTTTGACCCCGTCTTGCTTGACGCCAGTATCATGTAACTCAGAGACTAATAGAGTGTCCGTCCTCTCCACAGGACAGTGGGTCAGCCTTTGAAGTTCACTGTCCTGGCAGCCGTTAGCCTCAATGGGCTTGAGAAAAGAGGACCAGCGGAAAAAGAGAAGTAAATAAATAAACTGCCACTTTCATTGAATTTTGCCATCATTACTGGACCAATCAAACCTCTCGGCTTCTACGGTCCAAAAACCTTGAGAGACTGGCGCCACAAATCCTTTCAAACTTGACAAAGTTTAATTTTGTTGGAGTGAAATCTTCAAACTGTTTTCTCCGTCTTTTTCCTCTTTTCCACCTTCTCTTCCTCCAGCCACATCTGGCTCGGTGTAAAGAACCTTAAAGAAGTAGCATGTTCATGTTTTCCTGCACAGGATTCCAGCATCCAGCTTAACCTTCACTGAATTATCAACAGACAACATGCCCCGGTGCATGCTCAGCGATGAGTCACTGGTGTGAGCCCCTGAGGGATTTACCAGAGTCACTTTACAGGATAAAACACTTTACACTGTAAACGGGACACTTCTGGTCAGTTAATACAGACTCAAACGGAACCTTACTGTATTTATCCCTCAAATTGATGTCTAAAAAATGATGTGATTTGATTACTCATCAAAACATAGTTGTTGATTTTTTTTTTCAGTTAAAACTATTTATTTTGAAATACAGTACAATTAATGAAAATCAAATCTTGAAAAAACAAACAAACAATTATGCCTGGACATAATGCAGAAGCAGACAAAAGAAAAGAACAGTTGTCATAGTACAAGAAGCAAACAATGTCGTTTTAAAATGTATTTGCACCAGCTGTCATAAACTAATGTGAAGAAAATATGAGCAAATGTGCTGCCACAAAGGCTACCCTCTGTGCTGAGAGTAGCATTTAGTTTGAGTTATTTGAAACATTTCAATTAGATACTAAAGAATAAAGAAATGGGTCTGCACTAATGTTTAGTTTTGTGTTATTGATAATAACAATAATAATGCATAGGTTTCATATAGCGCTTTGTCAGGACACTCAAAGACGCTTTACATTGCATTATTCATTCACTCCATACTCGATGGTGGTAAACTACATATGTAGCCACAGCTGCACTCGTACTGCATTTACCCAGGCAGTTACACAATTTTGCAATGAAAGCACACATTTTGCATTGAGAGTCCTGACAGGAACCAGCAGGAGAGATCACATCACTCCAATATGAGCTTCTCTTCATTGGCTTCCTGTTTAATCTACAATAGAATTGAAACTCCTTCTTAACAAGCAGCTCCATCATCTGTTAAAGATTGTTCATCCCTTATGATCCAGCAGAACATTTCGTTCTCCGAATGCTGCCCCCTGGAGGATTCTAGGTTTTCTACAAGTAGAATCGGAGGTAGAGTTTTCAGATATCAGGCTCTTCTCATGTAGAATCAGCTCCCAGTTTTATTTAGGGAGGCTGACACAGTCTCTACTTTAAAGGTTTGACTCAAAGACTTTTCTCTTTAATAAAGCTTACAGTTAGAGCTGCTTCGGGACATCCTGGACCATTTTCTACTCCAGCTGCTGGAGGTGAAGACTGATGGGAGCTTCTGCATCGAGTGGCTTTTTGATTATATCTGTTCATTAGTTTTTGCTCCCTGTCTCTCTCCTTTTCTCTAATTCTATTCCTGAACCCCAACTGGAACAGCAGAAAGTCTCTTCCTCTGAGTCTGGTTCGGCAGGGTTCTTCCTGTTAAAAGCAAGGTGTTTCTTTCCTCCACCGCCACTACTTGCTCATGGTGGATTGTTGATTTTTCTCTGTAAAAGTGTCTTGAAGTGTTGTTTTTGAAGCTTTAGAAATGGAATAGAATAGAATAGAATTTAAATTAATATTGGCAAATATTCCCCGGCTAGCTCAGTTGGTAGAGCATGAGACTCACAATCTCAGGGTAGTGGGTTCGTGTCCCACGCCGGGCGCCACCTTCCCATGGGCTCACCACCTGCAGGAAGGTTCTTAAATGGTGCGATGTGCTCTGGGTGACAGAGCTCAGACTGTCACCCCCGCGACCCGGAAACGGATAAGCGGAAGAAAATGAATGAATGAATGAATTGGCAAATTAAACAAAATTGAAAAAGGACAGATTTGACATCACAATGACTCACTACTGCTCAAACACAGTATTACAAAAGAGAGATAACAAAAAAAGATGATAACCAGGCAGAAAACGGAGGTGAAAAGTCTGTACATACAAATGTAAGTGAACGCTCTTACATCAGTTTAAATCCACATTTCAGCACAACAAGGTGGCTCAACCAGCGCAGTGCGAGCGCAGGTTGAAAGTGGCGGTCCCAGAGTGACGGCTCTGCTGCTGACACCAGGCGGTGGAGGAGAAGTGATCACAGTCAGTCGACGAGTCCCCCTGGCTTTGTGAAACAGCGGAGTGGGAAAGCTTGCATCAGAGCGACTGTATCACCCTGTGATGCAAGCTCTCATTCTTCTATTTCAAAGCCACAATGCAAGGACAATGCAAGGAAGCAACGCCGAAAACGCTTTCCCCTTAAATCATGCAGGCTAATTTTTCATTTCTTCTTTACTTGTGAATTTTGAGATTTCGTGCTTAATTATAGCCTCTTCTTCTTTTAATGTGCAGCAACAATCTGAGCTGCTACAGAGAGAAATGGAGGGGACAGCCTGAACTAATAGGCTCTGACCCTTCCAGCGTCCCTCCAGTGAATCAAAGGAAGATAATGGATGAAAGGATGGCCAATTTACCCATATAAGGAAAATATATATTACGATGTGTACTTCACAGTTCTCAGGGGTATTGATAGCTGTGTAATAAGGCACTTTGTCTCACACTGTTATTGGATCTCAGCCAGGTGCAAGTGCTTCCTATAGAGCACTCAACAGGCCAAAAATCCTTCAAGGTGGCCTGTAATGGTTTTCTATATTCACTGTCGTATAGCATGCACAGATAACACTTTCGGATTTTGTATTACACATGGTCAGAGTGTCAAGCAATGAGGTTGGCTCCGTGTTTCAGTAATCCCCTGGAAGACAAAGCTCCAAAGCAGAATGAAATTAAATGCGGGCCCGGTTGAACATAAAACAGAACTCTTCAGGATGGCAGAGGTACAGAAACTAAATGTGGCCAAAACCTGGACGCGAACACTAAGCTGACACTTTTGACAGAACGCTACAAAACAGACTGGGGACAAACACGAACCACAGAACTGTGGGAGAATAAAGTTAACGAGGGACTTGTGGGAAATATCAAGAGGTGAGTTCTGACCGGCAAACATGGAGGACATGAAGCTGCAGCCCAGAGGACTGAAGCGAGAATAAATGGTAAAATAAACATCAAAAAACAAGCAAACCATAGCTGCGGAACACACTGAGGCTGGTATCAAATTACAAATAACAGTGCTGAAACAGTTGGTCGCTGACTCTTTTACAGTCTCAGAAAATATCACGGTCCACATATATACCTTGACTGTATTGTACTTCTGAGTTTGAACTCTAGGTGGTGCTACAATGACCTTTTTGAAACAAAAGTTACTTTGAGCCAAACAAGTAATACGAAGAAAATGAACTTGAAATCAACATTTCTGAATAATTACTTCCTAACCGTGTTGTTTGCACATTCACTGTAGAACAAGTTGTCAACGAGTCAGTGTCTTCACAAAATGAGACTATTTCAAACAAAATCATCGCTGTTGATTACCATAAAAGACAAAAGTAAAAAAATCGGGACATCAAGTGAGTGAAGATCATTTCAGGGAAATAGTTCACGAGTGATCAAGCCGTTCTGTTTGTGCTCTACGTGATTCCTCACATTCAGTCTTTCACTCCGTTCAGAAACACTTCCACAACTCCTGTGATTTAAGGTGCTCACACTCTTTGGGAAACATATTCAGGGTCTTCCCCATTGACACTTTGACAGTCAATTGAACCACCAAACTTTGAGTTTTGGCTCACCAACTGAGTCACTACATTTTTTTTTTAAGTTGGTAGTATGAAAAAAAACTAGTTTGCCTTAATTGAAGAAATGAAAAATAACTTGAAAATTTGATCATATTTCATAACCAACTGGTCAACAATGGAATGACCAATTCTTTGGACAAAATACAAAAATACTTAACTCAACAATCTTTATAGGGAATGCATGGCTTTAGTTACAGGATATACAAAGTTGGTTAAAAATATAGCCTTGGTCTGAAAAAAAAGAGAAAAAAAAGGCAGAATGCATGAATCAAAAACTAATTATTCAATTTAGTCTTGTGTACTTAACGTGTCTGATCACATATCTTTTTTTAAATCTGCGTCTCTTACCTGTTTGTTCACTTCCTGTCTTATTGTGACGTACCTGTCTTGTCTGTGTTTCCGCTCACTGGTTCTCCCTGCCTGCCCTCCCTCTGTGTCTGATTACTTTGATGTGTTTCACCTGTGTGACTCCATCACCGACTTGTATAAATCTCTCCCTCGTGTGTCTGTGCCGGATCATCTTGTGCATAGGGTCTTAACATCCTGCAATTCTCCTTGGTCTTCCTGCTTGTGATTTACTCATGTTTTGGACCTTGTCTTCGTTTGACCTGCTTCTAGATTCTCCCTGGGATTTCCTCGCCTACATTCTGAGAAAAAAAAAAAGTATAAATAATAATTAAAAAAAAATCATAGAATTTTTACTCTCTGTGCATGAGTCTGCTTTTGCGTCCAAACCTGATCTGTGACATTGCCTCTCTCCTCCTGGTTCTGCCAGTAGTGTCTTTCCAGTTGTCTGTGTCTTGTAATCGTCTCACTCTGTGCTTTTACTTCACGTCTTCTGTGGCGTTAGTTGTTTTGCTGAATGCGTTAAGTTATCTTGTTCATCTTATCTTGTTTCGTCCGAGGTATATGCCTTCTGATTTGTCTTCTACCTTCATCAGTCACCAATCAATGATGTTGCCAAATGTGTTCAGATTTTTTCTCTAATCCAAACTCTTTGTATTGAATACCTACTATCATTGTGAAATCTGTAGGTTCTTAGCATGCTGTGACGACCTCCGGTTTGTGACGTGTCGTCTGTCTCTGAGATGCGGCTGAAAGATGTATTATGTATGATGAGCCAAGTTGCTTTATGTTTTCTAGCATATCTGCAGCGCTTCGACCTCATTTACATATTAAGATTAGATGGAAATATAGGCAGCTTCAAGATAAAAAAAATATTAAAAGCAGGTGATAATGGAAATGTTCTGGCAACCTTATCTACATCATTCCATCTCTAGATATAGATCGCATCTCAAAAATTAAAGGCACGGCATTGAGGAGACGAGTGTAAAACAGTGCGTTTCACCCTGTTTCTCATTACCTAACAAAGCTTTATATAGCACAGTCCAACAGAATTGATTAAAAAACACCATACCTCGTTGTTTAATTACCATAGAAACAAGCAGAGTTAGTAATCCCACTTAAGATATTCAGGATATGTTCAATATATTCATTAGCTTTAGGAAGTAATTTTCAGGAGGGAGCTCAGAGAAGGTCACACATGTCGTTGCTGTCAATCGCAGAACTACAAAGTATCTCACAGGAATTTGGCGTGATCTCGCTGAGGTTGCAGACAGCAGCGTTGGTCACGGAGAGGAGCTGATTCGTAATTACTGCCTTGTAACAACCTGCGTCTGCACTGCTTCTTCGTGTCGCCTCGGTCCTCCTTTGAGCAGCCCGTGTGGTTGGCCACAGTCACAGCATCACCGGCAGCCGGGCAGAGGGAAGCTGGAGCCTTCATTGATATGCTAATGCTGTTGTTCATTAACTGTCTTTAATTAGAGTGTGTGCCGCTGCTGCTGCTGCTGCTGTGGGCTTCTGGATAACTGCAGCCACCAACAGCAGACCATTTACCAACTGACGAGGACCACGACCATCTCAACACACCGAGGGACAGACAGAGGAAGAACGCAGAGGAGGAAGTGCTACAACGGAGGGGGAGGAGAGAAAAAGAAGCAAGCTGCACTAAACCTATTGAAGTCGGGATCAGATTGGTTTCCAGTTTGTACGATGGTCAGAAAATGTTTGCAGCTTTTACACAAAATGTAAAAACAAGTGGTCCCAGAAGAACGGTCAACAATTCAAAACAATTTAGTTTTCCAAAATCTTATTTCCATATTTTCGGGGCTATAAATCGCATCTGTCACCAGAAATGTTTCACAAAGAGGAAAAATAAAAATATAAATCACACTGGTGTATAAGGCACATTAATGTAACTGTTGATGATCCTGGCCCAGCAGCTGCTGGTCCAAAACCTTCAGTGAATTTGTTTCTCAGCTTTTAGCCTTTAATTAGCCTTCTTTGTTTCCTTCGTCATGGTCACACTTTCTTTTCTCCAGTTCCTCACAAGTTTCTTCAACACTCTGACCTTTTTATGTTTTCTCTTTTTACTTTAAAAATTCTCTGTGTCACGACCTGCATCTCAGCTGCCACTTTGGGGCAATGTTTCCTCATTTGGCTTCTCTCGTCTCATCTCCACATGTGCGTGTCGGGTTGGTCGTGGTAATGCCAACTGATTACATGATTCGACTTACCTGCAGCACCAGGTGGAAGTTGCTCCCGTGATAATGACCCGCTCTATCTCACTGGGCTTCAGACGCCACTCCACGCTGGATTGTGCCACTCAATCCGTCAGTGTTAAGACAAGTTTGCGCTTTTCGGCAGATTCCATGCTCCAAATTAAACCTGCGCCTCTCTGCTTCCCGTTTCAAGATCCAACCTGCTCAACTCGGGTCAACTCTCAGACTTGTGTTTCTGACACTCTCAGCGATTCGACTCAAACCAGCCAGCTCTACCCTACTCTGCTTCCCACAACGCAGTCTCAGCCGCCTGCCTGGCCGCCTACAAACACTCCCCTGAAACTCCATCCCACAACTCGACTTAGAAAACTCAGTAAAATCTGCGATTCTTCCCCGGACTCGTATGGATCCACAGCCTCGCTCCAGTTTATACCTGGCTCTAGGGACTTCCAGTCGCCGCAGGTTGGTGGACCTTAACACCCATTCAGTGTATCGGACAGTCACAAGTTCTGATAAATAAGGACGGGTCAGGCCGTTGAGGGCTTTTAAAACAAAGAGTAAAATCTTAAAATCAATCCTAAAAGAAACTGAGTCAGTGGAGGGCAAAGAGGGCTGGGGGTGGTGTGGTGACGTCTGGATGTGTTTGTTGAACAGGCTGCAGCAGTTTGCACCAATTGGAGGCGACTGAGGACTGACTGGGAGACACCGACATAAAGTGCATTGCCACATTCAATTCGTGAGCTGATAAAAGCATGAATTGTCCTTTCAAGGTCGGAGCGATTTATAAAAGGCTTTACTATAGTTAAAATACGGCGTTGGTGAAAACTCACCCTGACCACACTGCCGATCTGCTTGTCAAATTTAAAACTGCTATCGAAAATCACTCCGAGGTTCTTCACAGATTGTTTTAGCTTTGAGAACACACAGGAACATTTTCACCAAATAAAATGTACTAGCTTTTGTCCATATTCAAATATAGAAAAAGAAATTCCCCGGCCACAGCCTTGATGTCTGTGATGCAGTCCATTAGGGATTGAAGGGTGCCTCTTCTGTTTGGTAACACCATTAAAAACCACTGCAAATCATCGGCGTAGCAGTGAAATGCTAAATTGTGCCGAGTTAAGAAGGTCGCACTGACATTAAAAGAGGTACAATTGGAGGCAACGTTACCAGGTGGCCTTGGTCTGTGAGATCACGAAACAATTGGAGGGTTGTTGATGGTGACTGTTGTTAGAACTTCTGTCATTTCTTTCAATTGCTTCGAAACTCAAATCTCGAATGACACAACGAACGCACTAAAGATCAGTGCTTTCTCTTTCTAACATTGAGCATCAATGATCCTTTAGAAATTGAATGATTAGTTAGCATGCTGTGGCGATATGAAGTAGAACTAATAATGAATAATAATACATAACTAAGATATTCTAAAAGCAACAACCAATGACTCCAGTCATTAATCGTGGGGCAGTTTTGTGTTCAGTATTCAACCTGGTTACTCACACACATTTTAGTATAAACAGTGTAGTTTAGTACTAGTGTAGTATAGTTTCTTGTCACACATGGCATTTTTAAGCACTCAAACGACTCACAGACTTCTGCTATAATTTATTTTTTTTCCCTATGAAGTCATGTCAGCCTGAGTGAAGAATAAATACCAAGTTCCAATCAAATACAACGCCCTGCTCCCTAAATACCAAGAAGTCACTACAATCAAGTAAATGGGTCAAGTTGATAGAATGAAACTATTTTGTGTTGATTCCTGTAGTATACCTCCATCCATGAAGAGGTGAAGTCTGTGTGCTCCTCTAAGAAACGCCTTTACAAGAAACGACCAAGTGTATTTAGGAAAAAAGGAACAAAATCTTCTACATTTATTCTGAGAGTTCAAAGGTGCACCGATCCACATTTTTTCACTTCCGATCTGATCCCAATACCTGAATTTGGATATCTGACAATACTGATACTATTCCAATACCAGAGCTCTGTTTGCTTTAATATTATTATTATATGAGGCTGTAATGAACGCCTCTCTCTGGGCAAGAGTTAAATGTACGAATGTATGCATGTATTCTCCCAAAAGGCAACTTGAGGTTAGTACAAGGTCAGAAAGGGAAACTACAAACTATTTTTGTTCCATTTGGACAATGTGGGGGTCTGTATGATGTCATCATCATATAATAAACTTGTTATATCTTTAAAACCTCAGAATCGCTTTAATAATCCATGTCCAAATTCTTTAGCAACGCAGCACAAACAGCAATTTTTCCAGCACAAACGATTGGGACTATTTTCACAGTTTTGCGCGGAGGAGGACGCAGCTTCACGGAGGCGATACCTTCATAAATTAAATGAAGTTCTCAGCCCGTGTTCATATCTGGAAAAGTGTCATGTTTGTTTGATTTATATTAAAACTTAAAACGCGAAATCAACAACACTCAAGTCATTCAAGTCATCGTGTCTCAAGTCAAGTCAAATCAAGACAAGTCCCAAGTCTTTAACTTCTAAGTCCAAGTCGAGTTTCAAATCTTTCTTCTTTTCTTTTTTTTTCCCCAGTCAAATCCCAAGTCATCAAAACAGCAACCGGAGTCCAAGCCACATGACTCAAGTCCCAATCTGCCATGAACCTTAATAACTTTGTATTTCAATGAACATTTTTATTTTGAGCTGCAGCCAAACAGAGATCAGCTCATTTGTAACCATGTAGACTCACCTAACAGACATAAAAACGATCTGCTGGGATTCAGCTCAGCCGAGAGCCAAAACACAACTGTGTGCTTATTTATGACCTTTCCTTGTGCCCTATTGAGTTATTGATGACTCATCTGCTCCTATCAAACAGTGTTTGTTAATGTAAATGAGGCTAAAATAGTAAGAAAGTGTGCCAAGTGGGACATCTGGGGACTGAAAGTCGGCCAAGTGATTCATGATTCTGAGCACATGCTCTCAGTTTCATCCTGGAAGAAATCGAGGGCGGGGTTAGAGTTAGATTTTGGTATGATGCTGCTGTTTGTCAGACCAACGCTCACATCCTGTTATTGAAGTACCAGTGACTTACATTTCTGCTGTATGTATGAGTATTTCACCTCCTTGCATTAGTTTTGGCCGGCGGAGCTGCTCAGTGTCACTGAATTTTTCCTCCAACTGCCGCCTGTGGACACTAGAAGGAGCCATAAATCGAATGCGTTTTAAAGAGTTTGTCTTACGGCTCGGCTGCTGAAAGCTAAAATGAATGCCTCCACCACACCATCTGAAAAGTGATCTTATATCTTATTTTGTTTTCAAAGTTTTTTTTTGTTCAGTTTCCACTCTGTGATCACTGCATCTAATTAGATTCTATCATTTGCTTTCCATCTTTGACCATCATAGATACTTTGTATATGTGTAATCTCTTGTCTGGCCACAGGAAGTTATAATCCACTTCATGGACTTTGATTGTCTTGTTTGCAACTCCCTAAATACATTTCCTCACACTGTGTAATCATTTTGCTTACACTGATTGATTTTAGGAAACCACAGTTGTCATAAGAGTGGTGAGATTGTAACTAAAAGTAGGAGTACTCTTGGTTTGCAGTGCCATGGCCCTGAGGCTTCGTGGAGAATTGCATTACACGCTTCAACACCGGCACCATTGTTCTGGCTGTGCATGCATTTCTTATATCTCTGAAACCAAATGGGTAGAATTATAATCAATAGCTTACCCTTTTGCTGATGTATAGCGGTGTCGGGGCAGCTCCGTTGGTCACGGAAGGTTTTCAATCCAAGACAAAAAACACAGCACTTTCTCCAAGGCGTTCTAGTTAATCCACTGCCATAAATATGTGATTAATGAGTCATTTATCATCTATCAGACCTTCATTCTAATGAAAATCACAAAAGGAGAGCACCAAGCTTCCCCCAGGTGGAGGAGTTTCAGTATCTTGGGACTTTTTCACAAGAGAAGGAGCAGTGATGGAGGAATCAGTATTTAAATTTTCTTTCATTCCTTTATGAAATTATTTCTAGACAAAACTGCAGACAAAAAAACGTCCTGTACTCTGGTCCCTGGCTTCTTGGTGTGGTACTGCAGCCACTCACGACTTCTCACATGCAGTTATTCATTCATTCATTTTCTTCCGCTTATCCATTTCCGGGTCGCGGGGGTGACAGTCTGAGCACTGTCACCCAGATCACAATGCACCGATTAAGAACCTTCCTGCAGGTGGTGAGCCCACGGGAAGGTGACGCCCAGCGTGGGACACAAACCCACTACCCCTGAGATTGTGAGTCTCATGCTCTACCAACTGAGCTAGCCGGGGGACCACATGCAGTTACTCTACTGTAATTCACAGAGTGGATGAGGAACCCACTAATGTTGCTCCTGGTGTAACGTGTACATTTCTGACATTCTTGCATTTTGACTTAAAGTTACAGACAAAAACTGTTCAGAATAACATTGTAACTGTTGTAATTGTTGAAGAAGGCGTCAAGCTACAAAATAACAAATAAGGTTCTCACCTCAGCAAGAGGCTTCTTGTTGTCCGTTCTGTCGGTGCTGTGATGACATCAAAATCAATTTCAAAACAATGAAAATAAGGTTTAGGTTTAGAGCATGCATAACATTTCAGCCAAAGCTCACTGCAGGATTATGGTATGTAGCCCTCCTACTCAAATCAAAATGAAATCCCAGTATAACAGCAGCTCTGAGGGATCTTTCCTCTTAGCCTGGGGATTCATTTAGTAAGGAACCTACAAATGTCTTTAAAGTGCAAGAAATGATCAATTATATTCTCCCTAAGATGCAGAGAGGCCCAGTTAGCAGATTATTTGCTAAACTGTTAATGTGAGCAAAACAAACTACCATATACTCAAACACACTTAAACCCCCCATTTAAAGCCAACAGGAAAACCTACATATAGTCACCCGGTTTAACATTCACTGTAACTCAATTATAGCATCAACTGCAAAACCAAAATGTCTGAACTGTAAATGCCTCATTGAAATACCCGGAATTTTATAGTCTTGTTTGTTGTTGTTGGTACCAGACGTTGGCGCGTTAGTTGGAGCTCAAAAGAAAAGAAAAAAAAAAAGAATAGAAAGAAGATTCGTACCTCCTGAAACAGATCAACTCCTCCTTAAGGCTCCAACAAACAGCCGCGATTTTTGTCCAGCGGGATCATCAAAGTCTTCACACTGTTCGCGACTGTGCGAGACGAATTAAATGATTGTTTTTGCAGACTGTAGGAGCTGAATCTACACTGACTCGACGTGATTACGGAACCGCGTCGAGGTGAGTCGACACAATGATGCAAGAATATAATGTCATAAGCGTGCGTCATCCATTCAGGACAAATAAAGGTGCGAAACACGGACAGAACTCTCGCCCTTGCCAGGGTAAAACTCAGTTATTTTTTCTTCCCTCTTGCTCTCTTTCATTTCTCTCACTCCTCTGAAAGTCTCAAATTTTTTTCCCCCGATAGGTCAAGGGTCAAATGATGACCAACTTTTTCCCCCTTGATTGACACCTGCCCCCCCCCCCCCCCCCCCCCCCCCCCCCCCCATCAGCAACCAGAACTGTGCATGGCCTATCCAAAGACCGTAGGAAAGAACAATATCAAACAAATCATTTCATTCATCACTCTCAAAATGCAAAACACTTTTACACAATAAAGGAAATGTAAAACCCTGTAACCCGGGTACTACAGTTATCTGGTGAAGTATCTGTGCTCTCATAAACTCTCAAAGGCTTGAATAGAACCATTCATGGCATAGTTGAGGCGTCGTGGTTTGTTTTATCACTGGTTGGAGCTCGTCCTATATGGCTATTCAGTGTGGAGTTTCCATGTTCTCATCATCTGTGCAGAGGTTTCCTGGAGGTGCTCTTTATTGTTTCTTTCTCTCTGTTTGTCTGGCGACCAGTCCAGGATTCACCCACATTGCAACCACATTGAACTTTCAAGATATGTATTGTCATGTGTGCTCCTGACATACACATTTACTCTCTACAATGAAAAGCTTACTTTGCTGGTCCCCCAACCTATAATAAACTAAAAGATAGAAATAAAAGAAAGAACAGTGTGTACACATGAATAGGTTACTAAATAAGTTTAGGCAAGCAGCAGCAACAAGAGGTAATGTGAATCACTCAGTAGCGCAAATATGTCTCACAGTATGAGCTGGAATCGACTCCAAAACACAACAACCATAGCTTGGATAAAGCAGTGCAGAAGAGGGACGAATGGATATCACAGGAACACTGCAAAAATGAGTAGCCCAAATATAAGATACAAAAACTACTTTTGAGACAAAATATTACTTAGAATTTGTGAAACTATCTTGCAACTTTTGTATATTACTCGATGAGAAATTTTCAAATAAGATTTTTGAATCTAGATGTAAGATTACACTGAAACATCAAGGACTAAAAATTAGTAAGTTTTAAAACAAGCGAAATGGTCTCTCATATCTACAGATGAGATTTCAAATCTTGGCACATGGCAAATCATTTGCAGTGTAAAATACATTGTGCTCTCTGCACATGAAAGAAAAATTATTCATACATGGGAGAGATATTTCTGATGGAAATAAACTCTGTGTGTGCGTGTGTGTGTGTGTGTGTGTGTGTGTGTGTGTGTGTGTGTGTGTGTGTGTGTGTGTGTGTGTGTGTGTGTTTGTTGTACTTTCTGTGTTGTTCACTGCGAGGTGGACACGCTGTGCGAGTACACAGCCCATCATTTACTCAGACATCCTTTCTTTTTTCCGTCAAGCGTCTCGTCTTTCTTCCTTTCTCTCCCATCCCGACTCCTCGAGGCCACTGTGTTGCGCAGAACGAGACGCTCCCCGATGTTTTTTTTTTTTCCTTCTCGCTGTGAGCTGAGGTATTCTGTGATTTGTGATCTGGGACTCGGCGGCTTTAGACAAAAGGAGCCGCCATTCCCCCTGAAGCCTGACAGCCATGTTAGGATCTGATGAGAGACATGGAATGGAGAGAAGACTGTCGTTTTCCTGTCATCAGCTCAGACACCAGAACTCCAGACGTCCCTTTCATCTCCAGCTTTGTTA
Source organism: Lipophrys pholis (assembly GCF_963383615.2). Lineage (NCBI taxonomy): Eukaryota > Metazoa > Chordata > Actinopteri > Blenniiformes > Blenniidae > Lipophrys > Lipophrys pholis. The sequence goes on along the minus strand of NC_137636.1, from coordinate 21,135,645 downwards.
TTCTCGTTGCTAATTCCTCTCCTGCCTCCGTGCCCTCCCTATACTTCCCGTCATATATACACTCAAACATGAGATCTGCTGATTAGCTGTGAGGTCTCACAACAGGACAACTATCAGCACCATAATCAAAACAAAACGTTGTTGAATATCATTTTAGAGAAAGCACCCTGGTTTTTTCCTTCCTTACCTCTCTCTCTCTCTCTCTCTCTCTCTCTCTCTCTCTCTCTCTCTCTCTCTCTCTCTCTCTCTCTCTCTCTCTCTCTCTCTCTCTCTCTCTCTCTCTCTCTCTCTCTCTCTCTCTCTCTCTCTCTCTCTCTCTCTCTCTCTCTCTCTCTCTCTCTCTCTCTCTCTCTCTCTCTCTCTCTCTCTCTCTCTCTCTCTCTCTCTCTCTCTCTCTCTCTCCCCATCTATTATCAATTTGCCCTCATACTGAGTCCATTTTTAAAGTCAAAACCTGGTTTAATAAAGGTCTTGGTTGAATATTTTAAAAGGTTGGTGGGGAGATGTTTTATGTGTCACAGCGGGTTATAGTAAAATTAGCAGACAGGCAACAAGAAAGTCTAACATGATATTGCATAAAGGGAAGCGGCCCATTAAAAATGTATGATATGGGGTAGAGGTGGTATTTATATCCAGTTTCTCTCCGATTTCACAGTTGATAAGAAGGGTAACTATGATCCCACGGCAGTTTGCGTGATATAAAATTGCAAAGGGAGGCCATGCAGAAACAGGATCTACATAAGCTATGAACACCAATAATTGGTGATTAGTGAGTTGGGGTGGAGGGTAAAGATTACAGACCGCTAAGATGCTCCTGCTATTATTAGCATTTCGCATGCCGCACAGGCTGCGAGATATCTTCTCTTTTCCATTTTTGGTTATCGCTCCCGTAAAGCACCTTGAACTGCTTCTGTGGGACTGCGCTCTGCAGATAAACTTGAACTCACAGCAGCAAATCTGTCACTGGATACGGCAGACTTTAGACGCTGTCACTTTTATGTATCTCCTTCATCAAGCCCTCCATTTGTGCGGCACTAACCCCATCGGCGTCAACTCTCTGTTAATAACTCCGTGGTCATTTCCTATCAGGCAAAACCTGCACGTGCAGGACCTTCAGAGAGGCTTTCCTTGGTAGATGTTCATAAAACTGAAAGACAGTTTCACCAGGAGACAGAAATCTGTGTAATGCTCCCATAAAGAGCTGGTACTGACGGCTGCTGATAGACAAACTCGCATGACCCCCATTCAGAATAAAGTGTCACGGTGTCGCACTCATAACAGCAGATTCATGTGTGCTAACCTTAAACCTGTGCTAATGTTGAAATCTGTCACTGACTGCCTCTGCAATAGGATATCATTAGACTGATACCATAGCTTTTCACCTCGACTTAACTTGGCCTTTTCCAAGTGGAGGCAGGATTGATATCAATCCTTTGAATGAGCACATGCCTTTTAGGTGAATATCGGCCCTGTGACAAACTTGCCCCCCATGACAGCAAATTTCTCCGGTGAGCCTGAAAGCATTGCACACAAATTAATGTCAAAGGGTGAGATGTGTCCTCAGATAATTGGAAAGTGGATGCAGTTTCTTCCAGGTACAAAATGGACGGCGGTGATGGACAGTTATGTGGCTGTGTTTCGAAGTCTCAACGCGTCCTCCATTTCAGTCACACGTTCACACACCACTGATGACAACTCTGCTTTGCAATGTTTTGCAAACCTTGGAAGAGATATTGATTTACTAAAGAGTCACTTGGTGCAGAAGTGATACAGTGCACACACTGTGGACACTGATCTATAACAGGACTCCGAGGATCCAGTCTGATGGACACATTGATTTAGCACATTTGGCTGGATGATGGTTTTGTCTCCCAAATTGTTCAAAATACTTGGAGGAATATTAATGAATTAATATTGTGTAATGTGGTTTGTGTCTGAATGTATATTGAATATATATTAGTGTTATGGAGGCCTTTTTCTCAGCGGGCTCTCCACCACTTCTATTTGCAGAAGAAGACTGCAGGATTGAGAAGCGTCTGCAGGTTTCAAGTGGTTGCATCCAATCTGATCAAACTCTGCCGCCAGCATGAATATCAAACTGAGCTTTGTGTGAGCATATACAGCCGTCTACGCCTGTGAGACATGAAAACGTACAGCCAAGACGAACAAGCGTCTAAATGCTTTCCACGAGCGGTGCCTGCAAAAAATACTAAGGGCTACCTGCTGTGAACGGGTCAGTAACGGAGAGGTTCTATGGTGTTAGAGACTGTTTGATGCTCTCAGGTGATGCGCGGTTTCAGGAAGATGAATGAAGACCGGACATGGATTCGATAGAAAGAATTCTTTATTCAAAGTTGCAGCAGGACGCACGCAGCATGAGACGAGACGGATGAGTCAAGCCTCCTTCTGGTACCTCGATCTCCCCTTCTTATGCTGCTCTCATCTAATCAGCACTTCCCCAAGGCCTGGTTTCTGCGTCAATAAAGCACTGTGAGGTCTTGTGAAGACACCGTAAAGACAGCGTTACAGACAATACGACATTCGGTCCTCTGGAGTCAAGGACGCTCACTCATCTCTGATACCGCGTCGACAGGAAAGCAATATCCTCTGATATCGGCCTAAAGGCAGTCCAGAGTGTGAGATGACCAAGGCCCATCTGTGCCTTCCTATAGATAACATTTTACAAGGCTGCTCCTGTATCAACAGGTCAGAGGATCAGAGGAGGCCTTAAGATTTTCTACTACATGCAGAGATCAAGGTCTCTTGCACATTACAGGAGAATGTCATAGAACTTCGCTTTTGTCTGGCGGGTCACATCCTGTGTCTCCCAGAACGCCACCCAGCCGGAACAGCGATGACATGAAGGAGTAAAGCGGTAAAGGGGATGACCACGAATGACCTGAAGAAGGACATTTCTGACCGAACTCAAATCCGTCGACATCATCTGGCACAGATGTCATCGAGGTGCTGCCGACTGACAGCGTTGGAGGAGACTGATGGACTTATCTTCCCGATGGAACACGCCACACTGAACTGATGATGACATATTTTCATTGTTGTATCTCAGAATTTGGTTTTGTGATCCATAGTTTTTTTGTATTTTTTTTTTCAGATTCAGATGTAAACGTGGTAACACTCCAATATGTTTGGTAACTTCCTCCACTAACCTTTCCAACTCAAATTTCAGCGGTCCATTCTATCACTTCATTGTGAACACAAGCAAACAAACAGAAGCAAAGGTTTTCCCGAAGATCCTTCTCATGTAAGCAGCGACTAATTCACACAAAACTCTCATTTTCACAACTCCTGTTTGCACTTGATGTAACTCCTGGTGCTATTTTGAGATGATCACCTGCAAACACGTGCAAACGCAAGAGAAATCCGCTTTTTTGCATGTTTCATGCAGGATCTGTCAGGAAAAACTGTCTTGAACCCAAATTGCAGACTCACAAAATTGAAGTCTGTAGATTTATTTGAAAAAAACTGTTGCAAACATATAGTGCTGGTTTTTATTTTTGCCCATGCACGCCTAAATAATATGAATAGCCTACCATCATATAAAAATCACATCATTCTGACTAGATAGGGCTGCTCACTGCTTTTGAACTGTGATTTTACAAACAATTCCTTTGTTTTGTTTTATATGAGAAGGTTATTTTTTTCTTATAAAGAATGATGTGCAATTTTGCAGTCTATGTTTCAAGGATGACCTGTGTCACCACTTATGTAAAGCTGCAGTGTCTGGAGTGCAGAGATGCATGTGTGTCTTTCTCAAAACAATTCAGTCTTTAAAAAGTCGGCCTCCGACACTCTAAGGTGGTACTGCGACGTCCGTGTCTTCTTGGAAGAACAATGTATTAAAATTCTCTTAAACTTTTCAATTGCTTTTTGTCTGATTCCTGTGTATTTTGTCTCCTGAGGTTTACTAAAAATCCTTTAGGTACAGCCGATGGTTCTGCGGTTGAATTCTCACCTGCAATGCAGGAGGCCTGGGTTTGATTCCCTACCAATGCAAAAGGACTTTTGAAATGTGTTTACTTCCCCTTTGAAGATGGAGTTTTGTTTTCTCTTTTTTATTTTTTTATTTATTGATTTTTATTATTACTTCAGTAGGTGCTTGAGCACCGGAGGACCTGCCTGTTCGACGCCTATGGTATCAGCTGCACCAGTGGTTTGACTTGGTATCGGGTTATGAACATCGACGGCTGTGAACACCTTGATGTGTGTTGATTGAGTCTCTTGGTGGAGCAGACTGGTAGATGGATGATGGGAATGTTGGACACTCCCTGACCAAGCTCAAGGATGAGACAATGATGAGGTGTTTAATGTTGTGAGGTCAGGTTAGTTACTGACTAAACGTTTTTGAACAGGAACAGAAAAATTCTATCACATTTTCTCAGGTATTTTTTGTCTCACCTGTGCAGTTGAAGTTAATTGATGATTCCAAACTAGATGTGAATGAATATGTGTGACTGTCTGTCTCTCGGTGCTCGTCCTGCTGATCTATCCTAGGTCTAACCTGTATTCACTCATCATCGTCTTTCAACCGGATCAATCAGTACAAACGATGGATGGAAGAACAAAAGTATGGAATCGGTATTTTATTTAAAGTATATATTTTGAAACGTCTTAAGAGACAACATCACATCACACCTCTCCTGGCTTGTCTCCATTGGCTCCCTGTCCATTTTAGAATTGATTTTAAAGTTGTGCTGATTACTTAGAGACCTGCTAACCCTGTGCGAACCTGCTCGCAGTCTTAGATCCGCAGGTGGATCCCTTCTGGTGTTCCCAAGTCGAAGCTTAAAATCTAAGGGTGACCAAGGGTTCTCCACCAGGGCCCCTGGACTCACGACAACCTGCCCCAGGAGATAAGGCTCGCAGAATCAGTGACCACTTTTAAATCTCTTCTAAAATCCCACTTTTATAGACCTGCTTTTATTTGAAGTTTACCTTTAGCTTTAATTTGTTTTAGTGTTTCATTGATTTTTTTTTTTTTGTTTGTTTAAATTATGTCCCGTTTGTTTTATATATGTTCTCTCTTTTTAGCCGCCTTGGCCTTTAGATGGTTGTCATCTGTAATTAGTTTTAGTTTATCACGTTATTGATTGTCTCCTCGTGTCTTGCCTGACTTTTTTTATGATTGTGTGACCTGATTGGCAAAACACTTTGCGAACGCTGTTCTTAAAGGTGCTTAAAAGTTATTATATCATGAGTTTTATATGAAAGCTCGTCTCCTCAAAAACTTTTCATTTTTTTCAGTAATCAGTGAGGTAACACCTCCAGATTTTTAAAAGAAGTCGCTTCGGTAACTTGGATGAATCTCTCTGCAACAAAACTAAAACATCAGATTTTCTTTTTCTTTTTTCTTTACAACTCTTGTGCACACTTGTGCACATTTTCTTTTTCGGGCAGTTTCAGATCATAACTCTGTCTCTTGTTTCAAGCTCCTTGACTTTGCCTCCTCATGTATGACTGCTGTTCTCTGCGCGAATGTGTTTCACCTGAGTGTGTGAGTGTCTGCACCTGGTGACAGGGATTGTATGTACCGGGCTTCTTTCTGTCTTTCAGCCTCTCTGCATTCTCATGTTCTTTGCGTTATCGCGCTCCCTGCGTTCTCATGTTCTCACATTCTGAGTGTTCCACCATTCCTGTGTTTTCTGTGTTTCTTGTGTTAGGTTTGGTTTTTTTGGGACTTTTTACCTCAACTGACCTACAGCAGCTCCAGCCCCATCAGTCTATGGAGTCTTCCCCAATTCATTGATCCATGACAGTAATTCTTCAATGACCTTTGTGATTGACTTGTCATGATGGAGGGAGTCAAGCTGATTGGCTTGGGATGAACATGTATTGATATTAAAGCTGTAGCTCAGTTTAGGTAGACAGGGAGGGAGAATGGAAGTCACTGGGTGAAGATATTTGTGGACAGAATGAGAATGAGCATGTCTTTAGTGAAAGTGAAATGCAGAATCCACAAATTAGGATCTAACCTCTGCAGCATTAAGAAGCATTATTCTGTGTTTTTTCATCCGCACTGTCATTAATTGTGTGTAATGTCAAGATCGTGAGATTCCTTTAAGCCTTCTCTGATTTTCATAAAGACAAATGGGACATCACACTCATCTAAGAGCACTAACCGCTCCTTAAAAGCCTTGTGTACCAAAAGAAAGCACGATATACACCATATACAGTAAATATTTCACGCACTGCTTTTCAAAGTGCATAATCAAAGCAAGATCGAAGAATGTAGAGCTTCTTTTTCAGAAAATGTTGCAGTAAACATAACATCTTGTTGCCTTGAGGTAAAAATAGCTGCATTGAAGAGCTCACATGTCATACAAATTTTTCTCAATGGTAATTTCACTACAGATCTAATTTACTTGGTTTCATGGAAGCAGGAACAAGCCCGTGTTAATGACAGGGTCAGTGTTGGTGTTGAGGGGGCATTGTGAAGGCAACAATAGGCTTCTTTTTTTTTTTTTTTTACTTTAAACCAATGTGCAAATGAGCTGGACTATTTTAAAATGCGTTGAGCGTCACACTGCGAGCTCGACTGGAGGCTTGTGTTTGTCTTTCATGGTTCCTGTCAGAAGTCTTGCAGCAGTTTTCTTCGCGAGCTGTAGCTGTCAAAAAGGCTTTCTGGGAAGACCGGAGGAGATAGCGCTCAGATAAAGGCACCAATGTTTCCCAAGGACTTATTTAGATGCCAAGTCCTTGAAGTTTTGCCATATTTTGACATTATGCAGAAGTTAAAAAAAGGTTATTTCCTGATATTGCCACAACTAAATCTAAAGCCACAATCAAAATTGTTTGTTGAAGGCATCCACAGTTAACTGTTGGTTACTGGTGTGCACTGCCCAAAGTGGAAAAAAATCCCAGTTTAGTTACTGCGTTGAATCTGGACGTTCTATCTGTGTGTGCTTGGGTTTTCTTCAGGTTTCTTCATCCACCAATCCAAAAAATGAACAATAGATTTCTTAATGGCTCCAAAGTGAAACTAAAACTCTCGCCCGGTGTCAGTTTGGAAAAGACCCAGACCCTGGCCCTGCTATAAATCAGGTGTAGATAAAGGATCAAATTTTGTTATATATGAATATAAAGACAATATAAAGTCATTGCCAGGGGTGGACTGGGGCAAAAAAAATCAGCCCTGGCAGTTTTGGTCCTTACTGGCCCACAACATTATCGATCAACTAAATCAAGTACGGTCTTTAATGAGACTGGTATAGTCAATTTTCTGAAATCAATCTCAAAGGGCACCAGAGAGGTGGTTCAGTGGATTGCGGTTTAATTTTCAAAAGTCCAAGTTTTGAGAATGAGCTGATTACAGGACATTTAGAAACACTGACTGATGTCTGCTTCCTTCTTTCTGAGGAAAAACTCTTTGGGTTTACACTATTTACTGGGTGTTTAGTTGTCTGGTCTTGCTTCAGCTTGAAGTTCTAAACTTTGATTAGACGGGTTTTCATTACAGAATTTGAATTCAGCTCTAATTCTGGTCGTTGCTTCTATCAGACCATATTCTATGTAAAAAAAGATAATTTTCTTTTACATTTTAAGAATTTACTTTTTTGCTAAATTGGAGCCTCTTTGGGGACAGTTTTGGTCCACGGGCCTTGTGTTTGACACAACCGCCTTAAGATCAAATCGGGGCCTCCTGGTTGGGAATCACTGCTCTAGATCGCCTGGATGTTTTCTCTGGAGATCAGCTGCTCTTGAACGGAGATGTTGTATGAAGAAGCAGGTAATGTTCCAAAACCCAATCCTGATTGAAGCTGTGGAGGGATTAATGGAGGCTGGTTCATCGTGACTAAAGGCTGTTTTATGCTTGACGTGTTTGCGAGCTCCGCACAGCTCCGTGCGGACGAATTATGTCATTTTAGCCGCCACGCCGCTCTGTGCAGATCGCTCCGTGCAGACCGCTCCGTGCAGACCGCTCCATGTGCCTCCAAATTGTTCTCACGACATGGACGGAGACGTGCGTAAAAACTGAAGACTTGGTCTTAAAGACACAAAAAACATAAAGGTGCACATCGACACTGAAAACACAAGAGTTGACTCAGTGATGCCAACTTGCTTCAGTGTCAGACTTCAACAGAGGGAAAATTTAATTTGACACATTAGTTCAATGTTCTGCTCCGCTCTCCACTTGTAGGATCACCTGCTGGTGTCAAAGAGAAGAAGTCTACTTCTTCGGCTCTAATTTAATACTGCGGTGGAAGTGTGTTTGGGATGCACTGCCCCCTGCGGTTTGGGAGCGGGAGCCAGGTGTCGTATAAATGGCACACACGTTCTCTCATGCTGATTCCCTACGTCTAAGTTCTGCACGTCACACCTGTGCGGCAAGCATAATACAGTCTTTACTCCGGGTTCACTGGAGGCAAAATGCCGTTGTGTGGAGATTCATCATCGTTTTCAGCTAATATGCATCTTCTCAAAGCCAAGTTGACGGTTCAAAATTTCTCCACTCTGGAACTTGTTTTCCCCAAAAAATTAAATAGAAATTTCAAGCTCCTAAAACGCTGCGGCGTGTGGATGATCGGATCATTACATGATGAAACGGAATAGTTGTGTGGACTAAGTCTAGGAAAGGATTAGGGAGTAAACAATAATTGCAGATTGCAGTTGAAATTATATTCGCCATCAAATGATTCTGTTTACAAAACATTTTTTAAAGTTATGCAACTGTGACTAACAAAAACTTGTCTGTATCACATCTTAACAGAAAACTGTTGATATTATGTTGTAATAGATATTTTTAGCATCAGCTCAGTGCTATATCGCTGTTTGACACATAAGAACTGTTTCTTGTTATCTTGATGAAATTTCTTGTTTTCCAATAAGAAATCAGATCATTTCCAAGGCAAAATATTAGATTCAGGTGGTACCTCCAGACATTACAGCCTATCTTCCTCTCACTGGAGGACAGGCCTCCTGCATGGCAGCTCTCCTGCTTTTTGAATGTGTTTGAATTAGACCAACATTGTCGTACATTCTAAACTGCTAAAACAGTGAAAATAAATTTTTTTCTGGAGTGTTCATTTATCATTTAATAGATCTGATGCTGATGGCATAAAGAAAAGCTGGCCGCAGCGAACAGAACTTGAACGTTATCAATGAAATAAAGTGGGAGGTTTTTCTACTTTTGTGATGTTGACTGGAGAGAACTGATTTCAGAGGACTGACTATCAAGAGTCCCGGCTTTGAAAGAGAACTACCTTGTAAACTATGTTTCTTTTGAACAAAACATGATGGCTTGACTGTTTGCTGGCCCGCTGACAGCAGGTCTGCTGATTGTGGTTTAAAAACAAGGGATCGTCTTGGCATGCCCTGTGTTACCTCCTCAGAAACCATCGCCATTTATCCAGCGAGCCCATGTTAGATTAATTCTTTCACCTTTGGCATTTCCACCTTGTTCTGTCACCTGTCAACATCTTTCCTTGTGAATAAAGAAGTAAAAATTCCCCTGTTTTATTTGACGCTCTTTATATTCTGGTGAAAGAAGAAGTCCTTCCTCTTCAAATATTGCCAGGTCACACCAGGACATTCTCAGCTTGGCCTTCAACCCCAGAGGATAAATCACCATCCAGCTATCACAGAGGGTCTGAAATTGCTTGTGGATGGAGCGGCGTTTCATAGGTATTTCACCTCTCTGACTGAGGAACTACTTTCCGGCCTCCCTGCGTTGGCTGGACGGCCCACTCCACGAGGAGTCCTGCAGGTTTTCAACTTGACAATTGTTGACCCACTGTGCTCTTGGAAAACTCGGCTTGAGAAATATCCCTTCGTGCAGTTTGAATGTGGGAATCTACGGGGAGCTCTTTAGGCTTTCTTGCTTGGTTTTTGTGTGACATTAAATCTGAAATGCGGAGCTTTCCAGGTGTCTGCTTCCTCACGCTATATCCCGATCAGTTCAGGTCAGGTCCTGGACCCAGAACTCCACATGTGTCCACTTGTTTAAAGGTGAATCCACTTCACTTATAATCACACAATCCCTCTCTGCTAGCCGTATCATCGTGCTTTACATAGGGATTCAGCGATACCACTTTTTTAAAAGAGTGTGAGCGTTTAGTTACTTCCGATACTGAGTGCCGATACGAGTACTTATTAAATGCAATTAAGCCTAGCTCGCTGTTAATGAGTGAATCAGTCACACTTTAATCATGTTTATCATGGAGCATCGCTGGTGTGTAAGTCTGAAACTCTTGTAGCATGTAGCATGTAGCATGTAGCACTGCTCAGAGTAAAAGCCTCCTGATCTACTGAGCAACATTGTTCTAACTCTGCTGGTACAAATGTTTGGGGATGAGTTGCTGGTGATTACGTTGCTGGTGTTGTACCAACTATCTTTCTCCTCCTCTTGATATTTTGTCACAACATAATTTACAGTCTGTCTTCATTTTGTCATTCTCATTAAGATTAAGGAGTCTCAAAATCGTCACCTACTACTGGTTGTGTCGGGAGCTTATAGGAGTACTCCGTGCAGTATCGGATCTGATTCCCAATACTGGAATCGATATCGGTGCATCCCTATTTGTCACTAATCAGTTTTGATGAGTGAAATGTAAAGGGCTCATACACAGTGAAGATAAACTTTCGGTTCAGTGTCTTCCCCCGGAAAACCTCATTCACAGGGAGAGTTGGAAATCAAACCTGTTGAAGAACAACTACTGATTTGTTATAACTACGCTTACATTTGCTATAATTACTATCACACCAAATTTATTTATCTGCATAAAATGTATAATTATTGACAAGTTAAATGATTATTTTCCCAACTCATTTACTGCATTTTTGGAGCCAACAACTCTACAACAGTAGTGATAATGTAACTTATGTTATTTCTTCACTTCATTAGTAAACAATCTACCAAATATCAGGAGGTTCCAAACTTCTTTCTGACAAACATCTTCCTCATTCTGGTAATCTCAATGTTGACTGGGAGGAACAAAGTGTTTGGTGGCAGGTTGTATGTATCCAACAAAAACAATATAACCTTAGCCAGACCTTCCAGGTCGTAGTTTTCCTGGATACTAAATGCACAAACAACTGAGCGTTGAAGAAAAATAAGCACTTTTCATTCTGAGTGCTTTAATGTAAAAATTATCCAAAAGAAATTAAGTGAAAATAAGCTGCGGATGCATTAACTACTCTCTCAGAGTCGCATGAATAAACAATAAGCGTGTCTCTCCAACAGGCCTGCTGCAACTCGTTATTAGTGCTGCTAACACTGAGCCACACGTTGGAGCTTTTAATTAGTGTCCCAGTATGAGTAGTAGAGAGCTGCACTTTACCACCGTATCACCCTAGTGTGCACACACACACACACACACACACACACACACACACACACACACACACACACACACACACACACACACACACACACACACACACACACACACACACACACACACACACACACACACACACACACACTGAATCCAGGGACATTTTGCTAGAGATGCTCTAATTCAACTCGTTACACAGGGATTTGACTATTCTCCTGCCCTTACAATGAGAACTATACACAAATACGTATTTATAAGGACCAGGCATTCACATCAGGGTTTCTTTACCTCTTTCTCCAACTTCAACCTTCTCCTCAGCCCTCCAACTACACGCCAACCCTTCATGAACCCTAAACTGAAATCAAACGATTTCAGTTTAGCCAAGTTTCATCTTGAGTGGGCCAGACCGGTAGAATACTGCCATTCTAACCCACATTACCATTCCAGGCCACTAGCTGGTGCTGTTAAGATAACATTTCTTTTCAGGGGACAAATTAATAGGTAAAGATGGTTTTTCCCTTCCTGACATTGTTTTTACCACCGTTTCTGCAGTCTTCCTCAGAGCCGTTTTATCAGGTTTCGGGCTGGTCAGTTGATAAAACGATCATCAGGACTCGACCTGATTGTCCGAATATTCAGTTGCTGCGGTGATATCCGGATATTAATTTTGAGATCCGAATAATTGCCCCACCCTCCATTGACAGCGCAGCACAAAGCAAACATGCCGGAGGATCTTAGACAAGCAAACTCAGTATCGTATTTGAGTCTCATCTTAAAACAAATTTTTATCGCTAGACTTTATACAAACTGATGTTTCTTTTTAGTTTTTGTTGCTTCTCTTTCTGAACCCGATTGAAGCTCTTTCTTCTTTTGTTTCATCAATATTTTTAGTTGTATGTTCTCTATTTTATTGCTTTAAATTTTATTGTTGTTTTAATGTAAAGCAATTTGTAACCGAGTTTTGAAAAGTGCTATAAAGATAGTTATTCTTATTATATTTATCATTAATTGGGTCCAATCATTCAATGCACCGAAATTGCTATGCAGACCAGCCCGAGCCATCACGTGTCAGATGACACTCTGAGAAAGCCTGCAGAAGTCGAAACATGTCACCAAGGTAATAATCGAATATCCCCATTAATTTGGTACTTCAAAAGAAACGATATCTTAAAGTAAGGAATGATAAAATGAACACAATCCAGCCTCCTGCTGGAGAGTTTTGGTCCACGGGCCGCATGTTTGACACCCCTGGATACAATGCTGTCGAGTGCTCGGTCTCCACAAGAGCAGCACGCCAAAAACAATGTTGAACCCTGAAACAAGAGTAAAACCAGATCCCACGTTGTCACGCGCTGAGGACAGTATATCAGGATTATAGTCTCAAGCCGCTGTGAGCTTGAACAAAGCATGCCTCCCTACGATTAATTGTGGCCCACTTATTTTTAATTAAAGTTCTTTGTGTGGCTCCACGCTGGTAACGTGGGAGTAGGTGTTAAGTAAAAGACGTCTGTCCTTGTTCTGTCAAAGTGGTTTAATGGAGACTGGCTGAGATGTGGTTCAGTTACTCGTCGGACTGTTCACTACGGATGACGGCCGGCGGCGGAGACTCAACATCCACATACAAAGGTCACATGAAAAGAAAAGACTCATCAACATGTAACGGTCCATTCCCACATTGTTTTTCACCGACTGTATTCACTCTAAAAAATTTTAAAAAAGAAAAATGAAATCTTGCTGAGGTCTGAGTAGCCTGACTGCCTGTCCCATGTCTTTCTGTCTGTGCACGAGAGCCAGTCACTTCTCTGTCTGCACGGTGAGTTGAAGGTCTTTGGCGCCCCCTACCAGCAGACATTATATAGCACCTGATCCCTCTTTACTTCCATTTGTTTTGTGAGAGATGTAAAACTCTTTGTCCGGGGTGATGAGTTGGATAAAAGGCAGTCTTGGAGCTGGAGTAGAGATCTCTCAACTGGCTTTATGAGAAGAGTGTCATCTACTCAGGAGGGGATGAGTTTAACATGTTTTGTTTTGTTTAATTTTGACAGCATTGTCAGTGATTTTACTTCTAATGCAATCATATTTTTATGACTCAATCATCTTACAGACTGAACATTCGAGTTGACGGAAAACTTGTTTTTTCTTTACAAAAAATGGATTCCACGGTGCATGTTTTTGGGACTGTAGGGGAAACCGGAGTACCTTCTGGCTGTGAGGTGAGAGAGCTAACCACTGTACAATCGAGTGCAGGGATCTGCCTACCCCCTTTTAGATGAAACTGGAGACATGGAGTTTATCCAGATCTCCATTGTGGCCGGAGTTTTCAAGAATCATTGTTTGTGGTGAGTCGTAGCTGCGTTTATGTGTAAAGGTGAGGCCCAAACACAGATAAATATCACAGTTTTTTTCAAATACCTGTGTACACGTAAATGTGGCCCCAATGAGAGACTTAATTGAACAAACAGGCTTTCAAAGCAGACAAAGCTATCCATTGGGGAACACTGAGAACAAAGCTGGCCGTCACGAGAAGGCAGGACACAACCTGCCAGCAACACATGAGGGGAAGAAGGAATTTATACTCAGGGTAAGGGAGGCGACACGGGTGAATCACATCAAGGTAATTGACACATGAAGGATAACTGGAAACGTGAGGGGAGACACACATGAGCTGCAGACACGTCACAAACACACACAGGCGAGATGAGGACAAAAGACAAGACAGACTTCATGGGGGTGGGGGGACCGAGGGAGACCTGACACTACCAACTGAGCCACAGCTGCCTCAAGAAAGTGGAAATTTGCCAGATTTTGCATTGAAAATGTATTATTTTCCTTTCAGAATTTATTTGCATTTACATGGTAAAGTTTTCAAAACAATGTCTGTTTACATGGAAAAGGTAGAAACACTGAATGTAGTTATAGAGGATGTAGACTCCTCCTTTCTTTTTTATTTCATAAGCTAACTTTTTTTCAGCATTTGTGTTTGTGACTAAAGACACCTTTCAGAACATCATCGTCTCTTTGGCATGATGTCTCTTCTTGACCTCTCTCCACAGGACCGCAAACTACTGTTGCCTTCAGCTCATATCAAGAACAAACCTGGTTCCTGGTCTTCTTTACTCTTCGTCTTGTACCTTGCATTGCATTCAAGACCTTATAGTCAAATGGTTTGTTCTTTTCTTTGACTTTTTCTGACATTTGGCAGCTCTGACCGACCGGTCTATATTATTATAATAACTTTATTTGTATAGCACTTTTAAGAGCAGTTGTTCACAAAGGGCTTTCACAAAGAGCAAAAAAAAAAAAAGCTCAGGCGAGACAGAGCAATCATAAAGTTCTGTAACCTCATTGGGTCCACTTGTCTTTGTGTTTCTTTGGTTATATTGGGGGAAAAACCATATGTATATATATATATATACCTGGTTCCAAGTGTTTCTGTGAGAAATGTCATGTTGTTCATGTGCACATGTAGGTTTTCTCAAGGTAATTTGGTTTCCATGCTTTTGAGGTTATTGGCACTACTCTGAATGTGAGTGTGTTGTGTGTCTCTGTGTTTGCTCTCTGGCGTATTTTCCAGCCGACCAGTGACACTAACTCAGACAATGGATTGCCTTTGCTGAAGTTATTTGCCCAGGTTTAAGTATGGAGTCAAACTCCTCGCCGAGCCTCGTCTGCAGACTGCGACTCGTCTTCGTTTGCAGAGATGTCATTATCCAAGCCGTCCAAATGGAATTAAATGTTGCTCTGAAGTGAATTAGAAATTCAGCTGCAGTGTCATCCTTTCCCCCTGAAAATAAAAACCAAAACAGACGCACTTCTGTGGAATTACCCTTGATCATTCTGCATACCGGCAATTTATTGAAGCATGTAATCAACTGCAGACTGGAGTGTAATTAGATCGGAGAGCGACGGCTCCATTGAACTGCGCTTTTTTTTTTTAATACAAACTTCAGTTAATACTATCAATTACTTTAAAGATGTGAGGAACTTAACCTGGCTGAGGCCTGTTTGACTCTAAGTAGGAGTACTGCCACATCCTAGTCTGGTTTGTTTTACAGAACTTCTCCACCACTGAGTCTGGTTCTGCAGGTTCCTTCCTGTTAAAAGTTTTGTCTTTACGCCGTCTCCTCTTCTTGCTCATGTTGTTTGTTGGTTTTTCTCTGTTAAAGTGTCTTGCAATGACGTAGTTGTATTTTGAGCAACAGAAATATATATATATATATATATATGAAATAATGAATGTAATGGTTGTTGCTAGCTGGTGTGTTAGCAAAATACACAAGCAGAGAATAGATATGAAAACATTTCAAGATGCCAATTTCTTCATGGAAAAAAAGTAAGTTTGAATCTTACTTGATGTGGATATTCAGTAGTACAGTACCAATTGATAGGCACTTTCCACATGATCTGAATACAAACCTGTTTTTCCTCCTACAATTTTCTAGACCAGTGATTCCATATATCCTTT
The DNA here is from genome assembly GCF_963383615.2 of Lipophrys pholis. NCBI lineage: Eukaryota > Metazoa > Chordata > Actinopteri > Blenniiformes > Blenniidae > Lipophrys > Lipophrys pholis. The sequence goes on along the minus strand of NC_137636.1, from coordinate 21,119,889 downwards.
TCTGGAAGGACTCAGACCTTTACCATTAAACCTCGGCTACCTCCACCACATGCTGTACAATTACAAAGAACGATGAAGAAACCTCATAACACTCTATATGAAACGCGGTTTCTTCGTTATATTCTGTAATGATGAGATCTGCTTCTCAGAGGATAGACTCTTTGAGTTCACACTCTTGGGAGTGTTTGGTGGTCTGGTGCTGCTTCGGCTTGAAGTTTCTAACTTTGTTTCACCAGTTTTTCACCACAAAATATGAATTCAGGACTAATTTTGTCCATTGTTTCAATGAAGTTTTATTATATGTAACTCCCTTGGTTCCCAATTTTCTCTTTTTGAACGATTCGTCCTTGTTTTTAGTCTGAAGGCCCCTTCATGCTCCCTCTGGCTGAAGAAATTCTGTTCGGCAGTGTCAACCATCCGGGCCAGAGTCTCAGTGCAGCACTGCTGAAACTTTGGCAGTGTGGGCCGCAAACTCTTTTGTGATTGGTCAGATTTTCCTCGTTTACTTCCACATTCCGCCACACGTCTGTGACAGGAAATGTGCATTTTGTGTTTACGCAGCACCGTGTGCTGCACACACACAATCCAGCTTGCTAATGAGTGCATGTCATATTTTAATCATGTGGCCTTGTATGGTATGAGCCCCTCAACTCACATCAACTGTCATTTCAAGTAAACCAGCCCAAAAACACATTAGTTTTCTAAAAGGGACTAATGAAGCATCTGTTTGTATTTTACAAGTATGTTAAATAAAAGAGTCTTAATAAGTGCTCTCTATTCACTAGCTGTTTAAAAGAACTATACTGTTTCCTCACTGGGGGCCTCTCTCAATCTAAAAAAGGCAAGATTGTTGTAATGTGGTTTATAAGCGCACTTTATTTAAATTAACATGGGCTGAAATTGAATAATAATGAAGAACCCCACCTAACAAACCTGCAGCTAAAACCGGACCAACATCGCAGCTTGGACAGAAACTTTATCTTTTATTACTGAAACAGTTCAGAGAAATGTATTTCTGAAAACATTCTCAGCGAGAAATAAGTTGTGCAGTTGAAAAGTTAAAACGCTGCTTCACAGAAGTGTGCCTGCCGTGAGGGGGCGTGGCCTGCGAGCTCGACAGCTTGGTGTCAGAGTATGAACACTCCTGCCGAACAAGAATTTTTGTTTTAAATTAAACTGAGTAGTTTTGTGACATATGTGAATTAAATGCATACTATTTTTTTTAAAACATTATACCCTCAAAAATGAAATCAAAAGGTCTTTACAACCACCTCGTGAATCTTTGTTCTCCCTGATTGGGACTCGCTCTTCTAGACATGAGAGTTGTAGGACATCTTAGTGTTGTAAAATGGAATTATTACATCCTCAGGTGAGTGTCAGTTATTGTTTTGGGCACATTTAATTTGTTCCTGAAAGCCGCTTGTCTATTTTAAGAATCCATCTGAAGTTAAAGCTAAAAAATCCCCCTCAGTACGGCTCTTCTATAGCAGCTCCTCTCGCTTTTATCACACCGACTCTGCAGAGTAAAACTCCATTTCACGCTGTTATTCATTTGTTGGTTCAGCAACTGAAGTTAGCCTCTCTGCCTCCGAGTGGCCTTCAGGCGGCGTGCAGACAATCCGCTGACCCGGATTCAATTTCCTCTGTGAATACGCTCAAACAGCGTGGACGTTCCAAGACTCTCTTTCCAATAACACCACGCACATCGGCCCGCAACCCACAGTTTAAGTACAACTTTTATTAATACTGGAATCATCACAGTGCGTTTTGTTACATTAGCAGTGACTAAAGTTAACCGAAAGAGGATCAATTTTACAAAAAAGGAAGACCGAAAAGAAAAGGTTTATCTCCAGTGACAGAGGCAAAACAACCTTGGAAATTAATTCACAATAAATTAAAGGAAGAGAGCAGAGCGGAGGAGGAAAAACAAGAGAAAGACAAGAGCACAGTGGCAGCAGGGCTGTCGAGGAGGGTGGACAGGAGCTGGGGGGGGGGGGGGGGGGGGTACAGACAGACGAAGCGGCTGTTGACGCTGTCACAATGGGATTCTTTGAACAAAATAGCCTCTTAGTAAAAGCCTTGGTGGTGAGCTGTGCAGAGTTTTCATGGCAGAGTTCAGACTGTCGAGGAAGAAGAGAGCGAGAGACTACGGAGAGCACACACTGAAACATTCGGTGGAGTAACCGTGAGGGTGGCACCGGGGGGCCCGAGCTGGCCACGAGCCCCCCCAGAGGACTCCTCCTCAAGCCCCCGTGTGAGTTCTGATTATCTCCCTTAGTCACGTGGGCTCAGGACCACAGAGCAGAGTGTGTGGACTGTGGAGGATTGACAGACTGTGTGTGGGAGGTGGGGTGAGGAACAGTCAGGCTCTTTAACCACGGGTCCTTGTGCAACACACACACACACACACACACACACACACACACACACACACACACACACACACACACACACACACACACACACACACACACACACACTTGATATGACTTGAGCAGATGGCTTAAATTTCAATATACACGTTTATGATTCTTTTTGGTCCCATCTGTAGTTAAAAGCAACCAATCTGTAAAAAGTTACCAATATTATCCGATTTAGATAAACATTTTTAATTTAGATTATTCTAAAGGTTTGATATTGGAGGGAGAAAAAAAAACCATATTTAGGACATTCTATTTGATCAGAAGTTATGAGGGAAACTACATTTCCACATGGGTTTCTTACGGTGAGATCACGCTGTGAGCAAATGCTCGCGGAGTAAAGCCAAAATTCAGTCCATTCAAATCTACCACACAAACTGCTCCATGTCTGGACAAAAAGTTTTGCTGGCTTGAGAAGCTGTTTTTCGGCACCGCCGATCAAAGAGGAGACCCGATCCTCTGCCGGAGTCTTAATTCCATAATGTCACATTTGGCAAAAACAAAATGACAAGATGTTGACGGCGGGGTCTTCAACAGTGATTCAAAAGCAGTACGTAGTGACATATCTGAAGCACTTTGGGGAGATTTGCTGACTACCGACGCAGTCATCTCAGTTTAGACTGATTGAAATATTATTTAAGATTTAGTGGTGCCAGAATTTACCAAGTAAGCGCAGAACTTGTGCCAGTGGGTTTTCTCAACGCTCAGTTCATGGAATCCAGAAGGCTCTAATGCAGACATGAGAAGTAAAAGTTTGTGGATTATAGAAGTTTTCAAACTGAACTATGGAGCTTCAAACAGGTTTGGGGCTCATTTGTAGACGGCACCAAGCATTTGGACCAAACACTTGTGTCCCCGTTTACACGGCAGCGTTTTGAAACTGTTGGGCCACTAGTTGGTGCTGTTTGGTTTCGTAATGAAACCACACACTCATGCAGCAGAGAACAATCTGTTCTAAACATTATCAATAGGAGAAGATGGACATTGGTATGGACAGACGACCAAGTTGGATTGTTATTACAGTGACTGTCAACTATAAAACTACCAAGTCCCAGGAGAATGTGGACTGGGAGTCATGACACTCTGGAGCAGGGGTGAGCCATCCTGGTCTTCAAGGGCCGCAGTCCTACACAGTTTCAACGTGCCCTCAGCTGATAGCAATGATTGGCTCGTTATCAGGCTTCCTGCATACATTCATTAAATTCAGGTGGAGCAGGGAAACATTCAAAATGTGCAGGACCGCAGCCCTCCAGGACCAGGAATACCCAACCCTGCTCTGGAGGAAACATTGTTCTAATCGTCTATCTAATGAGCATGTGCACAACTGCTAGTTACTACAACTGTGGTGACCAGGGCCAGTAGCAGCGTTTCAGGAAAGTTCTGATAGTTCCACTTTGGAAGACTTTTTCAAAAAGTTGTGTTTTTAGCAGTTCCGAGCTCCATTTTGCATTTTCATTTGAAAACGTTGTTGTGTAAACTCGGGCTCAGACTGATGTGGCTTCAATTTGAGGGCAAAGTCGTTTTCAGACATTTTTTAAGACACCTAAACACACAACAGACAGTGTGTGAAGGGTACAGGACGATCGTTTAGCAGTGGATTGAAGTAAGATTTCTTGCCTCAATGATGGGTCCTTGTCATACAAAGGGATATTTGCTGAAACTGTCATCAAAAACGTATAGTTCCGCTAATAAGATTCCGTGTCTTTGTAATGACTGGTGATACATTTAGAACCTCACGGACCAAAGTGGTTTGGGTTTTGATTGGTATTATGAATCGTAAAATTATCCAAAATAAAAATGAACCCGACTGAAGCGGCTTTCTTTCCTCACCGAGCTAATTTTAATTACATCTCAGCATTATAATTATGCCGAAGTCGGCTCGTGTGGCTACGGTGGTGGCAGTTCAACAAATTCCTTCAGGTTTAATCTTCCGCCGGCAGATTTTGTTTTTCTTCAGTTTTTAACTGAACGTCAACTAAAATCCCCAAACTTTTATCAGGACTTTAACGCCACGGCGGTCGAACGCACACAAGAAGACGGCTTTGCACTTGCAGGTTCCTTTGACGGGAGCTCAGTGAAAAACCATTTAAGCAATATAAGCTGCCTTTGAGATGATGCCAAAACGGTGTCTTTAAAAAGCCTGATGAAAATTAATTAGAGTGTAAACTCGGGTTTGAGGCGGAGCGTTAGACGTCCATCTGCTTGCCTTGAGATCTTCTGGAGTTAACTGGTACGCCAGGGAGAAGTTTACTCCAGCTAACGGTTCCAAGGTTTTGAACAACACACCCAGGACCCGGAAAGATCGCACACGTGAGCAACACGACACACACCCACATTTCAACTGTTGCACATATGGACACATGCACAGTGACACAGAAAGAGAGAGGAGGAGGAAGTGGGACAAAGAGATAATATACAGCTGAGTGTGTATTCATTGTGGACTGCGGAGAAAATGAAGACTTCATCAGAATTACTCTTCATTAGCGTTGACGGGCCGCGAGGCTCAAAGAGACGGACTGATGGGATTTCCGTCGTGACGGATGTTTTCTAATCTGTCAACTACACGCCGGTCCCGGGAGGGCCCATCGGCGGATGTCGTGGAAGTGAGGAAGGGAACAAGAAGCGATGGATACATAGACGTGTAAAGTCTGGCACGAGATTAATATGCAGATTAGAGTTTTTGTGGCGCTCTGCAGTTGGTCACAGTGTTGTAAGGCAAATGTTGACTGGCAGTATTCATGAGGCTTCAGGATGTGCACACAACAGCCTGAAATTACACCTCAGTCCTCGCTTGAAGTTTCAAGGACCGTTTCAACCTTCAATTCAGTTTAAAATCGATAATTTTTCCACTCAGTAAAATTAGGTAATCGGAACCGTAAAATGTACGAAATCAGTTCATTTTAACGCCCAGTTTACGCGACAACGTTTTCAGTGGAAATGCATCGTCTTTTTTTCCAAGAAAAGTTTTGTGGAAATTTTTCAAAATGAGGTGCGTGCACACGGAAACAGCAAACACGCTGAAAACTGTGTAGCTTCAATGTTGGGCCACTAGTCGATGCTGTTGTTTGCTTTTGTAATGAAACCACACACACATTCAGGGGAGAACAGTGTTGTCTAAACATTAACATTGGGAGTAAACAGGCATTCGAATGGACAGACGACAAAGGTGGATTGTTAATACGATGACTGTCAACTATAAAACTACCAAGTCTCAGGAAGATATGGACTGGGAGTCATGACACTGGAGGAAACATTGTTCTGATTGTCCAGCTACTGAGCATGTGCACAACTACAGCCGTGGTGATCATACGCAATAGCAGTGTTGGAGCAAAGGCAGAACGTTTTCAAAAATGTCCACCTTTTGACCCATTTGCAAAAACTTCTCTTATCAGTGACTCTGAACACCGTTGTCGTGTAAACGGGGCCTGCGAGTGGTAGAAATGACTTGTGTTCATGTATTTGGAACTAGTGGTCGCAGAGATGACAAAAGCAGCAATGACTGAGGAAACGTAGCTTATATATTGCCTCAAAAGAGCAAGAAAGTCTCCATTTGGAGCAGGTTGACGTTTACATAGAATCTTCACGATGAATTTCAGTCACATCAGAAAAAGACACAACGTAATGTCAATAATGCAGAAGTTTTAAGCTAAAGCGGGTCACTTTTCTAACCCTCAGAACAAAATAAACCACGACTGTAGTCCTGCACAACTCTCTCTTGTTCTCTCCAGTTGTTTTTTCTGTAATGACATGATCATCCTACAGATGCTTTGAGTTCTGATTCCTTGAAAAGACAAACAGTTGCTTTAAAGTCAATTGTAATTGTTTTAGTTGCCACATTTTTGCATGTTGTGCTTTTCCCATAAGGGTGATACTGTGGTACCTTCGACCTGTTTGGAAAACTGTTCAACCTGCTACGGTTACTCCAGTCAACAGTAGCAGCATTCTGTTGTCATGCAGTGACATCTAGTGTTCACAAATGGTATGCACCAATATTTAACTCGCATGACCAACCAAACTATAGAAAAAGGTGACATAGTCTGGGAAATACAGTAAAATGTGTAACTTCCGCAAGCTGTAGTTAACTGTGTTTGTGTTGGTCCATGAGATGTAAATATAGTCATCCACCCCAGAGCGCGAGGGTCCGTGCAGACCCTTCTGCTGTCGACCACGCACAAGTCAAATGTAGAAAGTATGGAGGGGCCTTTACATCAAATGGACCAATGTGTACATTTTACAGACACTCGAATGTGGGAAGTATGGATAGGCCGTTACAGCAACTGCCGTATTTCCTAGAATAGAAGTCACGTCAATCAAAAATGTATTATGAAGAGGAAAAACTTTGATTGACAATCCTGGTCCAACAGCTGCTGTTCCAGAAGTTTCTGTGAGTTTTTTTTTTTTTTTTTCTTCAGTTTTTGGCCTTCTTTGCTTTCTTCATCACAGGAACAGTTTCTCTGCTGTCCTCCAGTCCCTCACACGTTTCTCACACACTCTGAACTCTTTCTGATCTTTCTGATGCTCATTCTGGTTTTACTTTAAATTGAGCTGTGTAGATTTTTCATTTAATCTAAGATTTACAGTCAAATACAGCAGCAACAGAGATTTTTCTGTGGCACTGTGGCATACAGTGGCATCAAGTGGTCATACCTGGTATGTACCACTGTATTTCCATATATGTTCCAAAAATTAGACCCATGATGAGCTAAACAAGGAAGGAAATTGCAACTTATAGTCGGGAAAATACAGAAGTTACTGTTGTAAAGAGCTGGAGAACTGAAGTGATTGGAGGATTATCTGCTGTGGCTGCTAAACACACTGGAAGTCCAGCAGTGAATCCACCAACAAATTCACCAAGTGATTGTTTGTCTGTGTCTTCTGACTCTAATTGATGATGTGGTTTGTATATCCTCATGAACTGAGTTGATGTTTGAGAAGCTCCTGTGGAGAATCTCCCATCAGATCTGTCTCTTTAAGGGGGAAACTCGTCTTTATATTCTAATGTTTGATGGATTTCAGCCTCAACATTGGGCTACGTTGTTCAACAGATTTATTACTGCTTTGACATTATATATTCTACATGAGCTCATATTAATCACAGGTAGCGCTGGAGTTTCGGTGCTTGTTGCACAGTGTTTTTCCACGTATTAGGACTGTAACTGCATACATACAGCATATAATACTTTGGAGGAAATGCACCACGTTTCTCTGTGTCTATACTCACACACAGCAGAAGAAATGACATTGTAATAATGTCACAGAGACTTCGGTTTACAACTGAATCAAATGCTAAAACGTCACAGCTGCTTAGAGGACCGTGTGGGTCTTCACTTTCAAGGAAAATCGTCTCTCGTCTTCCATTCACCGGTACGTCTATTACTAGTCACATACACGTACACTCAAAATGAACATCTTGACACTGTAGCAGAGTAGTTATTTCAGCTTGTTCAGACAGTTACTTTAGTACACAGTTAAATTAGCATGTTAAAAAAAACAAAAACCTTTGCTCTGTTAGGTAAACTTTTTGTGCTGTTAACTGGGTATTGTTAAAGGAAATAACAGATGTGTCGCCCACTGCAGCCGGAGGAATCGAGTGTATGTTTGACTGTCTTGACGTCATTTACTGTGATTAACTCCAGACCGTTTGTCTGGTCTGGAGTTGGAAAACACAGACAGTCGAGCATCGTAGACTCCAACAGTGGAGATAACTGGCAGTGGATTTATAATTAATAGAAACACTGCACGGATGTAATGTGGAATAGCTTTCAGACTGGGGGACATCGGCTTCCTGCAGCGGACACAAACAACAGTATTTTCCTTTATCACACCAACAATGGAACATCACTGTGAATGGAAATACATGCACGTAACCCCTGTATTGCTTCTCCTAGTGTTGTAAAGAGGAAATGTCACTCAGAGTTCTGACATTGCGATCAACAGCTTCATGTCCGCCGTCATCTCACAGTACATTCAGCATTTCGACTGATGTACAGTGTGAACTCTGCTGGTGGGCTTCAGGAACCCTCACCCCTCATTCAGTCAGCACACAGTAACCCCCCCCCCACCTCGCTGAAGCACTGTGGTCGAGTTCAACAAAAAGAATCAAACAGCCCCACATGTGTCCAAGCAAATCAAAATAAATAGACAGTAAAAGAGCGTGGGCTAAGTTTTGGGGTCACTGCTAGAAGAGCGTACAGACACGTCGATGAAGAGTTCACTAGTCTAGGGATCGACAGCCAAACAAAGACACACTCACTCCGGGCCACACACCCTACATCCATATGTTACACAGCTTCGTAGTTTGTGTTACACCTGGAGTTGTTTCTTCTTTTTTTACAGGAATTAAAAGTCAAGATTTTCAAACAGTACTGTTGAAGGAAAAAGAAAAAGAAACCATTTTACCAAATCTGTGCGCCTGATTTGTCTTTTACAAGTGCAGCACGTACAGTACAGATTGTAAGAACAGGCAGTGAAGTGCTCGTTCCACACATCTCTTCCTCTCTCCGCCGCTCCCATTTGTTTCCCGCTGCTTTGTCATCAGTGAACACATCACAACAGGCCTCACCTTTTCCTCACATCTCCACGTTTAGAAATAACTCTCTCGCATCCTGAGCTGAACCCGCTCGTTTTTGCGCTGAGCCGAGCGAAACTGTCGCGTAGCGGCTCAGTCAATTTCGCTGTTTAGATGAGGGGGGAGACGTTTGCCTTCACACATGCAATACATAAAAAGAAATTACGGGAAATACATTCATCCTCCGTGACCTTCTGAATAACTGCTGATCCGTGGACTCGCACTCAGGTGACACAGCCCATTATTCACCTGTGTTCAGAAGGTTGCTAGAAAACTATTAAATATTTTGCTTTCTTCCCGTCAGGCAAGTAGGTTTTTACAACATCTCTTTGACACGTGTCAGTGGTGTTCTTCCGCCTTTATCAGAAACATCTTGTGACATTTCCCATGACGTTTTTACAACATACCTTTGACATGTTTTGACAGTGTTTCTCCTTCCTCGTCAGAAACATCAAATTACCTTTAACATGTTTGCACGGTGTCGCCGTAGGATGTTTCTGATGCAGATGGAAGCGTTACCAGCCAAACATGTCAGTCAATCGTTCTATTGTTACGAAATTCTTTTGGAGCAACACAGTTCAACCCAACATGTCGAAGGTCATATGACGTTTCTGATGAAGATAGAAGACCACTGGAAGGTATGTCACAAAAATCTACTTGCTTGAAAAGAAGAAATCTAAATACTTATGAACAAACTAAAATCTATATTGAACTTAACTGAACAGTTTGCAGCTTTTCATTCCAATTCATGAAGAAATACTTCGTTAAATTGCTTGTTCCTGTTTGTTTTGCACCAAAACCTGAACATTCTGCTTCTTCATTAATCCGATTCTCAGATGAAAGCATCCAGCAGCGAGCGGCCTGGGATACGTCATGAGAGTTTTTTTTATCCAGTTAACTTACAAACCCAAAGCTGTGAAGGCTTGTGGGCCTTGTTCTCGCTTACAAATGTACATTGATACAGATGGATGAAATATTTCAGTGGTTAAAAACAAAAAGCAAAAAAATAAATAAATCTTCAGCCTGTAACCATAAAGGTAAGAAACCTTGGTGTCTGCAACTGAACTAGAGATATAAAGAGAAGAGTCTGTTAAGAGAGTACTGTGGCGGCTGTACGAATTGGTTTAGACCGTTTAATTAAACTGCGTGCCTGAGCGAGTCGGCATCGGGCTGCTAGTGTAAAGTGGAGCCACCGTTAATGGCAGCGGCAGTAAGTCTTTAGTTTTACAACAGTTACTGGTAAATCAATGCCCAGAGAAGAAAAGACTTTGTCCTGAGACTCCTGACCATCATCTGGAGACTGAAGCGGGAAGGATCGATAACATTTCATTATCTGACTAAAGGCTCCCCCCAGTGGCGGCAGCTGTTACTGTAGCTTGTTTCTTCTACAAAACACAACATATTTAGAAAAAACAATATTTTATACATCCATAACAATACATCTCAGAAGAAGAGTGAATGGATTTCTTTTCAAGGCCCACATACGTGAACAGCTGGAGTTGTGTTAGAGCTGGGTGTATCTTAATCATTAAGCCGAACGATTCCTGAAAAAATAACCTGGGTGCCTTCATGAGTTCCTTTAATGCAACTTTCGGTTTTGTTTGATTAAGCCTTTGAAACCAAGACTTGTGCACACAAATTATTACTTATATTTACATAGTCTGTGAGTTTCTGCTTTCTTTTATAAATTTAAAGTATATATGGCACTATTTTACCGATCCAGCCCATTCAGGATGAAATTGAGATGAATGTGGCCAATGAACTCAAATGTGTTTGACGCCTCTTGGGTTACAGAAAGTAGCAGAGCTTCAAAACATGGATTTTAATATTTGGTAATTGATTTTATTGTTGTTGGAAGCTGTGAACATGACATCTATGGTCTGATAACTGATGCATATCATCAGTCTATTTGAAATGGTGAAGTTAATCGGACCGTTTTATGCGGCATCACAGTGGTAACTGTCTATTTTCTTATGCGTAAGATAATATGTGCGAACTTCTTGTTAGCTTGTGTAAAGCGACATCTGAAGGCAGCCAGGTTACAAATGATTTTAGGTCAAAGCACGTTGTTGAAGTGAGTTATTTTTGTACTACCTGTTTCTACAGTGAACACTTCATCAAAACTCCTGCTGAAACTCCAAGTTGATCCTTTATTACCTGTAATCACTCGTCTTTCATTGTAATCTTTCACTCTTTCCTGAAATAGGTTGAGATAACCAGGTTTGTCTTGGTGTGCTACTGTCCAACAGTGTTAGCAGCATTAGCATGCTCTCTCAATGTGCTGTATTATCTGCTGGCTGTGCTATATTTTATTTTGTTTGGTATCTTTTTTCTTTTCTGAATGAAATGCAATGTTTGCAGGGCAACAGACTGTTCAGCTGTGTCCCAGGCTTGATTTTGTTTGCACATAATGCAAAAAAGCACAGTACTTACAGGTAAGACACTATTTCAAGATAAGCAGGTGTGCTGCTGTTTGCACGTGAAAATCAGGGAAAGTAACTTAGTGTTTTGGACACTGGACAATTCAATCCCGCAGCTTTCATTATTGATGGCGGAGAAGTGCCATGTGTCTGAAATACACATTTTGGATTTAATCGTTTTTGGGGACTCTCTGCCTCCGCCGTAGTACAACAGACAAATGAAATTCCATTTGTGGAAAAAGGAAAATCTAACTGAAACAGTGTCCTCTTGACAGTTTTTTTGGAAGGTGTTATTTACACAGTGGAAAGTCAAAATCACGCTTTCCTCCATTATTATGAGGCCAAGGCAGTAGAAGACCCAGAAACAGACCTGTTAGCATGGGAACGTGAAATTATTCTCATGGCGGGTGACAAAAGAATTGATTCAATCAAACATGACCTGTCTGTACTGAGGATTTCTTTGCATTAAGTCCTTCAAAAACCAGAGCATCCACCTTTTAAAAAGCTTCCTGACACCCAAAATCCTTTTTTTCCCCATATAAATATTCCTCTACTTTCTCTTCAGCCTCTCATTCGACCAGTCGTCGCAGTTCTGCCCGTCTTCATCACTTCCTCTTCCTCCCTCTCACTATCATACAGCATGACTACAGCAACACCTACTGGCTATTGGACATACTCTACCCCCTATCAAAGTGCTTAGAGTTTAACTTTTTTTTTTTGTAGTTTTTGTAATCCTTTTCATTCACCAGAACGAGACAGGGACAGAGAGAGACACACGCCGAAACCGGCTTGGCATGACTTCACAGTAGATGTGTAATTTAGCTTTCCTGATGATTGCCTGAATGTAACTGCGGAGGACCTACAACCCCCCCCCCCCACCCCCCCCCAACTCATCGATTCTATCCAAACAAGAAAATAAAACACATTTATTGCTCCGTTTTCTGATTTAACATTTTCTCTCTGGTTCTAGAAAATATATATGAATATATCTATAACGCCTGGATTCACGTCTTCTCGTACAGCTGTACCAAGGTGAATGACGTCACGATAGGAACGAGGAAAATACACACATGACACACACAGGAGCAAAGCCCTGCCCTCATTGGGTAACCAGCTGTCCTGCAGCAGAGCTCTACCCACCCCTCGCACGCACGCACGCACGCACGCACGCACGCACGCACGCACGCACGCACGCACGCACGCACGCACACACACTTATGAAGTGAGACAGAGAGAGGGAGAGAGAGAGAAGTGGCATTAGCACGGTTCAATGCCAACAGTATTGTGTTTTTCTGTAGATTTTTTTTTTCTGAGCTTTGTTTACATGGAGATGAACCAGAGAGTCTCCTCTGGCCTGTTAGCTCCCCACGCTAATACCAACACTTCAGTTCAGCAGGCAAATAGGTACAGTGTGTTGCTGCTGAGACAGCCTAAGTTCGCATCCAGCTGGTCACATGGCACTCTCCGCCCCCCTCCCCCCGCCAGCTTCCCCGCCTCCTTCAGTCAGCAGTCGTTCATCTGGGATCAGACAGTCGGGTAAGTTAGAGAAGAAGATTAGGGAATCGTGGAAAATGGCAAACAGAACAGAACCCAGTGTTTCTTTTCGTCTATTTTTCCAGCGAGTCGTTCCGTCTCTGGGTGAGGGTGTTTAGAAGACAAACATGCGTCCAACACACACTAGTTATAGTGGCCTGCTAGGAGCCTGTCAATATTCAGTATTTTACCTTTTAATTGTCAGCATGGGTTAACATTACTCATGTTGTTATTATCATTATTATTATCTTTTTATAATATATCGTTTACTCTAATGGTGTCTTTAAACATAATGTATGTTTTTTGTTTTCATTCATCTTTTGTTATATTATAGCTTTCCCTACATGGTTAAGTTTTTGTGTATTTACTAGGTGGTTGGGTTGCACCACACCAACACCGGACTCCCTATTGGCCGATGAGCGTCGTCCTCTTTCTTCTCTCCGTCTCATCACAATATGCGCGGAGCCGAGCGGTCGTTGGACACAGTTTTGCGAAGGCGGACTCCTCTCCTGATGGTGGTCAGCATGTCGCCGGACCCCTCTGCCCCTTCTGTCCCTGTCTGAGTGTCAGTGGGGCCGGTCTGCTGCAAGGCCGGGTCATCTGGAAGGGTGGGGAAAGGAAACTGCCCCTCCCCGAGGGCGTGTGCACTAGCCACCAATTCGCCGATCTTCTCTACGAGGCTGTGTCGGTTGGCGGCGATCATCTGATCCTCCTCTGACCCGGCTGTGGAGCCCGAGCCCATGGCAAGGCCGCCGTGCTGTTGGGCGTACACCTCTAATGCTGCCCCCGATCCCCAGGCGGTGTTAGGCAGGCTGAGGCGCTTTGGTGATGCCTTCACGTAATCAAGCGCTCCCTGTGCGTCCTCGACTCCGGCGAAGAACACGCATTCCTCGCTGCCCACGCGGACTGGTACCCCGCCCGCATGCCCTCCTCCTGCGTAACCCCCTGTCCCGGGTGAATGCGAGTCCCCGGGAATGGTGGGTGTTTTGACAGGCACGATGGGTGGTCGGATAGGGATGGGCCCTGCGTTGGACAACGTGCGTCTCACTCCTGGTTTGGTGGACGGGGTTCGGCGGATGGTGGCAGTGCCTGGAGTACCTGCTCCGCCTCCACCAGATCCCCCCAGTTGTCCCGGTATCCCGTGACCCCCGGGACCAAGGACCCCACTTGGCAGACCGGCTGTGCTGGCTGGCCTCTTGGTCTGGATCATGCGCCTGTAGTTCTGGGCGATATTGGAGTGGCGAGGAATCGTGGAGGATTTGTCGAACTCTGTCTGTCCGTCTGGACCTTCTGTATCACCGTTTACAGAGTAGCAGTCGTAATCTGAACCTAAAGTGGTGAGGAAGGTGGAAAAAAGACAAAATATTAAAACTTTCATAAAGAGGTTGAGACAGAACTGAAACATGACAGACTGTCTGACACAGAAGAGATGCATTACTGACAAGAAGGTAAGCAGGAATTTAAAGTCATCACACCAGTGCAGAAATACTGAGGCTCCACCTTCTGCCTGCAGCAAAGTGACATCAAATACAGTAGAAGTGTCTTTTCTAGGTTTAGACCATCCATCCATCCATCCATCCATCCATCCATCCATCCATCCATCCATCCATCCATCCATCCATCCATCCATTCATCCCAACTGAAGTTGGATAAAGCCTAGTAGAAGATGTTTGGATGGAAACGACCTGAAGTTTGCTTCACATTGTGTCCCTAAGTTCCAGGCATTTGTTAGAACAAGACAAACACATTTTAGTTCAGGAGCCACATTCAGTTCAGTTTCATCTTCAGTCGGGTGGACTGGTAAAATAGTACCACAATAACCTTTAAATTTAAACTTCAAAGTTCTTCTTTGTTGAGTATACCTCTATACTTTTGACAAAGATAGCCATATTTTCACAAAACCAAACAATCACTACTGAAAATGTCTACAATCTCAACATGAAGTCAATTTTAATCAAACCTTCAGGTGCAAAATACAGTGAAATGTCCAGAAAACCTCTTCTGCAGTAGCTGTTGCATTTTACGCGTTTTCATAAATACAATAAAAACTCATCTAGAGTCCTCATATAAAGTACAGTGTGGTCCCAGCAATGGCTTTGAGGCTAGTTCGATAGCAACCAGGGAGCTATCTTTCATGCAGCATCACTGATATCTCAGCTCTGGCCTCAGAGTTGCGTTGTGTCCCTACTCTTGGGAGAGTTTGCCCAATAATCAATGTTTTCCTTGACATTTTTTTTACTATTTTCTTATTGGTTTGACCAGATTGGAGCCTCTTGCAGGCCAGTTTTGATCCACGGGCTTCATGATTGACGCCAATGTCAGAAATTGGCAGATGCAGGATCGTAGAGTCATTTGAAGCTTTGGACTCTATTGTATGGAATATAATATTGCTTGTGCACTAGCTAAACAAAAACAAATTCATGGGAAGGATTGTCAAGAAGCATGGTCTCTCGCCTCATAATGAGGTTTGCACTGGTTTGATTCTGGGCCTGGAGGCCTTTACTGGGTGGAGTTTGCATTTTCTCCTTTTGCATCGTGTTTCTCTCTGTGTGCTCTGGATTCGCTCCATATTCCAAAGACTATAATCTTCAATGGATTAGTGTTACAAAGGTGTGAATGAGAGTGTGTTGCTGTCTATCACAGCTTATTATTAAACTTGAAAGGAAAACAAGAGTGTTACTTTTTGATGTGTTCTTATATTTATTTCAGTGTAATCTCAATCATGTTCATGCTGATGTTGAGGAAATTTGCTATGTTACACAGTGATTGTTTGAATGAATGGATAGTTGTTATCAGATTTATTCACCACTTTGCTATAAAGGCAGGAATTCTGGTAGGTTCAGTTGAACTTGTGCAGAACAACAAAGTGTTTCGCTTCTTAACACCATAGCAGAAATGAAGGTGATGAATGAGGCCATGTATTTTCTAATAAACAAGGTTGTCTCAGGCGGAACAGAAATGAGCGGTGTGATGAGAGGTGAAGGTTGACCTTGTGAAGGGATGGTGTCCTCAGAGCAGGACGGGGTGGTGGTCTCGGTGCTGTATCCGCTGGAGTACTGCAGCGAGTCCCTGTTGCTCTTCTGCTGCTCCATACTCAGTCCTCTGGTCAGCACCATGGCGAGGTCACTGGCTGCAGGGGAAACCTCCTCGCCATGCTGAAGCACACGGACAACAGCTGTGTTCAAATGTCGTTCCGCCAGACAGTTGTTCTGAAAACTAACTTGTATAGAGTTTATGAACCCGACTAACTCTTGGGTTAGTTTTAAACCACGTCGTTTCAAGTGAAAAGGCCAAATTATTGTGTTTTCGTTCCCCAAAAGTAGCGCAATTACATGGCTACGATGTCCGTTAACATGAAAATTATGTAGTTAGCATGCTCGGCCATGTGTTAGCATTTTTGGTTATTTTTGTAAAACTCACAAACACATGCAGCAGAGAACAATACGCTCAAAAGATCAACAATGGGAGTACACTGACAATCATATGGACAGACGACCAAGTTGGATTGTTAATACGGTGACCATCAACTATATAACTTCCAAAAGGAGGCCGCCATTGTTGTTATTTTCCATCTACTCTGTGTAGAAGAACAATATACTACGAGTTTGATGTACACGTGTAGCAGCACTCCTGCATCTACAGAGATGGAGCATTTTCAGAAAACTGTGTTTTCCTCCATTTATAAGGAGATGGAGATATAGCATTTTCCAAAAATTCCACCTTGGGAGCCATTGTCTAAAAGTAGTGTTCTCAGTGGCTTCCAGCACTGTTGCCGTGTAATGATGAGTGCAGCAGCCATATTGATATCTTTAACTTTAGTATATCTAATCCATCATTTTGATATATTTATCAGTCAGAATTAAAATCAAAAGTCATGGATGTGGTTAAATGTAGGTTAAGAGTAAAGTATGTTGTTTGTTACAGTCTGAAAAGAAGCATGCAGAAATGAAAATCAACCATCAACAGTGCTTCTGGAAGGCAGTTTTTTGTCTGTACAGTTGATACATCAGCTTGATGTTCTCAGATAAAAACACATGAACTATTGTGAAACCTCAGGAGGCTGAACAATCATTAAAAGAGAGGTGACTCTGCTGCCCTGCTGCAGAAAGCGTTCTCTCAGCCTCAGGTTAAAGGTCCTCCAACAGGATAATGACACAAAACACACAGCTGAAAACACTCAGGTACTATAAAAGACTGGGCCAGGAGGGAGCCTTCCACAATGCCTGAACTCAATCTACCCCCCTGTCGATGGAAAGTCTCCTGAGGAAATCCTTCAAACTGGAGACAGCTGACGGAGCCTGATCTGACAGATACAAAGTACCTGCTGATGGGTGCAGGATTCTCCTAGAAAGCATCACAAATGGCTCGTTTTCAGTGAGTGACTGAGATAAAACATGAGCTCAATGGTCCGATTAATTCACTTCATCCATGCCAGCTTATTATAAAATTATCCCCCAAGCACCAGGATCTATAACAGTAACTTCTGGGGCAATTTATTCATCTTCAAAAATGTTTCTGGTCATGGAAAGTTTGAGAAACCTTAAGGTGGAGCCTGCAATGATGAGCATATGTGATGGGACTACGTACCAACTTATTTAACCTGAGAAATTCTGCTGTCTTAAATAATCATGAATAATAATTTATTCACAACACCCAAGGCCACCTTGCAAAAAGTTAAAAACCATGTAAAAAACAAATAGATAAATAGTATTAATACGTCATGGTAGTTGGTGTCCTGGTATGAGGACTTTCCAGTGTTGTTTCTTTTTTTCTCTTTTTTTATTTAATCAATTTCATGTCAATATGACATATGTACATACATACATACATACATACATACATACATACATCATATATGTAATTTAAAATGCCTGAAAAGGGGAAAAGGAAGATTCAATTATCTAGTTTATGATGCAATAACTCAGCAACTTAGCAATATAAGCTCAACCTCCTCCATGTTTACAGTCGAATGCCTTTAGTCTTAGGACCCGTTTAAATGACAACATTTCAAGTGAAAACACATTGTTTTTGTGTTTTCGTTTCAGAAAAGTTTTGCGTTTACACAGCAACACTATGTCAGTTGCTATAGAAATGGCAGAAACGCTGAAAACAATGTAGTTTACACGTATGGCCCCTAGTGGGTGCTGTTATCTGGGGACCCTTCTCAAAACGTTGGTTTATTTTGAGTGGCTCCGAACAGCGTTAACGCGCAACCTGACACCCAGAATGCAACAAAGGTCTTTCGTTTTCACTTCAAAACGTTATCGTGGAAACGAGGCCTTAGTCTTGCTGCATTGAGCAACTAGAATAATTTCCTACAAGCCACAGTTTACAAATGCTGTTCCCACACATCTAGAAAGAATGTATGAAGCTCTGCAGAGAGGCTGATGGAAAGTAACTCTGCAATCAGGAGTGCTGGAGGAGGAAGACATCGAAAGCACGACTTGTTCTACTTACTGAGTTTTATCTTGCGTGTCATGCAGCATTACCTTAGCAGCGATGGTTGCTGGTGTCATCCTGGACGTCTGGCCTTCGGCGGGGTGGGACGGCCCCGCGTATCCCTGGGAGCCCGGAGACCCGTCGCTCTCCCTCAGCCGATCCAGAGGCTCCTTCCTCCTCTGCACCGGTGCAGCCGACGCCGCCGCCGCTGCCGGCTGCTCGTACTGACCTGCTTTGGACCAATCCTGAAGAGGCGGGTGGAATTATTAAACAAGAAGAAGACGCCGGGAGGCTTAGCATCAGACTCGTCTGCTATCCAGCAGTTTGAAGCCCTTCATCTGAGTGCAGGAAAGGGGGCCTTGTTTGGAGGGTCGGTTCTGGGTGCGTGCATGTCAGTGTATGTGGACAGAGGCCTTCCTGGGAGTTCAAATGTGTTCATGTAGATGACTGCTCAGTTTTGACCAATCACCAGCTGGTAGATTGGGAAAACCAGTGACAGGATGGAAGCCGAAATCATCGAAAACACAGCAAACAGTGGAAATAAATGTTCAAACAAAAGCAACACGATGTGATTACGAATGAGTTAATAAAGTGGTGGAACTTAAAAGTAAATGAATGTGTGGATTAAGTGATTAAGCAGGAACAGAAGAAAAAAGGTGCAACAGAAGCGATGGGAGTGAATGGAGAACAAACCTTCCACACAGGGACCTTTGATGTGGGAGAGGAGGAGCTGGATCCAGAGGGGCGGATACAGGGTGGGGACGCAGGAACAGGAAGAATGACAGAGAGAGGCCTGGTGGAACCAGAGTGAGAGAGAGCGGGGCGGAAGGTAGCGAAGGACGAGCCAAACTGCGGGACAAGAGACATCGTCGTGTCATCAGAGCATGAGAGAGAGAGAACGGCGGCAGGCCGTCGAGAGGTAGAGACACACAAGAACCCCTACGGCAGACAAGTTCTTAGAGTGAAGAAACAGGATCGACTAAGCAGAAGGTCCGAAAGCAGAACGAAGCCTCAGAAGCTAAAGCAGCTTCCGATGCACATGCAAAATAAAGATTCTCTACGCACAGTAGGGCTGCACGACGTTGGTTTACGATCACATTACACCATCAACAAACTCCCAAGAATCAGATGTCTTGTGTTCTAGGATCAAATAACGGTGCTATTTCTCTTCTTGAAACTGTTTTATTTTATTCTAATGAAGTGAAAAACCATCTGTTGTCAACACTATCAATTGCAGTGGGACTCCATCTGATTGGCCAAATAGGTTGACATGTTAATATGTTAATCCACAGCTCATAAAAAAGTGATTTATTCCAGTTCGGTCGATCTTTTGCGATGCTGTGTGTACATGGGGCGACTGCAGGTTCGATTCCCTATCTCTGCCTCTCCTCATGTCAGCGTGCTCTTGAGCAAGACACTGAATCCCAAACTGCTCCCAGTGGACGGACTGAGTGCCTTGTATGCGAGCTGAATTAGTGCATGAATGGGTGTAAAGCAGTTTGGGGACTGCCCAAGTGGTGGAAATTTATTTACCATTGAAATCGCAGTGACAATCCATGTTTGATATATCGTGCAGCCCTCATGCACACTAAAAGTAACTAGTATAAGAGTAGCTAGAGTCAGTACATCTGGAAAAGACAACATGTTTGGTCATGGGATGTGTAAAAGCAGCCAAATGAAGCTTTTCTACATAGTTCAGTTTGATTCGATTTGATCAGATGACCTACGTAAAGTAGATTCCTGGGGTTTTGAGATTTCAAGTTACAGTGAAAGTTTATTCATTTTTACCTGGGCATATGATAACTTTACATAAACTCAGAGACATGGTATTGATCATGTTATTGACAGAGAAACTCATAAAACCACTTTGTAGCAGAAGGTGCTGTATTCAGTTATTTGACTGATTGATGCCACTGACCCAGATTAAGGCCCAGTTTACATGATGTTTCAGGTGAAAACGCATCATTTTTATGTTTTCGTTTCACAAAAGTTTTGCGTTTATGCAACAAGGTTTTCAATTCGATGTTGAAATGCTGAAAACGACGCAGTTAGTTATGAACACGCGACCAAGTTGCGTTGTTATTGCGCTGACTGTCAATTATAAAACTACCAAGTCCTGGAGCAGGTCCTGGAGCAGTGCTTGAGACAACTTGTGTTTCCCCATGTTTCCATGGAGATGGAGTTGAAGCATTTTCAAAAAGTTCCACCTTGGCAGCCATTTTTAAAAAGCTGTGCTTTCAGCGAGGACCATGAAAATACAACATTTTCATAAAATTTTGTGTCCGTTTACACGACAATGGTGCGTTTTTGAAAACGAGCCTACTAAGTCTCCATGGAAACGAGGTAAAATGCAACTTTTTATGCTCAGAAGCTGGACAATCAGAACAGTGTTTCCTCCAGAGTGTCATGACTTCAAGTCCAAATTCTCCTGGGACTTGGTAGTTTAATAGTTGACAGTCACCAAAACAACAATCCAACTTGGTCGTCTGTGCATACAAATGTCGGAGTACTTCCATTGTTAATGTTCAGAGTGGATTGCTCTCTGCTGCATGCGTGTGTGGTTTCATGACAAAAATGACCAACAGCACCAACTAGTGGCCTAGCATGAACTCTAAAGGGCTTTCAGGGTTTCTGCTGTTTCCGTGTAAAAAGACATCATTTTGAGAGTATTGCTGTCTAAACGTGAATCTTTTTTTGAAACAAAAACCATAAAAATGATGCGTTTTTGCTTGAAACGTTGTCGTGTCAATAGATTCTAATAAAGAAATTGTTCATCTCTTCTGGTAATACGGGTGAAAGCACTGAGACTTATATTTTCTTCATATTAAACCAAATCAAAACATTTTGAGTTTTATTTTTCGTCTTCGTCTGCAGCTGCTTCTGGTCTCAGGCTATGTATTATTTGTAAAACAAATACTTAAGTTAAACAAAGGGTGCAAATTGTCATGGCTTTAAAGTGTCACTCATCACCCGATACCCGACAAACCTGATTCACAGAGGAAATGAGAAGTTTTCTGGGAGTGTTTCGGCTCAGTGCGTTTGTCAGAGCGACCAGTGGAAGATCCACCTCGACAACGTGTGCCTCTCAAATTAGAGGTGGATCACAGATGGCTGCGCTCGCAGCTCCTCAAAGACAAGCCGTTCATGCAAACAAGCTGTTGCTGTTGACAGATGCTGCTCAAAATGAGGGATGAATATTTACTTGGGTTATATGATCTTGTTGCAAACAGGTGTGCACATCGGTCAAAGGAGGAAGAATGAAAGGGAAACGACGAGCTCGACAAATATAAATAAAAGGAGAATCTTTGATTCCCATCGCGAGTCGTGTGGGAGCGTCTGCACCAATTAGTGGGACTGGGAACGCAGCGAGCGCAGAGCTTCACACTCGTTGACCCGCTCGGAGTGGAGGAGCAAATGTAAATGTGAGAACTAAAGTCAAACTGAGGAGGCGGCTTTTCTGTGGGAGATGAAACTTTTCTGGCTACAAACAGAAACAGCAAACACGGAGCGGGAAACGGGAATTCATCTGGGCTGTGTTCTCCCGGCTGTGTGAGCTGATGTGATGCTCTTTAAAAGCCTCCTCTCCTGGAGGGCCCATTAAGCCCCCGGGGAGACTCCATTGTCCGCGCTCCGGTTGCTGAAGTCCCCCGGTGTTTTCAGAGAGCATTGATCCTCTTACCGGAGCTCCGCCGCTCAGGTGAGGGTAATTCACGCTTAAAAACGGCACGCTTCATGAAACTCAACGCCAACACTGACCGCAATTATCACAGCTCTTTCAATAATAGTCTGTTTTCACTGAAAGAGGTTGTTTAGTTTGGTGATTCAGGATTAGGTTGCTCAGTAAAATGAAAATGTCCCACTAAAACATGTAATAATTAGCATTTTCTGTAAATAAGGACAATTAAAGCGAGTGGATTTATGTCCATTTGCTTGTTGCTCTCTGTCTCTGTTCTCTCCTTTCCCCTCGTTCTATCAACTAACAACAACTGGAACAGCAGAAAGCCTCCACCTCTCAGTCTGGTTCTGCAGGTTTCTTCCTGTTTCAAGGGAGTTTATTCTCTGCCTGCTCATGCTGAATTGTTGGTTTTTGTTTGTAAAAGTTTCCTGAAATGACTGAGTTGTACTTGTTGCTTCTTTTTTAGCCTGACACTGAAGCAGCAGCAGAGATTTTTAATTCTCCAGAAATAAAAAATATCACCCAAGACTTTTCTGTTATTCTTAAAACATCATATATGATAATGTATTCTTTTTCAGTACCTTTTTTAATTTCCATGATATATAAGCTAAAATTTTAAAGAATAAAACAAAAAAAACCCTTGAACTATTTTATTTAATGTGCAATAAATCACAATTTTTTTGAGGTTTTACTGCTTGAATTGAAAGTTAGCAAAAATAAAATGTTTCATTGTACTTGAAATGAACCTGTATTGGGCCGATTTATAATTTTTGTATCAATAGGTCTTTTTGTGTTTGTATGGTGACAGAAACACAGACCATTAGCACAATAGTGCATTAAAAAAAGTAAAAGAGTTTCTGACCCAGTTTCAGGATACAGTTGAAAAATCTAAAGGAATTCTGGGCAGTTTGTAATGAACAATAAACTACGTGTCTGCATCAAACATGCAGCTTACATAATAACTGTTGTCCAATTAATTATTCAAACTACAGTAAAAATAATGGTTTGATATCATGACTGCATTTTTCTCCCTGCTGAGACTTCGACGTGTTCGGTGTTGAAGATACTTACGGTGGTTGGGGAGCTGCACTCACTGACTGACTGGCACGTTTCTGAGGCCTCTGACGACGCTGAGCTGGATGACTTCTGCAAAGGAAGCAAAAAAAAAAGCAAGGGAAAGAATTAATAAAGCATAAAATGTTGTAGACACCAGTTTAAAACCACAGTGTTTCGAGTGAGATCGTATCGTTTTGTCTTTTCGTTTCGCAAAAGTTTCACGTTTACATGGCAACATTTTGAAATTAAAGTATGTTTATATGGAACCCGAACAAACATGGAGCATGATGTAGCAGGCCACTAGTGGGTGCCGTTGTTTGTTTCTGTAATGAAACTACAAACACATGCTCTCAACATTAACAATGGGAGCACACTGACATTAGCAATATTGAAAAACCCTTAAAAACATATTTTCCTCACTTTATTTAGCAAATGTTGCCTTCTTAACAAGCTGATAATACCTTTTGTGTCTGCAAATGAGTTTATAGATAAGAAAATTAGATTGACCAGATCTTCAAGATCTTCAGTGGAAAATGTAAGAAAAAGTCCGCCAGGTCTGCTTCATATCTGACATGTGACATTCTCAGAAACTTATACGTCGAACTGCTCATTCTATAAATACCAATTTTTCCACAAACAAGGCCACATTTTGACTCAAACTGGCTTTATTTTTATTCAAATATTTGCATGGTCAGAACCAAATCAGTCTCAGTGAGCATGAGGAGACAATCATTTAGCAAAACAAAGATAAGGAGGAAACAACACAATTTAAAGAAGGAATAAAACAACATTTGAGAGTATGCAGATGAAACACATTTATATGAAAATGTACCACTGTTTAGAAACCTTAAAATCGTGAAGTTTTGAATCAGTATTTCCTTGTTAGGAATGTTTACAGGTCTGATAATTACACAGGATGTAAATAGAGCATGTAAAACAACTCAATAAGCAGAATTTGTATCACCTGCATCATTGTTCCGATAAAAACTTCCTGACTTTCTGTCCAAACGTGAATAAACCTGTGGATTTCCTGCTTTGTACCTGACTGGTGATGTCTGAAGGCATCGGTGACGGAGGCTTGGAGTAGATGTTGGCGTCCTGCGACACAAAGCCCGAGTCGTGGGAAGACACGCTGCTGAGGCGGTGCGCGGCGATGCCTCCTGGTGGAGGGGGCTGGTGCGGCAGGCTGCTGCGGTAGCGATAGGAGGAGGCGGAGGATGAGGTGGGCGAGTGGGGCTGGGAGCCGCCCCCACCGCCACCGACGCCGCCCCCTCCTGACGAGCGGGAGGCACTACTGTGGGCGCTGTTGACGCTGCTGCAGGGGGGTTAGGGGGGTGGGGTGGGCAGGACGGGGGGTGGGGTAGGAGGGGGGAGCAGGTGGTGAAGATGAAGATGAGTCCATGATGATCAGTTTACGAGATGGAGTGAAGTTCAGGGGCAAGTCGCCGGTTGGCCGGGTTAGAAGAAGCCATGAAAGTCACAGCAGCAGTTAGAAGAAGAAAAGATCCGGAAAGTGAAAAATGAAAGTAAAGCAGGTAAACAAGCATCGGACAGGAGAGAAAGAGGGCAACCCAACACAAGAAGAACAGAAAACATAAAGAGTGGAGAAGCAGCAAGAGGGTGGGGGTGGGGGTGGGGGGGGCAGAGAGTGAACTGAAGAAAGTGTAACATACACACGCACACAACAAAATCCAACACAGCCTAACATAGAGTGCAACACAACACAACACAACACAACACAACACAACACAAAATACAGACCAAGACATAGTACAACCCAATTCCTAAAAAAGTTGGGACCATGAGGGCAATGTAAACCAAAACATTTGACAGCAGTGATCGAACAAACTTATAAACCAATATTTTATTCACTATAGAATAAAGACAATATACCATATGTTGATTCTTTTACGAATCTTATAAAAATATGAGCTTGTTTAGAAACGGACCCAGAAGAAATCAAATCAGTTAGGACAAGTTCAACAGCTAATAAAGCAAAATAATAGGACATGAGTTTTTACGATTTTCACGTTAGCAGATCTCCAAACTGATTGCATCCTGGTTTTTTTATTTACAAATTGTTCCAATTTTTGTGGAATGAGTGAAGTTGGCGCACAGCTTACACCACAGGTAAAAGGCTGTGACCTACAAGAACGTGTGTGTGTGTGTGTGTGTGTGTGTGTGTGTGTGTGTGTGTGTGTGTGTGTGTGTGTGTGTGTGTGTGTGTACCTGCACATGCTGCTCTTGCGTGAGCCAGAGCTGCTGGGGGATGAAGGAGGCGTTTGATAAGACCAGCTGTAATCTGAACCTTTCAGATCCTTGATCACCTGAAACAACAAGCGGATCACGTCAGCTCTTTATTCTCATCGCGCTGTTTCTTTGCTCTGTTCAGCCGCTACGTACAGGAAGGAACCCATTCACACCACGACGTTATAAGTGAAAACACATTGATTTTGCCTTGTCGTTTCAGAAAAGACTTGATTTTTGAAAAAGAAAGTTGTCCACAGAAACAGCAGGAATTCTGAAAACGATGTAATTTTAATGCTGGGCCACTAGTGGGTGCTGTCAACTGTAAAACCACCAAGTCCCAGGAGAATATGGAGGGAGAGTCATGACACTCTGGAGGAAACGTTTTTCTGATTGTCCAATATTCATTTTCTACCTGAAAACTGTGTCACGTAAACGAGACACAGTGCAAAAGTAGCAAATAACAAAACCCGCGGGTTACTTCCTGAGATCTTGGAATGAATCCATATATAAGTTATTGAAACGAGAGACGTTACGAGTTATGTGTGATGTCGATGTTGCCCACCTGTTCGCTGGCGGGGGGCAGTTTGTGAGGGTCGGTGGTCAGCACAGTGAGGTCGTCAATGATGGCCTGGAGGTGGGTGATCTCTCCCAGCATGGCAATCTCTCCGTTCTGAAAGAAAAAAAGCATTCTAATCAACCACGTTTTTAACTACCAGGCCAATAACACAATCCTTTAACCTTTTTAGATACAATGAAGAACAATCACTTATAGTGTAATAAGATATTTGAGCCATTATCTTAATGATAGTTGTTGTTGTTATATTGAAGAGTAGCATTTGAGAAACAAATTTGATAAATTCAGGCAAAATTGTAGATCAAGTCTGACAGGAAGGAATTCGCCTCAATTTGGGGCAAGAGAAAGAGCAGTTTTTTTATCGGACAAATTATTGCTGCACAACATCAAGTGAACATGTGAACACGGCTAATTTTGTCAACGCTCGGGTTCCCAAAAAATACGACGATGATGATTTTAATGCCTTTGAGATTTCTACTCTAAAATCCCAGTGCTCTTTCTCACGCCCTGACTTGACCCCAGCAGGGCCTTATTGGTCAGTAGGGCTCCATCATGTGTGAACGGAAACAACAGCAATTTGTATAATTATGTGTTTAAATCATGATAACAATCTATTTGTCATATAACGTTTCGTCTTAGAACACATCTAAGATATTATGATTAAAAACATAAGTATTTCATTATTAATCACAATTTATATCGCTACTACGCCATCAAAAACATTACTGCAGATATTTTATCTAAAGTCAACGCAGTACTACAAAAATTTGACCAGTTTTTCAAACAGCAAAACAGTAAAACTTCCTGTCATGTTGACTGCTTGGCATGTTCGCAGTGGATCACATGAGATCTAAGCCAGGGGTGTCAACATCAGGCCCGTGGGCCAAAGCCGGCCCACAAAGGTTCCAAGCCACCAAACCACCAAGCAAATTGTAAAAATGATAAAGAAAACATTGATTCAATTTTTAAAAATGTTTTTTTAATTCTTCGAGTAGCGACAGAACATGAGACTGAGATATTGTGATGCTGCCATAATAGTAAGCCACCTGGTTGCTATCAAACTGGCCTCAAAGCCATGCTGAAATTTGTAAAAACACCCAGAATGCAACAGCTGGAGGAGAAGCTTTCTGGACATTTCACTGTATTTTAAACCAGAAGCTTTCAATGAAATTGGCTTCATGTTGAGATTGAAGTCACTTTCTGTGATAATTGTTTTGTGTTTTATTTTGTTTTGTGAAAATATCGACATTTTCATCACGTGGACTCTGCGCCACAACAAAGAAGAATTGTGTGTGCCACACCCCTGCTCTAAACTGTGCAACAGATCACTTCCTATTGTCCCTCGGTTTGGAGGCTGTCTCCTCACCACGACGGGCTGCAGGAAGCCGATGAAGGTGCAGAAGCGACCGCGCTCCTCCACCAGTGCGCGGCGCACCGCCTGCTTCTCCATCTCCTCCATCAGCAGGCACATGTCGGTCACGTCCTGCATGGCGCTGTCCAGCTGGGGCTGCAGGTCGCCCCGGCCTGCCAGGGTCAGACACAGGTGGTGAAAAACACGGATGGCCTGAGACAGACGGGCTGAAAAAGGTCGAAGCAGCGGAGGTGGATGAAAGAGGAAGAAGAGAGAAAGATGGAGGGACTGGAGGGGCTTGTGAAACACATCTGCATTGATTCCTCCACTCAATCAAGCTGCTCACTCATCTTGATGGATACGATCTCTGGTCTGCAACAGAAACACCTCTCAGATCAAACCCAGCCTACCATCTCACACATTCTCTCTGTGTGTTCTGTTAAAGTTTCTCCTTTTGGGAACATTTCCAGACTGTTTACTTGCTGTGGCTAGAAGCATGGGCAGCCACCTGGTTACAGTCTGTGCAAATACACAATTTTGCCTCCTCGTATCCAACATAATTACAGTATACAGCCAAAACACACACACACACACACACATATTGTGTAAAGAAAAAAAAAAAGAAAAGAGCATCACGCACTGGGATTACACATATCTCATAACAGGAAAGTGCATGTAGAGTATAAAATCACAATCGTACCTGCTATCGAGGGAAAAAAAAGAAGATGAAATGCACTGAATGGAAAGCAAGACATGAAGTAACTCTTTGTAGTGTTGTGTTGGGAGATAAAAGTGAGCACAGATGTTGGGAGAATGAAAGCGGGAGCATGGTGGTGGAGTGAGATGCCTGCAGAGGCACTACAAAGCGAACCAGCGCTGGAACAGCCATGCAGGAGTCAAAGAAGACGTTCAGTTACATCATGCACAAAGAGCCTGGAACCTGAATTCTTTATTAAATCAGATCATATTAAACGAAACAAGAAGTTCATTTCTAGTTGTGGACGCTGAGATAAGTGAAGCTTGTCCAGGACCATTGTGCTTTTCCCCTCTGCCGTACATTTCAACTCTTTTCCCTGTGTAGATTGTCTTTCCCTGCATTAGAGGGTTTTTTTTTTTTTTAAAGAGATAAAACAATCATGTATAATTTGTTAATAGTTTGACTTTACAAAGTGACAAAAGTTTAGAGAAAGTCTTAAACTATTCCTCAATAGCCGCATTGAAATGTACACATATTTGAACGAGTGTCCTATGAAGGGTTAAGCCAGGTCAGATCCGTCCCTGAAGCATTAACGCTGCCTCTGCTTGGAAGCTGGTTCAGTTCTCTCTCATCGTGTGCAAGTTCACACAAACACTTGCATTGTAATGACGGTTTTGCTTGTTGTGGATCATTTTAGATATGCATGCGGTCTGGATTTCAAAGTAAGAATAATTCTGCAACAAGTTAATATATTTTCCATGTCTCATAAATTCAGCAGTAAAAGCTCTGCGGGCAAAAGTGGTGAGTGTGAGTGGAGAAGCAGTGAGCGACAGGCTGATACTTACCCTGAATCTCTATTACAGGGACAAACACCACAGCCAAGAGGAGACGACAGGGAGGGGGCAGCAAAAAGAAAGCAAAACAAAAAAAGAGGGGGACAGAGATAAGAGGGGGGGGGGGGGGAGAAATAGCAGAACTTATTGTTAAAGTTAGTACAAAGAAGCCATCACACGACAGCCACGGTGCCGCGGGTTAGAGCAAAATAATAGTACCACCAAGCAACAGCTGGCGCACGCGCACGCGCACGCACACGCACACGCACACACACACACACACCCTTAACCTCGACAGTCAGTCATCAAACAGGATGTCCAGTATAAAGACTGTCATTAAAAATCTTCATATTTTGGCGTTAACAGTGTGACAGAACCAGACAAAATCATCTAGTACATGTGTCAGAGTGATGGACAGGTTTACAACATGGCTGATTGCTCTCTCAGACTTTCTGTATCATTGTAACTGACAGGCTGAGATTTCATTATTTTTGTTAAAAGAATGAGTTCAAATCTTTGGTTTCAACAAGTGTACCTGGTCAGAAAACAGTTTTTGTTGCATGTTCTCACAGAATTTGTCTTTAACAATCTCATGATTCAATAAGATGCGATATGAGATGAGACAATGCGATGCAATACATTGTGATTAGATGTGATACAATAAACAATGATGCAATATATGTCACTATATGATAGAAAATGATGTGATACATCACGCGATGCGATATTTTACGAGATGATACATCACAACGTGACACGTGCTGCCGAGTCATTCGTCACAATGTGATACGTCACAATGTGATACGTCACAATGTGATACGTTACTACGTGACACATCACAATGTGTGTCAGTGGGACGAGTCACAACATGACGCTTCCCAATGTGATGCGCTACAAATGTCACAATATGACAGTCTGACCTGCTACTATATGATCTGCGTGTTGTGCGACACTTCACAACTGATATGTCACAACGTGATACGTTACAATGTGAAATACCCCTAAGTGCTATATCACATTGGGAACTGCTACTTCACATTACAATGCGATGACGTTACAATTTGATGCAATTTGAGTCTGCATATACACACTGTTGCATGTGATTTCAAACATCTGGTGCTCTTAATATGTTTTAAGGTGAAACACATGAGGAAGTTCGACCTTTAGGTAGAATTTACTGTATTTCTTGGAACAAGACAAAACCAATGTGGATTTATAATCTTAATCTCAAATAGTTTCTCTCTCATGTTGGAGTTTGCAGAACCGCTTTACTTAGATTTATAAGATAGCCGTTGCTACTATTATTTATAGTATGAAGGAAGCAATAGAAATAACTCAGCGTTAAGAAGCTACAACCTGGAATTGAATCAGTTCGTGAAACTCTCCAGCAGATGGCTCCACCTGACTGTGAGATCACTAGAGCTTTTATTCTACACTGAGGAAAATAAAACAATACAAATAAATGAAAGATTTATGAATATGTCCAAACATTTCAGTAATATATCACCTTTCAGTGATATATGATGTATATGCGCTAATGAGCCAGAACATTATGACCACTGATTATCGACACTTTTTGGTGGGGTATTTTAGGCAGCGAGTGAGAATTTTGTCCTCAAATCTGACCTTTTACCAGTGAAATATAGGACTATTTATTTAAAGCCTCAAGAAGCCACTTCAGAAGAGCAGCAGGTTGCAAATTTCTTGGCTCAACAAATGGGTCAGATCAATTCAAATAGTGCAACTCTTGTGGTCAGTATTGATTAAAATTGGCCACAAAGAAAATGTGAACCATTGACGTTGTTTGATTGATGCAGATCAGGAGTAAATCCAAAAACTAATGCTGAGGTTAATACATATTTTAATAGAAATGTGTCTAAACACAAAGTGCATCAATGTCTGTAGGATATAAAGCAGTGAAAAGGAGACACACAGTTATAGACATAAAGCTATGGCTGTTGGTGTAGAGGGGGGTGTGGTAAGATGAGCCACTTTATCCTGGAGGTAAGGATAATTGACACAGAAATAGAATGAAAACACATACGTTTATTTCGGGATGTCTCTGATGAAATGAAATTATTAGAATGCATCTTTGACTAAGCTGCTCAAAATAATGACTTGTCAGAAAAACTGCTCCTGCTCATGAATGGGTAAGTTGAGCCATCTTGGGGTAAACTGACAATCTGAGTTTTAAAAAGTAAACCTGAGCATATTGTGCTAACAAACAGTTTTAACAGTTTAGAACATGTGAGAACAAACCACCAGTTAGTTAAAAAAAAAAAAAAAACTGTTATTCAAAACAACTATTCCAACTGTCAAATATCGGTTGAAAATGAACTGTTGCTCCCTCCGTCAGTTCCTCCAGGCTTTTGAGAGTGAAGGAGCTTCTTCAAAGCATCACTCTGTGGGAACGACGTCTCACCCTTTTCCTTGAATGCAAAGATAGGTTGAAACCATCACATGGTCGGCTCGCTCCTTCTCCACCCCCCGGAGAGGACTCTTTGCTTCTGTTGCTCCACCGTACCCTACCATTTCTACTTCTTTGTCATGGACCTCCTCAATGTTGCCCTGTCAACATTTATCTCCTTTGCCACTGATCTGATTGGATTCCCATCCTTTTTTTTTTAAACTTTATTTTTATTTAAATTTTTCACAGGAATTGGCAAGGTACAGAACCACTCTGTAAAGATTCCCATCCTTGATGTAATTGGCTGCTCTTGTCATCTCTTCAAGGAGTGGTGAGCCCCACCTTGTTATCCTCTTGCAGGATATCGGCCTTTTCTACAACGGTCAATATACTGTATGACAAACACACCAGACCAGTTGTGCATACGCAACTGAATTACAATTTAATACGTCAGAGACCATTGAACCAGTGGCTTAACTTACCCCATAGCCACCAGTTTGGAAAAAAAACGGGCTCGCTTTGAAATTCAGGCCAATCTTTTGTTAAGTGATTCACATGACTGCATACATTAGCAAATCACCAACATGCACAATATCAAATTTTAGACCTGGATAAATTTGCTTTGGCATAACAGTCATTTGACCTCTGATGCACAAAATGGACTTTGACAAGCAACAAACTGTTTTTGATGTAAATACAATACCAACCCCCATCTCCCATGTGCTTGTGTACCTGGGTACAAGGGGTGGGTCAACTTCCCCTCAGGCTCAACTTACCCCAGTCGCCCCTATATAACAATAGTTGTATAATTTTACCTGTAGAATTATAAATGTATATATATTTTGACATATCTTCTACAGAAGAGTTGTTTCAACATATTTCTCTGCCTGGCAACTGAAAGTCAGAAGCTGCTTCAGTTTAATCTCTCAATGGGGACATAAGACTAACCAGCTGCAATACCTCCTGAAACCACCAGAGGTCGATAAAAACTCACATTTCATGTGATGAGGCTGTGTGAAGTCAGTGGTTGTTGGTTCTGCATCTGTTTTTATATTAATGACAATCAGATCCAAACCAAAATCTCTGATCCAGTTCTGTCTCTTTCTTGTTGTTTTTTTATTATTTACAGTGAGACCGTGAAACAAAGTGGATGTGCAGCTGACGCAGGAACATCTGTGACAAAACTCGCTTTGACCTTGGGCTCTGTGACTTGACCTTGAGTGTGAGACGTGAGAGGAGCCGATACCTTTGCGAGCCTTCTTTTGCAGCTTCATAGTGTCGGATGACTTCTTCTTGATCTCATGACGTGACCTCTTGTACTCTGGAAGGAAAACCAACGGAGGGGTGTCAGTGGGAGAAAGAGAAGCCCCCATCCCCCCGGGGAACATCATGTTATCTTGCATTTCCAATTGAAATGAGAAAATAGAAGCTCTGCCAGCGTGCCTGAGGGGAAATGCTGAGCAAGATCATGAAAAGTGTGTATTATATTTGGATCAGTCCATTATGTGAAGAATCCAGCATAACAGCAAATCAATCATAGCTAACATGGTACTGAAACATGTTACACAGGGAGATGTAAACAGGTAAACCAGAGTCATGTTAAGTTACATAGTAACATAAAAAAGTCAAATGAAGTAACTTTATTCATTCACTAGTCAAATCTTCTAGTTGTTATTATTTAAAAACATTTTTTCAAACTGTGACCCAATCGACATTTAAATCCCAATGACATGGAAATGTGTGTGATCTTCCATAATCAGAGAAAACTTGCAGTAATAACTGGGTACCAGTTGTAGACTTGGATATTAGTGATGCATTGATACCACTGTTTTAAAGGATGAGCACATTGACAAACCTTTAGCTACTTGCCATTAATTCATACTCCATAAGCAAACGTTAGGCGAAGGCTAGGAGCTGCCATGAACTATCCCTGCACAGAATCTAAGTCGATGCTACGTCTCCCCTAAACTCTCGAAAGTCTTTAGCATGTAGCATGTAGTTATTAATCTAAACTAATCCTACTTTTTGATTATATTTACCTTTGGCATGGTCTTTATCTAGCTGGTTGGCCGTCTTCTTCCAGTCCTCGATCTTGTCCTGGAGAGGAGTGATCAGGCTCTCCATCAGGGCGCTGAGAGGGATTACAAAGCAAATTAATTTAAACTTAGTTATGAGGAATATGATGGGTCATCATTGATTTTTTATTGATTTTTTTCGTTTTGCTTTGCTCTGATATGTTTGTGTGCTTGATTGTGTTTTTTATTTATTATCAATTTGCTTCTGTTTTGTTATTGTTATTACCACATGTCCAATATAAACCTTTTCATTCATTCACTAGTTGCGGGGGATTAATGTGAAGAATGAGTGCAGGACCTTCACTCTTCAGCAGTTAGATCATTTAGTGAGTGTGTGATGAACTGACTGATTAACAATTAACAAGCAAAGATCCTCAAGACTCAGTGAAAACGACACACAGCGTCAATCACAATAAATGAAACCCACTTAACATGTTTAACATCTGGAACACTGAGCTGAGTTTTTACCACATGTATAAACGTGGTGTCATTTACATGAGCAAAGATAATCATCATCATCATTATGGCAATCAGGGCAAAAGCTTTTGTTCAGTGGAAAACTCATTAAAGAGTCTGAGAATGAAGGAAAATGTGAAACAATGGATGAAACAGATTCTGTGAGGTTTGCCGGTCTGTGCTGGGTGCCAGTGGAGGTCATGAAGTGAGTACAGACGGTGTTCCTACGTGAGTCCACACAGGAAAACGTCATGATAGCAACATGGTAAACGCACCAGACTTGAACCGGTAGGAAATGTCTTACTTGGTGAACTGGCGAAGTTTGGCCTCGATGCTGCGATGCCTCATGCACATCCTGGTCAGAGCCGAACCGATGTCTCGGGTTGCTCCTGGAAACACAAGAACAGGGAGGCTCATGTCAGAAAACTAATCTGAAAAGTATGTACCAGGACTTAAAAAGAACTTCAAGACTGTATATGAAGCTGGAAACATGGAGGTTCAGACCTCCGTGTTTCCAGGAGTCCATCAAGAAAACAAAGGACCAAGCTTGCTCCTTATTAGAGATGAGGATCAAAAATCGAAAAATTATCAGGTTGGTTTCATTTCAGGAGAAAGGACGACAACACGGCAACGTGGATATTTCATCAAAGGAGTAAAATGTTATCAATTCCCTTCCCAACTTCCTATAATGTGCATAAGTGACTGCTCATGTAAACATGATGGGACTGCGTTAAAGGTAAAAATACCCAATATCAGTAGTGAGAGTACTATGTCAGGGAAGTTAGTTTACAATTTATTCTAACCCTAAAAGTTTGTGTTGCATTCATTAAATAGGAAAAATACCAATTGTTTTCAGTTCAGAGGATGTAGCAGTGTTGTAGTCTTTTGTACACCATATGATATACAAAAAATGAAGATTGACAGAAAATTCTTCCATCTTCTACACTGCTTTATCCTGTTCAGGGTCACGTCAGTCGATCCCAACTACAGTAACTACGGACAAGGGCAGGTTCACCTGGACAGGTATCACAGAACAAACACGTACACATAGAGAGAACATGCAAACTCCACACAGAGAGGCCGGTGCTTGAACCTGGGCTTTCTCACTGTGAGGCAGGAGCACTAACCACTGCCCCACCGTGCGGCACTGACAGAGAGTTAAATGGGCAATTTAACTTTAAATCAAACTATCAAATAAAAATCGATGTATTGCAGTAGTAGTGTACTTGTTTCCCATTGCATGGGTTTGGACTGTAGGAGCAAGACAGAAAACCTACTTTTGCACAGTAAGCACATGCAAATTTCCCACCTACAACCTTTTCGCTGTGAGAGGACAGGGTTAACCACAACACAACCATGCAGCCTTGTACAAAGTCTGCAGATCCCAGCCGGGAACATTTCAGGAGCGACCAGCAGCGGACAGAACGACTGACAGGCCTGATCGTCATTAATGAAGCGTCACTTGTTCGCCTCAGTTAGGTTGCATGAACAGGTACAGCATGCGTCAGCATCTACAGCTGGTTGAGTAATAATCCTTCAAAAATAACCTCATTTAATGCAGATTGAAATTTTTAATTAACTTTTTCAGGATTTTAAAAACAAATGGAAGTAATCAGTCAAACTGTAAATACTGAAACGTGACATTGGAGGCTTGTTTGCGCGTACGCAGCTTGTTTGCGCATACGTGGCTTGTTTGCGCGTACGCAGCTTGTTTGCGCGTACGCAGCTTGTTTGCGCGTACGCAGCTTGTTGCACGACATTGTGGCTTATTTTATCATTCTAATTTGTGGTGGTTGCCTTTACATTACATTCAATTCTAATAAAACATTTGCTAATCCAAAAATTATATACATATATGCAAAAACATCAGATATACAGGATTGTTTTCTAATTGCTGTATATTCCAGATTATATATCAAAACTGAGTCTGAGACATGAAGGTAAAGCTCCTCACGATAAAGAGCATTTCCAATTACCAATTAGCAATAATGCTAATGTAAAGCAGACCTGCGTAAACTCAGAGGCAGCTGAAGCTGCTCATGCTCAGCTCTCCATAAACACGCCGCTTTACTGAAATACCGTATTTACCAGAATGAAAGTCATTACGAAATGAAACATCTCAAACCTTATTCGTCACTAATCCACATCTACGACAACAAGAAGTTGCTTTATTGCTCCACAGAACAGGTCTATAAATAACACTTACACTCCAGCTGTGAGTGTAAAGTCACTGTCGGGGAAGCACTCGGACATATTTCACACTGAAGAACAACAACAGAGCTTTTGTGATCTTTTACATGCAGTCTGTGTTTATAGAAGACAGCACACACACTCCGACATCCATCCAAATAAAGTAGTGTCTCGTGAGCATGTGTGTGTTAGTGTGAGTGCTGGTCGCCCAGAAACACACTTCCATGAACCTGCAGCTGTAAACAGAAGCTATTTAAAGTCGGCGGATCCAGGCGGAAAACAGTGACCCTGGAGTTAAAGTCAATTTAACTGATTGTAGACAACCTCCAAACAAGGAACTCTAACACACCGAAAAGAGGGGAGGCTGACAGAGAAGACAGTAATCACTACCACCATTGAAATGTACACACTGGAAAATTCAGATTAAAGCACAGCCAAATGGGATTTCCTGAAGAGGCCGTGTTTATCAGAAGGGCTTACACAGGCTTACCCAGTGACACACAGCAGAGCACAGGGAGGAAGGGCGTCGACATTACAACAGAACCACAACAAGAACACCTGAGGCCTGGACCATGAACCGTGATAAACATATCCAGGGTCTCTCTCTCTCTGTTTCCTGGGTTGACTGATCCGGACATCCGCGGTCCTGATAAGCGTTACTATGAAGCAAGTTGTCAACTCACTAGTGGAGCTAAACAGACTTGGAACCAGTCAAGAATAAAAACATCATTCAAAGCTTCAGGGACGAGGATTTATTTCATTATGTCAAAAAGATTGCTCTAAATGAATTTCTCCTCTACACTTGTCTGCTGAACCCGCCCACCAATCACCATCATCCAAGAATAGGCAGGTCATTTTCCAAGAGATCTGATTGGTCAGGAGGCGGAGCTCTGACTGCTTATCCAGAACATAACCTGCTCGGGAGCAGGTTAGATGTTCAGTGTAAGTTGCTGGGGTGATTTATCCCGGTGAGAAGTGAGTGTCGTATTGCGGAGAACCTAGGGTTAATCCTTGAATTTATCTCGACAAGAGAAAATCCAGCGTCGTAGTACAGGCTTCTGAAGAGGCTTCAGTCACTTGATCAACATTTCCTCTCTTGTTTCAGCTTTGAGAGTTGGAATGATCACTATCGGATGATTCGTACAGAGACGGGGAGAACATTCAGACTCAGACCCCAGAATGCTTCAAGCAAAAAAGTATAGTTTTTTCATTCCCAAAAAAGTTTGCGTTTACACTGCAACATCTCAAAAACAATGTCCGTTTTCACAGAAGTTTCAGAAACACTAAAAACAACAAAGTTCCTATTTCAGGTTACAAAGAACCACTGTTGTTGGGGTTATGAAACCACACACACATGTAGCAGAGAACAATACACTCTGAACATCATCAATGGAAGTTCACAGACATTCGTATGGACAGACGACCAAGTTGGATTGGTCCCAGGAGAATACAGACTGGGAGTCATGACATGGCCACGCCAATCAGATGCTAATCAACAAACTGTGAGAAACAACAAATCCATTTCGCAATAGTATCACTACGGTATCGGTATGGTATCAGTATCAGCAAAACCTGCTTTAGCTTTTGCTTATTATTAGAACACAATTGAGATTAGCCCAAATAGGATTTCTTGAAATCTGGATCCCTAAGAAAAAGCCCAGTACCCTCAAAAGAGGTCTCTGGATCATAGTGAGGAGGAATCACACCTTTTGGACGATTCTCTCAGAGTGAACTCTTAGAAAGCAGTGTCCACCTGTGTATCTGCAGGTATTATTATTATCATCCTCAGCCTCATCCTCATCATTATCATTATTGTTATTGTTATTATGCAGTCAACAATGTTTCTCTGGACTGCCTTGCTAATGAGAACCTTATCATTTTGTCATTCAAATCATTCAGCCTACACTTAAACACATCTAAAGGTTGAACCGCACACAGACAGACAGACAGACAGTGATACACACAAACTTACACTGTGTGCTGTTCACGTCCGGAGAGAGTCGTCCATTCATAATTAACAAATTCCTCCATCACGCCTCCTGTTCTACCCGGCAACCATTCATTAAAGCGAAGCACCCCTCCCCCCAAACACACACACACACACACACACACACACACACACACACACACACACACACACACACACACACACACACACACAGTGTGCATGCCGATCAGCTGTGGCATCAAGAATTTATTCTGAAGCGAGTGTTCGGTGAAAGTGGTCTAAAACCAAATCAAAGACGGTGATCTGGAGGATGACACTAAGAGAGGACGAGGCTCACGGTGAGGGACAGAGGGCGTGAGTGAGGAGACGTGAAAAGAGAAAAGCAAAAGATTTGGAAAGAAATGAGAGAGGAAGAGATGGAGGAGAGAGGTCGCCTCGCACATTTTAATGAGCTCTGCAGGAGGGAGAACCATGGGACCAGAGTTATAGCCAAGTGTGTGTGTGTGTGTGTGTGTGTGTGTGTGTGTGTGTGTGTGTGTGTGTGTGTGTGTGTGTGTGTGTGTGTGTGTGTGTTCTCTTCCTGTTTGTTGGTTACTACCAGACATCTAAGACTCCACAAGAAATCAACAACACACTGCAAACATCTGGAATACGGCTACTGTCTGCGTGAGTGCATGTGCTTTCATGTGTGTGTGTGTGTGTGTGTGTGTGTGTGTGTGTGCGTGAGTGAGTGTGTGTGTTAGTACAGTAGTATTTACGGTGGAGGGATTACCAGGAATTAAATTCAAAGACATGCAGTAACACCAGAAAGCTTGACAACACATGTGCTAAGCCACATTATCTGCATATTAAAGAGTTAACATGTGACTTAACAGGTGATGTACCAACACACATCCAAAGAGAAGTATTCAGATGAGGATTTCATGTGTTCAAAGTAATCAAATTCATCAGGGGGTCACCAAAATTAAATCAAAATTTCGTGAAAAAAATCCACAATAGGCGAGATGATCTGTCACAATGTCAGAGCTGCAGGAGAGATAGAGCAGCAGAAGAAACTCAGAAGATATTGCAAGACTGAAGGATTACAACACAGAAAATATCTGATAATAAAGTTTGCAAATAAAAGTCGTGAGGAGCCAGGTGTGTCTGAGCCAGGAGATGTCTCTCATCCCAATAACATGCTGAAGCTGATTTGCACCTGCTTTTCAAACATGTTAAAAAGGGACACAATCATAGAAAACACAAACACTTTCAGACACATTGCACATTATACATTAATCTATTGAGACAGACCTTGTTAGAGCCCGGTATGCAACAATGACCCAAAGGTAATAACAGGCCAATAATTTAAAAAGATTCAACAAGAATGTAAATGTGATATCTTAATATGTTTGATGTTATACATTATTTTGCACTGATTATTGGAGAAATAGATTACAGATTATAGAGAACAGAAGACTATAAATGACAAACGTGTTAAAAACGGACACAATCATGTCACAATGTCAGAGCTGCAACAGTAATCATACATGAATACTATAAACTGTATATAGATATACGTATAAACAAATAGTCCAAACTTTTAGAACTCGTTCAAGTTCAAATCCAAACCATAAATCATTGACTCACTTTTTATTGTAATAAAATGATTACAATATTAGGGGAACGATATTTTGCCTGCCCAATAATGTAATATTTAAAATTTTGGGCTCAGTATATTGTTACTTTATTGACCACTTGTTACATTTTGGGTTTCATTACATTTTTTATTTCTCTTACATTTC
This sequence comes from Lipophrys pholis, assembly GCF_963383615.2. Classification (NCBI taxonomy): domain Eukaryota; kingdom Metazoa; phylum Chordata; class Actinopteri; order Blenniiformes; family Blenniidae; genus Lipophrys; species Lipophrys pholis. The sequence continues at coordinate 21,080,212 of NC_137636.1, read as the reverse complement.
TGGCTCAGCACTTTTGTTACATTATCGACCAGTTAATACATTTCAGGTTTTATTACCTTATATTTTATTACAATTCGGGTCGTTGTTACATTTTGGGTCGTTGTTACATATCGGGCTCTAACAGGCCTTGTTCATTTGACAACATTTCGAGCGAAAATGTATTGTTTTTGTGTTTTTGCATCATTTTTGCATTTACACAACATTTTGAAAGCCATGCTTGTTTACAAAGAAATGACAGACACATTAAAAATTATGTCGTTTTTAGAATAGGCCACTAGTTGGCACTGTTGGCTGTAATGAAACACACACATGCAGCAGAGAACAATCCGCTATAAACATACACGGAAATTTGTATGGACACAGACGACCATTCAGATTGACTGGATGTCCTGAGTGGACTGGACCGGTAAAATTTATAATTTAAAGTTTTTCTTTGTTGAATCGCAGCATATATGTGATGAAAACATCAATATTTTCACAAAAACCAAACAATTATTAATGAAAATGACTCCAATCTGAACATAAAGCCAATTGTAATGAAACCTTCTGGGGCAAAATACAGTGAAATGTCCAGAAAACGTCTGTAGTTGTTGCATTCCGGGTGTTTTTACAAACTCCCTTGACAGCATAGCTTTGAGGCGAGTTTGATAGCAACCAGGTAGCTTCCATGGCAGCAGCACAATCTCTCAGTTCAGGTCTGTGTTTTGTTGTGCCGCTACTCTAAAGAAATTTGTTAAAAAAAATCAATGATTTCTTTGAAACTTTTACCATTTGCTTTGCGGTTTAGCGGTCGGATTGGAGCCTCTTGACGGTGTTGACCCTCGGGCCTGATGTTTGACACGGCTTCTCTAGAAAAACCTTCTCAGATCTCCTCTCTGAGATCCGGAATAGCAAATCGTCAAATGAAGTAAAACACTGGCACTCTCACCAACATACAGTAGCAGGAGCTTTTAAAACCAAAGCAGTTTGCAGTTCTATAGTTCTGCTCTACATTTCAGAAACTGCCTTATACTTTCAGCACTTGGGTACTAAGGTA